>NC_133503.1:66130000-66730000 GCF_049354715.1 Callithrix jacchus | reverse complement strand
TGGAAACACAGACACTCATCCTCGCTGTTCATCATGCAGCTGAGGCTTACCCTTGGCCAGAGCACCAATTCAGTCTTTAACTTTGGGTCTCAACCATCATGGTGACATAACAGCAGCCAGTTACAGAGGGCTCCACTGTTTCCATGCTGTATTTCTCTTAATATTCCCAATGTTTTGAGCTAAGTTATCTCATTTTCCCACTTACAACATACTAAAACTGAGTCCATGGAGGTGAATTGATTTCTGTGTGGTCTCACACGTAGAAGAAGAGCCCAAACTTGAACTCAGTGCTCTCTGGGTTGAACACTGCCCTTTTTACTGTAGCATAACACCTTCACCTTTGAACTACATTACCAACAGAACATAGAGCATTTTTTCTCGATGTAATTTGGAATAGTCTATATTCACAATTAGGAGTTCAGATTGAGGGTGATGATAATGATAAGTATCCAGGTGCATCTGAATACTTCCTGGTTCATCTCTCCACCCCCCATGGGGCTGCAGGTATAGTGATTCTCATAAGACCATTGGCAAAGGAAAACCAAAGCATCATTTTGTCACTGTTTGAGCTCCTGGAAAAGCTGGGGTACATAAGCCTAGCTTCAAGCTCTAAGCAGGCACTTGCGTTTCTCCCTAAGCTAACTAGATTTTATAATCTTGTCATTATCTCATAAAACACTTGGTATAGGAACAGGGCAATGGCCATGATGCTTAGGCATGCATGCAGAAAGAGAGTGTGTGTGTGTCATTTGGGAAATTAACATGGCAGCTTGTCCTCCAGCTGAGTGAAAGAGAGACTTTGCATGACCTTTTGCACTCCAGTGAAGCTAGTCTAGCTCTAGGCAATCCTATTGACCCTCCTCCCTTGGATGGGAGCAAGGAAGGAGGAGGGATATAAGAAAGGATCAGGGGATCTTCTGCTTTCATAAGCATATTGCATCATTTTGCATACACCGTCACATTGAGGGAACAACCTATTTGGGGGGAAATGGACATTTCAATGTGTATTAGGGAGTCATGCTTGACTTCTAAGCCATTTCTCAAGGCATTCTGAAGATAAGCAACCCCTAAGTGTAATCAGATGGGTTGTTTTCTGGGAATTCTGTCTCCATCCTCCTCCAAGCATGGAAAAAAAAAAGATAATCAAGCAGGCATGATCTCTGAGAGGTTTGTGAGCCAGACAATTGAGCCAGAACTAGACAGGAGCATTGAGCATGCAAGGCAATGGTAACAGCCAGCCCAGAACATCAGTTTCATTTCCCTTCAAAGCATTT
The DNA here is from genome assembly GCF_049354715.1 of Callithrix jacchus. Lineage (NCBI taxonomy): Eukaryota > Metazoa > Chordata > Mammalia > Primates > Cebidae > Callithrix > Callithrix jacchus. The sequence goes on along the minus strand of NC_133503.1, from coordinate 66,728,726 downwards.
TGAATTAATTTTTAATTCACTTTTTGCCTTGTCAATTATGAATAGAGATGGCAGCACCAGCATAACAGCTGGAGTGTGGCAAGCCATAAAACTGATTTTGGAAGAAGTATGAACAATGATCCAAGGTGATGAGCAGCAGCCATGGGCCTTTGGAATAAATATTTTAGCATTGTGTTATATAATTCACACCCGTTTGCATGATGACCACAGTGGAGAAGTTAGGTCATCTGCTGACGGCCCTTCTAAAGTAAAAATGGCCATATGGCCTTTGTAATAGAGTGAATTCCAGCTCATAACCCGAAAAAGGAGTAGGCTGACAATGACAACCAGAACAGAATTATAGATTGTAATGAATTCTACGTGTTAAGCATTGAGACATATACACACATATTTTTAAATTATGGTAAAATACTCATAACATAAACTTACCATCTTAATCATTTTTAAGTGCACAGTTCTGTACTGTTAAGTGGATTCACATCATTGTGCAACCCAGCCTCCAGAACTCTTTTCATCTCATGAAACTGAAACTCCATACCCATTAAACACTAACTCCTCACTTTCCCTCTCTCCAGCCCCTGACAACCACCACTCCACTTTGTGTCTCTATGAATTTGATGACTTTAGGTACCTCATACATGGAATCATTCAATATTTGTCTTTTTGTGTCTAGCTTATTTCACTTAGCATAGTGTTCTCAAAGTTCATTCATGTTGTAGCATGTGCCTGAATTTTCTTCCTTTTCAAGGCTGAATACTATTCTCTTGTATAGATAGACCACGTCTAATGAATGACCATGTTATGGTCACTTGAAGAGATGTTTCTACAGCCATATTCATAGCAGCATTATGCACAAGAGCCAAACAAAAGGTGGAATCAACTGATGGTCATTACATGGTCATTCATCCATCAATGACACCTCAATTGCTTCCACCTTTTGGCTATTGTGCATAACGCTGCTATGAATATGCTGTAGAAACAACTCTTCAAGTCCCTGCATCCAATTCTTTTGGATACATCAAGAAGTAGGATTGCTGGATTATATGGTAATTATGTTTTTACTTTTCCGAAGAATTGCCATACTATTTGACATATACGTATTTTCTCATTTATTCTCACAACAATCCTGTGACACAAGGATAATGATGAGAAAACAGATTCAGGAAGATGAAGTATCATTTTACAGATGAAGAAACTGAGACTCAAAAAGGTAAGTACTTAGTTTTAGTAATTATGGGATGGTGATCAGGAGCCTGGGCTTGGGAATTAGACACACCTAGAACTCTGGTGGATTGAACTACAGATTTCTCTGGCTCAAACATGTCAGCCTCCACAGGGAAAAAGATTTTGTTTAACTTTCCAAAATTGTATATTTCTACTTCAAATCACCCTGGAAGCTAACTATTTTGATTTATTCCCAATCAAATTACTGAGTAGGAAAGAAGGAAACTCCTGTAAATAATCCTGCTGGGAGAACGTGAAGTTTCTTTTCAATTTACACACTAATGATATTTGTATAGAAAACAGATTTATAGGTCTGGCCTAGGTATAAAAGAAAGAAATGTAAGGAGGAAACAAGAAAACCCACTCTTTTTTATTTTGACATAAACAATAGCCAATTATGTTGAACTGGAATCCAAATAGGTGCCTGGTGTGTCCAATGGGATACTGGGGAAGAAAGCAAGAAAACTGACTGTATGTAGTATCTCTACACGCACTCATTTTAATCTTTACAATTATGAGGTTTGTCACATACATATGTTTCAGAATATAATATGTGTTGTTTAAAGAATAATAAATATTTGTGCCCCATCTCCCAGTTTAAACACAGAGCATTGCCAGTATTTTAAAAATCTAAACTTGCCCCTCTCCAATCCCACCCTCCTCCTTTCCTAATACCTAGGGAGTACTCAAATCCCAAATTTTGTGTTAATCATTCATTTACATCTCTTCATATTTTGTATATTGATTTGTACTTGCCAGTCTTGACCTTGATATAGTTGGAGTCCTACTGTCTGAATGAATGGGATCATACTGTGCCAGTTTCCTTTTAATCAATATTTTGATTGTGAGATACATAAATGTAGCTTTATGTATCTGTGGTTAATTTCCACAGCTGCAAAGTGTTTTATAACTTGTTTATCCATTCTCTTGTTAATGGACATTTGGGTTGTTTGCAGTATTTTGCTATTGTGAGCCATGTGGCAATGCACATTTAATTTGGGGTATAAACAGAGAAATTGAATTGCTGGCTCATGCAATATGCCTATATTAAGGCTTACCAGATAATGTAAAAAATTTTCCCTAAGTATTTGTATCAATTTTTTTTTCAGTCTCGCTCTGTGGCCCAGACTGAAGTGCAATGACGTGATCTAGGCTCACTGCAACCTCTGTTTCCTGGGTTTAAGCCATTCTCCTGCCTCAGCCTCCCAAGTAGCTGGAACCTCAGGCATGCACCACCAAGCCCAGTTAATTTTTGTAGTTTTAATAGCGACAAGGTTTTACAATGTTGGCCAGGCTGGTCTTGAACTCCTGACTTCAAGTAATCCACCCACCTAAGCCTCCCAAGGTGCTGGGATTATAGGCATGAGCCACCATACCCAGCCTCATATCAATTTACACTCTTACTAGGAGTATCCGTTTTTGTATTGTTCAACACGCCATTCAATACTTAATAGTAACTGGTTCTTAAACATTTTGCAAATGTTCTTGGTATTGAATAGTATTTCCTTGTGGTTTTAGTTTGCATTTCCCTAGTTACTGATAAGTTGATCTTTTTCTATGCTTTTAGCCCATTTGTATTTTCTCATCTCTGAATTGCCTGTTTAGATTTTTATGTCTCTTGTTCTATTAAGTTGCTTGCTGGAAGGGTGGTAGAGGTGGGGTGCTTTCTTACTGACACCTAGGAGTTCTTTATGTATTCTGCACAATAAAACAGTTTAGGTTTAAAATAAATTTCCCTGTTTGTGAATTTTCTCCACTCACTATGTCTTCTCAATTTAATATGGTTAGATGGATTGATATTCTTCTTTATTGCTTGAATTTTTATTTTTTATTTATGAAATGTTCCCTACTATAAATTTCTAAATTTATTCTCACTGGTTTATACTTTTCACATTTAAATATTCTATCCAAAATAAATTTTTATATGAGGAAAGTATTTGATTTCATTTTCCTCATATGAATAAGAAATTGTCCCAGCACTAATTAGTGAATTATTTCACAATACATACATTAATAATTTGTATATAAGTTTAACTTTTATAAGTGATCATTTATATAATCTATGCATAATTAAAGCTTCTTCCTTTCTATTCCTTACAACTCTCATTTCTTTTCCTTGCCTTGTGCACTGCTTTAGACCTCCAGCAGAAAGACTGCTCACTAGTGGAGATGGTAGTCTTCCTTGTTTTATTTCAAATTAAAAAGGCATGCTTTTAACATTTCACCTTTGAGTAGGATATTTTGTTGTTTTGCTTTGTTTGTTTTGTTTTATTATATAAACTTCATCATGCAAAGGAAGTTACCCTTTATTTATACTATAAAATTGTTTTTTTGTTTTTAACCCACTTACATCTAAAGTTGCAATTTTTAAATATTTTTGCAATCAGACCTTGGTGATGACCTTCAGCAGTAGGATATAAATAACTCCCACATGCTTAATGTTCATATAATGGAACACTAGGCATAAATCTAAACTTTGGCTTAGTTTTATCAAATCCTTCTCCTGTGTCTAATATGATTATCAGACAAATTTTTCTCCTTTTTATCTGGTAATCATGTAATTTAGATAAATAGGTTTTCTACTGTTAAGTCAATCTTGCTTTTTGGAAATACAGCCATCCTAATTATGCTATACTCTTTTATCTATTGTTGGGTTCAGTTTGTTTTCTAGAATCTGGTTTAGGAATTTTTCAACTACATTCTTGCATAAGATTTAACATCGTCCTTTTTTGGTTTAAATATCAATTTTGTAACAATTTCAGGGGAGTATTTGCTCTGCTTTTTTCTGAATTTGGGTGAAGTGTGAAATTATCTGTTCCATCACTATTAAGTAAGCTTTAGTGTTTTATTTATGAGAAAAAAATGAATTGTACAATCAATTCCTGTAATAGCTCTTGAGCCATTCTAGGTTTTCACTTTTTCTTGAGTCAGTGTATTTTTCTACTATTTGTCTATTTTGCCTGCTTCTAAATATATTGATATGAAATTATTCACACGGTCTTTACTGTTTTTTAAAATCCCTGCTGAATTTGCATGTATATTTTCCTATTTTTGATATTTTAAAAAATTGGAATATTTCATCATATTTGAGGTTTTTCAATATTGCTAGAAGTTTCTTAATTTTTTAGAGTGTAAAAAAAACCAACTTCAGGTATGGTGGCTCTCCCCTGTAATCCAGCACTTTGAGAGACCAAGGCAGGTTTGGATGGCTTTAGTTCAGCAGTTTGAGACCAGGCTGGGCAACATAGCGAAACCCCATCTCTACAGAAAATACCAAAAAATGTAGCCAGGTGTGGTGGCACATGCCTGTAGTCCCAGCTGCTCAGGAGGCTGATGTAGGAGGATTGCTTCAGGCTGGGAGGTCCAGGCTGCAGTGAGCAGTGATTGCACCATTGTACTCAGATTAAGTGACAGTGAGACTCTGTCTCAAAAACTAACAAAAAAAAACCCCAAAAACCTAACTTCAAGTTTTTTATACTTCTTTCTCTTTGTGTTCTATCTTGTTTTATTTTATATTTGCATTTATTTTTATAATTCCACTCTAATTGCTTTGCGTTTCTTTGCTTGTGCTTTTTCCAGCTTCTTAAGTTGAAAACTTACTTCATTTTTTCTCATCTGATTTGATTCTTTACAAATAGCATCATTGAAGGCTATACAATTATTCCTAAAAAGCCATCCCACATTTTATTAAACAGCAATTTTATTATCACTTAATTCCAAGCATTTAAAAATTTTTCTTATTAATTCATTTTTAATTCATAAGTTACTCAGAAGTTTGTTATTAAATTATAAAAGTTTGTATTTTTCTCCTATAGTCCAGGGAGTCAAATTCTAGCTTTTAACTTTCCATGTCATACCTATCCCTGACATCACAAACTGAATCCAGCATCTTTCCCACCATTGAACCTAGCCATCCTCTAGGCTTTCTAGGGGAGCCTGGAAGCCTTCCCTCTTCAGGACGCCAGGCAGCCACTGCCAGTCAACCAGGCATGAAACGTTAAACATGGAAACTATTAAGCATTCCTGTTGTAGGCCCTGGGGAGATATTTGGACCTGTGTGCCAAAGTTGCTAGACTCATATTTGTGGTTAAGAAAATTCACTCTGATCTAGAGATAGTAAAAATGACAGCCTTTCCAAACCCTCAATCATTTTAAACTACAGGTATATGGATGCATCAATTAGATCAAAGGTATTTACTGGAAACCTGCTGTATTTAAGGCAATGGGCTGTAAATAACGATAGGACTATTGCTGCCCTCAAAGAGTTTACAGTCAGCCTCATAACATGACCTCTTCAACTCAAAAAGCCTTCCGTGTGTGCGCGAGCGTGTGTGTGTGTGTGTGTGTGTGTGTGTGTGTGTGTGCGCGCGCGCCTGGTACTGCTTTATGCAATCTCATTTGCCAACCACTCTGGGAACGAGCTGGTGTTATCTCCATTTCCCAGATAATGAAACAAGGCTTAGAGAAATGAAGTAGTTCATCCACGTTTGCCCAGCTAGTATTAGAGCTGAGATCCAAAGCCACATTTGTCTGACAGCACTGCACCATTTTGCCTCCTTGGAAAAGATTACAAGGTTTTATTTTTTTTCTTTTCCTATTTTGTCCACAAGCTCCGCAAAGGGAGAGCTGGATGGGAACTGATGGATAGGCAGTCACTGGCTTCTCTGCTGCAGAAAGTACATGCAATCTTCAATCTGCTCTAAATTACATAATGGTTAGTTGACTAAAAGAATCTTGCTTTGGGGGCCTGTTGTCTGTTTTCCTTATCTCTTCAGTACACTTTGGCCAACCAAGCAGAATGCTTATCTTGTAGCATTAGGGCTTTGGAAAAATATATTCTCTCGTGCTGAGTGCCCTTCCCTGGGGGCCTGTGTAACACAGAGTAAACAAGCCTTTGTGACCTTTTTTCTCTCTAATCCATACTGCCCAAGGCAGAGAAGTGGCTAGAAGTCTGGTCTGTGCAATGGAGAAGGTAGTTAGGGCCGCACATGTGTATGTTACCATACAGTTCACATTACCTGGACTCCAGCTATATGTCATGTGCATACGTGATTTATACTTATTGTCCATTTCATCTTTAATTATTAGAATAAGCATTATTATCCCCATGTTACCAAGAAAGTAAGGGACTCAGGGAATATGCCTGATTTACCCACCACTACCCAGCCATTAACTGCTAGAACTGAAATTTAAACCTTGGCCTGTTGGACTCTGTCTTCTCTTAAAGACATGTATTTATATACCATATGATAGATACTTCAGTTTCTGCGATGTAAGGCAAAACAGTGAAGAGATAAAGGTACCCAACAGATGCATCATTATACACTAATAAGTTTGTTCTAGAAGGAAAAAAATACATATGCTGCACAATCTCTGCGGTATAAGATTTGTCCTCAGTCTTCCTAATCATAACATGGCCCTCAGCCCGGTAACACGGCTTTCCTTGGAGCTTAGAAATGAAAATTCTTGGGTACCACCTCATACTTATTGCATTTTAACAAGAGCCCCAGGTGATTTTTTTTTTTTGTACATTGAATTTTAAGATTTCTACAAGACACCAGAAAGCCCATTGAATTAACTTTGTTTTCATTTACAACCGGGTCTTTAATTGTTTATAGACACAGTCTTGTGGGTCTAGGCATGTACCCACTTACACATCTCCTCAAAAATACCAGTCTGTCCCTTAGAAACTGCTATGGTCTGAATGTTTATCTCCCTCAAATTTCCTATGTTGAAATCCTAACCCCCAAGGTCTTAGAAAGTGGGGCCTATGGGAAGTGATTAGGTCATGGGATTAGTGCTTTCATTAAAAGAGACCCATGGGAGGCAGCCTGCCCACCTCTTCTGCCAAGTGAAGACCCAGGAAGAGGCAATATCTATGAGTGAAGAAATAGACCTACACCAGACACTGAATCCAAGGACACCTTGATCTTAAACTTCTCAGCCTCCGGAACTTGAGGAATAAATTTCTGGGTATGTTTTTGTTTTTGTTTTCGTTTTTGAGATGGAGTCTCAGTCTTGTCGCCCAGGCTGGAGTGCAATATCGCGATCTCAGCTCACTGCAACCTCTGCCTCCTGGGTTCAAACAATTCTCCTGCCTCAGCCTTCTGAGTAGCTGGGATTGCAGGCATGCACCACCATGCCTGGCTAATTTTTTTTTGTATTTTTAGTGGAGATAGGGTTTCACCATGTTGGCCAGGCTGGTCTCAAATTCCTGACCTCAGGTGATCCGCCCACCTCAGTTTCCCAAAGTGCTGGGATTACAGGCATGAGCCACTGTGCCTGGCCAGTTTCTGTTGTTTTTAATCTATGAAGTTTATGGTATTTTATTTTAGCAGCCTGAACAGGAACTAAGTCTCAATTCAAGAGTAAGATACTGTCAATTAGCTGGTTAGACTTGTGTTTTTTTTTTGTCTGTTTGTTGTTGCTGTTTTTCACATTTTCTTTTTCCCTTCTTGCTTTTTTTTTAAATGATTTACTGTTTGATTCGTGAGCTTACAGTCCTCTTTTCTCTTCTTTCAACCCACTCCCCAAATGATGCTGCTTAAACTCAAACATAAGCATGCCAATTTCCACCTGAAGAGTCATCAGCAACTCCCTATTGGTTACAGAAAAGTCTCAGCTTTCTTGGTGTCAATGTCCTCCAGGTTCTCCTGCCATTTTAATCTTTTCAAACTTATTACTCCCATTTCTCACCTCATAGCTGTACTTGAACGACTGTCAGATACTATCACTGCTCATGGATCCCAGAATACCACACATCCTTTACGTGGCAGGGACACTGCTGGTGTTGCTCCTTGCTTTGTCTGGAATAGGCACCTGCCCCTCTGCTGCCTCTCAGACTCCTGCTGAAAGGTGCGTAAAGCCTGCTGCATCTACTGGGAAGGGTTCATTGCTCCTGGTCATATCATCCTACATACCATAAAGGTGGTTCTCAAATTTTGGTGAGCATCAGAATGAAGGCAGGTCATCCCATGCCCAGGGTTTCCAATTCAGTAGACCTGGCTGGGGTCTAAGTATGTGCATTTCTAACAAGCTCCAGGCTGAGCCCGATGCTGCTGCTCTGGGCTCCACGCTTTGAAAGCCACCATAATGCAGAAGCACCAACCACATCGTATGGTAATTAGCAGTTTTCCAAATCTACCTCTGCCACAGGATTCTGAGTTCCTGAATGGGTGCAGCTGTGCCCATCCCTCACAGCTGTGCCCTCTCAGGGAATGAATGAGAGTCTGAACCAGCACAGTGTGGTGCCTTTGGAAACAGTCAGGGCTGGAATTGTGTCTCCCCTACTTGTTATCATGAAATGATTTCTTTATCTAAGAAGAAAATGTATCTCATGAAGCTATTGTGAGGGTTGAAAGAGAAGAGGCATAAAGTCCCTCACAGATAATATGTGATCAGTCAATATTAATGAGAGGAAGGGTGGGAGGAAGGAAGGAAGATGGAGAGCAATGAAGTGAGCAGAAATCAGCCAATGTTTTGGCATCCTGGGTTGTGAGCTCAGTGTACAGGCAGCATTGCATGGGGGCATTCTAGTCCCAAGCAAAGCGTGAGTGGAATTTTACAGACAGATCCCAGAGCAGCGGCATGATTTTGAAACATTCAAGCTCTCCAAGCTCGAGTAGGCTCAGAGGTTACAGGGAATGTTTTCCACTCTGATGAATAACAGAGGAGACACTCAGACATTCCTAAATAGAACTCTAGCAGGAGAATGCGTTTCAGAGGGGATTAGCAATCGCAGGTGCAAGCTGGGTTTAAGGAATGGACCAAGCTAACAAATGAGACCAATCCCAGCATGAGGCCTGGGATCTCTGGGTAGGGAGGCTGGTGGCTGGAGATTAAGCTCCATGAAGCTCTCTTATGTAAAAACTCTTGAACAAAAAGACTTGCTGAGCTTCCAGGTTGCTGAACACGTGGGCTGAGAAGGTGGAGCCCCGAGAGAGGGGGTGCAGGCTTCATGTCCCTCCTCCCATACGCCCATAGTCTGTGCATCTCTTCCAACTGGCTGCTCATCTGGATTCTTTGGAATGTCCTTTGTAATAAATGGGTAAATGTAAGTAAGGTGTTTCCCTGAGTTCTATGAGACATCCTAACAAATTAACCAAACTTAAGGTGGAGAGCAGTGAGGGTCATGGGAACCCCAGTTTGTAGTTAGTGTAGGTGGCAATCTACTACTTATTTTTGTTGTTGTTTTACAATCTACCACTTGTGTCTGGTGTCTGAGGTAGAGGCAGTCTTCTGGGAGTGAGCCTTTATCCTGTGGGATCTGACGCTATCTCTATGTTTGCTTTTTCTTCGAACCATATAAGGTATTATATTCGCAGATTACAGGGATTAAGGCATTGATAATTTGGGGGGGACATATTATCCAGCCCACCATAAATAATAAAAACAGTACTTTGGAGAGCTTTATGAAACTGGATTGGGTGTCTTTATTATGTCATTTCTTTTTCTTTCTTGCTTGCTTTTTTTTTTTTTTTTTTTTGAGACCAAGTCTTACTCCGTTGCCCAGGCTGGAGTGGTGCAATGGCATAATCTCAGCTCACTGCAAATTCCACCTCCTAGGTTCAAGCGATTCTCCTGCCTCAGCCTCCCAAGTAACTGGGATTACAGGCACCCACCACCATGCCCAGCTAACTTTTGTATTTTTAATAGACAGGGTTTTGCCCTGTTGGCCAGGCTGATCTTGAACTTCTGACCTTAGGCAATCCACCCTAATCCACTCAGCCACCCTACAAATTAGGCATTAGAGAAGAGGGCCACACATTGCTATACCAACTAAGTTATACAGCAAAAATTTCAACCTTGACACCTCTGTTGAACGTTCATCTTTTTTTTTTTTTTTAAACCATGATGATGGTTATAACCCTGGAGAACATCCTAAGTACAGAGTACTCAGCTTGGTACCCGTATTGCCTCCTGTCTTCACCATGACACATGAGTTCTTCTGTCCCCAGCTTAGTGTAAAGGAAATGACTGTGCAAACAAAAGTTCACCAGATCAAAGAATTCATATGTGATGGGATGTGAGGGCTCTTGTCCTTCCTTTCCGGCTCCAGCCCCGGATGCTACAACCACCAAGATGTTGATGCCTAAGACGAACCAGATTGCCATTTATGAACTTCTTTTTAAGGAGGGAGTCATGATGGCCAAGAGGGATGCCCACATGCCTAAGCACCCAGAGATGGCAGACAAGAATGTGCCCAACATTCATGTCATGAAGGCTGTGCAGTCTCTCAAGTCCTGAGGCTACATGAAGGAACAGTTTGCCTGGAGACATTTCTACTGGTACCTTACCAATTAGATTATCCATTACTTCTGTGACTATCTTCATGTGCCCCCAGAGACTGTGCCTGCCACCCTACATTACAGCCATTCAGAGACTGGCAGGGCTCGGCCTAAAGGTCTGGAGAGTGAGCGACCTGCAAGACTCACAAGAGGGGAAGCAGACAGAGACACTTACAGATGGAGTACTGTGCCACCTGGTGCCGACAAGAAAGCCAAGGCTGCGGCTGGATCAGCAACCGAATTCCAGTTTAGAGGCAGATATGGTCGTGGACAAGGTCAGCCACACTGGTAAAATTGGAGAGGATTATTTCGCATTGAATAAACTTACAGCCAAAAAACTAAAAAACAAACAAACAAAAAGAATGTGATGACTCTTGAGCCCCGTGCTTTCCCCCAAACACTGTAGGTCCCATTGTCACCTTCAATGGTGGCCCCAGTTGGTCCCAAAATAAATGCCTGCCATAGACACATTTTGCTGGCACCATCTTCATTTCAGCCAATCTGCAGGTGCCAGTGCCTGGGTGCTTGCTGTGGCTCATCGCCAGTATGTAGTTGTCACCTGGAATAACTATATTCTACTTGCTAAATTGGATTTCTTTCAGGAAAGGCTAGGACGTCAGATAAAAGCAGATTTTATAGCCATCCAATCAGAGGAAGCTGAATTTTATTTGAACAGGTGAGGGGATGTCTTTCAGCTTTCTCTTTTAAAACCAGAGGGAAGCACTTAGATGCTGAGGCCAATTCATCAAGCTTTAGGAGGCTTTTTTATTAGTTGCTTACAGAAAACATTTTCCCCTTACAGATGGTTACGTATTGCAATGAAAATTCCTGTCTAGGCTCCATGCCTAGCTCAGACTTGAGAAGCCATGGGGGGTGGGGAAGTAAATGGCAGCATCTCATTCCAAGTCAGGAATGAGAGATCACAAAGATGCCAGGGTAAGTCAAAGGGGAAAGAGGAGACTTTCCAACACATGGTGTTGGAGCAATTCAATATCCATAAGCAAAAATGAACACCAGCACTTAGCTCACACCATATACAAAAATCAAACAGTATTGATCATAGACATAAATATAAAGCCTAAAACCATAAAGCATCCAGAAGAGAATGGACAAAAATTTCTGTTACCTTGGGTTAGGCAAATATTTTTATAGATGAGCACATGCAGCAAAAACTATAAAAATAATTAATAACTTTATCTTTATTAAAATTAAAAACTTTTGCTCTTCAGAAAACACTGTTAAGAAAATTTTAAAAGCAAGTTTCAGACTTGTAGAAAGTACTTGTGAAAAACATATTTGTTAAGGGACTTGTATCCAGAGCTTATAAAGAACACTTACCACTCAATGATTAGAAAATCAACACCATTAAAAATAAACAAAAGATTTAAACAGACACTTATTCAAGTAAAGATGCACATGGCAAGTAAACATATGAAAAACGCTCAACACCATTAGTTATTTGCTATTTAAAACCACAATGAGATACCTTGATACACCTATTAAAATGGCAAAAACAAACAAGCAAACAAACAAAAATCATCAACACCAAGTGCCATAGAGGATACAGAGCAACTGGAGCTCTCATACATCACTGGCAGGGATGCAAAATGACTCTCCTGGCCACTTTGAAAGCACAGTTTGGCAATTTCCTATATAGTTTAATATATACCCAGCAATCCTATTGTAGATGTTTACCCAAAAGAAATAAGAATATATGTCCACAAAAAGACCTGCATGCAAATGTTTATGGCAGCTCCATTCAAAATCACCCCAAATTATAAACAACCCAAATGTTCCTCAACTAATGAAAAGATAAATTGTATATCTATATGATTTATGAAATGCTACTGTTATGGATTTAATGTCCCCTCCAAAATTCATGCTAGAATTTAATTGCCATTGTGACTGTATTAAGAGGTGATTAGGCCATGAGAGGTCATGAAAGGATTAATGTCATTATGGTGAATTTGTTATCTCGAGAGTGGGTTCTGATAAAAGTGAGTTGGACACTCTCTTGCTCTCTCACTTTTGCTCTTTCCTGCCCTTTCACCTTCCACCATGGATGATGCAGCATGAAGGCTGTCACCAGATGCAGGCATCATGCTCTTGGACTTCCCAGCCTCCAGAACCATGAGCTACATAAACTTCTTTTCTCTATAAATTACCCAGCCTCTTGTATTCTGTTGTGTCAATACAAAACAGACTAAAACATTCTTTGTAGGGACATGGATGAATCTGGAGAACATCATTCTCAGCAAACTGACACAAGAACAGAAAATGAAATACCGCATATTCTCACACATAGGTGGGTGAGGAAAAATGAGAACACATGGACACAGGGAATGGGGTACTACACACTGGGGTCTATTGGGGGGAATAGGGGAGGGACAGTGGGAGGGGAGCTGGGGAGGGATAGCCTGGGGAGAAATGCCAAATGTGGGTGAAGGGGAGGAAGGCAGCAAAACACACTGCCATGTGTGTACCTATGTGACTATCTTGCATGTTCTGCCCATGTACCCCAAAACCTAAAATGCAATAAAATAAATAAATTAATTAATTAATTAAAAAACAGCTATGAAGCAATAAAAAGAAATGAGTGACTAGTATATGCAATAACATGAATGATCTTTAAAAGCATGATGCCAGTTGAAAGCAGTTAGACACAAAAGGCCACATACTGTATGATTTTATTTATATAATAACTGAGAACAAAAAAAATATTGAGACAGAAATCAGGTGAATGGGCTGGGAGCAGGGACAGAATGAGGAAGATTGTTGATTGCAAAAGGGCATGAGGGAACTTTGTGGAGTGAGGGAAATATTCTATATGAATTGTGGTGGTGATTATATGACTCTGAACCTTCAGCAAAGTGTGTAGAATTGCATATTTAAGAAGGATAAATTTTACATTTTGTAAATTATCAATAAAGCTGACTTTGAACAAAAAGAGTGAAAGAATTCACATCCTACTCTTTCCTCCTTCCTATAATAATATATAAACGTGATAATAAAGGTAAAAATAACAATGCCAGCACAATTATTCCAATAGTAGAAATCTACACTGTAGCACATATGTTTGATATCAAGCATCATAGTGCTGTATTCCCCAGAGCACAAAGCTTGTGAAATTGGATAATCCTTTCTTTATTTTCTGTTTCTATCACAAAAAAACCAAACACACAAAATAGACTTTCATTTTCCAAAACGTTCTTTTTCTGAAAAAGAAAAATATAACATTTTATTTCCTTACACTCTGTTTCAATCCACATAGGAACAGAGGCAGCTTACAAGAGTGCTTTCAATAAAATAGAAGCTATAAATAAAACATCAGGGCCAAAGAAAATACATGTCACATAAAAAGGTCTAAAAGTAAGAAGAAGTTGGGATGTGGACAGGCAAACTGTAAGCTTTTACTCACTCATTTAACCACTGTAAAAGCTCAAAAGTGAGCTTTTTCTCACTCATTTAACTATGACTTTCCTGATGGACCATGGAGGGGGAGCTTGGAAAAATGAATAAATCAGAGGGATCCAAGATGGCTGATTAGGAGCAGCTCAGGATTGTAGCTCCCAGTGAAAGCACAGAGGGTGAGTGGATGCCACACTTCCAGATGGATTTTTATTGCCCACAGACCAGGAGATTCCCAGGTAGAGGAGCCCCATGGGTCGCCAGCATGCTGGTTTGGCTGGCGTGGTTGTTTTGCCCGGCACCCCGATGTGGCAGTTCTCCATATAAAATACATGAGTCTGGACACCGTTTTGGCTGGTGATTGGAGCTCTGGGAAGGCAGAGTCACCCATTCATCTGATTAAAAAGGGGCCTGAAACAGGGAGCCAGGCCAGGAGTTTCCCAGGCCAAAAAGGGCCATGAATCTCAGCCTGGCTGTTTCAGGTGGCCCAGTGGGTCACCGCATGAGAAATCACACAGATCCTGGCGCCTTTTCAACAGGTAACAGGAACACCAGGGAGACAGTCAACTGTTCAACTAAAAAAAAAAAAAGGGCTCTGAGGCAGGGAGCCAAGTAATAAGGCTTGGCTGGTCCCACCCCCACAAAAAACAGCAATTGGAAATGCTCTGGCTTGACAGTTTCACAGCAAGCACAGCTGAACCCAGGATGGTCCAGCTCTGTCGGAGAGGGGCATCCACCATTACTGAGGCAGTCCACCACTATGGAGGTGGTTTGCCATTGCTGAGGCAGCCCACCATTGCCAAGGCAGCCCACCATAACAGAGAGAGTCCACCATTATAGAGGTGGGCTGCCATTGCAGGGGCAGTTCTAACTATACCTATATAAACAGGACTTCAGGGAAGTTCACATGGCAGCTGGGCAGAGCCCACAGCAGCTCAGCAAAGCCTCTGCAGGCAGGCAGTGATTAGGCTGCCTCCTCGCTGGGCAGGGCAGCCCTGAAAAAAGGCAGCAGCACAACAGAAACGCATAAATAAAGCCCTAATTCCCTGGGAAAAAGCACCTGGGAAAAAAGTGGGGGGGGTTATGAGTTCTGCTGCAACAGACATAAACATACCTGCCCAGTAGCTCTGAATGAACAACGGTGCTCACAGCTCAGCACTTGAGCTTCTATAAAGGACAGACTGTCTCCTTAAGCAGCTCCCTGACCCCTGTATATCCAGAGTCACCTCATAAAGGAGAACTCAAACTGACATCTGGCGAGTATCCTTCTGGGACAAAGATAGAAGAATAAGAAACTGGCAGCAACCCTTACTGTTCTTCAGCCACTGCAGCTGATCCCCAGGCAAGCAGGGTCTGGAGTGGACCTCAGCAGTCTTACAGCAGAGGGGCCAGACTGTTAGAAGAAAAAAATAAGAAAGAGAAAGAAATAATTTCATCATCAAGAAACTGGACATCCACTCAGAGACCCAATCTGAAAGTTAACTAAAAAGATGACAGGTGGATAAATCCACAAAGATGGGAAGAAACCAGTGCAAAAAGAATAAAAACACCTGAAACCAGAATGCCTCTCCTCCTACAAGGGATGACAACTCCTTGCCAGCAAGGGAACAAGGCTGGATGGAGAATGAATCTGATGAATTGACAGAATCAGGCTTCAGAAGGTGGGTAATAAGAAACTTCTGAGAGCTAAAAGAACATGTTCTAACCCAATGCAAAGAAACCAAGAACATTGAAAAAAGATTTGACAAAATGCTAAGGAGAATAAACAACTTAGAGAGGAATATAAGTGAATTGATGGCACTGAAAAACACAACACGAGAACTTTGTGAAGCATACACAGGTTTCAACAGCAAAATTGACCAAGAAGAAGAAATGATATCAGAGGTTGAAGATCAACTCAATGAAATAAAATGAGAAGCCAAGATTAGAGAAAAATGGGCAAAAAGGAATGAACAAAGTCTCCAAGAAATATGGGACTATGTGAAGAGACCTAACCTACGTTTGATATGTGTACCTGAATGTGACAAAGGGAATGAATCCAAGCTGAAAAACACTCTTCAGAGTATTATCCAGGAGAACTTCCTCAACCTAGCAAGGGAGGCCAATACTTAAGTCCAGGAAATACAGAGAACACCACAAAGATACTCTTCAAAAAGAGCAACCCCAAGGCACATAATCATCAGATTCACCAGGGTTGAAATGAAGGAGAAAATGCTAAGGGCAGCCAGAGAGAAATGTCAGGTTACCCACAAAGGGAAGCCCATCAGACTCACAGCAGATCTCTCAGCAGAAACCCTACAAGCCAGAAGAGGGTGGGGGCCAATATTCAACATCCTTAAAGAAAGTAACTTTCAACCCAGAATTTCATATCCAGCCAAACTAAGCTTCATAAGTGAAGAAAAATAAAATCCTTTGCAAACAAGCAAGTACTCAAAGATTTCATCACCACCAGGCCTGCTTCACAAGAGCTCCTGAAAGAGGCACTACACATAGAAAGGAACAACCAGTACCAGCCACTCCAAAAACATACCAAATGGTAAAGAGCATCAACACAATGAAGAAACTGCATCAACTAACGTGCAAAACAGCCAGCTAGCATGAGAACAGCAGGATCAAACTCACACATAACAATATTAATCCTAAGTGTAACTGGACTAAATGCCCCAATCAAAAGACACAGACTGGAAAATTGGATAAAAAGCCAAAACCCATCAATGGGCTGTATCCAGGAAACCCATCTCATATGCAAGGATACACATAGGCTCAAAATAAAGGGATGGAGGAAGATTTACCAAGCAAATGAAGAGCAAAAAAAAGCAAAAGTTGCAATTCTTGTCTCTGATAAAACAGACTTTAAACCAACAAAGATCAAAAGAGGCAAAGAAGGGCATTACATTATGGTAAAAGGATCAATGCAACAAGAAGAACTAACGATCCTAAATATATACACACCCAATACAGGAATACCCAGATACATAAAGCAAGTTCTTAATGACTTACAAAGAGACTTAGACTCCCACACAATAATAGTGGGAGACTTTAACACTCCATTCTCAATATTAGACAGATCAACGAGAGAGAAATTTAACAAGGATATCCAGAACTTGAACTCAGAACTGGACCAAGCAAACCTAATAGACATTTACAGAACTCTCCACCCCAAATCCACAGAATATACATTCTTCTCAGCACCACATGGCACGTACTCTAAAATTGACCACATAATTGGAAGTAAATCACTCCTCAGCAAATGCAAAAGAATGGAAATCATAACAAACAGTCTCTCAGACCACAGTGCAATCAAGTTAGAACTCAGAATTCAGTAATTAACTCAGAACCGCACAGCTTCTTGAAAACTGAATAACTGGATCTTGACTGTTGACTGGATAAACAATGAAATGAAGGCAGATATAAAGATGTTCTTTGAAACAAACAAGAATGAAGACACAACATACCAGAATCTCTGGGACACATTTAAAGCAGTCTCCAGAGAAAACTATATCACAATCAATGCCCACATGAGAAGCAAGGAGAGATGTAAAGTCAACAACCTATCATCAATATTGAAACAGCTAGAGGAGCAAGATTAAAAAAAAAACTCAAAACCTAGCAGAAGACAAAAAATAACTAAGATCAGAGCACAATTGAAGGAAATAGAGACACAAAAAAAAACCCTCAAAAAAAAAAAAAAAATCCAGGAGCTGTTTTTTTGAAAAGATCAACAAAATAGACAAACCACTAGCCAGATTAATAAAAAGAAAAGACAGAATAATGAAATAGATGCAATAAAAAACAATAAAGGGGATATCACCACAGATTCCATAGAAATTCAAACCATCATCAGAGATTATTATGAACAACTCTATGCACATAAACTAGTAAACCTGGAATAAATTGAAAAATTCCTGAACACTTGCATTCTCCCAAACCTAAACCAGGAAGAGTTTGAAACCGTGAACAGACCAATAACAAGGTCTGAAGTTGAGGCAATTAGAAGGCTACCACCCAAAAAAGGCCCAGGTCAAGATGGGTTCACAGCTGAATTCTACCAGTCATACAAAGAGGAGTTGGTACCATTCCTTCTGAAACTATTCCAAATAATCCAAAAAGAGGGAATCCTTCCCAAATCATTTTATGAGATCAATTTCATCCTGATACCAAAACCCAGCAGAAACTCAGCAAGAAAAGAAAACTTCAGGACAATATCCATGATGAACAGAGACACAAACATCTTCGATGAAATACTGGCAAGCCGATTGCAACAGCACATCCAAAAGCTTATCCACCCTGATAAAGTAGGATACATCCTGGGGATGCAAGGCTGGTTTAACATATGCAAGTCTATAGACGTAATTCACCACATAAACAGAACCAAAGACACAAACCACATGATCATCTCAATTGATGAAGAGAAAGCCTTTGACAAAATTCAACATCCCTTTATGTTAAAAACCCTCAACAAACTAGGTATTAACAGAATGTATCTCAAAATAATAAAAGCTATTTATGACAAACCAACAGCCAATATCATACTGAATGGGCAAAAACTGGAAGCACTCCCTCTGAAATCTGGCACTAGACAAGGATGCCCTCTCTCACCACTCCTATTCAATATAGTACTGGAAGTCCTAGCCAGAGCAATCAGGCAAGAAAAAAAAATAAAGGGTATTCAAATAGGAAAGGAGGAGGCCAAATTGTCTCTATTTGCAGACAACATGATTGTATATTTAGAAGTCTCCCATCATCTCAGCCCCAAATCTCCTGAAACTGATAAGCACCTTTAGCAAAGTCTCAGGATACACAATCAATGTGCAAAAATCACAATCATTCCTATACACCAATAACAGACTTAAAGAGAGCCAAATCAAGAACTAACTCCCATTCACAATTGCTACAAAAAGAATAAAATACCTAGGAATACAACTAAGAAAGGATGTAAAGGACCTCTTCAAAGACAACTACAAACCACTGTTCAATGAAATAAGAGAGGATACAAACAGATGGAGAAACATTCCATGTTCATGGTTAGGAAGAATCAATATTGTGAAAATGGCCATACTGCCCAAAGTAATATACAGAGTCAATGCTATCCCCATTAGCTACAATGACCTTCTTCACAGAACTAAAAAAAAAAAACACCTTAAACTTCATATGTAACCAAAAGAGAGCCTGCATTGCCAAGACAATTCTAAGCAAAAAGAACAAAGATGGAGGCATTACACTAACTGACTACAAACTATACAACAAGGCTACAGTAATCAAAACAGCATGGTACTGGTACCAAAACAGAGATATAGACCAATGGAACAGAACAGAGGCTTCGGAGGCAACATAATGCATCTACAACCATCTGATCTTTGACAAACCTGACAAAAACAAGCAATGGGAAAAGGATTCCCTGGTTAACAAATGGTGTTGGGAAAACTGGCTAGCCATGTGCAGAAAGCAGAAACTGGACCCCTTCCTGACACCTTACACTAAAATTAACTCCAGATGGATTACAAACTTAAACATAAGACCTAACACTACGAAAATCCTAGAAGAAAATCTAGGCAAAACCATTCAGGACATAGGCATAGGCAAGGACTTCATAACCAAAACACCAAAAGCATTGGCAACAAAAGCCAAAATAAACAAATGGAACCTAAGCAAACTCTGCAGCTTCTGCACACCAAAGAAACAGTCATTAGGGTGAATCAGCAAGCAACAGAATTGAAAAAATTTTTTGCAGTCTACCCATCTGACAAAGGGCTGATATCCAGAATCTACAAAGAACTAAAACAGATTTACAAGAAAAAAAAAAACCAAACAAGCCCATTCAAAAGTGGGTGAAGGATATGAACAGACACTTTACAAAAGAAGACATACATGAGGCCAACAAACATATAAAAATATGCCCATCATCACTGGTCATTAGAGAAATGCAAATAAAAACTACATTGAGATACCATCTAACGCCAGTTAGAATGGTGATCATTAAAAAATCTGGAGACAACAGATGCTGGAGGGGATGTGGAGGAATATGAACACTTTTACACTGTTGGTGAAAGTGTAAATTAGTTCAACCACTGTGGAGACAGTGTGGTGATTTCTCAAGGACCTAGAAATAGAAGTTCCATTTGACCCAGCAATCCCATTACTGGGTATATATCCAAAGAATTGTAAATCGTTCAACTTTAAAAACACGTGCACACAAATGTTCATTGCAGTACAGTTTACAATAGCAAAGACCTGGAACCAACCCAAATGCCCATTGATGATAGACTGGACAGGGAAAATGTGGCAAATATACACCATGGAATTGTTTTTGTGTGTACTTTTTTTTAAATTGCATTTTAGGTTTTGGGGTACATGTGCAGAACATGCAAGATAGCTGCATAGGTACACACATGGCAGTTTGCTTTGCTGCCTTCCACCCCTTCACCCACATTTGGCATTTCTCCCCAGGCTATCCCTCCCCAGCTCCCCTCACCGCTGTCCCTCCCTTATTCCCCCCAATAGACCGCAATGTGTAGTACTCCCTTTCCTGTGTCCATGTGTTCTCATTTTTCATCACCCACCTATGAGTGGGAATATTCGGTATTTCATTTTCTGTTCTTGTGTCAGTTTGCTGAGAATGATGTGCTCCAGATTCATCCATGTACCTACAAAGGACACGAACTCATCATTTTTGATTGCTACATAATATTCTATTTTGTATATGTGCCATATTTTCCCAATCCAGTCTATCATCGATGGGCATTTGGGTTGGTTCCAGGTCTTTGCTATTGTAAACAGTGCTGCAATGAACATTCGTGTGCATGTGTCCTTATAGTAGAACAATTTATAGTCCTTTGGATATATACCCAGTAATGGGATTACTGGATCAAATGGAATTTCTATTTCTAAGTCCTTGAGGAATCACCACACTGTCTTCCACAATGGTTGAACTAATTTACACTCCCACCAACAGTGTAAAAGTGTTCCTATTTCTCCACATCCTCTCCAGCATCTGTTGTCTCCAGATTTTTTAATGATTGCCATTCTAACTGGCCTGAGATTGTATCTCAACGTGGTTTTGATTTGCATTTCTCTAATGACCAATGATGATGAGCATGTTTTCATATGTTTGTTGGCCTCATGTATGTCTTATTTTGTAAAGTGTCTGTTCATATCCTTTGCTTATTTTTGAATGGGCTTCTTTGTTTTTTGCTGTAAATCTATTTGAGTTCTTTGTAAATTCTGGATATCAGCCCTTTGTCAGATGGGTAAACTGCAAAGATTTTTTTCCCATTCTGTTGGTTGCCGATTCACTCTAGTGACTGTTTCTTTTGCTGTGCAGAAGCTGTGGAGTTTGATTAGGTCCCATTTGTCTAGTCTGGCTTTTGTTGCCAATGCTTTTGGTGTTTTGTTCATGAAGTCCTTGCCTACTCCTAAGTCCTGAATGGTTTTGCCTAGATTTTCTTCTAGGGTTTTTATGGTGCTGGGTCTTATGTTTAAGTCTTTAATCCATCTGGAGTTAATTTTAGTGTAAGGTGTCAGGAAGGGATCCAGTTTCTGCTTTCTGCACATGGCTAGCCAGTTTTCCCAACACAATTTATTAAACAGGGAATCCTTTCCCCATTGCTTGTTTTTGTCAGCTTTATCAAAGATTGTATGGTTGTAGATATGTTGTGTTGCCTCCAATGCCTCTGTTCTGTTTCATTGGTCTATATCTCTGTTTTGGTACCAGTACCATGCTGTTTTGATTACTGTAGGCTTGTAGTATAGTTTGAAGTCTGGTAGTGTGATGCCTCCCGCTGTGTTCTTATTGCTTAGAATTGACTTGGCTATGAGGGTTCTCTTTTGGTTCCATATGAAGTTCATGGTGGTGTTTTCCAGTTCTGTGAAGAAAATCAATGGTAGCTTGATGGGGATAGTGTTGATTCTGTAAATTACTTTGGGCTGTATAACCATTTTTATGATATTGATTCTTCCTAACCATGAACATGGACTGTTTCTCCATCTGTTTGTGTACTTTCTTATTTCATTAAGCAGTGGTTTGTAGTTTTCCTTGAAGAGGTCTTTTACATTCCTTTGTTAGTTGTATTCTTAGGTATTTTATTATTTTTGTAGCAATTGTGAATGGCAGTTTGTCCTTGATTTGTCTCTCTTTAAGTCTGTTATTGGTGTACAGGAATGCTTGTGATTTTTGCACATTGATTTTATATCCTGAGACTTTGCTGAAGTTGCTTATCAGTTTCAGGAGTTTTTGGGCTGAGGCAATGGGGTCTTCTAGGTATACTATCATGTCGTCTGCAAATAGAGACAATTTGGCTTCCACCTTACCTATTTGAATCCCCTTTATTTCTTTTTCTTGCCTGATTGCTCTGGCTAGAACTTCCAGTACTATATTGAATAGGAGTGGTGAGAGAGGGCATCCTTGTCTAGTGCCAGATTTCAAAGGGAATGCTTCCAGTTTTTGCCCATTCAGTATGATATTGGCTGTTGGTTTGTCGTAAATAGCTTTTACTACTTTGAGATGCATTCCATCGATACCGAGTTTATTGAGGGTTTTTAGTATAAAGGGCTGTTGAATTTTGTCAAATGCCTTCTCTGCCTCAATTGAGATAATCATGAGGTTTGTGTCTTTGGTTCTGTTTATGTGTAGAATTACATTTATAGACTTGTGTATGTTTAACAAACCTTGCATCCCCAGGATGAATCCTACTTGATCATGATGGATAAGTTTTTTGATGTGCTGTTGCAATCGGTTTGCCCGTATTTTATTGACGATTTTTGCATCTATGTTCATCATGGATATTGGCCTGAAGATTTGTTTTCTTGTTGATTCTCTGTTTGGTTTGGTATCAGGATGATGTTGGTCTCATAAAATGATTTGGGAAGGATTCCCTCTTTTTGGATTATTTGGAATAGTTTCAGAAGGAATGGTACCAGCTCCTCTTTGTGTGTCTGGTAGAATTTGGCTGTGAACCCATCTGGACCTGGGCTTTTTGTGTGTCAACTTCAGACCTTGTTATTGGTCTATTCATAGTTTTGGCTTCCTCCTGGTTTAGGCTTGGGAGGACACAGGTGTCCAGGAATTTATCCCTTTCTTCCAGGTTTACTAGTTTATGTGCATAGAGTTGTTTGTAATATTCTCTAATGATGGTTTAAATTTCTGTGGAATCTGTGGTGATTTCCCCTTTATCGTTTTTTATTTCATCTATTTGGTTGTTCTCTCTTTTCTTTTTATATCATTCTGGCTAGTGGTTTGTCTGTTTTGTTGATCTTCTCAAAAAAACACCTCTTGGATTTATTGATTTTTTGAAGGGTTTTTCATGTCTCTATCTCCTTCAGTTCTGCTCTGATCTTAGTTATTTCTTGTCTTCTGCTGGGTTTTGAGGTTTTTTTATCTTGTTCCTCGAGCTCTTTCAATTTTGACAATAGAGTGTCAATTTTGGATCTCTCCACTCTTCTCATATGGGCACTTATTGCTATATATTTTCCTCTAGAGACTGCTTTAAATGTGTCCCAGAGATTCTGGTATGTTGTTGCCTTCGTTTTCATTGGTTTTGAAAAACTTCTTTATTTCTGCCTTCATTTCATTGTTCATCCCATCAACATTCAAGAGCCAGTTGTTCGGTTTCCATGAAGCTGTGCGGTTCTGAGTTTGTTTCTGAATTCTGAGTTCTGACTTGATTGCACTATGGTCTGAGAGACTGTTTGTTATGATTTCAGTTGTTTTGCATTTGCTGAGGAGTGCTTTACTTCCAATTATGTGGTCAATTTTAGAGTAGGTGTGATGTGGTGCTAAGAAGAATGTATATTCTGTGGATTTGGGGTGGAGTGTTCTGTAAATGTCTATCAGGTTTGCTTGTTCCAGGTCTGAGTTCAAGCCCTGGATATCCTTGTTAATTTTTTGTCTGGTTGGATCTGTCTATTATTGACAGTGGAGTGTTAAAGTCTCCCATTATTATTGTGTGGGAGTCTAAGTCTCTTTGTAAGTCATTAAGAACTTGCCTTATATACATGGGTGCTCCTGTATTGATTCCATATATATTTAGGATCATTAGCTCTTCTTGTTGTATCAATCCTTTTACCATTATGTAATGACCTTCTTTGTCTCTTTTGATCTTTGTTGCTTTAATATCTATTTTATCAGAGATGAGAATTGCAACTGCTGCTTTTCTTTGCTCTCCATTTGCTTTGTAAATCTTCCTCCATCCCTTTATTTTGAGCCTTTGTGTATCCTTGCATGTGAGATGGGTTTCCTGGATACGACACACCAATGGGTTTTGATTTTTTATCCAATTTGCCAGTCTGTGTCTTTTGATTGGTGCATTTAGCCCATTTACATTTAGGGTTAATATTGTTATGCGTGTATTTGATACTGCCATTTTGATGCTAGCTGGCTGTTTTGCCCCTTAGTTGATACAGATTCTTCATTTTGTTGATGCTCTTTAGCATTTGGTATGTTTTTGGAATGGCTGGTATTGGATGTCCTTCTATGTGTAGTGCCTCTTTCAGAAGTTCTAATAGAGCAAGCCTGGTGGTGACAAAATCTCTGAGTACTTGCTTGTTTGCAAATGATTTTATTTTTCCTTCACTTATGAAGCTTGGTTTGGCTGGATATGAAATTCTGGGTTGAAAGTTCTTTTCTTTAAGGATGTTTAATATTGGCCCCCCTCTCTTCTGGCTTGTAGAGTTTCTGCTGAGAGATCTGCTGTGAGT
This sequence comes from Callithrix jacchus, assembly GCF_049354715.1. NCBI lineage: Eukaryota > Metazoa > Chordata > Mammalia > Primates > Cebidae > Callithrix > Callithrix jacchus. The sequence goes on along the minus strand of NC_133503.1, from coordinate 66,704,115 downwards.
CTGATGGGCTTCCCTTTGTGGGTGACCCGATCTTTCTCTCTTGCTGCCCTTAGTGTTTTCGCCTTCATTTCAACCCTGGTGAATCTGATGATTATGTGCCTTGGGGTTGCTCTTTTTGCGGAATATCTTTGTGGTGTTCTCTGTATTTCCTGGGCTTGACTATTTGCCTGCCTTGCTAGGTGGGGGAAATTTTCCTGGATAATATCCTGAAGAGTATTTTCCAGCTTGGATTCATTCTCTTGGTCACATTCTCGTACACCTATCAAACGTAGGTTAGGTCTCTTCACATAGTCCCACATTTCTTTGAGACTTTGTTCATGCCTTTTTGTGCTTTTTTCTCTAATCTTGGTTTCTCATTTTATTTCATTGAGTTGATCTTCGACTTCTGATATTCTTTCTTCTGCTTTGTCAGTTCGGCTGTTGAAACTTATGCATGCTTCATGAAGTTCTTGTGTTGTGTTTTTCAGCTCTTTCAATTCATTCATATTTCTCTCTAAGTTATCCACTCTTGTTATCATTTCCTCGAATCTTTTTTCAAATCTTTTTTTAAGGTTCTTAGTTTCTTTGCATTGATTTAGAACATGTTCTTTTAGCTCATGGAAGTTTCTCATTATCCACCTTCTAAAGTCTGATTCTGTTATTTCATCACAGTCATTCTCCATCCAGCTTTGTTCCCTTGCTGGTGAGGAGTTTTGGTCCTTTGTAGGAAGTGAGGTGTTTGGGTTTTGTGTGTTTTCCTCCTTTTTGCTCTGGTTTCTTTCCATCTTTGTGGTTTTATCCACCTGTTGTCTGAGTAGTTGCTGACTTTTCAATTGGGTCTCTGAGTGGACACCCAGATTGTTGATGATGAAGTATTTCTGTTACTTAGTTTTTCTTCTAACTATCTAGCCCCTCTGCTGTACGACTTCTGAGGTCCACTCCAGGCCCTCCTTGTTTCGGGTACACCTGTAGCAGCTGCGGAACAGTGAGGGATGCTACCAGTTTCTTCTGCTGCTATCTTTGTCCCAGTATGATGCCCGCCAAACATCAGTCTGATCAGTCCTTTTTGAGGTGAGTCTTTGGATATACAGGGGTCAGGGAGCTGCTTGAGGAGATGGTCTGTACTTTATAGGAGCTCAAGTGCTAAGCTGTGAGCTTCGTTGTTTATTCAGGGCTGTTAGGCTGGTGCATTTAAGTCTGCTGCAGCAGAACTTGTAAAACCCATTTTTTTCCTCAGATGCTCTGTCTCATGGGGTTAGGGCTTTCTTTATGAGTATCTGTTGCACTGTCCTGCCCAGCTAGGAGGCAGTCTACTCACTATTTGCCTGCCGAGGCTCCATCCTTCTACCACGGGATCCGCCCTGCTGCCGTGGGCTCCGCCCTGCTGCCGTGGGCTCTGCCCTACTGTCGTGGGCTCCGCCCTGTTGGCGGAGTCTCTCTGGTATGGCAGGTTGCCTCAGCAATGGCAGGCTGCATCAGCAATGTGAGTGTACCTCAGTAGGGGCAGAATGCCTCGGCAATGGTGGACGCCTCTCCCCCACCGGGCTGCACCATCCTGGATTTAGCTGTGCCCACAGTGAAACTCTCAACCTTGAGCATTTCAAATCGCCGTTTTGTTTGTTCCTGTGTGTGTGGGACCCGCCGAGCCTGATCACCTGGCTCTCTGCCTCAGAGCCTTTTTTCTTTTTTTTTAAGTTGAACGGTTGACTCTCTCCCAGGTGTTTCAGTCACCTACTGATAGGGCACCAGGATCTGTGTGATTTCCCATGCAGCAACCCACTGCGCCAGCTCAAATGTCACTTCTCAGGAATCTCCTGGTCTTGCTCACTGTCCAAGTCCCGTTTAATCAGATGGATATGCTAATCTTCCCTCCCAAATCTCAGATTGCTGGTTTAACAGGGCACCCAGACCAGTGCCTTTTGTGTGGAGTGCCGCTGCGCTATGGTGCCAGCTGAAACAGCTGTGCCAGCCAAAAGGGCTGTGCTGGCATTTGTGTCTCTCCTACACCTTGGAACTTTCCCATTCTGTGGGCAACAAAGATCTGTCTGGAAATGCGGCTTGGACTCACCCTCTGTGCCTTCACTGAGAGCTGCAATCCTGAGTTGCTCCTACCATGCCATCTTCTTTTTCCGAGTCCTACACCATGGAATATTATGCAGCCATCAAAAATGATGAGTTTGTGTACTTTGTAGGGACATGGATGAACCTGGAAACCATCATTCCCAGCAAACTGACACAAGAACAGAAAACCAAACACCACATGTTCTCACTCATAGGTGGATGCTGAACAATGAGAACACACGGACACAGGGAGGGGAGCATCACACACTGAGGTCTGTCAGGGGGAAATAGGGGAGGGACAGAGGGGGATGGGGAGTTGGGCAGAGATAGCATGGGGAGAAATGCCAGATACAGGTGATGGGGAGGAAGGCAGCAAATCACACTGCCATGTATGTACCTATGCAACAATCTTGTATGTTCTTCACATGTACCCCAAACCTTAAAATGCAATAAAAAAACATAAAAAAGGAAAGAAAATGTATGAATCAAAGAATCTACATAGCACATAACCAGAACCCCTCTAATTCCTCAGTAGGAGAAAATAATATCAATGCAAGACAAGCCACCAAAAGTATTTCTGTAGTTTCCCTCATTCCTAACTGGTTTTGTTCTTGGAGAGAATTAACTTGGCTTGAAAAACAGAACCAAACATGGTCTCAGAGATAACTTTTCCCACATGTGGTACCTTCTGTGTGCCATGCTGCTGTCTGGGTGGCCTCCTTCTCTAGGGCCAGACTGTCCTAGAAGAGGAGCAATGCAGGATGTCAAAAGGACCCCAGACAAGAAGGCAGACTGGGCTCTGGGCTTTGGTCATGACTCAGATACTGGCTGGTTGTTGCATGGATTTGTGGAGGCTGCTTGGCTTCCTGTGCCTCGGTGTCCTCATCTGTAAAATGGACACACCTAATGTATGCATCTCATGGGACTATTGTGAGAATTTGCTCACCAGATGTAAAAGTCATTTGTGAACTTGTGAGAAAGGAGAGAGTGAGCCAGAGTACAGAAGCGTTCTCCCAGGAGGGAGCACGTCACAAGCTGCAGCTGATCTTCCTAGGCTGCTGGAAAGACAAGAGACAGAGGTCCAAGAGAGGAGAATATTCTTAACACCTGACCTGATCAATGTCCTCAACCATGACAGATCCATGGGAATGCTCCTCTTTTTAAGGTTGAAACATTCTGTCTTTGATCCAGAGATGAGTTTGCCTTTGGGATCCAGACCCATCTTTGAAACTAGGGGAAGATCAGCAGGAGAAGGGTGACCTCCTTTTAAACTAACAGGAGTCTTGAACATTTTTCATGTGATTATGGACTTTTCATAAACAAGCTTTTAAATAGCTGCATTGAGATAAGACAACATTTAACTACATGGTTTCCCTATACAACCTTCTCCCAGATCTTGCTGTTATAAAGCACATCACAGCCAGTATCTTCATGTTCTCAGCTTCTCGGAGAGCCTCTGACTAGTGGATGGGTGACTAGACACACTAAAGGAACATGTTACTGGATAAAACAATAGCTCCTATTATAAGTTAAATTGTATCCCCCTAAAAGATTTCAAAGTGATCTTATTTGAAAATAAGACCACAGATGATCAAGTTATAGTGAGGTCTTTTTGTTTTGTTTTGTTTTTTGAGAAGCAGTCTCACTATCATCCAGGGTGGAATGCAGTGGCACAATCATGGCTCTGCATGACCTTCGTGGGTCAAGTGATCCTCCTATCTCAGTCTCCTGAGTAGCTGGGAGTACAGGTACAGACAGGTACAGGTACAGGCCACCATACCTGGCTAATATTCTGTGTATTTTTTAGAGACTTGCCATGTTGACCAGGCTGGTCTAGAGCTTCTGGGCTCAAGCTATCCATCTGCCTTGGCCTCCCAAAGTAGGGCAATTATAGGCGTGAGCCACCTTACCAGGCCATGATGAGGTCACTAAGGTGGGCCCTAATCCAATGTGACTGTGTCCTCATAAAATGGAGAAATTTGGGCCAGGTGTGGTGGCTCACACCTGTAATCCCAGCACTTTGGGAAGGCAAGGCGAGTGGATCACTTGAGGTCAGGAGTTTAAGACCAGCCTGGTTAACATGGTGAAACCCTGTTTCTATTAAAAGTACAAAAAGATTAGCCAGGTATGTTGATACATCTCTGTAATCCCAGCTACTTGGGAGGCTGAGGCAGAAGAATCACTTGGACCTGAGAGGTGGAAGTCGCAGTGAGCCGAGATCATGCCACTACACTCCAGCCTGGGCAACAGAGCAAGACTATCTCAAAAAAAAAAATGAGAAATTTGGATACAGAGATGGGTATGCAGAGAGGGACAGTGATATGAAGACACAGGGAGAACGCCTTCTACAAGCCAAGCAATGCCTGAAACCATCAGCATCTAGATGAGAGGTAAATTCTCCCACACAGCCCTCAGAAGGGACCAACCCTGCCAACACCTTGATCTTGGACTTCTGGCCTCCAAAATAGGGACAGCACATTTCTGTTTTTTAAGCCACCCAGTTTGTGGCACCTTGTTATAGCAGCCTGAGCAGATTAATCCAGATTCCCAAATGATAGCTCAAAGGCAGACCATGAACAAACTTTTAGTGGTCTGCTGTCAACCAAGAAAAGAAAGGACAATGTAGAAAATTACTTATAATTTAATCTTGTTCAACGTTTTATTGTCACAAATTACCCTTTTTTGGTACTATGTGGCAAGTTTATTGTTACATCATTACCTGGCAAAACAAAAAGTTTTTAAAATACATATTACTCCAAGAAAGTGAAAGGCATAGAAAACCCATAGAAAATAAATCCACTGAGGGGCCCTTTCCACCTCTGTTTCAGTGAGTCTAGGTGAGCAGCAGAATGCTGGAAAAGGCAGGAAGAACACACAGCCACGCAGAAGGCAGTCTCTAGACAGCAAGCACCATGAAGGACTTTTCTTTTTGTCTCCACAACTTTTTAGCCCAGACCTTTTGACATAGACTTGTTCTGTGATTCCTGCTGATGTATTAATAAATTAGAGAGATGGAATCTGATTTCTGAGCCAAAGGGAGGCCTAACATTGGAGAAAGAGCCAGAAATGCTGACCATGGCAGGGCAGACACCGCTGGGAGGGCCGCCACTACCCTGCCGGGTCTACGGTGCACCTCGCTACTCAGTCACAGCCACCCTTCTCAAAACCCTTCTTCACAAGGCATCCAAAGCAGTTACTGGAAACCGAACTTGGGACCTGAGCCGAGTCCAACGTCTTCGCTAAATATCCACGTAACAAGTACTCCCTGAAACTTTACCAACCTAGGAAGTGTGCTGGGGTCTCGCTCTCTCAAGCGGAATTTCTGGCTCTGTCTCACAAGCTAGACTGCTGACAAGAAGCCCCCTCCATGTTCTCTGATTTACAGTGATACGGGGCATGTTCTCTTTTAGTACAGAAGAACATTTGTCCCTTTAGCCCTCTGTCCTAGGGGCCTGTAGCTGCCTCTGATGATCAGGTGCTGGAACCAGGGCCCAGACAGCTTCTGTGTTGTGTGCCATGCACACTCCAGGTGTGGGTAGGCATCCCCAACATGAAATAATCATGTATCAGGATCCAATCTGGGTCACTCCAAGCATCTGTTCATGACATCCTCAAGATCAAACCCCTGAAGCAAAACTGCCCGCACTTCCCACCACTACTTCTCATTCTGGTCAGAACTGGTGTACCAGTTTTCCATGCCTGCGGTAACAAATTACTTAGGGGCTTACAGCAATATACATTTTTCCTCTTACAGTTCTGGAAGCCAGAAAACCAAAATTAGTATCACTGGGCTGAAATCAAGGCGTTAGCCAGGGCTGCACTCCTTCTGCAGGCTCTAGATGGGGATTCATTTCTTGCCTCTTCCAGTTACTGGTATCTGCCAGCATTCTTTGGCTTATGGCCACATCACTCCAATCTTCTAGCCAGCATCTTCAAAACTCCTTCTGCTCTTATGGTCACAACACCTTCTCTTCTCCTGTCTCAAATCTCTTTCTCTCTTACAAGGATACATATGATTATATTTAGGGTCCTCCAGAACAATCCAAGATAATCTATCTCAAAACCTTTAACTTAATCACCTCTTTTGCCATGTATGGTAATATTCATGTTGCCACAAAAGGTAATATTCACTTTGCCATAGAAGGTGGTACTCACAGACTCCAGGGATCAGGACTCGGTACTCACAGACTCCAGGGATCAGGACTCGGTACTCACAGACTCCAGGGATCAGGACTCGGTACTCACAGACTCCAGGGATCAGGACTCGGTACTCACAGACTCCAGGGATCAGGACTCGGTACTCACAGACTCCAGGGATCAGGACTCGGTACTCACAGACTCCAGGGATCAGGACTCGGTACTCACAGACTCCAGGGATCAGGACTCGGTACTCACAGACTCCAGGGATCAGGACTCGGTACTCACAGACTCCAGGGATCAGGACTCGGTACTCACAGACTCCAGGGATCAGGACTCGGTACTCACAGACTCCAGGGATCAGGACTCGGTACTCACAGATTCCAGGGATCAGGACTTTGGTCTATCTTTTTGTTATGGGAGAGGGTGGCATTCTTCAGTCTGCCACATTTGGCTTTACCTCTGTGCTCCATCCTAACCATGCTCATTAAGGCCAATGCAGCTGATGTGTGTAGAATCCAGGGGCTACATGGGGTCCATGTGAGCTCATGTCTAAGGTCTGGGGTAGGAATGGGGAATCTCTGATGAGGTTTCAGGGCTGGTAGTTGAAGAGATAAAAATCAAGGTGGTGTCAGGCTTGTCTTGAAATAGGATGAGAATAAAGCTTTGCTCAAACTCCAGCAATCATGTCTAGAGAGAAAGAAGCTCATATGTATGTATGCAAGACCCCATTACCACCTACAGGACCATAGAAACAGTGTTGCCCACAGACTTATGGAAATTTTTTTTCTGTTTCCCATTAACTTTCCCGCCCTTGAAACAGGCAACATGGGTTATTTACCCAAGGTTTAATTCCTCCCTCCTCTCCGTTTTAACTGAACCCATATATTCTTCAGAGACCTACTTTCCTCCCTAAGGACTTGGCTACCTCAACCCTATGAGCTGCAAGATTGGACTCTCATTAATCTAAACCAATCATCATAGGTTCAATCATGGCTGAAAGTGCTGCCGCTTTTAGTGAGCACATGGGGAACCAACGTAAGACCACCGTTTACTTACTAAAGATGTCAGAGGGAAGATGGGAAAAAACGAGTCCGTAGTGAGTTAACTGAGATGCCAAATCAGCCAACTCAGAGCCTCCTCACTTGCACAGAGATCTTACCATGCTGAGCTAGTAAATTTCCTGGTTGTTTAAGAGAATTCAAGTTGGAACCCAAAGTATTCTAAGGCACTTTCTGTGGAAGGACCTGATATTGCTTGGGCAAACCCATTTTTCCTTCTGGCAACACAAAAGAGGAAATGTCAAATTAATATAAGAGAAAAGCTTATATTAACTTTCAGATCAGTATATATATTTCTGTAGCAAGTTGGAGAAAAATGAATTCGCCAAAAATCTCTTTAAAAGTGATAGCTGAGTTAGTGAGAAAAATAGTTTGATAAGTGTTTAAAGTCACAGCAGTGAATGTGAAGCATTTCAGCTTGGCTAGAACAGAGGAGAGGATATTATTTCTTGCCTGGGAGAAGGTAAAACTTTGGAATAAGACGGCTAAAGAGAGAGAAGGGATTCAGGAGATGGCAGAAAGCTAGGAACCTGTGTAGTGTCACAACTTCCTCTGGAAACTTCTCATATCTCCTTCCATCTCCCCATTCTAGTACAGCTCACAAAAACTGCAGAAAGCTAATAAAAGTGGACCACTTGTAGAAATCAGTGATACAGTGATTTTGGTTTCTAGAGGATTACAGTGGTAATAGGATAATAAATAGTATACCAGGGAGTAAGAAAGTGAAGACAGAAAGAAAGATAACAAGTAAGTTCCCATCAATTTATCCCAAATCAAGAAGAGTCATTTGGTTTTCATGAGACTAGTATTGGGGCCTGAGCATCAGGGAGCTTTAGATTATATCTGTAGCATATATTACCATTTATGCTACAATTTCTAATGCCATTTCTGTACCACAGATCACACTGAGCTGTGTGGCCCAAACTCTCCCCAAATTTGGAACACTAGTCCACTAGTGGGCTTTGTTTTGACCACTTTGTTAGTCTGCCCCAGTCTGTGGCCAATGCAAGCCATGCTCACCAGCCCCATTTGTAAAAGCGTGGCCTCCAATACTCCCGTCCTTCCAGTACAACTTTGCTCTTCCCCCCTTGCTTGCTGCTCTCTTTCTTTTTTTCCTTTTTTTTTTTTTAAAGAAAAAAGACAGAGTCTTCCTCTATCACCCAGGCTGGAGTACAATGGTACAATCTGAGATCACTGCAACCTCTGCCTCCCAGGCTCAAGAAATTTTTGTGCCTCAACTTCCTAAGTAGCTGGGATAACAAGTTTGCCCCACCATGACCAGCTAATTTTTGTATTTTTAGTAGAGACGGGGTTTCACCATGTTGGCCAGGTTGGTCTCAAACTCCTGAGCTCAAGTTATCCACCTGCCTCGGCCTCCTGAAGTCCTGGGATTACAGGTGTGAGCCACTGTGCCTAGCCAGCTCTCTTTTTTTATGCATCCATGGCATCATGTTTCCTAGACTTTTCAGCACTTTGAGGGTTTGAATATGGCCTTTCCTAAGGAAATGTCTCCCTAGAAAAATTTCCCAACATGAGCACTCAGCCTGCCATTTGCTTAAGTAAGCAGTCATTTGTACAGATGAAATGAGCAGTTACATATGTGCAGATAGGTCCTAATAGGTACCGTATGCTTCAATTACCCATTTTCCCAACCCCCTAGATGGATTGGTAATTAATGCAACAGATGGAACAATTTAGCACCAGCAAACTCCCCAAATGCCACCCTTCCCCTCCTCTTCCCAGACCCACAAGCTTTTCCTGGCATCTTCCACTTCTTTGTCATTGCAAAATTACTGCCACTAAGCAGTATCCAACACATGCCCTTAGTCTGCTGACAGTTAAATTGCATTTCCTTAAAGAGAGTGCCACTCGGGAAATCCAACAAGCCTTCATTGTCAAGGAGACTCTCGACTGACAAAAGCTGGGTTCCTAAATTGCATCCTCTGTAAAAGCTGGTCTGTTTGGAGTTCTGTCAGCTGAAAGTCTTTGAAGTGTCTGAAGTTCAGGGATAATTGATGTATCGGAAGATGACCCAGAGTTCTTAGGAAATCCTGAGGTTTCTTATAAGCCATTATGAAAACGTTGATGATGTTCACCATTCAGCACACACCCATAATACCATCAGAGATGCTCAGAAATCTTTAGAAACAAAAGCAAACAGAAAATCATGTAGGCTAGCAGCTTTCAGGCTGCTTTCCCTGCAACCCTGGGAGTCCCTGGCGATCTCTGTAAGTGGGAGAAGTCTGAGTGGGCTGGGATCCTGTCCTTCGCAACTCTGCTTTGGGCAGATCTGTGCTATTTATGCCCAATAGGCTTTATTATTTATTGAGCTTATTCATGTGAATAAAAAAATTCCACAGCCAAATGAAGTAGAGAAGAAACCAAACAGGTTATTCGTTTATGACCTGGCCTTCCAAAATCTTTTAAGTTCTTGAAGTCATGGGGGCAGGGGAGTTGGTGGAAGAGAGCTATTTTTAAATATTTCACAAAGCTTAATAGAGCTGTTCCATGTACTGAGTGCACCCTGAAATGTCAAGCAGTGATCTCATCCGCCCCTCCCACCCCCCGATTTCATCACCACCTTCACAGCCATGACTCACAGGCCATGTCTCCAGCACAGACCCCTTTTCCAGGATCCAGACCTGAATAGACATTTGTTTAAACCGCAGCCACTCTGGGAATGCTCAAGGCAGCTCAAACTCAGTGTGTTGAAACCCAAAGCTATGTTCCCCTCCCCACCATCCACTACCCCCACAAATGGGCCAATGTGACCACCTTAGCAAAAGGCAGCTTCCTCTATCAAGCCGCACACAGCAGAACCCACAGACCATCCTTTATGATGCCTCTCTCTTTCCTTGAGGATCTGGGCCATCACCATGTCCCCTTCATTCTCCCTTCTCAATAGATCAGTAAAGCATTCACGTGTCTCCATTTCCTCTGATATCACCACACTGCAAGAACCACTTGAACAGACAACTGTAAAGCTTTTTCCTTGGTTTCTTTGCTTTTACTCTCCCTTCTCTACCCCAAACTCTTCCCCACTGAAGTAAAAGGAAATCGACTTTTTCCAAGAAGAGTCTGATGGTGTTTCATTTCCACTTCAGTCCCTTTAATATCTTCACATCTTATGATGGAGAACACAGTCCTTAACATGGCCCAGGCATACTGTCATCTTTTACCATGTGCCCCTTGTTACTTATGGTCCAGCCACTCTGGCTTCTTATCAAATTCCTTGTATGTATCAGGCTCCCTCCCACCACAGGACCTCTGCCCATGCTGTTCCCTCTCTCTGGAGTGCTTTTCCCTCCCTTCTTAGTCTAGTCAGCTCTCCTGTATCCTTCAGAGCTCAGCTCCAGGTCTGCTGCCTCTGGGGATCTTTCTCAGGTCTCTGGTGTCTTGTCCCCCTTAACTCCTGTGCCACTCCTGCACAGCACTTGTGACAATACAATTTACGGACCATCTGATGAATAACCTGTTCTAGACGGTGAGCTTCCTAGGAGTAGGGACCACATCTGCTTCTGTCCATCCCCGTATCCTCAGCCTGGCCGCCTGTGAGAGAAAAGGACCGAGGAAGGAAGATTTCCCTGCTGTGGCCTGGAAGTATCCTACTTTCTCAGTGATGTCACACTGGCTGCCTTATGCAAATGAGAAGCTGCAAAGAGCATCTTTGTTTAAAAATGAAAAAATGAAGTAATGATTACTCCTGTTAAGTAGTTTTCTTCTGCAGGCAGAATCTTGCAAAATACGTGGGGAAAAAGATAAGGAATTATTGTTGAAGAGCTTGAAAACACTCATGCCACCTAATTCCCTTATTTGTTCACATTGATTGAACACCTATTATTTGCTGGAGTTTTACATGTGTTGTCTCATCTAATCTCCGAGCAACCTCAGAGATAGGTATTTTAGTGATTTTTCTAAAAACAAGGAAAGAGGGTCTCAGAGGAGTTAAGTAACATGCTCAAAGGCACACAGCTGGAAAGTGAGGAAAGTCAGGATTGGCAGCCCTGTCGGTCTGGCTCTAAAGCAAGCTCTTCCTGTACTTCATAATGACAGCTCCCACAACCCTATGGTGGAAGGAATTGAAGTGGACAGAAGTTACTTGTCCAAGGTCATGTAGCTACTAAATGATAGAAGAAGGGCAGGGTGGAGCCATGACTCCCATAGGTCACTCTGTTCTTTCCACAATCACGCATATTTCACTGTATTCAGACCTCACAAAAGTATGGAAACCATCACCAATCTAGAAGAGGCTTGAACCAGCCCGAGGGCTTGGAACTAGGCAGGAAAGTCTCAATTTGCAATTGTAACCTGGGTCCCAGAAGGTAGAGGCTGTGGAAAGGCGACGTGCTAGCATATTAGGTGGTGGTGAGAAGTTACAATCTCATAGAAGCAAAATGAGGGATCAGTGAAAGTGAGCCCGGGAAGGAGGGCAGCTGATGCAAGCTGGTTGACTTGGTTTATCACCCAGCAGGCCATAGGGCCGCAAGGGATTGAGCCAGTAGTTCTGTCACTCGAAACATTCAGAAAGGCTCTATGGGACCCCTGTGCCTCAAAAGATTCTATCTGTATTGGGAGAGTGAATCAATTTAACTGCCCACCATCCTCCTTCACTTGGCCCTAACTCTCCACTGCTGGATCCACCAAGGTGAGTGAGACAGAGAGAGGCTGGGGCCACAGCAGAGTTGGATGCTAAATCACTGTCATTGGCAATTGTGGCCGGAACCTTATGATATTGAAACAGTGCATTATATTTCCAGGGCTGCTCCTGCTGTGATACAAGCTGAGTGACTCAGCCAAGAGGGAGCTGGGGCCCTAAGGGGTATGCTTCATAATGTTAAATTATTCTCTTTCTCAGCTCTGATACAACATGGGTCAGGGAAAAGAGCGCGGACTTCACAATCTGTCTTCACATCTCTACTCCCACCTCATGAAATTTCTGAGACTCTTCTCTCACCTATAAAACAGAAATGATTGTGGTATCTGCAGCATTGGGCTGTGGTAGGACCATTTTTCAAGTTTCTAGGACAGTAGGCAGAGAAGAATGCACTTGCAGTTCCAGAAGACCGGGGTGCAGGTTAAAGCAGCCTACTGCATACATGAAATACCCTCGAAACTGGAGCTGCTGTTAAAAATTAACTTGAGATGTGCCTTCTAGTTCAAAGTTTGTTTTAATTGTTAAAAATTTCTCTCAGCTGGGCACAGTGGTTCACACGTGTAATCCCAGCACTTTGTGAGGCCAAGATGGGCAGATTACCTGAGGTCAGGAGTTTGAGACCAGCCTGGCAAACATGATGAAACCCTGTCTCTATTTAAATGACAAAAAAATAGCAGGGCATCGTGGTGCATGCTTGTAATCCTAGCTCCTAGGGAGGCTGAGGCAGGAGAATCATTTGAATTCAGAAGGCGGTGGTGCAGTGAGCTGAGACGGTGCTATTGCACTCCAGCCTGGGTAACAGAGCAAGACTCCATCTCAAAAAAAAAAAATTCCCTTTATAAAATTTTACATAAAAACCCAAGTTCCAGGAAGAGTTTTACCCGAAAATATGTACATCTTCTGAAATACCACCCATCTTCTGAAACATTACCAGTCTCCCTGGAGGGTGCCTCAATACTTCATTCTGAAAAGCACAATTTAGAATTGGCAACAATGACCAAAATTACTACTCAATTTATTGAATGCATGTTAGGCACTTAACTTGAATTTTCTTATTTGATCATCGCAAAGACATTAGGAAGTAGGAATTATTTCCCTAATTTTACAAATAAGAAAACCAAGGCTCTGAGAGATTAAATGCCTGGCCCAAGTGTGTAACAGTACCAGTGAGAATTTGCACTGGTTTGTCATAGCCAGAGGTCAGAATTTTATGTGCCAGTCTACATGAATTGCTGATGCGTGTGAGGGGCCTGGTACGAAGTAGGCACCAAGGGTGGTTCCCACTGTGACTGCCCCTCAGCATGTGAGTCAAGGCACACCATGAGGAACAGGCACTGAGAAGCCACTCCTGCAGGTCACCAGGGTGGACAGGGCTGGCATTTGCCAGGGAAACGGCTGAGATAACTTCACCTCTTGCTGGACGTCTCCCTAGCAAATACCAGCCTGGCCCACCCTGGTGACCTGCAGAAGTGGCTTCTGGTGATTTAGGCGCCAGTTGAGCCTAAACCTCTTTCTGCCTCCTTCCAGATGGGGTAGTCTGAAAATCTCCCAGGTGTTCCCCAAAGCTAGTCAGCTGTTACTGTTTAATAGCAAACCTGAGAAGGGTAATGGCAGTGTCTATTGCCTATGACAGGGATCAATGGCTCCAAAGAGAGAAATGGCTGCAGTCAAGAGCAGCAGCCGTTTTGCAGGCCAAGGCAACCTTCATGGCCTTGAGAATCTACACAGCCCCATTAAAGGGATGTAATGCAAGTTTTTTTCCTCCAAGTAAAAAAATAAAGTAAAACAAAGGATGTTGAGTTTCTGAGTATAAAAATATAAAAGGTTGTTGCCATTATTCTGCTAAGTTGTCATAAAGAGGATTACAGTTTGAGTGTGATGATATTACTTTTTCATACATTCTCTCTCCCTGAGCAATCTCTTGATAACCAACACCTCATGTATGGCAGCAATAACCTTACATCCATCCAGCAATACCCTGAAAACCACCCAACCACTTGCAAGGGCCAGGAAATGCTTACGACACTGCAGAAGCACCTTCCACAACCCTGACTTCTATCTACCAGAGACTGAAGACACAGATACATTGTCTCCCTGCCCTGGCCTCACGGAGCTCCCCATGGATATATACTGAGACATGAAATGGAGCTGCCTCGATTTATGCAATACAATCCTAAACGGACACCTTTTCCTCTCCTATCCCCAACTTGCCAGGGTCTGTCCTGGCATCCCCGTTTGGAGTAATTATATGGAGTTTGGATAAAGTAAAAATCCTGAAAAGTTCTACACATGCTGCATCTCTTGGAGAAACCAAATAGTTGGTGAGGGGAAGTTCCTCTTTATCTCTTGGCAAAGAGGGAAGGTATAATTGTATGATCAACATTTTGCAACCCCTAATGAAATAATGGATTTTGGCATTCATGATCAAAGGCCACTAACATCAGGAAAAGCGAAATAATTGGAAGTGAGCTGCTTCCTGTGCACAGCACCACTTATGCAGTGGGGCTGGCAAAGTCTCAAACCTGTATTCGATCAGCTTCTAGAGCCAACCACCAACTTAACAGGAAACAAAGAAGACACAGGAGCTTGTTAAGTGCCACCAAGGGAATGCAATTAGCAAAGTCCAGACTGCAGAAACATAGAAGACACATGACTCAGTTCCTTCGATGAGAACAACAAATGACAAGACAGTGGAGAAAGAATCTGTAGACGTTTTTAAGTCTTAAAAGACATGTTAACTGATCATATAGTGTATTTTATTTAGATCCCATTAAAAAAGACTAATTTAAGAAAAACATGTATAAGACAATTGGGAAGTATCAACATCAACTGGGTGTTTCATGTTTCCAAGAAATTATTATTGATTGTTCTGGGCTGTAATGATGGTACAATAATTATATTTTTAAAGGACAGTTTGCGTTTAGCACTACATGCTGAACTATTAAGAGATAAAAGGGGAGAACGATCCAAGATGTCCGATCGATAACAGCTCAGGATTGCAGCTCTAAGTCAAAGTGCAGAGAACTAGAGGACGCCACACTTTCAGACAAATTCTGGTCGCTCACAGAGCAGGAGATCCCCAGTGGAGGAACCAAACGGGTTGAAACAAAGGAATGGAGAAAGATTTACCAACCAAATGGAGAGCAAAAATAAATAAATAAATAAATAAATAAATAAAAAGCAGAAGTTGCAATTCTCGTAGCGGATAAAATAGATTTTAAAGCAACAAAGATATAGTGGTAAAAGGATCAATACAACAAGAGCCTAACACCCAGATACATAGAGACTTAGATTCAATGAGACAGAAAATTAATAAGGATATCAAGGACTTGAACTCAGATCCGGAACAAGTAAACTTAATAAATATATATAGAGCTCTCCACTTCAAATACACAAAATATACATTCTTGTCAATACCACATCACACCTACTCATAGGTTTAAATGAAACATTGATTGGCCATTATTAATACCCATTTTTTTCAGAATAAAGCAATATTTCTGTTCACCCTCCCTCTCTCTCTTCCTCTTTCTTTCTCTCCTTTACTCATTTTTTTTTCTTTCCTTCTCTCAAAAAAAGAAATCAACTTGTAAACCTCTAGATCCAGGTCGGCAATGTCTCTCTCATTGCTTGAATTCCTTCCTTCCCTTCCCTCCCTCCCTCCCTCCCTCCCTCCCTCCCTCCCTCCCTCCCTCCCTCCCTCCCTCCCCCTCTTCCTCCCTTCCTTCCTTCCTTCATCCCTTCCTTCCTCCCTCCCTTCCTCCTTCCCTCCCATCCTGCCTTCCTCCCTTCCTCCTTCCCTCCCTAACAAAAAAAAAAAGAGAGAGATAAAAGGGCCAGGCACAGTGGCTCACCTCTGTAATCCCAGAATGTTGGGAAGCTGAGGCAGGTGGATCATCTAAGGTCAGGAGTTTGAGACCAGCCTGGCCAACATGGCAAAAGCCCATCTCTACTAAAAATACAGGAAACAAAAAAAAATTAGCTGGACTTGGTAGTGGGCACCCATAATCCCAGCTACTTGGGAGTCTGAGGGAGGAGAATCACTTGAACTTGGGAGGTGGAGGTTGCAGTGAGCCGAGATGGTGTCACTGCACTCCAGCCTGGGTGACAGAGTGAGACTCTCTCCAAGAAATAAATAAATAAAGAGAAGGAGAGATAAAAGGGCTGGGCATGGTAGCTCACACCTGTAATCCAAGCAGCACTTTGGGAGGCCAAGGTAGGAGAATCATTTGAGCTCAGAAGTTAGACACCAGCCTGGATAACACAGGGAGACCCCGTCTCTACAAAAAAAAAATATATGTATGTATAAAAAGAGATGAAAGGATAGAATGTATGGGATTTAATTCAAAATCATCTAGGGTGCAGATGGGAGGCTGTGTACATGGCAAAAGCTTGTTCACAGTTAACTAGTGTTAAAACTGGATCATGGATATATAGACATTTGACATACCATTCTATTAATTTGTATACATTTAAAATATATAATTTTTTTTTAATTTCAAAAATAATGTCTTAAACAAGATTCATTAACAAACATTTTTTCAGCTCCTACTGTGCTGTGTGGGAACTTAAAATACATTGGCAACCACACAAAATTCTTGCCTTCATGGAGCTTCCATGCAGGAGGTCGGCGACAGATT
The DNA here is from genome assembly GCF_049354715.1 of Callithrix jacchus. Lineage (NCBI taxonomy): Eukaryota > Metazoa > Chordata > Mammalia > Primates > Cebidae > Callithrix > Callithrix jacchus. The sequence goes on along the minus strand of NC_133503.1, from coordinate 66,687,583 downwards.
GTGCACGGTACACATAATGAATAAACACAAGCACAGCAACAAGAGCTGGATGTCAGGGGAGGGGATGGATTGTCATTTTAACTGGGTGGTAGAAACATCTGTACGAAGACTTGATAGAGATAAGGATGTCAGCCACATAAATATCGGGAGTAACGGCACCTGTGGGAGAGGAAATAGCTAGTGAAAAGGCCATTGGGTAGAAGAGTGCCTGCAAAGTTTGAGGAATAGCAAGGAGCCCAGTGTAGCTGGAGCAGAGTGAGTTTGGGGAAGAGTAGTTTGAAAGAGGGATCAAAGAGCTAAGAAGTTGAGGAGAAAGCCATGTAAGGCTCTGCAGACGCTCTTTGGGACTTGGACATTTACCCTGGACAGGATGAGGAGCCCCGCAGAGTTCTGAGCAGGAGGAACATGACTCAACTACATTTAAAAAGAAGCCCTTTCACTGTTATGAGAATAGACTGCAGGGTACAGGAGGTTCCTGCGGTGAGGGGCCTGGTGACTCAGACCTGGGAGACAGTAGTAGAGATAGACAGAAGTGCTGCATTCTGGATATATCTTGAAAGTAGAGCTAACAAGATTGCATGTGGAGTTTGAGAAAGAAGTCATGAATGACTCAGAGGCTTAAAGCCACAGCAAGCAGAAGGATGGAGTTCCATGTTAACTCCATTGACGGAGATGGATTTGGCATAGAACTTGGTATTTCTCACTCACATCCAGTGAGTTCAAAATAAGCCATCCAGAGTTAGTGCGGCTGTGCCTTGGTCTTAGACACAGACTCTTTCCAGCTTTTTCCTCCACCATCCCCTGGGATTTGGGCTCATGCTCCCGATCCAAGATGGAGTTCCAGCCATCTCATCCACATTCTAAACAGCAGCATGAAGAAGGAGGGGAAGGGGAGCAAATGACATTGCCCAGTTCTACATTAAGGACATTTTCCAAAAGCTGACACATGATGCTTCTTTCTACATCCCATTGTCCAGAACTTAACCGCATGCCACAGCTATTTCCTGTGATCCCAGGAAACAGCTTCTACTCCTGGTACCCAATGAAACAAACACTGGAGGTTTTAGTACCAACAGGAATACAGAGAATGGGTACTAGGGTAACCACGTGCAGTTTGTGACAGGCCATTCATCTAGCTGCCTCAAGTGCAACCTTAACCACTTTCATCCTCAAATTGTATCAGTTGTATCTCCTCAATAGAAGAGAATACTTCTCATCGCTGGACTTCTGAGTCAACCAAACATGAATTTAAGTCCCTGCTCTGCCCCTTACCAGCCATGTGACCTTACACTTCCACCCGTGTGATGCTTTGCATAAGCTTCCCCAAGATTGGGAATGCTCCTTGTCCTCACCCTTCATGTAGCACACTCTTATGCACTCCTCGTCATCCCTCAATACCCTACCCAAATGGCCCCTTGGGGTCATTTAGGTAAGCCTTCCTTGATTTTATCAGAGTGACACGTATCCACCTTTCGAACTGACCTATTCCTCCCTAAGCACTATATATTGAACTGTGTTTCCACACTTTAAATATTTGCATATAGTAAGAATTAAAGAAGCAACAGCTATTGTTATCATTGTGGTTACTGTTACTGTTACAGCTCTTTTGTTGTCATGTGTACACAGTTTATGTGGCTGCCTGGCTGTTACTCCATATGCTTGTACAGCAAGTCAACAGAGTGAAAATTAACCAATGAAATCCTAACTAAAGAAGGGTCTTTGGAAAGTGACCAATATAAGAAGTTGTGTTTTTAGGAGGGCTGGCAACCCTGTCACAGCTAAATAGGCCTTCATTTTCTCAGTGTGTGGAACCAGAGCAAAACTCAGGCACGTCTGATAAAACTTCTGCCTTCTTTCCAAAGCCTTAAATCAAAGAGAAATTTGCTTGCAGCATCAACTCTGAGTCTTAAAAAAGCAATACATTAGCATCAACAACGGGATTAATTAGGCTTCCCTGGAAACTGTTCAAACAAAGAATTGCACAGTTCTCTAGAAAGGTCAGGCTTTTTCATTCTTTTCTGCAGCAGTCCAAGTTATCATCTCTGCACAGGCCCACGCTCTGTCGCAGGTTGGGAGAACATTCACTCCACTGCCCTGGGTTCTGATGGGATCAGACACTGGTTCCCAGGGGTGGTGCTCTGTTGTGTGCAGCCCCAGGCCTTCATGGGTATCAGCCAGAGGTGCCAATTTCCAGGACCAAGTCCAAACAAAAAGATGAAGGGCTTTGAAGTCCTTCAAAAAGATGAAGGGCGTAGCAAGCCCTGCTGTCCCCCACACTAAACTTCATTTTCCTCCTATGTGAAATAGGCATGATGTTCTCTATAGAGCAAGGTTGCCATCAGGGTTAAAAAGGGTAAAGTGATTTTCCCAAACTCCAGCACACAACTATCCCAATCTCATAAAAATAGCATAAGTTTTTGCTATTAATTACTTAATATTTTCTTTTAATCAATGTATTTTATAAGGAGAGGCTATATTCTTTAAGTAGAAAAAAATATTTTCTAAAATTATGTAACCCAAAACTATTACAATATTTTTAAACATATTTTTAACTATTAAATATTTTAAACAATTAAAGTATTTTTTGAAATATTTATGTACCACTAAAAATCATCCTCTTAATTAGCAAGGTATTATACAAGTCAAGCTTTGGGGAAAACTGACTTTGTCTGTAGAAGAGGGGACCTCCTCTGGGACACAAATGTGTGGATCTTTGTGTAGTTTGGCGATCGTCCTCCTGGCCCCCTCTTCCCCCTCCTTCCTGCTACAGAGTCTCTTTGTTGTCTCTGTGCTGAATAGTCTCCTCACCATCTTAAAAGTCCTTACTCCCCGGTAGGCTGATGTGTGCTTACACTGCAAGGTAGGAGACAATCCTTGTCCAGCTCACCAGGGGAGGTGCATGAAGCCACACCGCAGCTGTGGTTCTGTTGTGTGCAGCTGTGTGTGATGACTGGGTACCCTGAAGGAAGCCAAACTGCTCTATTTTTCCCAGTGGTTTTCCAATTGAATTACAGTGTGCGTGTGTGTGTTTTCTGTTGAAAGCTTACTATAAATCTACTTTGTTTTTGGACCAATGTATACTCAGTGACAGCTCTTTAGGATGCAAGTCACAGAAAAACCCTTCCTGTGCACATAGAAATAATGAGAATTTATCAACTCACAAAACTGAACAGACTACCGGCTTTGGGCAAGGTTTGATCCAGGGCTAAAATCATGTGACCAGGATGAATTTTTCTCTCCATTTATTTGCCTTGTTCTCTTCACCGTGGCTTCCTTCTCTGCAGGCTTTCCCACCATGGTCATAAATGACTAACCTGAGCTCCCAGGGCTCATGTGTCTAGGCTTAAGGCCAGCAGAAATAGACGAGCCTCCCTAAGCCAGCAACCCCTGAAAAATTCTGCAATCTGCTCAGATTGGAAATTGTAGGGCACAGGCCCACTCCAGAATCAATCACTGTTGCCAGAGGATATGGCCTTTGATTGCTCCTCCCAAAGTCCGTCAACTCTGCCAGAAAAATGGACTGAACGTGGAATAGGAGGTGGCCTCACAGAAGGAGGTTGGGAAGTGGTTACAATAAGAATGAATGGATGTTGTGGGCAGAAACCATACTCATTTAGCCTATCAGTGTGTGCAGCTGCCTATAAAAGAAGAGCAAGAAATGCTTTAAAAAGAGGGATAGTCTTCTCTTACACAAAAGACATATGGGATTGGGTACTGCAAAGCTGGCAGGGTGCTTCCACTATGTCTTTAAGAATTTGCATGTAGCCACTCTGAAAGTTTCATCATAATCTTAGATGGATGCTGGAGGAGTAGCCTGTTATTCTGGGTTGGGAGTGGGAGGAAACAGATATATGGGGAGAATAGACAAATGGGACCGCTTCCAGCTGAGTTCACAACCACCAGGTCTTGTGGGCATAACTAGCTCCAACATAAGAAAGGCTGGAAAAATGCCATCATTTTTCCAAGCAGCTGAAAATCAGGATTCTGTTACTGTGGGTATTACTTCTTCAACATGATACAGGTGAGAAAATCAAATTCAAAGAGGTGAAGCAACTTGTGCCCATCACATAGAGGGTAGGCATCAGATCTGGGATTCACACTGATCTCAGTGTCTTCATTCCACTCATCCTGATTCCTCATTACTGCAGCAGCCCCTTCTGAGAAGTGGGAGGAATTAGAACCCCACCACAGCATCCAGCCTGGAGGGGCTTCATATCTGTCTGTTGATGACAGCCAGGACAATGATAGGCTTGGGGTGGAGGGATTAGAAGGCTAGGTGGTGGTGGTTTGAATGCAAATGAGTGCACACACTAATAGATTCTCCTGAGCAATTAATTCTTAAACCAGAAATTGCATATCAAAATGGATTCACCTGTTCAATACAGAGTTCAACACTCTCCTAGAGCAAAATCACATTGCAGCTGGCCTCTCTGCAGCTCAGTAGTTTCAGAGAAGATTATTTCCTATGAAGCCAGTACCTCCAATCACATCCTTCTTTAGCATGTGCTAAATACACCTTTAAACTCGTACTGGGGGGTTGGTCACTCACATTTATCCTCCCTGTGTTTATTATCAGTGATTTTAAACTTTTTTTTTTTTTTTTTTTAATTTTGAATGTCTTTAGACAAGCCCTGTGCCACGAACTGTTCCCTGCAGCCTTCCCAGGGGTTGTCAGCTCCCACATGGCTGACTCCTGAGGGCCTCTGCTTTCAATGGATTTCAATTTGATATGGCTGTAGAGTTTTTTTGTTTTTTTTTTTTTTCATTTTTCCAGGAGAGCAAACAGCTGAGTCAGTGTGGAGCCATGCGTAATTCGTCTTTTGAAGCATATTTTTCCAGACCCTGTACTTCCGGTCTTTTGTTCTTTGTTCTCCCCTACCCCTTCCACATGGCAAGTTCCTTCTGTGTTTAAGAACCAGACCTTTCAACTTCCCACCCCCTACTCACTCCTGTCTAATCTTGTGTTCTGATCCACTCTGTTCTTCCCTGCAGCAAAACCCAGATAGTCGCATCCTCCTCTTCTACGACTTTCTCCAGGCTCTACCATCCTTGACCTTGAATCTTCTTTTCTCTCTTCCAGCTGCTGCCCTGGGGTCTTACCTCAGATCCCACTTCTGCTTGGGGACTCTGCCTCCCTCTCTGGGGCGGGATGCTCCGAGTCCCTATGCCCACACCCAGGTCCTGCTTCTCTGGGATGGGGATGGGGTGACTGGGAGATCAGCCTCCTTTCGGGGGTTTTCTCTGGTTGCAGGAAAAGGGAGAGCTGCCTGGGGATTTGACCTGTACTAATCAAAGAAACACTATGCTTTCCAAGTGACCTCCAGTTCCACGTATTTCACCTGACAAAGGCCCAAGGAGAACGATTATTTTATTTAGGAAAAGTCATTCCTGGACCCCTTGGAGTTTAACACAGGGAAGCCCAGAGCCTAGTCTGAGCAGCAGACGAGCTCTGTGTTTCTCTGTACCATGAAATAACAAAAATGAGGCACTTTCTCTCAGCAGCCACTAGCCAGGGAGGAGGGGTCTGCGTATTGGGAAAAGCAGAGGAGAGAAGGTTCTGACCACATGGGAGCAGGCTGGGCTTTAGGGAGAAAAGTAGCCCAAGGAGAAACTCTGATTGGTTGTGGGGTAGAGCAAAAGCAGGGACTGGATTTTGCTCTTTGGGGGTCTTTCTTCCAGCTTTATTGGGGTATACTTGACAAATAAAAATTATACAGTAAGGCCGGGTGTAGTGGTTCACACCTGTAATCCCAGGACTTTGGAAGATGGGTGGATCACCTGAGGTCAGGAGTTTGAGACCAGCCTAGCCAACATGGTGAAATCCCATCTCTACTAATAAAAAAAAAACTAGCCAGGCGTGGTGGCATATATCTATAATCCCAGCTACTCAAGAGGCTGAGGCAGAAGAATTGCTTGAATCCAGGAGGTGGAGGTTGCAGTGAGCCTAGATTGTGCCACTGCACTCCAGCTTGGCCAACAAGAGTGAAACTCTGTCTCCAAAAAGAAAAAAAATATCATTAAGTAAAATCTACCTTAATGTCATAGGTACATTCTTGGAAACTGAGACTTTAAGTGGAACAATGTTCCATAGGTTAATTAATATAGACAAGAGTTACGTTTCTATGGCATATTTCTGGTTACAAAAACCTCATCAAAGTTCTAAATAAAGACCAAAACACTGCTAGTATTAAACACTGTTTTCAGTGTTTTTTGAGGACATGTCATATGTATCTAACATATACAATGTGGTGATTTGATATTACTTATACATGATGGAGCGATTGCCACAATCAAGCCAATGAACATGCCTGTTACCCCCCCTAGTTACCGCTGCGTGTGTGGAAAGAACACAAGATCTGCTGCCTTCGAAAATTTCAAACACGCAATAGGGCATTTTAAACTACAGCCCCCTTGCCTGTGATGAAAACACCAAAAGCACTGGCAACAAAAGCCCAAATAGACAAGTGGGATCTAATTAAACTTAAGAGCTTCTGCACAGCAAAAGAAACTATCAATAGAGTGAACCGGCAACCAACAAAATGGGAAAAAATTTTGCAATCCACCCTTCAGACAAAGAGCTAATATCCAGAATCTACAGAGAACTTAAACAAATTTACAAGAAAATAAAACAACCCCATCAAAAAGTGGGCAAAGGATATGAACAGAGACTTTTCAAAAGATGACATTTATGCAGCCAACAAACATATGAAAAAAAGCCCATCATCACTGGTTATTAGAGAGATGCAAATCCAAATCACGTTGAGATACCAGCTCATGCCAGTTAGAATGGCGATCGTTAAAAAATCAGGAGACAACAGATGCTGGAGAGGATGTGGAGAAATAGGAACACTTTTTCACTGCTGGAGGGAGCGTAAATTAGTTCAACCATTGTGAAAGACAGTGTGGTGATTCCTCAACGACCTAGAAATAGAAATTCCATTTGACCCAGCAATCCCATTACTGGGTATATATCCAAAGGATTATAAATCACTCTATTATAAAGACACATGCACACGTATGTTTATTGTGGCACTGTTCACAATAGCAAAGACTTGGAACCAACCCAAATGCCCATCAATGCTAGACTGGATAAAGAAAACATGGCACATATACACCATGGAATACGATGTAACCATAAAGAAAGATAAGTCCATGTCCTTTGCAGGGACATGTATTAAACTAGAAACCATCACTCTCAGCAAACTGACACAAGAACAGAAAACCTAACACTGCATGTTCTCACTCATAAGTGGGTATTGAACAATGAGAACGCACGGACACAGGGAGGGGACCTTCACACACTGAGGTGGAGGGGTGAGGGGCTAGGAGAGGAATAGCGGGGAGTGGGGGGGTTGGGAGGGATAGCATTAGGAAAAATACCTAATGTTAGATGACTGGGAGATGGATGCAGCAAACCATCATGGCGTATGTATACCTAAGTAACAAACCTGCACGATTTGCATATGTACCCCAGAACTTAAAGTATAATAAATAAATAAAATAAACTACAGCCCCCATGCTGTACAGTAGATCCCCAGATCATATTCATCCTATTACTGAAAGTTTGTCCTCTTTGAACAGCAAAGTGATTGGATTTTAAACAGTTTCTTTAAGACAACTCCCTGTCGCCCAGCCCAATCCTTCAGGACAAATCTGTTACACTCTGTGGTCCTCAAGAGAGGGGCTGGGAAGGAGGAGGAGGGGCAGAGACAGGGCTACAGCCTAGGGCAGAAAGGCTAGTGGAGGTCACTAATCCAGCTCCAGCTGGAGAATTGATGTAAGGGACAAGGATTTGCTGTAAGGGACATTGGGAAAATAGAACATGTCCCTTGGGAGTTCTCAAGACTTCCCAAAGTGGGTGATGGGTGCTCAAGCAAATATATTGTGCCATTAAGTGTGGTTTCAGAAGACGGGGTTGACTGGGTCACAAGTTCTTAGTGAGAAACTTGATAAAGGCCCCTGCCTCTCCAGAGTTCTCCACACACTGTTCAGAGGAGGAGGCACAGAGGTTATTAGTGGTCTGCCAGCACTCATGGTCCCTGGCTGCCTGCTGTCTCAGGAAGGTTCTGCTTCCCCCAAGAGGCAGAGCTAACTAGAGACTGCTGCAGGGGCATCTCCTGAATCAAGGGGACTGGTTTCTATTCTGATCTCTGGCACCATCAGGTCGTGCAGCCGAACCACAGTAAATCCCAGCTGTTCAGGACAACCTGGAAAGGAGAAGGGAAGGCAGTCACTGTTCCTGTGTCCATGCAGGGTGGTGAACACGCAGCCCCCACCAGCTGTCTGACTCTCAAACTAATGAGGAGAGGGCGAGAGGTCTATACTCAGAAGGTCTGGGTGTGGATTGCGACCTCCTGTCTCCAACCTGGGGTGTGGTGAGAGGAAGCCACATCACCTGTCTGGAGCAAGGGTGGTGCCACCTTGCCTCACAGGGTTGCAGGAGGAGATGCATGTGAGCAGCTGACACAGGTGATAAGCACCGTAGTCATTGCTGTCATCACTGAGGGTCGAAGTGGACTTTCTGCCATTGGACTGGACCCCAGCCGGTGACAGACAAGAAGCTCTCTGTCTAGCCCTGAGGAGGGGAAGCTGCCTAGAGTTAGCAATGATGTCAGAGCCCAGCACATGATTCTGCTCTAAGGCCGGCCCTTGCACCAGGGGTACCAGGTGCTATGGTTTGAATGTTTTGTCTCCTCCAAAACTTACGTTGAAACTTAATCTTCAATGTAATAGCATTAAGAGGTGAAGGCTTTAAGAGAGGGGCCTTTAAGAGGGAATAAATTGACCTGCGCATGGATTAATAGATGAATGAACTAATAGATTAATGAGTTATCACAAGAGTGGGTCTAAAAGCTTGTTTGGCTCTCAGTTCCCCCTCATGGCCCACTTGCCCTGTGATGACCTGCACCACCTCCAAACTCTGCAGAGAGTCCCCGCCAGCAAGAAGGCCTCACCAGATGTGGCCCCTTCACCTTGGACTTCTCAGCCTCCTGACCAGTGAGAAATAAACTCCTTTTCCTTATAAATGGTTCAGTCTCAGGTATTAGTTATAACAGAAAATGGACTAAGACACTAGGCAGTTCCCCAGGGTGGTGGGATGGGGAGAGATGAGCAGCAATGTATTCTGTGTACACAGAATCCCACCGTCACCCCAGACATGGGCCTCCAGCTGGCCAGCCGGAAAGCAGCCTAGCCACTGCATTGTGCGACTGGGCTCCAGGAGGCCCTCATGCCTGTCATATCAGAGATAGTGATGCCAAAGACCGTCTGCAGCTGGGGAAGGGTGGGAGAGGCTGGACCTGACCCACCACTCCTAGATCCTGCTACTGTCAGCATTAATGGCACACCAGGCCAGACGGACAAGAGTTTGGGCTTGGAAATGACATGGGTCTGGGCCAAACCCTGACTCTGCCACCCCTTACTGGTTTCAGGGCCTTCTACAATCTCGTTTTCCCCGAGTTTCTGTTTGCTCATCTGGAAAATGAAGATGCTGCTTAACAAGGCATGAGAATTAAATAAAGCCCCATTCTTCCCATGGCAGTGTATGGCCTCTCTGGGACTCCTAGCTAATGGAGCCCCACCAGCTATACACACCCTGACAAATAATGGAATCATCTCAATTGCTCCCCAAGGGAAGGGTTAGACTGGGAGGGTGCTGTCCTCTCATCTCCCCTTAAGAGTGGGAGTCGGGGAGGAGAAGGAGCACTTCTGAATGGGCTCTAGAGCCTAAGATCAGAGAGGCTTGGCACCCATTTATCAATCACTATAGAACTCAGCTCTCTAAACAGGTTTGGAAGGACTTGAGGCAGGCAGTCCAGTGAGGAGTTGAAAGCTGTGGTTGAGAGGGGAGGTCTGCAGCAGATTTTGTCTACAGGGCAGAGTGTTTAAGAAAATGGTGGTGTTAAAGCCAGGCAAACTGTCTCAGAGGCTATGCACTCCCGAGCCTCGGTGACATTGATAGGCTTACAATGTCAATTAAAGTCTGCAATGCATTCCAGACTCTCAGCACAGTGACTGACATGTGGTAAGCCCTAAGTAAGCAGCAAGTTGTTTTCTACCAGATGGATTCTATTAAAAGGGATAGAAAACCCCATTCCAAATTGACTTAACAACAACTAAAAAAAGCCAGGGGGAATTTATTGGCCTTACAATTTAAAAGTCTGGAGCTAATAGTTTGAGGCACTACTTGATTTAAGTGTTTGAGTCCTCAGGGAGTGTTCCTCTGTGTCTCTCTCGGCTTTATACCCCACAGTTTCCCCCATCATGGCAGCAAGACATTACAGCAGCTCCCACTTCCAAACCCAGCAGGAAAGGTCTAAGTGCCTCCTGCAGGGGTTGTAAGCACAGCTCCTGGGTTTGCTCTGATCCAATTTGATGGTTTGGCCCAGAGTTTATGCCAATCAGTGAGTGAGCTGGTCAGTGAGCCAAGTAGGGAGAGGGGGATAGAAAAATGCCAATGTGCCTAGACGGGTTCTAAATCTGGGGACTGATGGTGAGGCCCCTGCAAATCCCATGCCCTGAGAATGAGGCTAGAATGGGTCCCCAAATTAGAATCAGGAGCCATTGCTGGAAGTAGGGCAAATGGATGCTGCACAGGCATATAATGACCATTATTTCACAGTGATTAGCATTGACTAAATGTATTTGGTGGTTCTAACAAGATTAGACTTTCAGAGCCAGATCATTCTGTTGCCTTGATGCCCAAAAATATGTCATTTTCCCCCCTAGGTGGAGGCTCAACCTCGTTCTGGGGGTGCAGGTGGTCTTTTCCCTGTATCTCAATCCCCTGACAGACATCCCCCCAATTATATACCAAGCATCCCCATCATACCATGGAATAGAATCTCATGAAACACAAGAAAATCTGCTGCATTCATTCATCATGAAAACGGCCCCATTCTTGGGAGAGTTTGTCTGTATAACCACAGAAATCCAATTATCTGCTCTTCAGAAAGTGTACATGTGGAGACTATTTTCTCTAATTAATTGGTTCTCTATTGCTTGTGCTGGGCCTTTCAGGGGGCCTGAGACGAGAGCTCTGTTTGGGAGGCTGATCAGGGACGTAAGGTCTCAGCTGCCCAAGGCCTTCCATTAGCTGAGCTCAGCTAAGCAGCAATCTCAGGTCAGCCTTGCCGAGACAACCTCTTGTTCTCTGCACTAAAACATGTGTTGCCAGCACTTGTGGGCAAGGGGTCGTATCTTCCTCTTTTCTCTTACTTTATTCTATCGCCTGGAAAAATGCCTCCTTTCTGGGTCGACAAGCTGTTGTATGGAGACTGGTTCTTGTGTACACTTATTCATTTGCCCTTCAGCTCCTGCAAGTCCCCTATTCCCTGTCTGCTTCCAACCCTAGTCCTCGTTTTTCCAGAGTTCCCCAGAGAGGACCTTGCTTGTGCTCTACAGGGTGCTGCAGCTGGCCCTGATTTTAGGGTGCCACAGCTCCCAGGCCATGGCCAGTGATGCTGACCTACTTGGCACAGGCACCAGCCATGGCGATTCCTCCATCGTGCCAGTTCCTGCCTGAATACTGATCCCCAAGAATGTTAACATCTCAATCCCAGAAACCTGTGAGTGTTACCTGATAAGAGATTTTGCAGGTGTGATTAACTTAAAGGTCTTGAGTTGGAGAGATCACCTAAATTAGCCTGGATGGCATAGATGGCCTTATATAATCACCAGGGTCCTTAGAGAGGCAGAAAATGAGAACGAGAAGGCTGTGTGCAATGGAAGCAGAATGGGACCCAAAATATAGTGAGATTGAATGAAAAAAGATCTAGCATTTGATAGCACAACAGGGTGACTACAGTCAACAGAAATTTATTGTCCATTTAAAATAACTAAAAGAGTATAATTGGAATGTTTGTAATAAAAAGAAAAGTGATGGATACCCCATTTACACTGATGTGATTATATGTTGCATACCTGTATCAAAATATCTCAGGTACACCATAAATATATGTACCTACTGTGTACCCATCAAGATTAAAAATAACAAAATTTAATTGAAAAAAAAACAGAGATTGAAGTGATGGGCTCTGCCCCAAGGAACACAGGCAACCTTTAGAAGCAAAGGTTGGGGAGCAGAAGAATTGCCCAGAGGCCTCTAGAGAAACCATCCCTATGGACATCTTGATTTTAGCCCATAAGACAGATTTTGGAATTGACCTCCAGATCAGTAAGAGAATAAATATGTGTTGTTTTAAGCCACTACATTTGTGATCATTTGTTACAGAAGCAACAGGAGACTAATCCACTGGCTCTGATTAGGTCTCTTGAAAAGTGAATTGGGGAATGGAGAATGACTTTTAGCCCTTTGAGTAGCAGCTGATAGTGGGGACCCCAAAGAAGTGTTGCTTGGGCTCCAGTGTTGTGGGAGCCCACGTGAAGCAGTGCTTTCAGTTTTTATCTATTTGAAGTCAAGGAGGGAGTGGATGGCAATTGGGCTGTGCTGCTGTCCTGAGACTCAGCATTCTCCTCCATTGCTGGGGTGTCTGCCATGTCAATGAGTCCTGCTGGTGCTGTGTGTGCCCTCGCTCTGATCTGTTGTCTCCAAGAGGTTCTTCAGTCCCTGGACAAGGACCTTGAAGTAACCTCAAAATAACCATGGGAGCAAGGTTTGCCATGTCAAGGAACTACTGCTCTTGGTTACAAAAAGAATGTTTCATGGTATCAGGGATCCTGGGTTTAGCTCCCTACACTTGTCAGAGAAAAACATATGCAACAGAAGGTAAGAAATGAGGCCTGGTTGTCTGTAACACTGAATCTCAGCTTCTTCTCTACTCAGCCAAACATTCCCCTGCCCCTTGGGAAAGAGTTGAAAAGATTTTAATAATAATCACAACATTTGCTGAGTACCTACTAAATGACTGGTGCTAAGGGCTTATGTGCAAGACCTCATTTGACCCTCCCAATAATTCCACAAGGAAAATACTATCATTAGTTCCATTTTACAGATGAGGAAATAATGGTCTACCCTTATTCAAGCCTTGGGATTGTTATAGGATCAACAGGTTTGTATGCATGCTGTGCAGCAACATACCAATTATCCTGACACAGCAGAGTTTGCAGCAGAGTAAGAGGTTAATGCTAGGATGCTGAGCAAGAAGATGAAAGGAGACCCCCAAAACCATCTCCCTGAGGAGCTCTGGGCTGGGAATTTTAAAGGGATTATGGAGGGTGAGGAGCTGAAAAATTAGGGTCATTGACTGGTCAGAGTAAGGGGGATTAAAATCTGCAGTCTGTGGAGACTGCACTCTTTGGGGAGTCACCTTCTTATGGGCTCCTTCAGACCAGCTGATGTCAGTAGTTTTACTGGCATTCAGGATCTGAAAGAATATCTCAAAGGGACAACATAATGTTTCATAATTTTCAGGTTGTTATTTATGGAGCAGTTAAGGGGAACTATATAGTCTTGTAAAGGGGCTACATAATTCTAGAGCAATAGCAATAAAACTATGAGGAAGCAGTTCAGAGAGCAGGCTGACCTAGTGATTAATGCTGATTGTGCTGAAAGCCTGGTTTATTTTCATTTCTCCCCCTCTTCTTCTCTGATTAATTTTATGAAGTTTATAGGGACAATTTCAGAATCAGACTATATTTGGAGAGTGTTAGATACTGTAACACTAGCTGTGGTCAATGATACCAAAATCTCAGTGGCCAAAATTTATCTCTTATTTACACAAAATCTCATTGGTAATTATACTCCGTGCAGTCATCCAGGGATCCAGGCTTTCCTTTTTGAGGCTTTCCCATCCCAACACCCTCAGAGTCCTTCTAGTGCAGCTGTGAATGGGGAAAGTGAGAAAGGGCTCCCCTGAGAGGAGTTTCTTGGGCCAGACCTGGAAGTGGTGACATCACTTCTGGCTACACTCATTGGCCAGAACTCTGTCATATGACCATGCCTATCTGCTAGGAAGCTGGAGTAATGTGTCTGGTCATGTGCTTGGGAGGAAGGGAATCCAGAACATTGCCACTGCCTCAGAAGAAAGAGTTTCTAATAACTCCCCAGTTTCTAAACTGGGCAGACACATAAATAGTGATTACATTAATCCAAGAGAATATGATCCACTATATACCTACTAGAATAATTAAAATCCATTAGAACACTAACAACATGACATGCTAGTGAGGATGCAGAGCAATAGGAGCTCCCATTCATTGCTAGTGGAAATGCAAAATGGTATAGCTACTTAAAGACGGTTTGGCAGTTTCCTGCAAACTAAACATAATCTTACCATATCTAGCCATCATTCTCCTTGGTGTTTACCCAGAGGAGACAAAAAGTACAAAAGCCTGCACATAGATGTTTATGGCAGTTTTATGCATAATTGCCAAAACTCGGAAGCAATCAAGATGTTGTTCAATAGGTGAGTGCATAAATAAACTATGGTACATCCAGAAAATGGAATATTATTCAGTGTTAAAATAGATGAGTTTTCCAAATATTAGAAGGAGCCTAAATGCCTACAGGGGCTGGTAAGTAAATTGTGATAGATGTGTATAACAAAACACCATGTAACCATGACAAAGATTAGGATAGCTCAGTAAGTATTGGCACAGATGTGAGTGATATATTTAAGTGTGAAAACGTGAAGTGAGACTCAATTTGTAAGTGTATATTGGGTGAAAATGCACCATTTTCTTAATAGTAATTATTCCTTGAAATAAAATTAGGGGATTATAAGGAGTGAAGGAAACTTTTACTTTTTTATTTAAAAGTCAGCACTAAGTATTCTTGTAATTTAGTAAGATATTAAATGAATAGGTCAACAAGTTGGCAAAAGATGCATTAATTTTATAAATAAATGGGGGGCACAGAAATAAAAGAAAAATAGAGCTAATAAGCTAAAATAGGGAAAGATGTTGCATTTTGACAAATAATAAAAATAAAGGAATGATGAGTTCCTGTATCTATTAAAAAATAGTCAAACAACAAAATGACCTTAAAATATTACACCTTATTCTGGCAAAGGTGCAGTGAAATGGACACTTTCTTGTATAATTAATGACATTTAAATTTTACATAAGCCTTTGGGGATAAAGTTTGGCAATTTGCACTAAGGGCACTAAGAATATTTATGCCCTGGGACACACAGTAATCTTAACTCTGAAGTATAATTTTTGGAGATAATTCAACCTAAATGAAAGTTCATATACACAAATGAAGTGAGAATCTAGGAGTAATTTGAGATAGAGTAGTTCAGTAAAATAAGGGACAGTTACTGTGGGGAATTAAATAATTATGGTATTTATAGGCACCTAGTAAGAGCTAAGTAAGTGTTAGCTGCTGCTATTATTATTATTAGCATAATTCCACTTAAATGAATCATTAAAACAATGTGCTTTGTTATTTTAAAAATAAGTTTAAAAATGAAATGAGCTTTCAAGCTATAAAAAGACACGGCAGAGCCTTAAACAGATGTTACTAAGTGAAAGGGGCCGATCTGAAAACATGACCTACTGTGTGATTCCTAATATCTGCATTCTGGAAAAGGCAAATCTATGGAGACAGTACAAATGTCAGTGACTGCCAGGATTTGGGAAAGGGAGGGATGAGTAGGCAGTGCATAGTGCATATTTAGGGCAGGGACACTTCTCTGTATGATACTGTAATGATGAATACATGTCCATACACATTTGTCCAAACCCATAGAATGTACAACACCAAGACTTTGGGGGATCATGGTGTGTCGACGTCATTCATCTATGTACCATTCTGGTGGGAGGCTCTGCACATGTTAGGGCAGTGGGTGTATAGGAAATCCCTGTACCCACTGCTCAATATTGCTGTGAATCTAAAATTACTCTAAAAAGTAAAGCCTATGAGGGAGAGAGAGAGAGATAAGATGACTAGGGAGAAGGACAATCAGATATGTACACGGCAAGTTTACAGAGCCAATAGGAGATTTGATAAGGACTGGATACAGAGGTCCTTAGCCTGGGGTCAACCGGAATGGAAGAGGAGGGATCATGTGCTTCCCAGAGAATCTCAAGTCTTCCAGGTTTCTGCTCTCAGCCTTGAAAGACATCAACCCCAGGGTGTCCATGGGGCCAAAATGGAGCACCTCAGACCTGGTCCTGTCACCCCCAAACTCCTCACAGTTGTCCCAGCCAAACAGAAGCACCACTAATGAATGCCCACTGTGAAAACAGCTGGCCAGCATGTGGAGCAATTTTCATTTATCTCAGAATTCTCAAAGGGAGAGAACAGTGATAACCTGAAGTCCAGAAATGCCATCTCCATCATTCCCTCTTCTGTGCATTCTCTCATTTTCCTCCTTCATAGAGCCGCAATCCATGCAAGTCACTGGAGCTCATTGGACCATGGTGGTTCATCGAACTCACAATGAATAGATGAGATGCTAAGGGCTGCAGTTTTATAAAGAAGTAAGGCCATTCAGTTTCAGCTTGGAAGATGAAGGGAAGCCAGGGCTCTTGGCAATCAGTTGTGAGGGGCAGGTCCACACTGCTCAGAAGAGCCTGCAGGGTCTCTCGATCTGGCGCAATCCCAGATACAGATGTCACAAAGATGTCATGGTCTTTCTTCCCTAATGATGTGTACAGGAATCCTCCCCCTCCCCAATAATCCAATGTGATCACATTCTAGAATGCAGTCATCTTTGTCCCCTTTTACTCACTAGAACAATTAGACCCAAATCCTGTGCTTCAAATAACCCAGCACTTTCAAATGGACAGCACCAGCTCTGATCTGGGCCTTCTTTGGACATTGATGAATAAGACATGTGTCTTCCCTCAAAGAATCCACAGGCTGCAAAGGAAACACAGGTGTGGAGGATGAAGATGATGGCAACAGTGATGCACTTACTGTTTGAAGTGAAAGGAGATGTTTTGTTGGTATCCAGGTGGCATTGGGATGCAGGTCCAGAAAACCCACAGTCAGGCTCTGCTGCTCACCTTCCTCCTTGTTCAGTGCAGGAGTGTTGACAGGGAAGTGCTTGAAACTGGGCAACTGTCTGAAACCAACAGCCCCACCACCTCCCTGAGAGGAGAGCTCTCTGGCAAAACCTGGACTGAAACAAGCAACTTAGGTTAGAGGCCTTGATAAGCCTCTTCTCCAACTGAGCACCCCCCTTCCAAATCTAAATCTTGGGCTGGCATGTGCTAGGGCTGAGCACATTCACCCACACAGATCCCTGGGAGGGAGAGGTGTGTGACCTGGAGAACAGGCTTCATCTGTCTGAGACCAGAAGGCCAGAGAGCACAGTGTCCTGGGTGCTAATCACTGAGGCACAGATTCCCCTCAGTTCCATGGAAGACCCTGGCTCTCTAGAATCAGCACCCCCTTCCTCTTTTGGGGTGGAGCTGAAAAAGGACTGGGGGAGAAATGGTGATGCCTGGGGAAAGCAAATGAAAGTGCTTCTCCTTTGCAGGTCCTTAGGAGACCCTGTGACTTAGCCAGTGTCACATAGCTACTGCATTGTGGTGGGAGGCCCCCACTCTGTGTGCACCACAGTGGAGTCAAGGGCTGCAACAGCAGGCTGTGCAAGGAGCCTTGGAGTAAAACGAAGGAGCTGTCGGCTCAGTTAGAAATGGGAGACAGGTGGAACTCCATGAAAAGTTCCCTGAATGAGAATGCAGGAAAAGTATTTCTGGAGGAGAACCCCAGGACCAAGACAGGGCATATGGAGCATGCTCCTCTCACAGCGTGTCTGCTAGTTGGGGAAGCACTCAGTGTCCTTGTCTCTAGTGTAGGGTCTGGGACCCGAGTCTGTGGGGAAACCCAAGAGACAAGCTGGGACTTGGGTGTTGTAGTAAGAAATTTCAACTCTATGCCATAGGTGGCTGAAGAACCACATCATAGACTTATGGGGAACAAGGCCACATTATCTCATGGGTGATTCGGTAGTGCAGAGGATGAGAGAGGCTGCAGTGTGCTTGGGGACAAGGAAGAGGCCAGAGCAAGGGCCATGGCAGTCGGGACAGAAAGGATTGGCTACGGTGAAGGGTCCTTTAGAGGACTGGCCAGGTGAGGTTACCAATTAGATGGCAAATAGAGAGAAAGAGGGGAAGAAAGAAGGAAGCTGGAGATTATAGCTTACGATCCTTGGATGAGAGCTCATTAAGACAAGAATTGGAAGCAAGGAAGCAGAAATGGGCAGAGGAAAAGAGATGGGGGAGCTTGTTTAGAACATACTGTATGTCATCAATTTAATACACATTTTCACTCAGATTTTAACATCTCCGAAACTGTAATACATCTTATAATTGATGTTTCCAGAAGCCATGTATCATAGTTTAGTTGGCAGCATTTTCTCCTTCCTAGTGTTGGGTCAAAAACATGTTTTCATAATTGATGGCCACTTAGATTGTATGAGATAATCTTGATGAATTGGGGAGGTGGCTTCAGGAGGTGTGGAAGCCCAGAACTCTGCGCTCTCTCCTGCCTTGTGGCACTTAGGTGACCCTGAGCACAAGCTCCTCGTCTTCTCTGGACTCAGTGTCCTTGTCTCTAATGTAAGGTCAGTCGCTGGTGCAGAAGCATCTGCTCAAAGGAGCTGTCCTGGGCTCCCTGATTAAGCTCAGAAGATTTGGAGTTGAAGGTGTTTTAGAATTAAATCATTTTACTGTCAACCTTTCCCTGCCAGCTGTATGCATCCCTTAAAAAGGCACCAGGCACCCCAAATGTCCATCAACTGATACTCTGGTTTTCTTTTCAAGTGCATATCCATTCAATGGAGTAGTATTCAGCCATAAAAAGGAGCCGAATACTGATTCATGCTGCAGCAGGATGAACCTTGAAAACATGCCAAGTGAAAGAAGCCAGTCACAAAAGACCGCATATTATATGATTCCATTTATATAAAATGTCTAGAAAAAGCAAATCTATGGAGACAGAAAGTACATTAGTAGGTCAGTAGTTGACAGGGGCTGCGAGGTGGAGAGGTAATGTCTAAGTGGCAGGGTTTCTTTTCAGCATGATGAAGATGTAAAATTGATTGTGGTGAGAATTGTGTAATTCTGTGAATGCACTAAAAGCTGTCAAATTTTATACTTTAAATAAATGAATGGTATGGTGTGTGAATTATATCTCAATAAACTGCTTTTTTTTTTAGAAGCCACTGTTTTAGACGGCATCCCTTTCACCCCAGCTGGCAAGTAAGTCCTGTAAAATTGGAGGTCTGTATCTGCTCCATGGAGCTGGAGCATAGGAGAGGGAGCCTGGAGCCCAGGGCTGGACTGAAGACCTCAGGGTGGAACGCTGGCCAGGTGACAGGGGAAGGCTTCCAGAGAGGCTGCTCCATGTCTCCCAATCATCCCTCCCATCCTCCCCACTCCACATCTCTTGCCACTCCATTAGGGAGGTGGCAGTGGGCTGCAGCAGAGGCCCAATAGCAGAATGTTACAGAGGGGGAAGAAATGGGTTGAGGGCTCTCTGGTTCAAAAGGTCTGTTTGGGGCAGTGTATTCCAGGCATATCAAGACATAAGAGTAAAGGTTTGCAACTGTGGGCTCTGAATCCCAATGGTCTGAATTTGAATCCTGGGTATTCATCTCCTGCGTGAGCTTGGGTCACTTACTCAGGCTCTCTGTGCCTCAGCCTTCCCATCCGTAAAGGGGAGATGGGAATCCTGTCTTCCTCCAAGGTTTTTATGAATGGGGCCCAGACTGGGGTGCAAGTGAGGGGCCTAGGATGCAAAATGTAGGGAGAAACACCCCCAACCCACACACATACACACACACACACACACACACACACACACACACACCACTCACTGCATGCACAGTGTGAACATCTCCTTACATTTCGTTCAAGATTGGTTAAAAGAGCTTTTCAAGGTGCCTGGCAAATCGAGAGCTCTCCCCTGAAGGGCTGACCCAGAAGGATGTGGGGACTGGGTCAACAGATGCTGGCCACAGAGGCCACTCTCACCGGCCGGACTTCTCTTCTCACAGCCATGCCCTCCTTCCCTCCTTTTCCTTCCCAGCTGAAGTTCTAAAATGTTGAACCAACACCCTCTCCTCCCCTACACACAGCCTTCCCTTCCCCTCCTTCCACTTTCTCCCCCATTTCAGGATTTAATGTTCTCTGAGATATTTACATATTTGAAACTACTCAAAAAGGGGGGAAAATACTAAATGGGAAGCCAAAAATACTGTGGGGAGAGAAGCAAATCCTCCAGCAATGAACAGCCTCTCTGGAATAACAGCTTTGCCAGCAGCTCTCCCGCTGCCACTCCCCTCGAAGCCTGCAGCTCTGCGGGGCTGCCTTCACTTGCTGCTGTGGAGAGCACAGAGGGGAAGCATTCTGCCTCTTTCCTCCACTCTGTTCTTGTCTTCCCTCAACATTCCTTGACACTGACTTAGCATAATTTACCTGTGTTTCAGTTTTGGATTCATTTGTTTGTTTGTTTCAATAAGCACCTTGCATTCATTATTTTATTTTGCTTCCCCAATTGTCTTTCAAAGTTTAAGTTATTGCTACTTTCCAGGTAAGAACTCTGAGGGTCAGAGATAAATAAGACATGATTCTTGACTTCAAGAAATCCAAACATCAGAGGGGAAGGTGAACACACCAATATCCCCCTGAGGACGGAGGAGCAGAAATGACATTCTCACAGCGTGTCCTTGAGAGCTGTCTCATAACCAGCTCTCCATCAGCATCTCTGGGGGAAAGAAAGTCCCAGCAGATTTTAAAAGACTTCTCTTTTGTCACCACACTGGTGAAAGGTGTACTTGGAATAGAATTTAGTTCTGGTGAGGTTTCCTGACATTGTAAGAGGTAGGTGGTATCTTCTCTACTGGTAATATTTTCTGGGCTTTGGACAAGGTGTTACCATGACTACTCCAAGCATCTGAAAGGAGTAACATGATCCCCCTCTCCTGGCACTCACTGATAGTGGAAGTATAGAGTGGGTTTCATCTTTTGCTGTGCCCACTCACTCATGACCCTTTTGCTGGGAACATCACCTCACCTTCTTTTGGAAAAATCCTTTCCCTTACTCTGTCCCCGGTCTTTGAGTGAACTTGACTCCACTCTTAGCTTAATAGGTGCGTGTATGACCAGGTCTGGCCAAACAAAGCCATGGACCCAATCGCCTGGCCCATGCTTGGCTCAGGATGGGCATATGACCCCCAAGAGTGAGAGAAATGCAGTTTTGTAATCTTTTCTGAGACAGGGCTGTGATGGTCTTCTTACCACAATGCAAGGAAACTCGACTGAGATTGTAGTCACCATGGAGGAAGGCGGCACCAGGAGCAGAGGCTGCATGCTGCAGGCCTTCTCTAACACCTGGAGATGCCCCTTGTAGAAGGAGCCGGGAAGCTCCCCCTCCACATATGCCAGGGCAGTGAGTGCCTATTCTGTGAAACCCAGGGTCCTGGCAAGAGGGATTAGGTGCACAGATGTCAGACCTGAGCAGGATAGATGGATGTTGTGGGAGGTGGGGGAGGAAGAGGAGAGTCATCCAGGATGAGAAGACTGGGGAATGGCCAAGGGAGAAGGCACCATCCAGGTGGATCTTGAAGGGAGAAGGATCATGCTAGATGCAGAGCCAGAGGAATCTTTTTTTTTTTTCTGAGACGGAGTTTCGCTCTTGTTACCCAGGCTGGAGTGCAATGGCACGATCTCGGCTCACCACAACCTCCGCCTCCTGGGTTCAGGCAATTCTCCTGCCTCAGCCTCCTGAGTAGCTGGGATTACAGGCATGCACCACCGTGCCCAGCTAATTTTTTGTATTTTTTAGTAGAGACGGAGTTTCACCATGTTAACCAGGATGGTCTCGATCTCTTCACCTCATGATCCACCTGCCTCGGCCTCCCAAAGTGCTGGGATTACAGGCGTGAGCCACTGCACCAGGCAGGAATCTTAAGAAGTAAGCCTGGCTCCCACTGTGTGGCCCCTGTGGGCTTTCCTGCCTGAGCTCACCCCTCTTCACTCCCAGCTCTTGAGACCCCAGCCTCACCAGGATGCATCCATGAAAACCATTGTATAGGCTGTTCTCTTCTCTTGAGAGACCCCTTGTCAGCCTCCTTAAGATCTGAGCCCAAACCCATTTCCAGGGCCAGCATATTCATTAAGTACCAGAGTCACCATGCCCTAAAAATATCAGGGGCCTTTAAAGTGTCTTCATTTCAGTTTATCTTAAAAAAAAAAAAAAGAAGGAAAAATGTTGATAATGTAATAATGAATATATAATAAAGAATACAGCCAGAAATATATTCATCTTTATCACCAACATACCAATATAGACATAAAATAATTTTTAATTTTTTTAAGAAAGGAAGAGGCCTATGGAAGCAAAAGTGCTTAACAGTCATTAAAATCACAATGTGATCCTGCCTGTGTTCCTTGGGGAGGCCTTTCCTGGTGGCCAGACTGCAGAAGACATCTCCATCCTTCTTTGGACATTTATTATTTGTTTTTATAAAGTAATTTGTTATATTTACATTTATTTTTATATTTACTTGTTATCTCCCACCAGACTACACACTCTATGAATGTATGTTTCATGAACATCAGGCACACTGGCGGAAGAATGAATGAATGAATGAATCAATCAATCAATCAATCAATGAGTTTACTTAACTTTTGTTTTGAAAACTATGTGGTGTCTGTCTTCTGCAGCTTTGTATTCTTTTTTTTTTTTTTTTGAGATGGAGTTTCGCTCGTTACCCAGGCTAGAGTGCAATGGTGCGATCTTGGCTCACCGCAACCTCCGCCTCCTGGGTTCAGGCAATTCTCCTGCCTCAGCCTCCTGAGTAGCTGGGATTACAGGCACGCGCCACCATGCCCAGCTAATTTTTTGTGCTCTTCTCCGAGCCTATGGCCTGGGGGGATCACAGTTTCCCTATAGTCCCTAGATAAGAACTGATCTGTTAGGGAAAGTCAGCAGCACAGGACTCTCAATGGAAAGAGACTCTGTGTCAGTTTCAGTTATCTTTCTCTCATTCTATCTTCATATCACTAAGGTATGAGGGATAAGGGAGTAAGTTTAGGCAGATTTATCTATATTTGGGGGTAGCATTGGCACAGGTTTCACCCTGGTTCACTTATTGAAAATGACACCATCAAGGTTTATTTGCATAACCTCGGAGTTATTTTTCTTGATGTGCATTTGTAAAGTCTTTGTAACTTTGGCTGGTTTGTTCATCCACTCATTTATTTAATTAATATTTATTAGCACCTAGTCCATAGACTTTATCCAAGATAAGAAGATGAGGAGTGCTGACAGGAACAGGGTAAGGTCCTTACAAATGTCCCTTTCTCTTCTCCCGTCAACCTCATCTTACCACCCACAGAGAATTTCTGCTGACAACTTCTTTCCCCTATCTCTGTATCTTTATATTGTCCTCCTGAACTGCCCTGAGAATTCAAAAATCTTATCCCTCCATTAAGCAGACTAATTCAGTTCTCTCTAGCTCCTGCTTCATCTAACAGAATCCACTTCGCTTCTCTCCATCTCTTGCTTCATTTAACAGGACCCATTCATTCTTTCCCTTTTCTTCTGTTTGCTTTTCATTTTCCTTTGAGAGAGGTTGTAATTACATAAAAATATTTTGTCACAGAATTATTTGTGGTCTCAGAACTTCATTTTAGTATCATCTTTATGGATTTTGTTTCCCTAGAGAAATGCTATAGGAAGGAGAAATTTCTCAGTGACATGTACATACATCCTGGGAACCTAAAACCAACAGACAAGGTGATTATCCAAGGAAAGAGTTTCCTCCTTTCTAGAAGTTTTGGGTCATTAGATTAGGGAAAATGTCAGGCAGGAAGAATGTAGCCATTTATAATAAATACAACTGAGTGATTTCCCTAACTGGACGGTTCAGTGGCTTCAGGAGAGGTGGGATCCAGCTGTTCTAACGATGTAAACAGAATTTGAAATTTCTGCTTCCTCAGAATGGTTGCAGTCCCCTTAAGCTCATGGTTGCAAGGAGGTCACCAGCGATATCCTGGGTCACGTGCTTCCTTATTCAAATCTAGTACATAGAAAGAAAATCTGCCTTGATATTAGTCAGTGTGAATAAAAAATGTTGAGTCCTATTGGCTCTGATTGGCCTGAGTTGGGTTGGGTGCTCGTTCTTGAATCCAGCACTGTGGCCAGGATAAAACCAGTAAGGGCTTAATTCTGGAGCCATTGGTGGAGTCAATCTCCCTTAAACTTCAACAGTCAGGAAATTCAGGCGCACCTGGTAAGGGGTAAGGGGTACTGAAGAAACATTCAATCTACAAATATCTACTGAAGGTCTCTTCCTGTGGCAAGTTCTAAGAGCATCTCATGGGAAAGTCACATCAGAAAGTGGACATTGAAATGTACATAGGATTTCAGGGTGCAAGAATTGGAGGATTGGGAGGGTGAAGATGTTTGGGAATGAATTAAGTAGAGGAAAGAATGTAGCCAAAGACGCAGAGGTGGAAAAGCATACATTCCTAAAGTGAAGGAGAGAGAAGATCCACCAAGTCTGATCAAACCTGGTGGGGACACAAGATCCTAGAGAAGGGAAATGGGAGGGGTCCTAGAAACCTCAGCAGCAGCCCTGAACATCTAACTAAGGAGCTGGACTGTCTCTTGAGGACAGTGAGGAGCCATTGAGGCATTTTGTGCAGGACAGTCACACAGTCAGATTTAGAGCTTAGGAAGATTGCTTGGGTGGGGCCATGCAGGAGACGGACCACAGTGGGAGAGACCAGAGGCATTGAGGAGGTTACCAGCCTGCGCCATAAGATCATCCTTGGGGAGTGGCAAGCTCAAAGTTTTCTCATTCCAGTTGTTGGTCAGAGATGTTGCATTGGGAGCTTAAATCTTCCAGAAAAGTGTCAAATCTTTCTGAGAGTCACGATCAGAGAAGTTCCTGGCATCAGACCTGGGGACACCCACCAGACCTGTGTGACCTAGTTAAGTCCCTTAAGCTCTTTGAGCCTCAGTTTACTCATCTGCAAAGTGGAGAATGTATTCTCCATCTTGGAGCATTATGAGAATTAGGGTGCTTTATGTTAGTCCTCAAGAAATTTCAGGGTTTATTGATATTAGCAATGGGATTTTCTTGAATCATTTCCCCCCACGGCCAAACTACACCCTTTGTACACATTAAGAAGCAAACTCTTACTGAGTGATATAAAGAAAAATGACTCACATTGGTTCAGGACTTTGTACTAAGTGCAATTAATCATCCAGTGTGGTGGCTCAGGCCTGTAATCTCAGCCCTTTGGGAGGCCGGGGCAGGTGGATCACGAGGTCAAGAGATCGAGACCAGCCTGGCCAACATGGTGAAACCCCGTCTCTACTAAAAATACAAAAATTAGCTGGGCATGGTGGAAAGCACCTGTAGTCCCAGCTACCTGGGAGGCTGAGGCAGGAGAATTGCTTGAACCCGGGAGGTGGAGGCTGCAGTGAGCTGAGATTGTGCCACTGCACTCCAGCCTGGTGCCTGGTGACAGAGTGAGACTCTGCCTCAAAAAAAAAAAAATTATCCAGTCTAACCTCCTAGTAGCCAGTGGAGAAGATATCGTCTCCATCTTTCAGGTGAGGAAATTAGGCTCATAGAGGGGAAGTAGTTTCCCTAGTTCCCCCAGCAAGGAACGTGGCAGAGTGGGGATTCCTAGCAACTGACTCCACAGCCCTGACAGAGGGTCCCCAGGATTTTCCAGCATGGACCTCAGGTCATGTAGCACCAGAGTGTTTGTCCCATCCAGCTGTGATCTACCATGATGGACAAATCCCAGTAGGCCAGACCAGATGCTGCTTGCCAAGACGGGCTGAAGGTGAAGACATATACCTGGAGTTACAGAATACAGCGCCCCCTCTCGGTCTTCTGAGAGATTTCAGCCAACTACCTAATCATTCTTAACAGCCCATTATGCAATCTGACATACATAGGCCCCAGCACACTGATCTGGAGCGACCGACCTTCCTTGATAAGCTTGGAGGAGGCTGTGTATTTTGTTTCCTCTTCATTTGTGTGTGGTTTTGTTTTTCTTTGTTTATCCCAAGGGGATGTGTGGAAGGACCAAGGACCTGACCTCAGGGGCAGCCTCCACCATTTACTCTCTCTAAGACTAGTAACATTTCCTCCTCCAACCCATTTTCTTTTTTTTTATTAATTTTTTTTCTTTCAATAACTTTGGGGGTACAAAAGGCTTTTGGTTACATGAATGAATCATACAGTAGTAATTTCTGACATTTTAGGGCACCTGTCACCCAAGCACTGTACCCAATATGTAGGCTCTTATTCCTCACCCACCTCTCACCTTCCACCTTTTGAGTTTACAAAGTCCATTTTACACTCCATGTGCATTTGTGTCCTCATAGTTTAGCAGCCCTTCTAAGCGAGAATATACGGTATTTAGTTTTACATTCCTGAGTTACTTCACTTAGAATAATGGCCTCCAGCTCTATTCAAGTTGCTGCAAAAGACATTATTTCATTCTTTTTATGGCTGAGTAGTATTCCATTGTGTATATATACCACATTTTCTTTACCCGCTCTATGGGTCGATGGACGCTTGGGCCCTAACCCATTTTCTCATCTATAAAATGGGAATATTAATCCTACCTCACAGAGTTGGTGAGTGCTTCACAAGATAATATATGCAAAATGCCCCCCACTTGGCCCAGCTAACAGGGGTGGTACTGGGAAGAGCAGCGAGGTACCATAAGAAACAGGGAAATTCATTCACGGTCTGAAAGTACACAGAAGTCTATTATCTCTCCAGAACAGTGCCAAAGTGACAGAGAAGCTCTGGTCTACATGGTAAGGGTGAGGGTGAAGGGGCCAGGTTGCTGGCATTCTGGGTGGTTGACTGAGTGGCTGGAGCTGAGGCATGGAGCAGGCATCCCAAGATGCTAGGGCCCCAAGTAGAAGCATCGAGGGATACTGGGAACAGAAACTTGTTGGGTAGCTGTGGACCCAGTTTCAATCTCATTACTCTGAAAGAAGAGAATAAATTTTGATGGACACTAATATCAGCCTTCTGTATAGGTTTTCAATATACAGTACTTGCTATTTTCGAGATGCTCTTCACCAAGGCAAATCAATAGAGATTTTCAAGAGGCAGCAGAAAGACTAAAACTATTTTTTCTTTAGTTAAGTGAAAATTTAGGGTTGATGTCATTGGCTAAGTTCAGCCATCGACATTTTCTTTCCTGAATTGATGGCCCCATAAGTTCTTCTTAGCTTTTGCTGGGCAATCATACCCCATCATCTTTCTGAAAGAATGTTTGAAAATTAGAAATCTCAACAATGGATCCTTTGAAAGAAATCACAGGGCTCAACTCTTAGATAAGAGTAGCTGGCAAGATAATTTGCAACCTAAGATAAACCACCAGAGTTTATTCACCAAGGAGTTGAAACAATGTGGAGGAAGGCATGGGCTTTGGCATCAGGCAGAATTCGGTTTGAAGAGGGAGCCAGCATGCTTTCTGCAAGACTTCCTTTGTAGGTGCCCATCAGCATTGATGGAGGGTATTTATTCCCTAGGGGTTGCCTCTTCTCTGCAGAATCCACATCCAGAAATGATGCTGAATGGGAGTTCCAGAAATCTCCCTGCACCTGACAAGATTCCCTAAACCCTACCGGTGCTGATAGCTACCACATAATATACCTTGGGACCATCAGGTACTAATGGCATCATGGCCTTTAGCCTTGATCGTGTTAGGGCTTCTGTGGCCCTCAGCAGTGGAGGCTGTTCTCTCTCACACCCTGCACACTGCTGTGCCTAGAGGCAGGTAGTCATTCTCCAGGTTCCCCACAACTGTATATCCTCCTCGCCAGCAACACCTCTGCTTTCCTTTCATGTCTCCAGGCCATGGAACCAATACCCACTTCCCAGTGTGGCCCCAACTACAAGCAGTACCGCATGTATGATGGCTCCACTTATGAGATTTTGGCTTTACAATAGTGCAAAGGTAATCGACAGTCAGTAAAAATTTTGAGTGTCCCTACAACAATTCTTTTAATATTCAGTACAGTATTCAATAAATTACATGAGCTATCCAATACTTTATTATCAGTTAAGCACTGTGTGAGACAATTTTGCCCAACTATAGGCTAAGGTAAGTGTTCTGAGTAGTTTAAGGTAGGTTAGGATTAGGTAGATTAAATGCATTTCTGACTTACAACGTTTTCCATTTATGGTCACTTCCATCCACATTTCATTGACTGGCACTGGTCCAGCAGCCCTGCCCCTCTGCAGGAGGTTGACAAATGCCATGCTCTGTGCATCTGGAAGGGGAGGAAAGCCAGACATTGGTGAACATGAGCAATGACTACTGCAGGCCCAGGAATGCAGATCAGCTGGAATGCAGAAGAGAATGCCGGCTGCCAGCAGAGCACTGGATAAGCAGGTGCATCTCACTGTTCTCCGCTCCTCCTGCATTGGCCCCATTGCTTCCACATCAGAGAATACCAAGCTCAGACCCCAGTGGGGAAAAAGCAGCCTTCTTTTATCTTCAGATGTTCTAATTATGCTCCTGTCTTCCCCTGCCAGGGGCATGAGCACAAAATCAAAATTATCTAAAGAATGCAAAAAGAAATTTAGCCTTCAGACTAAATGTGTAACATTCCTGGCTTCCCACTTCAACAGGGCAGATTGGTTTAAAAAGATGAATTCTTGCTTTATGATGGAAAGTTCAAAACAAGTGAATTCACAAAGAGCTGTTGGCAAAAGCTCTGGGTTTGGAATGAGACAAATATGGGATAGAGAGTGCCAGTTCCCCCCGTCCCTACATAGTCTCTATGAGATGAGTTTACCTCTCAGAGTATTGTCTTCCCAATCTGTGACATTAGGTGGCAACACCTGCACTGCAGGGTTTTGTGAAGATTAGAGATGACATGTGCACCTGCCTGGCCCCTACTCTGCACTCCCTAGGGAGTGTCACTGTCCCCTCCTTCCTGTCCTCAGAGTAGAAACCTATAAGATTATGCCAATGACTAGACACAGGGAAGACACATTAGACATGGCAGAACAATAGGTTGAAGGACTGAGATGGTTTTTGTCCTTGCATTTCCTCATAGCCCTCATCCCCTCACTCACCGAAACAGCGAGGGTGAATACCTTGTGCTCTGTACCTCCTAGAAGGAAAGCTAAGCAAGCCCTTTCAGTTTTAAAAGTTGAGGCCCTCAGGGGAGCCTTCAGATTTCTAGACAATATAAACAATTTAGGAGACTGAATAGATAGAGAGGAACTAGGCCTGGCACAGTGGTTCATGCCTATAATCCCAGAATTTGGAAGGCTGAGGTGGAAGGATCACATGCATTCAAGACCAGCTCAAGCAACATAGCAAGATTCCATCACTACAAAAAATTAAAATAAAGAATTAGCTAGTCATGGTGGCACATGTGTAGTTCCAGCTACTCAAGAGGCTGAGGCAGGAGGATCACTTGAGCCCAGGAGTTCGAAACTGCAGTGAGATTTGATTGTGCCACTGCACTTCATCTAGCCTGGGTGACAGAGCAAGACCCTGTCAAAAAGAACCAGATCCCCACCACCAAAACAAGATTAAGATTCCTTGGGTGTGAAAGTTGGGGCAGGAGAGAGGAGAGGTTGGTGTCCGAGGGTCCCTCAGGAGGCTCATGTGCCCTGTCCTTCTTGGGAGCCTCTCTAACCCCAGGGTGGGGAAGACAATGGAAACCCCAGGCCTGAAAGCAGAGGGGACCATAACTGTTTTTCTGGGTAGAGCCTTGGGAGGTAACAACCCCCAGAAGGGGGAATCCATGCAGCAAGACACAATGAAAGACCCAAGAAGGCCCCGGAATGGTGCCTGGGAATAACTCAAAGATGCATGAAGGGCCTTTAATCAGGAAGCTTAAATTATGTTGTCTGTAGGCTGCTCTCTGCTGCCTATTCAAACTCCCTGATAGCTTCCCTGCTTTTACTATAAATTAGGTTGCAAAACACACCCCTGCAAAGCAGGACACAAAGGAAGGCTTTGTGGGGAGGCCTTCCTGTGGTAGCTGCTGGGGAGAGGTCTGCTCCTTTTAAAGCAGCTGTGATGAAAGTAACAGCATCCAGTGCTGAACTGCCATGCCAGGCTGCGGGCATCATCGGCCATGCTGTGCATCCGCTGTGTGAGTCCTGCAGTGGATGGCACCTTTCCTGGCTGTGTTGTTCTTGGACATGAGACATTTAAATTCTGTCTGTGGGCTTTCCCAGATATTCTGTGCAACTTCCAGCCTTCTAATAAATCTTGTTCTGCTTAAACTACTGGAGTAGATTCTGTCATCTGCAACAAATCATGCTGGCTGACACAGTGACTTAGCAGTAACACATGTACTCAGTGGTGGAAAGGAGGACATCTCAGCAAATGCCCATAGAGGACAACAGTGAGGACTAGATACACGTCTCATCATCCACCTCGTCCTGCACATTGGCACCACGAACTTTATGGAAGTTAGAGACAACTTCAATGCAAGGAAGGGGCACTGAATAATCGTGATTGCCTTTCCACCACTTAGCAGGGTGATAACTCAAAGTAGGCATTAGATAATGACTCAAGATTAAAGAAAGTCACACTTAATGCTTATTTAATGACCTCGGGTTTATACCCAAAAGACATGCTTGTGTTCACAAAGAATATGCAAAGCAAAAGATTTCTAAATCTTTTACTCACACCCTTAAGGTGACTTCTATCAAAAAAGAGAAAATAAATGTCAGCAAAGATGTGGAGAAATTGGAACCCTGGTACACTGTTGAAGAGAATGTAAATAATACATGATTCCACTTGTGTGAGGTTCCTCAAACAGTCAAACCAGAGACAGAAAATAGAATGGTGGCTACCAGGGGCTGAGGAAAAGGAAGAAGGAAGTTATTGTTTCATGGGTACAGACTATCAGTTTGTAAAGATAAAAAACGTTCTGGAGGTAGAGAGTCCATGTGAATACGCTTAACGCCACTGAACTGCACGCTTAAAAATGGTTCAGAAGTCCTCAACGAACTAGGCATAAAGGAAAATACCTCAAAATAAAGTAGCCAACATCACACTGAACACGTAAAAGCTGGAACCATTCCCCTTGCGAACTGGAATAAGACAAGGATGCCCTCCCTCACTACCGCTATTCAGCATAGTCGTGCAAATCTTGGCCAAAGCAATCAAGCAAGACAAAGAAATAAAGAACATCCAGGTAGGAAGAGAGCGATTCAAACTATCCCTGTTTTCAGATGGCATGATTCTATATCTAGATAACCCCATAGTCTTGGCCTAAAAGCTCCTTAAGCTGATAAACAACTTCAGCAAAGTCTCAGGATACAAGATCACTAGCATTCCTATACACCAACAGCAACCAATCTGAAGCCAAATTAGGAACCCAATCCCATTCAAAATTGTCACAAAAAGAATAGCATACCTAGGAATACAGCTAATCAGGGAGGTAAAAGATCTCTACAATAAGAATTACAAAACATTACTCAGAGAAATCGGAGATGACACAAGCAAATGGAATGACACTCCATGCTCATGGACAGAAAGAATCAGTATTATTAAACTGGCCGTACTGCCCAAAGCAATTTACAAATCCAATGTTATTCCTATCAAAGTACCAATAACATTCTTCATAGAACTAGAAAAACTATTTTAATATTCATATGGAACCGAAAAAGAACCCAAATTGCAACACAATCCCAAGCAAAAAGAACAAGGCAGGAGGCACCACACTATCCAACTTCAAACTATACTACAGGGTTATAGTAACAAAAACAGCATGGTTCTGGTACAAAAACAGACACACAGACCAATGGAGCAGAATAGAGATGTCAGAAATTAGGCCACACACTTGCAGCTGATCTTCAACAAAGTCACCAAAAACAAACAGTAAGAAAAGGACTTTCTATTCAATAAATGGTGCTGGGATAACTGGCTAGTGATAAGCAGAAGATTGAAACTGGGCCCCTTCCTTAAACCATATACAAAAATCGATTCAAGATGGGTCAAAGACTTAAATGTAAAACCCAAAACTGTAAAGACCCTGGAAGATAACCTGGGCAATACTCTTCTGGACATAAGAACTGGCAAAGATTTAATGATTAAGATGCTAAAAGCAATTGCAACAAAAAAAAGATTGACAAATGGGATCAAATTAAACTAAAGAGCTCTTGCACAGCAAAAGACACTATCAACAGAGTAAACAGACGACCTATAGAACGGGAGAAAATATTTGTAAACTATGCAAACTATGCATCTGACAAAGGTCTAATATCTGGCATCTATACGGAATTTAAACAAATTTACAAGAAAAAAACAAATAGCCCCATTAAAAAGTGGTCAAAGGGCATGAATAGACACTTCTCAAAAGAAGATATTCATGCAGCCAACGAGCATATGAAAAAAAAAGCTCAATATTACTACTGCTCATCAGAGAAATGCAAATCAAAACCACAATGAGATACCATCTCACACCAGTCAGAATGGATATTACTAAAAAGTCAAAAAGTAACAGATGCTGGCGAGGTTGTGGAGAAAAGGGAGCAGTTATACACAGTTGGTAGGACCACTGTGGAAAGCACTATGATGATTCCTCAAAGAGGTAAAAGCAGAACTACCATTTGACCCAGTAATACCATTGCTGGGTATATAATAATATATAATCAAAATAACATAAATCATTCTATCATAAAGACACATGCACACATATGTTCATTGCAGCACTATTCACAATAGCAAAGACATGAAATGAACCTAAATGCCCATCAATGCAAGATCGGCTATAGAAAATAGGATACATATGCACCATGGGATACCATGCAGCTGTAAAAAAGAACATGGGTGGAGCTAGAGGTTTTAGCAAACTAATGCAGGAACAGAAAACCAAGTACTCACGTGTCCTCACTTATAAATGGTAGTTAAATGTTGAGAACACATGGATACAAAGAGGGGAACGAAACACACTGAGACCTACTAGAGGATGAAGGGTGGGAGGAGGGAGAGTAGCAGAGAAAATAACTGTTGGGTACTAGGCTTAGTACCTAGGTGACAAAATAATCTGTACATCAAACCCTGTGACATGCATTTGCCTGTATAACAAACCTGCACATGTACCCTTGAATCTAAAATAAAAATTTAAATAAACAAATAAATAGAAAAAAAAGATACTGGTGAGGCTGAGAGGAAAGGGAATGCTTATGCATTGGGGGTTGGAATGTAAATTAGTTCAGCCACTGTGGAAAGCAGTTTGGAGATTTCTTAAAGAGCTTAAAACAGAGCTACCATTCTACACAGCAATCCTGTTACTGGGCATATACTCAAAGGAAAATAAATTCTACCAAAAGACTCCTATTCATGCACCCAGGCTCACCACTGCACTATTCACAATAGCAAAAAGATGAAATCAAACTAGGTGCCCATCAGTGGTGGACTAGATAAATAAAATGTGGTATATATATACCATGGAACACTATGCAGCCATAAAAACGAAGGAACTCATGTTCTTTGCAGCCACATGGATGCAGCTGGGGACCATAATCATAAGCAAATTAATGCAGGAACAGAACACCAAATACTGCATGTACTCACTTACAAGTGGGAGCTAAACATTAAGCACTCACGGATATAAACAGGAACAGCAGACACTGAGGACTCTAGGTGGGGAGGGAGGAAGGGGATATGGATCAATAGTACCCATTGAGTCCTGTGTTCACAACCTGGGTGCAATATAGGCCCGTAACAAACTTGAACAATGCACCCCTTGTATCTAAAATAAAATAAAACTTAAATAAGATAACAAGAAACAATATCACATTAAAATGGAGATATTCTTTGAAAGAGCAGTCCTATCTATTCAATATTAAATTATGAAATATGTATATTGTATCTTCAAGAAAATACAGCATTTTTTCAACGACTGAAATGACTTAGAAGGTAAATTTTAGTTATATGTATTTTGTCATAATTAAAATATTTTTTCAAATCTAATTTCTAAACCTTTCATGAAGACAGACAAGCTAGCTAGAGTCCCAAAATGACAGCCCAGGCAGGGGACATAGAGATTACCCCTATTCCCAGAAGGGAAACATGAGGTCAAGACAGGAAGTGACCTGCCCAAGGGGATACATATCTCGTCCAGATCTGGGCTCTTTTCGCTCCAGCCCCTGCACTGT
Source organism: Callithrix jacchus (assembly GCF_049354715.1). Classification (NCBI taxonomy): domain Eukaryota; kingdom Metazoa; phylum Chordata; class Mammalia; order Primates; family Cebidae; genus Callithrix; species Callithrix jacchus. Next base: position 66,653,534 of record NC_133503.1, on the reverse strand, counting down.
GACAAGGTGCCTAGATGGCAGTCAGGCAGTTCCCATCCTCAGATGCTCTGTTCTTCCTTGCCAGGCTCTGCTCTGGCCCCTGCTGCTGGATAACTGATGATGACTCAGACCAACCCGGAAATGGCAGCAGCAGGCCCCTGACACTAATTAGATCCTAGCACTCCTGAAAGGATGTGCTTGAGCCTGGTCCTTAGGATGGTCACTGGCAAAGACATGATGGCATGCCAGTAGCAGGGCTACCCTCTCTGAAGCTTGGATCCATGCTAGAGCCTTTATGAACACTATCTCCTTGGGTCCCTCAAGTCCTGTGAAATAGATGCTTTATAACAGCTATTTAACAAATGAAGAAATTGAGACTTAGAAACGTGGAACGACTCAGTCAAAGCCTGATGGTTGGCATGGGGCAAGGCCAGGACGCTATGCTGGGGCAGAATGGTTGACACTCAGTAGGTGCCTGCTATATGTTTGTAGTGGTGAACTTGACATTTTTTGTCCATGAAAGGTTTAGAGAAATGTCACCATTTCTTAGCCCACTGACAGAGAATAGAATTCAGGGACAATTGCAGTAAGTGTGGCAGCTAGCTAGAGGTAAATCATTGATTGCTTTAGAAAGAGTGCTTTACTATCTTCATAGATCCATTTAAGGGTTTCCCCCTTCCAAGCTGTTCTTCTAGAAATCACTTCCCAAGGAAGCAGCAACATTAGGAAAAAATCTTGTGAGCTTATTTATGGCCATTGCCCTCATTTGCAGAGAATGAACATATTCATTTGATTACCTTTCTCAAAGCAAATTTTAGAATATTAGAGTCAGAACATCCTTAGAGATAGTTGCATCCACTCTTTTCTCCATTACACAGATGAGAAAACTATGGCTCAGAAAAGCTAAGAAGCCTTCAGTTGATGGCAGAAGTGAGAGGGAGCCCAGATATCACAGCATCCTCTCTGCTGGGTGGCCTTGGCTGTGGGTGTGTGAGACACTGAGCATATCTCTCAGGCAATTGAAGCAAATTTCTTCTCAGGATCTGAACTGAGGTTCTTTGGGTCCACCAGGCAGTGGGTGGGGGCGGCCTCTCATGCCTAAAATCTCAAATTGTGAGCATGAGCCAGGCTCTTGCCGTCACCTGTGAGGAAGGGGTCAGTACCCCCTTTTGCAGATGAGAAAACAGCCTCCACAGGTGAAGCTCCTTGTCCAGGATGCTGCCCACTCAGTGGCAGTATTAGTTTCCATTGGCTGTCAAAGAACAACAGAAATGTACTGTCTCACTGTTCTGAAGCCAGATGTTCACAATTAAGATGTCACTGGACTGGTTCCTTTTCAAGGTTGTGAAGCAAAATGTGTTCCTGGTGCCTCTCCTGGGCTTGTGGCTGGTTATCTTCTCTGAGTCTTCTCATGGTGTTTCTCTGTGTCCAAATTTTCCTTTTGTATCAGGACTCAGTTCTATTGGACTGGGGCCCGCTTTCTTTAATTCAGTTACCTTCTTTAAGACCCGATCTCCAAATATGGCTCCATTCTGAGGTGCTGGGGGTTAAGACCCCAACATGAATTTTGGGGAAGATGATTCAGCCCATCACAGTGGAGGAGCTGAGATTGGAGGGCAGGTGTGTGAACTGTGAATGTCTGGGTTCTCCCCTCCAGAGCCTCTACCTGCCTGGAAAAGTCTAGACCAGTTGTTGCTGGTCTTCAGGGGTTTCACTGATGAGTTGTGAACAGAACCCAATGGCTCCCCCAAAACCATCCAGATGGCAGAGGTACCCCATCTCTAGCTGCAGCTTCTCCAGACTCTCACCATCAAATAATAGACAAATTTACAGAATAAGAAGCTTCAATAAGTCTGGAACAGGTGAAGACATCCTAAACCTTAGAACTTATAGTAAGAGACAGGAAATAAAGCTGGTTGGAAAACCTACTGTTCAACTATAAAACTGACAAAAATAAAAAACTTAGATGGCGCCCTGTGTTGATAAGACTACAAGGAAACAGTCACACTCATCTATTGCTGGTGGGAGTGTAAGATGCAACACACTCTAGGGAGCTCCTGTGGTTGTACCTGCCACAGGCACAAATGCACAGCCCAGCTGTGTCCAGAAATTACACTTCTGAGTATCTGTCTCCTAGTTCTACTGTCAGGCTCATGCAAATTGATGTGGGTACAGAGTTCTGGCTTACTTTATTTTATTTCTTAATTTTTAAGTTTTATTCTTATTTATTTATTTATTTTGAGGACAGGATCTCACTCTGTCACTCAGGCTGGAGTGCAGTGGTGCCATCTCAGCTCACTGTAACCTCCACCTCCCGGGTTCAAGTGATTCTCCTGCCTCAGCCTCCCAAGTAGCTGGGGCTACAGACGCACGCCACCACGCCTGGCTGATTTTTGGATTTTTAGTAAAGACGGGGTTTCACCATGTTGGCCAAGGTGGTTCTCAAACTCCTGACCTCAAGTCATCTTCCCACCTCAGCCTCCCAAAGTGCTGGGATTACAGGCGTGAGCCACAGCACCCAGCGGTTTTTTTTTTTTTCCCCCAGAGTTTTGTATTACGGTGTCATGATATCAAAAGATTCTAAACCTAAGTGTCCATTAATAGGAGACTGCTTAAATAAATAGTGTTAAAAGTCGTACAATGGCATACAATCTTTAAAAAGAATAAAATAATTGTTTATGAGCCTATATGAACAAAGGAGCAGAAAAGAAAACCTCAGTGTGGAACAGGGTACAAAACAGGCTCTCATTTGTGTAACACGTGATGTGCGTTTATATGCATACAAACACATGGAGCGCCTAAGGATGGACCACGAATATACTGGTAATAGTGGTTACTTTCTGGGAAGAAAACCTGATGGTCAGGGAGGGGGTGGGGGCAGGGAATGGGGCAAGATCAGCATATTTTAAAGTCTGTTCTACATGCAGGAATTGCCTATTTAAAATATGTACAACTACAAAGAAAATTTGCACCAGCAGGCTACAGGTCCGTTTTGCAGTTTATTCCTCCAGGCAAGAGTTGAGCCTTTTAACACTTGCTCAAAGATTTCAATTAATTTTTATTTTCATTTAAGGAATTGAAATTAAACCAGTACCAGCATGGAAGGAAGCTAACTACAGAGAAGCCATGCAGATCAAAGGTCACTTCTTGGCTTTCCAGGTCTCTGACTTCTCCCTGCCCTAGACAGAATTAACCCTTTCCTCTCCTGCATTCCCACCACAACTTGGGCCTCAAGCTATAGAGAGTAACAGTCATTCATCCTTCAGTCTGGGAGGGAGTGCGGCTCAGCAAGTCAGGCTTCAGTGTTGACAGAGGTGGCTTCAAATCCTGGTCTGGCTGTGCACATGCTGTGTGTCCCTGGCAGCTGGACCAACCTCTCTGTGGCTCTGCTTCCCCTCTGTAACATGGTGGGAAATATTACTTGCTTGGAAAAGGTTCTTGTCAGGTGGGTTCGATGAACCGGGGCAGCGAGGGGCCCAGCACAATGCCTTCACCAGCCAAGCACTTCATCAGCACCATTTCCGTTCAAGGGCTCCACATTCATGAGTGCGTATAGTATGCAAAGTGCTGAGGGGGATCCTGGGAGACACCAGGGAATAAGGCGAGTCCCAGCTCTAAGGGAGCGTGTGTTCCAGTCTCATGGTGGTTCTTATTGCCATCATGCTTTCAGATGTGCATCATAGCCTCTAACACATAGAAAGGGCTGGACAAAGGACACACCCCTGGTCTGTCTGTGCATGCAGTTCCAGTTCAGGTTTCTAGCACCAGCTCTAGTCTGCCAGGGACCCCCCTCAGAAAGGCCTGTTGAGCATGTGGGATACCTCCTATTGAGGCTGGAAATTTACGATATAGATCAGACCCCAGGTAGCTCCCCTTCACACCACAAATGGGGCAGTGGAAACAGGAGGCCTCAAAGTCATGGGCCTGCTATGGCAGATTCTTGCAAAAAGACTGGCAGCCTATCTGCATCCCACCAAGGAAGCCTGAGGAGCCCTGGGCTCAGAGCACCCTGGAAGGCCCTTTGTCAACCACAGCTGGAGCTGCAATGCAGGTGACTCCTCTCAGAGAGCCTCAGGGCACCTGCTCTGGTGGGACGGCTGGTACACCACATCCCTGAGGCCAAAAGGAAATGAGCTGGCTGGGTGGATAGGGACACAGAGATGCTCTGCTTGGTCATTTGGCAGTTCTTGGCCACTGTAGGAAATCTCAGATGTCTATAATTCCATAATTAAAAGTTCCTTCCCATACCCTAAAATGCCTCCAAAACAAAACCAATATGCTGATGTCACTTGAGGGCTCAGTGGGCTCCCAAGGCAAGGGGATGAGGTTTGCCACAGAGTAAATCTGTGTGTGTGCCTCCAAAAGCCCCCACATGGGGGTGAGGGGGTGTTGGCAGCACAACTGACTGGTCCACATTCACAGATTTTGGACAAAGTTATGTGAGCTTTAATATTCACATAGCTTTTCATTTATGTGTGAGAAAAAGAAAAGTGGCCAGATTGAAGATCAAGAAAAGGAGTCAGCATTTTCAAGATCTGTAATTTATTCAGTGCCTTGAAAGCATCCCTTGATTAACCCAAAGTAACATTATTTGCATTTTAGATATGAGAATACCAGAACTCAGGGACATAGAGTATATTATTAATTACTGTAGTCCCAAGGGAGGAACTGGTGGCTTGGTAGAGGTCAGGCTCATGGTCCAGGAGGGACATGAGGAGCTCTGTCCCTACTGTGTATTCAGAGCCTGCTGCAGAGTTTGCCTCTAAGTGAGAGCTGCCCAGTCCTTCCTAAGCAGATGGCATTCTGAAATCCCGGTTGTGCCCAGGAATTCTCTTTGCCTATTAGAATGGGATGATAGAGCCCAGAGAAGAATAAGACACAGCCTTGGCCCTCAGGTGACTGGTGGGTAGACCTGGAGCTGACTCCCACCTTGGCCACTTGCCAGTCATGCAACCCTGGGAAGACTCCTTTACCTCTTCCAGCCCATGTTCCCTACAGACACTGGAAATAATAATTTCCTTCTCATCTTGGGTTGCTGTGAGGATTAAATGAGCTGGTGTATACAGAGCCCCAGACATACAGTCAGTGCTTAATAAATGGTGGCCAATCTTGTCATCACGAAAAAGATGTGCCCTCCTGGCCAAGTCAGCCTACAATGTCACGTTTTAGAGAGCTTTGTCTGTTGCATGGGAACAGAAATGTAGATTTTTGGTTACAAACTCCCATGGGTAAAAAGTGCAGCCCAGGGCTGAAGGAAAGCAGGAAGGGGAAGAAATCAAACTATGCCTATTGTGGAGCCCAGGGCTCAACATGGCGTGTTTAATGCTTAATTTGGCCAATTTGTCTGGAAGTTTAAGGATTTGGTACTCACCATAACCAGTGAGGCAGGAACCATTATCTTGTCCATTTGACAGATGAAGGGGCTGAGACTTCGAGAGGTAGTCACTCAGCCATCAGCAGCCTGTTTGTTCAGTAATTCACTCGCCCATTCAATTAACAAATGCTTAATGAGACCTCCTGTGTTCCAGGCTCCGAGCTAAAGACAAGTATTACCAAGTGCTCTTACGGTGCTATGGCCTAGTGAGAGAGACAGGCGAGTATTGAATCATCACACAGACTGTATGGCTGTAATCCATGATAAGCACAGTGAAAGAGAAGTCCACAAAGCCAGGGGCAAGGGCTCTGGTGGGGAGAAAATGTCAAGGGCAAGGGAACTTTGGCAGGCATGAGAATCCTGTCTGCTCCAGGACAAATTTTCTGCTTTCCAAGATGGAGTGTGTAGCCTTTGCCCATAGACAGATGGAGGACGGAGAAAGCATAAGGAAGCTTCCATGCAGCCTCCCAGCTTGCCACATATTCTGGGGAACAAAGAAGAGACTCCCCAGACAAAGATGATATTTCTCACTCTGCAGACAGTGCATAGTCTCCACAGCAGCCTCAGAACCATCGGGGGATTGGGCCCTTCCTTGCTGGTTTGGAGGCACCACCAGCAGAAGGTATGTATGTCCCACTTCCTTGGGCTGTGCGTGAGAGGTGCCATCAGGCCTCGCTCTTGAAAGCCACCCAGTGAATATTTTATATGATTTAGAGAGGTCAGGTGATTGCTGGAGCACAAGTAAGCTTCCACTATCACAACAACACACACTCAAAAGCCAGTCAAAGCCAGCTCAGGTGCCTGCATCCAAACTGCTGTGCTACCAATTTCATCTGCCTCAGTCCTCTGAAACTCAGGGCTACAACTACTTTAGAGATAGGCTGGCAACTGCAGAAAGTGTCACTGTAAGGTGGCACTTGGTTGGGGAGTGGGAGCACTGGGTCCCAAAGTGGGATGATGTCCCTTGGTTCCCTTACCAAGAAACCCTAATTGGGAGACACCCTGGCCATCGCAGACAGAGAGGAAGCCATTTGGTAGGGGGTTATGGGGCAGGGGGTATTGGTGGCATGGGGAGGTGAGAGAAGACAGCTGAGGATTCTGATCTTTATCCTAAGCTGCTAGGGATGTTAAAGGGTTTTCCAGGGAAATCACATGATCTGGTGTCTGTTTGGAAAAGAAGTTCCTGACTTCTCTGGGAAGAATTGCCAGGGGAGGGGTATGGAAGAAGGAGAGGCAGAGTGTGGATGTGGGAACAGGATGCCAGTAGGCTGACATGAAGGGACCCAGGAGCTAGGGAGGAAGAAACCACGGCTGTAGGCTCCAGGGTTTGCCCTGCCCCTCCCTCTCCTAAGCAGGCAGTGGGGAGCCCTTTTTTGATAGCATCCAAATATCCAGCAGTTTATCTTAATTAGAGAGAGCAGGGCTGAGGGTTTTGTTTGAATGCTAAGAGCTGACAATAACAGATAATGACCATGACTGGATTATGAAACTTAAGTATCTATGAGATGAAAGATGCAGGAAGCAGGTGAGGGAATCACTTTGTTGGGGTCACCGAGAGGGGGCAAAAGAGGTGTGCACATTACTCCGTGTATGGTAAATCTCAATCAGTAGTAGCCCCAGTAGTTATTAAATTCTGGTTTTGTAATCAGAATGAGTCCCTGTTCCCTTTATGTTATTGAGTGGCCATCCTCGTTTCACACCGTTTAATATGAAACATCCCTTAACCGCAGGGCAGATCCTCACAAAAGAACAGGGAGCAAATGTATCCAGATCTTAGCTTTCAAATTTCTAAGTCATAGGTCCAATTGCAAAAATATAAAAAATAAAGATGTGGCCAGGTGTGATGGCTCACACCTGTAATCCCAGCACTTTTGTGGGCCGAGGTGGGTGGATCACGAGGTCAAGAGATCAAGACCATCCTGGTCAACAAGGTGAAATCCCGTCTCTACTAAAAATCCAAAACTTAACCAGATGCAGTGGCAGGAGTCTGTAATCCCAGCTACTAGGGAGGCTGAGGCAGGAGAACCGCTTGAACCCAGAAGGTGGAGGTTGCAGTGAGCTGAGATCATGCCACTGCACTCTAGCCTGGGAGTCTGAGCAAGACTTCATCTCAAAAAGAAACAAAGAAACAAATAAACAAATAATAAAAATAAAGAAGTATTGTCACAGCCCATTTTCCCCATCCTGAAGTTGCCATATCAAGGAGGATACAGGGAAGAAGGGAAAGGATAAAGGATGAAAGAGGTGACAAGAATAGCAAACCAGAGGACAAGAGCCCAGGACAAGAAACCAGACCCAGAGGCACTGGCGTTGGAGGCCAACCTCTTTCACCTGCACGAGCTCTGCCTTCATCTGGAGCTGGTATGGCCTCCTGGACAGTCTAGTTTCCATAACAGTGGGTGCTGTTTATCAGCAGCGCCAAGGAGTGGGGTCAGCTGTGCTTGCTGTAGGTGAAACAGGACTACCCTTTTCCACTAGCTCACCGTGTCCATCAACATCGCACCTGCCCTGGAGCTGCTCAGCCCCCATCTGACTTACCTGGGCAGACCACTGCTTCCTCAACCTCCTGGGAGCCTCAGGAGCACCCCTCCCACTTCTTGCAGGGCCTGAAAGACGGCAGGGAGGCTATGGGAGAGACCAAACAGCCCTGCATCAACAGGCAAGGAGACCTGAGCAGAACCAGCCCGAGGTCTCCCTTTCACTGGTCACTTTAAATATAGTTTTCTGATATGTTGGCTTTGGGAACTGTCATTCATTTTCATAAGAAAGTCAATTACAGATATCAGTCTGAGACCTGCTTTTCCCAAGTTTGTGATAAGCTGTAGAAATATTTCCTTGTCAGAACATATAGGACTACTTTGTGCTTTTCAAGAGCAGCAAAATAATCCATAACATGGAAACCACAAAATTTTTAATCATCCTCTACCGGTAAACATTACATTGTCTCTATTCCTCACCATTATAAGACAAAGATTCCATGAATATCTTTGTGTGTGTGTGTGTGTGTGTGTGTGTACATGTATGTCTGTGGTTTTGGAGTATGAAATACTTAAATTTGGATAGCTTCAATATTTTGCTTTATAAAAAGATGTTATTGTCATCCCCATGCTGTCAATAATTTCACCTCAACTTACTAGGGAAGGGACTGGCTGAGACCACCTGACTGGTGGAGTGGTAGAAACAGGCTCTGAACCCGGCTCTGCCAGCTCTCAAGACGGATCGTGGGTGCACAGTGGCCTGGAGTAGAAGCCTCCATTGCTTGGCAACAAGGGGGCTGTGATGAGTTTGGAGGAGCCAGGCATGCCATGTGCTGGGCTGCGTGTATCTCCGTCCCTAAAGGCTCAGCCCTGTCTCAGTCTCACACCCTAGAGGCTACCACCAGCTTCCTGAGAGCAGCCCCTGTCCCCCAGAGGCAGGAACTGCCGAATCAACCCATCAGTCTGGAGTCAAGGTTACCAAATAAAACAAATCTGCAGCCTGACAGCAGATATCTGAGACTTTCTCCTTCAAGCCCCATTACAGACCTATCAGGGATGCAGCTGCAGAGGGGGCACGGTGGCTTCCGCAGCACTCAGCATGTTCTATTATGCAGCCAAAAACACAGCCCCCGTTAATGAGGTCTGATTAATATTTTACTCAGATTTACTCGGAGGGCCTGTTAGCAAGGAAAGAACCAAGACAGATCTTGGGGCTCTGTTCCATTTCCTCGTCTGAAGTTGGGAAGACAACTCTTTCTTTCTCAGAATATATGACTAAAGGGCAGTATTTAAAGTGAGAGGGTCAGAGATCAAACAGAGTTGCATACAACTTGGCAGCCAGTCTGAGTAATTAATTAATCTCTCTTCCACTCAGCAGGCCAGGCATGCAGCTTATCTTCTGACCATTTGTGAACTCACTGTGACCCGCACTGACTTCCCTCACACCTACTAATTTATTGTACTGGGCGACAAGTGTCTCCTCACCTTCCTTTCCTGGAGTGTGAGCTCCTGAGTGTTTCTGGAGGGCAGAGACCACACGGTATTCCTCTCCACGCCTTGCACAAGGTCAAATGCACAGTGGGTGTGTCTCAAATGTTTGATGGACGGATGCTGGCTTCCTTCATTCATTTGATAAATATTCTACAGCTACAGTGCACGGTGTTCTGCTCTAGACTCAGGGTTTGTCTAATTTGGTGGCCAATGAAGGCGTAAGCAAACAAAGACATTTGATGGTGCAAGCAAAGCGTCCTGGATGGAAGTCAGAGACTTGGGGTTTCCTCTTGGCCAGCTCCCTTTCTAGCCAAGTCCCAGCTCCCCTCTCTGATACAAAGATCATTCAAGCAGCTTTGAGGAAGAGTTGATAACCTTTACCAGAGTGGGTTGCCCTTGAAGGAGACACATGTTACGCACCGAGCACCAGATGTTAGACACAAGTGATCAGTCTGGGGGAAAGTAACTGTGTGTTGTTCACAGACGGAAGAGCAGATGCATTCAGGGGTAAGCTCATCACCACTGGCAGGCAGATAACAGAGGCTGGGAGTAAGGCACATGGGCCGGGAGTGAGCTGTGGACCTGGACCCAGGCAGCCCTGGGCTCAATGCCTCATCCTGCCACTTCCTAGTAGCTCTGACCCCTCATGAAAGCTACAAAGCTCTCTGATCACAACTTGCCTCCCACAACTCTTATGAGTATTAGAGGAACCAAAGTCGAGATGGTGTCATAGCACAATGGTTAGTTCCTGCATTCCGGAGCCCAGTCTCTGTCTTTAACATTTCTGAAGGAGGACCTTGGAGAGATCCGTCATTGTCCATGTTTCATATAAAACATAAAGTGATTTTTTGGGGAAAGTATAATAAACTCTCAGTAAATGGTAGTCATTAACATAATTGCCTGGCACACAGTAAGGCCTAAAATCTACCCCTTGGGGAAGTTCGTTTGTGTAGTTGACTGGTGCGCCCGGTGTCTCACAGGAGTAAACTGGAGTGTGTTGAGGATGCTCCACTGTCTCTAGGCATTAGAGTGTGAGACCTCAGGGTGAGGGAGGATCAGGATGACTCTTGAAGGGCTGGGAGGACCCTGGGCCTTGAATGAGACAGCACTACTGCACTCCATAGTGGAGTGAGAATGAGGACGTTCTTACTCATAGGTCTGCGAGACTGGGTATGATTTGCTGTAGAGCTAGCCAGTCTTGCTTGTGATTCATTCAGATGTAGGAACAGAACCCTGGACATGTCTCAGGGCCTATGGCACAGAGTGTGGCCAGGTCCCAGGAACAGCTGTCCTCATCTGCAAATGGCGCCTTAAGTCTTGGTGTGATGAAAGTGACTTTAAAGATGTCCACTGGTTTTTTTAAATGAGTACAGGCCTGTTGCCAAGGACTTGCTGAGTTTGGGATTTGTTTACAAGGCTTTAAGGTCAGTTTTTGTTGCCATATTTTCCAGGAAATCTTGCTGGTGCTACTTTTTGGGAGAAAGCCAATGAGTGAGTGAAGGAATGGGGGAGAAGCAAGAGGCAGATGGTAAGGTTTGGACACAAACACCTGCGGTATGTCTTTGAGAACTGCTGAAGTTTGTCTTTCTAAAAAACGGGGGAGAGGGGGATGGGAGAGGAGAGGTCAGAGGGAGGAGGATTGTTCTAAGTTTCCAACTTAGCAGACAACTACAGCACAATCTGAAGGTCACAAATGCAGTGTCAGAGGGCAGAGCTTAATCAGTTCTATGAGGAAAGAGGGTGTGGTCAAGGAGGATTTCTTAGAGGAGGTGACATGTTATTGGCATCTGGAAAGTTGAGTATTTCTCAGACCACTTTGGAAAATGTCCAGGCCTGAGGCACAGCACCCATGAAGGTCCCATAGTGCAGCAACAAAAGGCAGCAGCAAGCTCCTCTTGCAGGCATTTCACAGCAACCACACCCTCAGTTAACACAGGAGATCAGACCTTTATATCCATCGAGCAACCAGAGCCCTCAGGAAGCCCACACTGCAACAGCCCTTTCTCTTGTTTAGGATAAGTAGAGGCAACAACGAATATGCGCCCAGCCTGGAAAGCCAAGTCTGCGGATGGGAAACGACTGCTGACTAGTCACCAGGCACTGGGCCAAGACTGCCATTCATGTCCCCATTGCAGCCTCACAGCAATCTTGTTGGGTAAGGACTATCACCCTCACTTTAGAGATGGGAAAACTGAGGCTTAGAGAGAGGAAAAGTGATTTGTACAAAGCCACATCTCGGTTCTAATGTCATGGTGGTCTTCATGCTACTTAAATTCTGGCTGAAACTGACTTGAATCCAAGTCCATAGTCTTTCCCTGGATTTCTGCAAATTCCCTGGGAGCCTCCCTTGTCTGGCGTCTTGCCCTTTCTGTGCTCCAGCTTCCCTGTGGCCTGTCCACATGCTGCTGCATGTCCCCAGACCTGAAACTACCCCACCCCACAGAGACTGCTGCATTCCTCCCACCTCTGTGCTCCCCTCCTTCCAGGACTAGAACCCTAACTGTGGCATCCTGCAAAGTACCAGCTAGAATGCTGCAGCTCCCAGCAGCCTTTAAGCTGCACGGATTTCCTGCCATCCTGGAACCTCCAAGCAACCCCAGCAACTACCTCCTCCAGCCTCCCTCAGTGTGAGGAAAACAGCCTCGTGCAACCCCACTGGGATTTACCAGTCGCAGATGGAAAGTCCTGTTCCTGTTTCATGAATTTGGTGGCTTTTACTGACCACTTGTGAGGGACAGAGGGGAGTCCCATCACACCCCCAACATCCTCTTGCTGTTTTCATGCCTCCTTTCTCTCCTCCCATTTCCCACTACCTGTTTATTATCCCCTCCCTGCTCAAGTTCTCAGGGATTTCTAACATTTCTCCCTCTGTTAGAGTAATTTACCCACAGTCCTGTTCCCCAAACGCCTAAGCCATCGTAGTCTCAGCAGAACAAAAAGCCCCCCACTTCGTAGAATGCTCCTGATTTTAAAAGCAGTTTTGGTTCGCTGTGTGTGGTGGGTGGGGAGTGTATGGAAATCAATGAATAGCATGCCCATCTAGAGCCCAGGTGGGCCTGACATCCACAGGATTCCCTTACAATGATTACTGTCCCAGGTGCAAAAGGGGCTTCCATTGTCCCCATTCTATTAATACCCAAGCAGGATTTATTCATCTGATTTTGGCTTTCCACAGCTTCCACTCTGGAAATCACTCATGACATTTCCTTCTGAGCACCGCAGGAAGCTGTCTTCTTACCCTTGACACTGAAAGGCCATCCACCAGCAGGAGATCCTCGATGGCAGGAGCCCTGCAGAGCTGGGGACTCTTCATGCTTCCCTTAAAGTGCATGGGCTTGGCTCAAGTGCAGGGCAGCTGCAAATTCAACCAGAAAAGCAGAGGGAGCAGGAGGAGCCAGGGATCCTTGGGGCAGCCTCTTTCTTCCACGATAATCCTGGAATGTGTCCCAGCCACCGTGTTGTCTCATCAGTACCTTCTGAAGGCTCCCTTCCAGCCCTCACACTATAATTTTAAAACTCTACCCTCCAAGCGGTTCTCTCTGGAAATACACACAGCCCCAGCTTGATCTCACCTGCTCACCAGCAAACTAACCCCTGCTTTAGAAGCATGTGTCCGCTGGAAGGAGCAGGTCAAGCTGTCCTGATCCATTTCTCTTCTCTGGGGTTAGTAGTCTCTCAAAAATAATAGTAGCCCTCCCAAATCCTTGTCACCTAAAAAAGAAAGGATCACCCCAGGAGACCAGGGTGTGGACAGTGGCTGTGTGCATCCCTTGACCATTCTCAGAGCACTGTACAGGCCCTTCTTAGCTGGACCCCAAGCCCAGGACAGTGGCAAGAGGATGGGGTTTGCAAAACCCTCCTAGTTGGCCAAGCTTCCTTCATGTATGGTGTGTCTGCTCTGATAAGCCCCAGCTCCTGCCCACCCTCTGGACCCACCTAATTCCCCAATCTCATCTCTCTCACTCACTGTGTGCCCCAACTCCCCACATACCCCACACCCTGGCCTTCTCTCTGCTCCTTGAGCATCCCAAACCTGTGCTGCCATGGCTCAGACCCTGCTGTACCCCCAGCGTGAAGCCCTGCTCCCAAACCCTCCTCTGCTGGCTCTTTCTTGATCCTCAGCTCAAGTGTCCATCCCCTCTACAGAGGCTTCCTTTGACTGCCGAGCCAACGTGGGTGTCCCCACCTACCACATGGACACACACGCTGCCCACCTGTCCTGGCCCATGGCTCGCTTTTCCTTTCCTTACATGTCACTGCTCATTATCTGAACTGAGTCCCTTCCGTTACTGACTTGCTCATCTCCCAGCTGGATGATAAGCTTCACGAGGGCAGGTACCATGCCATTTTTCCCACTGCCACATCCCCAAAACCTACAATGCTGTCTGAACACAGGGAAGATACCCAACCAATATTTGGATGAAGAAATTCCCAAGTGAACATGTAAATGAGTGAATGAAAAGGATTCCTCCAATGCTTTGCCACCTTTTTATACAAACCAAAATTTGTTAATGTTTCAACACTTTTATATATCAGGCCACATTTGTTTCTCTCTTTGGAAATGTTGCACAGCTGGTGATAGCACCCAGACATTCTGGAGGGTAATAAAAATTAGAATATTACCTCAGAATTTGTCATTTGAGGCCGAGTACAGTGGCTCTGCCTGTAATCCCAGCATTTAGGGAGGTCAAGGCAAGAAGATCACCTGAGATTAGAAGTTCAAGACCAGCCTGGCCAACATGGCAAAACCCTATTTCTACTTAAAAAATACAAAAATAGGTCTGGATCCAAGATGGCTGAGTAAGAACAGCTCTGGATTGCAGCCCCCAGTGAGAGTATAGAGGCCACTGCAGGTGAGCCCCAGGTAAGCAGGGCCTGGAGTGGACCTCCAGCAGTCTTACAGCAGAGGAGCCTGACTGGTAGAAGGAAAACTAAGAAACAGAAAGAAATAACTTCATTATCAACAAAAAGGATGTCCATTCAGAAACCCAATCTGAAAGTTGCCAACTGCAAAGACCACAGGTAAATAAATCCACAAAGATGGGAAGAAACCAGCACAAAAAGATGAAAACACCCAAAACCAGAACACCTTTCCTTCTCCAAGGGATCACAACTCCTCACCAGCAAGGAACAAGGCTGGATGGAGAATAAGTGTGAAAAATTGACAGAAACAGGCTTCAGAAGGTGGGTAATAAGAAACTTCTCTGAGCTAAAAAGAAACATGTTCTAAACCAAGGCAAAGAAACTAATAACTTTGAAAAAAGGTTTCACAAAATGCTAATGAGAATAAACAGCTTAGAGAGGAACATAAATGAACTGATGGAGCTAAAAAACACAAGCACGAGAACTTCACAAAGCATACACAAGTGTCAATAGCTGAATTGACCAAGCAGAAGAAAGGATATCAGAGGTTGAAGATCAACTCAATGAAATAAAATGAGAAGGCAAGATTAAAGAAAAAAGAGTAAAAAGAAACGAACAAATCCTCCAAGAAATATGGGATTATGTGAAAAGATTTAATCTACGTTTAGTAGGTGTACCTGAATGTGACGGAGAGAATGAATCCAAGCTGGAAAACAGTCTTCAGGATATTATCCAGGAAAACTTCCCCAACCTAGCAAGGCAGGCCATTATTCAAGTCCAGGAAATACAGAGAGCACCACGAAGATATTCCTCAAGAAGAGCAACCCCAAGGCACATAATTGTCAGATTCACCAGGGTTGCAATAAAGTAGAAAATGCTAAGGGCAGCCAGAGAGAAAGGTCAGGTCACCCACAAAGGGAAGCCCATCAGACTCACAGCAGATCTCTCAGCAGAAACCCTACAAGCCAGAAGAGAGTGGGGGCCAATATTCAACATCCTTAAAGAAAATAACTTTCAACCCAGAATTTCATATCCAGCCAAACTAAGTTTCCTAAGCAAAGGAGAAATAAAATCCTTTAACGAACAAGCAATTGCTCAAAGATTTCATCACCACCAGGCCTGCTTTACAAGAGCTCCTGAAAGAAGGACCAAGCATAGAAAGGAACAACCAGTACCAGCCACTCCAAAAACATACCAAATGGTGAAGAGCATCAACACAATGAAGAAACTGCATCAACTAACGGGAAAAACAGCCAGCTAGCATCAAAATGGCAGGATCAAATTCACACGTAACAATATTAAACCTAAATGTAAAGGAGCTAAATGCACCAATCAAAAGACACAGACTGGAAAATTGGATAAAAAGCCAAAACCCATTAGTGTGCTGTATCCAGGAAACCCATCTCACATGCAAGGATACACATAGGCTCAAAATAAAGGGATGGAGAAAGATTTACCAAGCAAATGGAGAGCAAAAAACAGCAGGAGTAGCAATTCTCATATCTATATGAGATAAAACAGATTTTAAACCAACAAAAATCAAAAGAGACAAAGAAGGACATTACATAATAGTAAAAGGATCAACGCAACAAGAAGAGCTAATGATCCTAAACATATACACACCAAATACAGGAGCACCCAGATACATAAAGCAAGTTCTTAATGACTTAAAAAGAGACTTAGACTTCCACACAATAATAGTGGGATACTTTAACACTACACTGTCAATATTAGACAGATCAATGAGACAGAAAATTAACAAGGATATCCAGGACTTGAACTCAGACCTGGACCAAGCAAACCTA
This sequence comes from Callithrix jacchus, assembly GCF_049354715.1. Classification (NCBI taxonomy): domain Eukaryota; kingdom Metazoa; phylum Chordata; class Mammalia; order Primates; family Cebidae; genus Callithrix; species Callithrix jacchus. The sequence goes on along the minus strand of NC_133503.1, from coordinate 66,637,545 downwards.
ATAGACATTTACAGAACTTTACACCCCAAATCCATAGAATATACATTATTCTAAGCACCACATCACACCTACTCTAAAATTGACCACATAATTAGAAGTAAATCACTCCTCAGCAAATGCAAAAGAACAGAAATCATAACAAACAGTCTCTCAGACCACACTGCAACCAAGTTAGAACTCAGAATTCAGAAACTAAATCAGAACCTTGCAGCTTCATGGAGACTGAACAACTGGCTCTTGAATGTTGACTGGATAAACAATGAAATGAAGACAGAAATAAAGATGTTTTTTGAAATCAACGAGAATGAAGACACAACATACGAGAATCTCTGGGACCCATTTAAAGCAGTGTCTAGAGGAAAATATATCACAATAAATGCCCACATGAGAAGCAAGGAAAGATATAAAATCAACACCCTATCATCAAAATTGAAAGAGCTAGAGAAGCAAGATCAAAAAAACTCAAAACCTAGCAGAAGACAAGAAATAACTAAGATCAGAGCAGAACTGAATGAGATAGAGACACAAAAAAAACCTTCAAAAAATTAATAAATCCAGGAACTAGTTTTTTGAAAAGATCAGCAAAATAGGCAGACCACTAGCCATATTAATACAAAAGAAAAGAGAGAATACTCAAATAGAAGCAATAAAAAACAATAAAGGGGATATCACCACAGATTCCACAGAAATACAAACCACCATCAGAGATTACTACAAACAACTCTATGCACATAAACCAGTAAACCTGGAAGAAATGGATAAATTCCTGAACACTTGCATCCTCACAAGGGCTGAAGTTGAGGCAGCAATTAATAGCCTACCCACCAAAAAAAGCCCAGGTCCAGATGGGTTCACAGTGGAATTCTGCCAAACATACAAAGAGGAGCTGCTACCATTCCTTCGGAAACTATTCCAAACAATCCAAAAAGAGGGAATCCTTCCCAAATCATTTTATGAGACCAACATCATCCTGATACCAAAACCTGGCAAAGATTCAGCAAGAAAAGAAAACCTCAGGCCAATATGCATGATGAACGTAGATGCAAAAATCTTCAATAAAATACTGGCAAACCGATTGCAACAGCACATCAAAAAGCTTATCCATCACGATCAAGTAGGCTTCATCCCCAGGATGCATGGCTGGTTCAACATATGCAAGTTTATAAACATACTTCACCGCATGAACAGAACCAAAGACAAAAGCCACATGATTATCTCAATTGATGCAGAGAAGACCTTTGACAGCCCTTTATGCTAAAAACTCTGAATAAACTAGGTATCGATGGAATGTATCTCAAAATAATAAAAGCTATTTATGACAAATCAAAAGCCAATATCCTACTGAATGCAAAAACTGGAAGCATTCCCTTTGAAATCTGGCACTAGACAAGGTTCCCTCTCTCACCACTCCGATTCAGTATAGTATTGGAAGTTCTGGGCAGAGCAATCAGGCAAGAAAAAGAAATAAAAGGCATTCAATTAGGAAAGGAGGAAGTCAAATTGTCTTTATTTGCAGACGACATGACTGTATATCTAGAAGACCCCATCATCTCAGCCCAAAATCTCCTGAAACTGATAAGCAACTTCAGCAAAGTCTCAGGATACACAATGTGCAAACATCACAAGCATTTCTATACACCAATAACAGACTTAAAGAGAGCCAAATCAAGGACAAACTGCCATTGATAATTGCTACAAAGAAAATAAAATACCTAGGAATACAACTAACAAGGAACGTAAAGGACCTCTTCAAGGAGAACTACAAACCACTGCTCAATGAAATAAGAGAGGACACAAACAGATGGAGAAACATTCCATGTTCATGGTTAGGAAGAATCAATATTGTGAAAATGGCCATACTGTCCAAAGTAATTTATAGATTCAACACTATCCCCATCAAGCTACCAATGACCTTCTTCACAGAACTGGAAAAGATCACCTTAAACTTCATATGGAACCAAAAGAGAGCCCACAGAGCCAAGACAGTTCTAAGCAAAAAGAACAAAGCTGGAGGCATCACACTACAATACTTCAAACCATACTGCAAGGCTAGAGTAATCAAGACAGCATGGTACTGGTACCAATACAGAGATACAGACCAACGGAACAGAACAGAGGCCTCGGAGGCAATGCCACACATCTACAACCATCTGATCTTTAACAAACCTGACAAAAGCAAGCAATGGGGAAAGGATTTCCTGTTTAATAAATGGTGTTGGAAAAACTGGCTAGCCCTGTGCAGAAAGCAGAAACTGAATCCCTTCCTGACACCTTACATTAAAATTAACTCCAGATGGATTAAAGACTTAAACATAAGACCTAACACCATGAAAACCCTAGAAGAAAACCTAGGCAAAACCATTCAGGACATAGAAATAGGCAAGGACTTCATGACTAAAACACCAAAAGCATTGGAAACAAAAGCCAAAATAGACAAATGAGATCATCTGCACAGCAAAAGAAAGAATCGTTAGAGTGAATTGGCAACCAACAGAATGGGAAAAAAATTTTGTAATCTACCCATCTGACAAAGGGCTAATATCCAGAATCTACAAACAACTAAAACACATTTACAAGAAAAATACAAAAAAGCCAATCAAAAGTGGGTGAAGGATACGAACAGACATTTTATAAAAGAAGACATATATGAGGCCAAGAAACATGAAAAAATGCTCTTCAATACTGGTCATCAGAGAAATGCAAATCAAAACCACATTGAGATACCATCACACCAGTTAGAATGGTGATCATTAAAAAATCTGGAGACAACAGATGCTGGAGAGGATGTGGAGAAATAGGAACACTTTTACACTGTTGCTAGGAGTGTAAAGTAGTTCAACCATTGTGGAAGACAGTGGGGTGATTCCTCAAGGACCTAGAAATAGAAATTCCATTTGACCCAGCAATCTCATTACTGGGTATATATCCAAAGGATTATAAATCATTCTACTATAAGGACATATGCACACGAATGTTCATTGCAGCACTGTTTACAATAGCAAAGACCTAGAACCAACCCAAATGCCCATCAATGATAGACTGGACAGGGAAAATGTGGCACATATACACCATGGAATACTTTCAGCCATAAAAAACAATGAGCTCGTGTCCTTTGTAGGGACATGGATGAAACTGGAAACCATCATTCTCAGCAAACTGACGTAAAAACAGAAAATCAAGCACTGCATGTTCTCACTCATGGGCAGGTGTTGAACAATGAGAACACATGGACACAGGGAGGGGAGCATCACACACTGGGGTCTGCGGGGGGTAAACTAGGGGAGGGACAGTGGGGGATGGGGAGTTGAGGAGAAATAACATGGGGAGAAATGCCAGATATAGGTGATGGGGCAGAAGGCAGCAAACCACATTGTTATGTATGTACCTATGCAACAATCTTGCATGTTCTTCGCATGTACCCCCAAACCTAAAATGCAATAAAATATATATTTTAAAAAATAGTAAATATTTTGCAGGCTACATGATCTTGGCCACAACTATTTAACTCTTCCAATGTTGCATGTTAGACAATACTTCAGTGTGGATATGTTCTAATAAAACTTTATTTACAAAAAATGCAAGAACTTAGCTAGGTCTGGTGGTGCATGCCTGCATTCCCAGCTACCTGAGAGGTTGAGGCAGGAGAATTGCTTGAACCTGGGAGGCTGAGATTACAGTGAGTCGAGATCACATCATCACACTCCAGCCTAGGCAACAGAATGAAATTCCATCTAAATAAACAAAAGAATTTATCATTTAAATATACATTATCTTATTTTTTTTTTTTTACAGTGACCCTGCATGGTAGCTGGTATAATCATCATTTTCACCAAGGAGGGAACAGAGGCTACAGAGAGGCTGTGACTTGCCTAGAGGCACACAGCTCAGGCATGGTGAACCCAGGCTCCCAAGGAAAGCTGTTTGGAGATACTCTATGCAGTGCCTCGCTCTTTAACAACATTGACATCTGTTCTTTTTTCCTGCAAAATGTTTCTTATTAATTTATTCAGCTATTTCACATTCAGTGGTGTCAAGACCCAGGTTGGGCACTTAGACTCAGGCCCTGCCCTAAGTCCACCTCTTTATGAGAAAAATGGATTCTGGTGAGTACCTACTTGTGGTTATTACCATTTTCCTTCCCTCCCTCCCTCCCTCCCTCCCTCCCTCCCTCCCTCCCTCCCTTCCTTCCTTCCTTCCCTCCCTCTCTTCTCTTTCTTTTTTTTTTTTTTTGAGACAGAGTCTCACTCAGTCACCAGGCGCCAGGCTGGAGTGCAGTGGCATGACCTCGGCTCAGTGCAACCTCCACCTCCCGGGTTCAAGCAATTCTCCTGCCTCAACCTCCCGAGCAGCTGGGACTACAGGCGCACGCCGCCATGCTCAGCTCACCATGTTGGCCAGGATGGTCTCAATCTCTTGACCTCGTGATCTGCTTGCCTCGGCCTCCCAAAGTGCTAGGATTACAGGAGTGAGCCACGGTGGCTGGCCCCTTTTTCTTTCTTTCTTTCTTCTTTCTTTCTTTCTTTCTTTCTTTCTTTCTTTCTTTCTTTCTTTCTTTCTTTCTTTCTTTGTTTCTTTCTTTCTTCTTTCTCTCTTTCTCTCTTTCTTTTTCCTTCTTTGACAGAGTCTCACCGTGTTGCCCAGTCTGGAGCTCAGTGGTGTAATCTTGGCTCAACTGTAACCTCTGCCTCCTGGGTTCAAGGGATTCTCCTGCCTCCGCCTCCCAAGTAGCTAGGATTACAGGTGCCTGCCACCACACCTAGCTACTTTTTTGCATTTTTAGTAGAGATGGGGTTTTGCCATGTTGGCCAGGCTGATCTTGAACTCCTGACTTCAGGTGATCCGCCTGCCTCAGCCTCCCAAAGTGCTGGGATTACAGGCATGAGCCACCACACCTGGCTGCTTGTTACTGTTTATTGTCCAGCATCCAACTCTCCTTTCTTTGATCACAGACCTTGATTTTCCTCCAGGGAATTTTCCTTACCCATCCACACTCAGACCATGCGACTTCATGGGGCTGTACACATCCACCTGCAGGGTAAACAGCACCCTTGCCTGGCCCCTTCAAGTCACAGTGCTTGGGTCAACTCAGGCACCTGGCCCCAGCCAGGCCAGCAAGCATCCAATCTGACACTTTTTCAGGAGCTTTTAGGGGGAAAAGCTTTCTTTTTCCAAGGTGTTGCTTATCTGGTGGAATGTAAGTTTAAAATTACCGGTGGCTATATTAAAATGAGCCCAACACAAAGATAAGGCAGTTTCTCGTGGATCTTTTATTAGTACCTGGATCAAGTTGTGCCTGAGTTTTATGAGCCTTAGATACTTGAGTTTTGTGAGCCTTAAAATGCATTTTTTGTTCAGGCCTGTCAGAATTTTACTGTTATTTTTTTAATGACAAACATAAATTGCACCTATTTGCATCAAGCAACATGATGTTTTGATAGATATGTACGTAGATCATATGGATGTATACATATACTATGTATTTTATATGTAGGACATGTGTGTAATATACATTGTGAAATAATCACATCAAGCTGACTAACATATCTATCACCACATATACTTGTCTCTGTGGTGAGAACATTTCAGATCTACACTCTCAGCAATACTTGAGTAGACATGATTTGTTCTCAACTACATCACCCTGCTGTAGGGGTCGGGTTTCTGACCCTTGCAACGGAAAGATCACTGATGAATACAAGGTGTGCCAGTCATTACTATATCATGCCATGGGAACACACAGAATGGCAGCTCACTATTCAGAGGCTAGAGAGTGTTTCAAAGAGGAAGGGACATTTTGAGAGGAGAGGACTAGACTCTGCCTTTTTCTTTTAATTGTTTATTTCCATGGGCTTTGGGGAGAACAGGTGGTATTTGGTGACATGAGTAAGTTCTTTCGTGGTGATTTGTGAGATTTTGATGCACTCGTCACCCAAGCAGTGTACACTGAACCAATTTGGAGTCTTTCATCCCTCACCCAGGAAGGGACATTTTGAAACAGATCGTTAACAGATAAACAGGAGTTCTTGGGTAGACCTCTAGGTAATAGAAATAACATACATGACAACATCATCATAAGACTAGGCAGCCCGGTGTTGCTGGAGCATGGAATTGGGGGTGGAGGGATAGGGAGAGGCAGCAAGGGGATCTGGAGCCCCTCCAGGAAAAACTCTGTTGCACTTTATACTTCAGGCAGTAAGTTCTCATTCAGCAACTATCAACAAGAGAGGCTGGGTTTCTGAATCGGTAAAATGCTCAGAATCCCTGGTGGGGAAGGTGAGCTAGCCTCCTCGCTCCTGGAACCCTGTCAGCTCCTCTGTGAGTGGGTTAGCTGCTCCAGCCTGCCGCAGTCCACAGCTGAGTAGCGTTGGCATAATTAAGCCATGCCGGGCATAATTCCAGAAACACCCAGCCACGGCCATTATTGTTAGAGCCTCAGGTTTCTTTCAGACTCAGGAATTCTCCTCTCCCTCACTTTCACCTGGGAGACAAAACACAGCTGTCCTGTAATTAGGTTCTGCATGTTGTGGGATTGCGGGGGGTGGGGGGCTACATTCATGATTTTAGGCATGCTAATGAGTTTCCTTCTGGAATGCAACCTGAGTGTTCAGATGAGGGGGTGCCCACCCCAGCTACCTCCATCTTGACAAAGGAAGACCCTGGGCAAAGGAAGAAGCAGGAAAAGAGAGGATACTACATGAAGGTCAGCTCCATTGGGACAAACTGTCTTCATTAACATTTTATAGAGAGAGAGCTGGGGTCTTGCTCATCACCCATGCTGGAGGGCAGTGGTGCAATCATAGCTCACTGCAGCCTCAAACTCCTGGGCTCATTGGAGCCTCCTGTCTCAGCCTCCCTCCAGAGTAGTTGAGACTACAGACATACTGTAGGTTTATGAGGTATGATTTTTTTTTCCAGAGGTGAGGTCTCCCTACGTTGCCCTGGCTGGTCTCAAACTCTTGGCCTCAAGTGATCCTCCTGCCTTTGCCTCCGAGTGGCTGGGAGCCACCTTCATGCCCCACTCTTCATTAATATCTTAAGTATGTCTTGCTTGGCAGTCCTGGCCAAGACCTGGTCTCTTCCTAGTTTAAAGGAAAGGGTAAATATTAGGTGTGAGCATCCTCTCCAACCCTGCTGTGGGTGTTAAGTAACCCCATGCCCCGAGCTAGTGCTTGCAATAGCTGTCCATGAAGGTACTTGGGGAATTTGGTGATAGCAAAGCCGGGTGACCTAACATGGTACCTAGCACCCCACCTAGCTGCATGGCCCGCCCTGCTCTCTTTCACCCACCCATGCCCACTCTCTCTCGTTTCTTCAGTTGTTCACTGCATCATGCCTGCTCCTGAATGAACCTGGACCCTACCAGAGGCCCACGTACCTGCTGGTTCTGGGGACCAAGTGACCACTGAGCCTGGAAAGGACATTACTCATGAGGACAGGGGCCTAGTGCAGCACTGGGGGCTCCGGATGACCAGGCGGGCCAGAAGGGGGATTCCAATCATATCTGACAAACCTCATTACCTTTATTGTTTTCTTAGCATGCTGTTTCCTCTCCCCCAGAAATCCCCATGCTCTCTCTTCCTCCCCCTCCTTCACTTCCTCCTCCTGTTCCACCTTCTCCTTCCCCTCCTTTTCCTCCTCCTCTTCTGGGTGCTGACTCAGTGTACCCCTCTCAACAAAAGCTTCCTGGACCACATTATTTGCAAATGATCAACCCCTTCACACATGAGTACAGCTAAGAACTCCCTGTCACTCCCTTGGACACATACACCTACATCATATACGTGTAAATGTTTAAGGTCATTAATGCACTGTCCCCCCACTAGAATGTCAATTCTGTGTTCGTAGTTTTGTTCATTGCCTTATCCCTAGCATCTAAAAGAGCACCCCGTACACAGCAGTCATTTAATACATGTTTATTGAGTGAATGGCTGGAGTCATTCAGAGTGCAGATTCCAGAGACAGACAGGTTGTGCTCAACGTCCAGCTGTAGCATCTACTACTTGTACGGCCTGATCAAGGTGGTTGGCCTTTTGAGCTCAGCTTTCTCATCTATTAAATAGGGATGGTTATGATAGTACCTTCCAAGTAGGGTCATTGAGAGGATTCAATGAGATTATGCACAAAAAGCACTTAATAAAGGCTCAGCCCTGGCACTAAGTGAGCCCTTTATAAATGTTAACCACTGTTGTCATTTCTGCAGTGTTGGGTAACTGGCCATTTTCTTATTGGAGCACTCAGTATGTAGACAAAACAAGTGGCATTTTAGAGAGGCCCAGTAATTTGTTCAAGATTGTGCTGTGAGTGGGTGGCCAGCAGCACTGGAATCACCCTGTTACTCAGACAGGCACTGGCAAGTGGAAGGGGATGGCTAGGGAGAAATAGGAAGGGCAATGGGCAGCTGTGAGGCTGCCACCGGAAACTGGAAGAGGAGAGGGGACCTGCTGTCCCAAAGGTGTGTCCAGAGGATCACATGGCAGGTGAGTTTAGAACATAGACCCTGCCCTTGCAGAGCCAGTGGGCAGAAGAGCATACCAGGACACTCATACGATTGTCTGCAAGCATAACTAACTGCACATTGGCTCTGCTTGCATCTGTTGTGTGGATGTTTGCCTGCCTGCTCAACATTCACTCCCTACTCTTCCAGTTAAAGCACCCCGAGTTTCCTTCAGAACCAGCTCTTCTCCATCCACAGTTCATGTGGCTCTGGTGGGACTGCCCACGGCCCTCTGATTCAAGAAAGGACATTGACAGGTTTGGATCACTGACATCCATGCAACCAGCCAGTGCAGTTAGTCAGCTGGGGGCCTGTGTGCTAGAACATTGGAAAAGCAGGCTCTCTTTTTCCACCAGGGTTGCTAAGCTATCAGGATGTGGGTGGGGACTGTGCAGAGTCCTTATATGGGAAGAGTCTAAATGGGAAACCAAAAAGCCAAAACAGAATAAAACAATAGGGAGAGATAGATAGAAACGACAAGCGGAAGAAAGAAAAACAATCCAGTGATGTCATTTGAGCTCCTGGATCGAGCTGAGCCTGAAGTTAGCCCTACCCCTGGGTTTTTCATTTACTTAAATCAATGCATTTTCTTATATTGAAGTTAGTTTGTGTTGCATTGCTGTCACATGCCACCCAAAAAAATCTGATAAATAGAGCCACTCCTCACTTTGGCTTAGCTATTGAGCAGCTTGTGATGTGTTCAGAGGTTAAGAACACTAGACAGAAAGAAACTCCTATTTACTGAAGGCTTATAGTACCTCAAGCCTTCACCAAGATCGTCTCTAATCTTCCCTCTCCATAACCCTAGGAGCTAGAGGTTATTATCCTGGCATAACTGATGAAAGTACTGCTGTTGGCCAGGTGCGGTGGCTCACGCCTGTAATCCCACCACTTTGGGAGGCCGAGGCAGGTGGATCACAAGGTCAGGAGATCGAGACCGTCCTGGCCAACATGGTGTAACCCCGTCTCTACTAAAAATAAAAAAAATTAACTGGGCATGGTGGCGCGTGCCTGTAATCCCAGCTACTCAGGAGGCTGAGGCAGGAGAATTGCCTGAACCCAGGAGGCAGAGGTTGCAGTGAGCCAAGACTGCACCACTGCACTCCAGTCTGGCGCCTGGCGATGGAGAGAGACTCTGTCGCAAAAAAAAAAAAAAAAAAAAAAAAAGAAAGAAAGTAGTGCTGTTAGAGAAGTGATTTCCAGAGCTGGGTTGCAAAGCTGAGGCTCAAAACCCATGCATTTTCCTCTTCCAATGCAGTCTTCCCAGGATTAAGGAAGGAGGCAGATCCTGTAAAAAAAAGGGACTTTTGAGGTCAGGCAGGAAAGACAAACATGTTCCTAGCAAGCCAAGATGGGTTAGGAAGGGCATGATAAGCAGAGGGAACAACACTAGCCAAGTGCAGTAGTGGGAACCCTCAGGACGAATTTAGAAAACAACACAGGGTCCAGATCAAATGATGTAGGGATGAGGTGGAAGAGGAGAATGGGAAGGCAGGCAGGGGCCAGATCACCAAGTCCTTGAGTGCCCCTGCAGAAGCATCTGTCTGTAACCTCTGACTTTGGGGAGCTTGCTGGGCGGAGGATAGCTGGGAGGAGCAAGGCAGGAAGACCAGTGTGGAAGCTTATGCCTGGGCCCAGGAGAGAAATCATGAGACCCAGATAGGGCAGGGCAGAGAGGATGCAAGTGGAGAGATAAAGGGAAAAGAAGTGTAAAGTACACACACACACACATCAGTATAACCTGACAACTGATAGTTTGGAGTTATTTATAGGACAAAGAGCAGGCCCATTTGTCAGACACTGGGAAGTCAGGCAGAGGCAGAATCAGGCAGCAGTGAGGGTGCCCTCCCGGCAGCACTTTGAGCCAGGAGAGGAGGGCTAAGGGTGGGACATGCTTGTCCACTGATCCCTTGGCGAGCAGCTGGAACACAGGAAGGAGGGTCAGGGCTGTGGGAAGAATTCTGGTAGGCCAACAAAGCAGATGGGTTTTCACATTCATTACACATCACCCCCAGACTCCCAGAGGACAGGATGGGGAAGGAACCTGGGGTACCCTACCTTGAGGACCAGTGGGCAAATCAAAGCCTTCATCCCTCCCAGTAACTAGTGAAGTCCTATCCTGGTTTTGCTATGTCCCAGCTGTGTGATCTTGAATGAGAGACTTCCCCTCTCTGAGCCTCAGTTTATTCATCTGCAAAATGGGAATCAGATCCCCCCACAACCACAGGTTGTAAGGAAGAGATGAGCACTTAGTACATTCACAGCTCTTTAAAGAGGGTTTGTTTTTTTTCTCAACATTGTCCCTGAAGAAAGAGAGAATGTTTATTCAGGGACTGAAATTTACCTGCAGACCTGGCTGGAACAGCATTTTTATGGCCTCATTGCTTTTGCCACTCCAACAGGAAAGGTGTTTTAAGGTACAAGAACATTTTCATTGAGTTCTTTTAAATCTTCTTTGCAAGACTCTGCACAAAATCACTTGGACCATAAACAGAACTGAACAGATGACCGAGGTGACTTCCCGGCCACCTCAGGCCTCTCCCCTACATTTGCACGGTGTTCACATTTGTTCCCAGGAGTTCAAGGTCATGGATGGTCCAGGCCATAGTGGTTGATGCATATTTGGTTGGAAATAGTCACCAATTTGTACTAGGGTTTGTTCCTGATCAAAAGGTTGCTAGTGGATATGGCTTTGACTTCCCAAGGAGCTGCTGTATTTTACCAGCTATGCCCATTTAGAATGCCTATTTCAAAATGCATTTATTATTGTCGTTGCAATTTAAACCCTAAAGCAGGGGTTGCAAACTCCAATTTCCTACAAGTGCCTACTGGGAAAAGTGAACAGCGATGCTTGCTGGATGCAAGACGACAGGGTATGGTGGGGCCTGAGTAAAACTGCTGGGCCTGCGCCTTGTCTCATGGAGAGCTTCCCCATGGCTCCAGCTGGTTGCTGTTCCTGCCACAAGCATAAGTGATTCTAATGTTGCTAGAGCTTTCAAGTTTTCTAGAGAAACTAAAAATAAGCAATTTTACACAAAATTCTTTGAGTTTCAGGCAGGCCAACCAAATCTTCAGGCCACAGAGTTTCCAAACTGGCATCAGACAATTGTATTATTTGAATAAAGAATAAGAATAGCTAGCACTAGTCTGGTAATCCTCAGATTACAGAATACTTCCCTAGCTGACAATTTGGCTTTTAATTTTACTAAACGTCTGCTCTGGGCCAAGCCCAGTGCTGGGGCTGGGGGTGCAGAGACAGATCACACATGTCACTGCCCACAGGGAGCTCATGTCCCACCAAGAGAGACGCGGAGCCACTCGCACCAATGGTACCATCAGGATCCCTCTTCCTCCTAGGCAGGGTCCCAGGTGGGAACACAGAGTAGTCACCCCAGTTTCTGTGCCTCAGTTTTCCCATTCGTACATTGGGAACAATGTCATCTGCTTCAGTTTCCTCATCTATACACTGGGGACAATGTTATCTCATTGACAGGGTTGTTGTAAGGACTTAATAAGGCATTGTATGTAAAATATCAGCTCAGAGTTACATACAAATATCAGCCTTTACTAAGGAGCACTCTTCATTTTTACTGAAAATAGCATGGGTTATTCAGAATGCCTGCATCCAACTCCCATGTTCTGAAACCTAAGTCTCATGACCCAAGGAAGGAGGCAAACATTTGAGTAGAAGGAAGAGTCAGAGCCCTTGATCCAAATTCTGGCTCTTCTATTCACTGGACAAGTCCCTTCACCTCTCTGACTGTCAGTTTCCTCTTCTATAAGATGGGAATGAAATCTACCTCCTAGAAAAAAAACATGAAATAAGGTCACACATAGACTCTGGCTCTTAGTAAATGCACAATAAATATTTCCTCTTATCCTAGGTCCCAGGGAAGAATACCTAATTACCCAGACTTCATCAATCGTTCAACCCCACTTCTCAATTCTCAGATCTTGCCGGGGCTCAGAAGGAGGTTTATATCAGCAAAAAGCCTCCCAGGTCAGGATTTAGAAGGGCACAAATGAAACTGATTTCCTCTAAGCCATTGCGGTGGAGTGGGAAAAGCCCTTCAGCCCTGGAAGAAAGTCAAGAAATAGAAACTAGCCTGGGTGCCCCCTCTGTGCCATTGTCAATGAGATGCCAAAGGCCCGTGAGGAACATTGATTGATACCTTTTGGGGCAGGGTTTTATTTGTTTAGAAACCAGTAAGCTTGTTTTCATCTCTACATGTCGTAGGTGAGGGTAGAAATTTGACCTGGAGCAGTGATTCTCAAGCCTAGCTGCACATTGCAATCCCCGGGGGAAATTTAAGCACTACTGATACCTGAGTCCAGCCCCAGGGATCCTGCTGTGGTCCATCTGGGTGCAGACAGCACATGGGGAGTTTGTTTTTTGTTTGTTTGTTTTTTGAGATGAAGTCTCACTCTGTCACCCAGACTGGAGTGCAGTGGTGAGATCTCAGTTCACTGCAAACTCCGCCTCCTGGGTTCAAGCAATTCTCTGTCTCAGCCTCCCAAGTAGCTGGAATTACAGGCTCCTGCCACCACTCTAGGATTTTTTAACTCTAATGTACAGCCTGGTGGGTCTCACATGCAGTCAGGGCTGTGAACCCACTGGAGAGGAGAGATGAGTGAGAACTCAGTTTCTCATCCTCTAACTATTCCTAATGCTAAACTTCATTGATGCCAAGATGTAATTTTCTTTTCACATTTTAGCAACTCTGAAATAAGAATGTCTTTAGAATCATGATGATAAGACAGGACTGCATTATAATTTAGTTGACAATGCTCTTCCTGTCTTAGCAGAATATGAAATAATGATGTGTCTCATAATCAATGATGTATTTGTTCTTCTCAGGGAGGAAACGCAGTGTTCCCAAACCTGAATGTGTGTCAGAACCACCTTGAAGACTAGCAGAACGCAGATAGCTGGGCTTTGCCCCCAGAATTTCTGACTCAGCAAGTTTGCGATGGGCCTCAAGAACTGGCATTTCTGGTAAGTTCCCCAGTGCTGCCCAGTGGCTGGTCGGACCCCTCACTTTGAGAAGCATGGTTGATGAGAAGACCTGGGTAGAGACAAAGGTGGCAGTTGATACAACTTTTGAGGGATGGGGCTATGCTAAGCAGTGGACACTAAATCCTCACAGCAAATCCATGAAACTAGTGCCATGGGTCCCCCATTTTTCAGAAGAGTAAACTGAGTCAGTGAGGGGCTAGGACAGCCAACACGTGGCAGAGGAGGAGAAAAAACAGTCTGATTGGCCAGAAGGTCTGGCAAGGCCACTTGAGACAGGGTGATCAAACAAGGCTTCTCTGAAGAGGTGGCATTTGAGTTGAAAATTGAAATAAGTGTGTGAACATGCTCACAATGAGAGCAGACTATCTTTTTAGCATTCATGTGTGCTGAATTCTTTGCTAAGTCAAACTAATGCTTACAACAGCCTTTGAAGTAATTACTCTTATAATGTCTATTTTCTACACAAAGAAATTGAGGCTTGCTATAGAATGAATGTTTGTGTTTCTCCCAAATTCATGTGTTCAAATCCTAACCCCTAAACTGATGGTATTTGGAGATGGACCTCCGGGAGGTGATTGGGTCACAAAGGTGGAGCCCTCATGAATGGGATTAGTGCCTTTTTAAAAAGAGGCTCCAGAGAGCTCCCTTGCCTCTTCCACCATGTGAGGACCCAAGAAGAAGACTGCCTGCCGTAAGCCAGAAAGCAGGCCCTCACCGGACACTGAATCTTCGGGCCCCTTGATCTTGGACTTCTCAGCCTCCAGAACTGTGAGAAAAAAATATCTGCAGTGTAAGCCACCCGGTCTGTGGTATTCAGTGATGGCAGCCTAAACCAACTAAGACATGGCATGAAGAAGTGAAGCGACTGCCCCACTAGAAAGCAGACCGGCCAGGAGACAAAGCCAGGAGGTCTGATGCAATAGTGCCTGTCTTCAGCCACTGCATTTTACAAACTCCCAGGCCACAGAAGCTGGGAGTGGTCATGGGAGGCATTGCACTGTGGTGATGGTGTTGGCTCTGGTGTCAGCCAGACCTGGGTTTGAACCCCTGGCGTGGGACTTCGACAAGCCACTGTACTTCTCTGATGTTCAGATTCCTTGCCTGTAAAATGCAGAAAGAAACAGCAACTCTGTACACGGTTTTAAAGACTTAGTCAGTTGATATGTACTTAGTTTTTAGCACATATGAGGCACTCAGAAAATGACAGTGATTGTCACTGTTGCTCTGTGTTGTGGTGATGTGGCCTTTCAGCCAGACACCAAAAGGCCACCAGGGTCATCAGAATTGCCCATCTGACATAAATCCAGTCTTGCCCACCAGGACATCAGCCTCCAACAATTTCACTAATACTCACTCCATCTTTCACAACCTTGCTGGAATATCAAACAGATCGATCCTCTACCAATAGTTTCCTGTCCCTCGGCCATGAAGTCCTTTCATCTTTGTGACTGTGCTTGAGTGATGGGGAGTGGATGAGGGGCTGGGCTGTTCCATGTGGGAAAGGGAAGCTGAATGCTTCTCTGTTCTCATCCTTCTGGAACCTAAACTTCTGCTGCTCAGCTAGGAGTGCCTTAGCAAGGAAAACACAAATTATCTTTTCATCCTGTAGCTGCTTCTTTTTGGCTTTGGTCAGAGTTGGCAGAATTGCTGTAAGTTTCCAGCCAGAATCACAAGGCAGTTACCACACATGAACACATATACCCGACTTTGTTTCTGAATCGTTTCAGCCGCTCAGCTTATAAATTCCCTGTCCTCTAACTTTGCACCACCTGCTCTCTTCCTACCCACAAGGAAACCCAGTTCCATTTCACAGATATTCACTAAATGAGTGGGTTTCCAGACCCAGGCCTGGAGCTGCTGCTGGGAGACTCAAGGACAGTTCCAGATGAGTCCCTGCATCTGAGAAATGCAGCCTTAGGCAGGTCACACCTGGTCACTCTGCTTTTAATCTTCCATGGTATGATGGAGACAGCTAGCTCCTCATCAAATGTGTCCTCCTCATCCAGGCACACAGCTGAGACACATCCCCAGCCTCCTTCACAATTAGGCATGATCATGTGTTGTAAGATTGCATTCCATTCCACAAAAACTCATATGTTGAAGTCTGAACTCCTAGAACCTCAGAAGATGACTTATTTGGAAATAGAGGTTTTATAGACGTAATTAGCTAAAATGAGGTCAAACTGGAGGAGAGTGGGCCCCTAAACTAATATGACTGGTATCTTTATAAAAAGGGGAAACTTAAAGATACACACACAGAGAATGTGATGTGAATACAAAGGCAGAGATCATGGTGATGCTTCTCCAAACCAAACCATGCCAAACATCACCGACAAACCACCTAACACTGGGGGAGAGGCATGGAACAGATTCGACCTCAGCACCCTCAGAAGGAACCGATCCTGCCAACACTCTGATCCTGGACTTTCTAGCCTCCAGAACTGTGAGATAATCCATTTCTGTTATCTAAGACGTCCAGTCTGGGTGACGTGGAAGTTGTATGTTGAAGAGGCCGTGGCCTTCATTAGCCTGGGTCTCTGCGTGACTGCATGGAGCAGAGCCACCCATCCCTAATACCAGCTGGATTGAAATAACAGACATGGGCTTCTATTTAAGAAGCCACTGAGACTTGGGGATTTTTCCTGACAATCCTATTTAAAGTGGCTAGCCTTTATTTCCTTTCCTAGCATATATCACGATTTATAATAATGTTTTTGGTTTGCTTACTTGCCTATTTTCTGCCTCTGCCACCAAGTAGTAAGTTTTACAAAGGCAGGAGCACTCCTATCTGTTAACTGCTGCTAGGCCAGTGTGCCGCAAATGGTCTAATGTCTAGCAAGCCCTCCTTCCGTATTTCTAGATGGGATATTCTTTTTTTGTGAAATGGCCAGGGAGGCAGGTAACAGCTATTCACTGTGACGTAAAATGGCCAGGCTGTGAACAGCCCTGGTGGACCACTGTCTTTGAAGGGAAGAAAAAAAGAGCAGAAAGCCTCAGCGAGGGAATGATCCCCGATCAGAGTTTGAGAAGAGAAACCGGAGTTTCAGTGAGGCAGAGCGAGTGTGGGATGGAGTGTGGATAGGATTGCATTCCAGCAAAAGACACGGCTCAGACAGAGCCAGGGAGGAGTGGAGGACCCTGTGTGTTCTGAGAGCAGGAGAGTGGATTATGTGGCCATGTGCAGGAAGAGGTAATACCAAGCAATGCAGCTGGAGAAGTTTGGAGGAGCTGGACCTTGAGGACCCTGAAAGCTCAGACGAATTTTCACTTAATCCACCCACTGCTGAGCCTCTGAGATCACACCTCATAGAAAGAAACACATTGTGCATCACAATCCAGGACGCACTCATTCGTGTCTTAATAGAGGAGAAACCGCAGTCTCAATAAATGTCACTGGCTCTTAACATTAGAAAACAACCAGTTTGGTGTTTTCAATTCTAATCCACACAACATATTTTTAAATGCTGACCTCTTTCACTATGTAGATTTCACTGTAACTATGGGTTATGACCCAGAATTGGAAAATCACTGCTGCTGGCCATGGAACTGAGTGCTAAAGCTTTAAAAGACTGAAGAGTCCTTTGGGTGGACTCTGAGCCTGGGAGGGAGCCAAAGAGAGCACGGACTGAGGGCAGCAGAGCCAGCCCAAGGGAGGGGAACCCAGCACAGGCAGTGGTTGCAGAAGGCAGATCCCAGGGTAACATCCTGTGTGCAGGTGTGGGCCCCGAGATTTGCAGGAACTCAAGTGTAGCAGATAGCTGTCTCTTTCTAAGGGTTTGGCTGAGCAATGTGGGGAGTTCTAGGCCAGGCTGCAGGTAGCTATGTGCCCTCCTGGGGGTACCTTGCTGATGGATGCTTGGCCGGCATCTTTGGAAAAAAGGGTTTGCTGAGGTGATGGGTAGGACCAGAGGTGTAGGAGAAGAGCTGCATATGAGCACATCAGCCAGTATCTCAGCACTACCCTTGAGGGGACTGGTAAACCCTCAACACAAAGAATGGCTGGTGTGTGTATGTGTGTGCACATGCACACGCACATGTATCTGTGCATTTGTGTATAAGTTATGTGTGTGGGTGTGTGAATGTGTGAGTGTGTACGTGACAGTGTAACTGTGCATGTGTGTGTACATGTGGGTGTGTGTGTCTGCATAGGGATGACACATATGATGGCAGCACTCCCTCCCACCACAAGTGTGACATCTTCAGGAAAAGATGCCCTCCTTTAATTACCCTTCAGGTGGTGGCCTGGCCCCGGCGCATAGTGGGAGGCTTTGGAGTCAGACAGAATGATGAGATCAACCCCTGACCTTGCTCTTTACTCACATGTGACTTGAGCCACGTTACTTCTTTCTGAGCCTCAGTTTCCACATCTGCAAAGTGAGGGTAGCAATCCCTTCACTGCAAGGTGGTTTTGTGAGGCCCTTCACGGAAAGGTATAGAGGTTTCCTGGCACCTGGCTGGCATCCTGGAAGGCATTTCAGAAGGAAGAAGGATCTGAGCTTGACTTTATTCCCACTGGGACCCCTTTAGATGATCTGCCTCCTTCTAAGCCTCTCTCACTGTGGACACTGCTATGGTAGCCAGTCACTGCCCTACAGATCTTTCCTCAATCTCCCCTGTGACTCTTTCTACCTTGGCTACTGACAGATTTTTGAATGACAGAACTGGGAACTAAAGTTAACCTCTGCTCTTCCAAACATAGTCCCTCTGAGTCTCCACATCTTCATCCATGCAATGGGCACAGGACTCCTCATGCCTCCCTTGGCAGGGTTGTGTGAGGAGCCAGAGGATTAACGCACTTGGAAGGGCATGGTCATCTGCAAAGAAGCTCGAGTAGTGACAGGGTAATGGGGAACTGCAGAGATGTTGGTGACTCTGGCAGCACCCTGGCAGACTCCCTGCAAAGAATTGGGCACCCATGACAGCTGGGGCAGCTCAGGACATCGGGTATGGATGCAGGCTGCCAGTAGCTATAGAATTCCCTCTTTCCTTCACTCCTTCCTGCTCCTCTCCCGTCTCTTGCCCATGTTTGGATTTGGACATGATTCAAAAAAAGGGGAACAGATTGCCCCAACGAAGGCCCTGGATGCTACCAGACAATAGCCCTGTAGACCGTGCACCTTACAGCCTCCTATCACCCCCTTTGCCTTCAGGTAGGACCCATGACAACACCTAAAGCAGTGTCTCCACCATCTCCACCCCCTAATCTTTGCAGCCAGCTCTGCTCCCTGAGCAACGGGGAATAAATACACAGCATTCAAGGGTTAGAATTCTCTTGGATTCTTGCTGGCACCCAGTTTCCATGGCAACCTGAAACTCTCCTTTGCCATCTTCGGGAATGTCATTAGGCTGCGAGGGGGAGGCTGCAAACAAAGCCACGATGTGTCAGGCTGCGGCAGATGCCGAGGAGGGCAGCACTGGGGGGGCAGAAGCCCTTTTTGTGGCAGGTACTTTTTTTTCTTCCCTTTAAAATAAAATACATAAACCATTCCATTACATCAAACCAACTAAAGCTTTCATTTTTTAAGGAAAAACAAAACAAAACTAATAACAGGTACCTCAATGCCAGTTAGGGATTTTATTTTATATGCTCGTGTTTCAACATAGACACTGTAATAACAGTAACAATCCTGCTTGCTTTGTCACATTTAACCCTCCCAACCACCCATTCTATGGATGAGAAAACTGAGTTTATGAAAAGCAAAGCAACCTGTCTAAGGCCACAGATCAATATGTGGGGCAGGGGGATTTGCAGTCTCTTTCTAGCACTGAGTTCCATCCTCAGAGCCTGTAGGCACTGTGGTACACTCACCAGTGTGGTGCTTACAGGAGATAGTAGCCATATTATAGGCACCTGATTCAGGACCCAGGTGGGGAGAAAGGAAGGAGTGCTGAATGCCTTGTTCACTTTCCATCCCCAGGCTATGGTGCTGATGCAAACCTAGAAGCAGCTCAGGAACACAGGTGTCTCTGGAATCTACTCTTACACAGTCAAAATGACTTGAACCTCCTCCAACTTGGTCTCCCTGGCTTCTCTCTCCTCACCACAAACCCCCTCTTAGCTAAGGCCACAGAATACATCCAAACATGCTCTGGCCATGTCATCCTGCCTTTCCCTCAACAGCACAGGGTGAAGTCCAGGCTCTCAAGCATCATCCTCAGAGTCCCTCCTGGGGGTTCACAGTTGACTCCCTAGTATCATCCTCTAGATGTATGCCCATTGCTTCAGCTAGCCAGCCTGAGCTTTACATGGTTAACCAAACACCCTGTGTTTCTTCTTACCTGTTTCCCTGTGCCTGAAATAGTGCCCTTCCCTGCAAGCCTTGGACAATCCTGGTTGAACATTTACCTTCAGCCTGTGCCACCTCCCTTGTGAGGTCTTTCCTCTATACCTCCACACAAATGTAAGAGCACCCCTCCTCTCAGCCTTTAAAATATTTAGACTTAGAGCACTTACCTCATTTACTGAAATTATTTGCTAGCGTATTTGTCCTCCACTAGACTGGGAACACTTTGAGGGCAGAGACTGCATCGTTACTGTGATTCAAGCATGTAGCAGGTGCTCAGGGATTCGTGAATGATTGACTGGCACATGCACCCATACATATGTAGATGAGCAATGAAAAAAAGAAAGCATGCAAATGTGAGCAAAAGTTGTTTAAAGCTAAGCCAACAAGAGATGGTCCTGGGATGAGCTGCTTTTCTGTTTGAAAATCTCTTTGGAGGTTTTGGAACATGATTTGCATGATATAAACAAGTCTGATCTGTTGCTGCACCAGTGACCAGGCTGATAGCATGGTTATCTAGACATGCTCAAGGACTGTAGCAATCCTGTCTTATCTTGCTATGCACCATTAAAATATCTGGATAGTCCACCTACTTACAGAAAAATCTATGGCCTTCAATGCATTTATTAGAAAACCACAGAAGTTGACAAGAAAGGGCCTTAGCATGCATCTTTTAAACAGAAAAGAACAAAATAACCCGCAGGGGTCCCCAACCCCTGGGGTCACTAGGAACCCAGGCCGCACAGCAGGAAGTGAGTGGCAGGTGAGTGCGCATAACAGCCTGATCTCTACCTCTTGTGAGATCAGCAGCAGTATTAGATTCTCACAGGAGTGCAAACCCTATTATGAATTGTGCATGTGAGGGATCCAGGTTGCATATTCCTTATGAAAATCTAATGCTTGATGATCTAAGGTGAAACAGTTTCATCCCTAAATGATTCTTCTCCTCACTCCCCAACCCATCAATGGAAAAATTGACTTCCACTTAACTGGTCTCTGATGCCAAAAAGCTTGGGGACTATTGCTCTCTAAAGAAAGCAATTTAAAAGGATGAAAGCAGATATTAATAGAACACAAGCAAAACAAAATCAGTTGATTTGATCAATACATCCAACAATTGCTCTCTGAAAAGATTAATATAATAAACTAATTTCTGGCAATTCTTATTTAAAAAAAACCAGAGAGATCATGTTAAAAAATAGCTTAGAAATGACAGAACATTCATCACCCTTATAGATAAGGGTGATATTAGAAATGTATGTAAGAATGCTTGGTACAACTTACTGTCAATAAATGTGAGCATCTAGATAAAATAAATTATTTCTTAGGAAAATATAAATTATTAAAATTAATTCAAGAAGAGGTAGAAAACCTAAATAGATTAATAAACATAGAAGAAATTAGAAAGTTAGCCAAAGACCTATTTCTTAAGCAGGAAATAAACTCAGACAGTTTATGGCAAGTCCTACCAAATTTTCAAAAAAAGTTGTTATTTATGATACATAAACTGAACATCAAACAAGGTGAAATCATTTCTCCTTCATCTCTGAGGAAAGCTCTTGACATCAAAACTGAAAAAGGAAATAGTAGACTATATTCACTCAGAAACATGGATATAACATGACCAGTCAAATATTAGCAAATTAAACCTAGCAATATATTAAAATAATAATGCCAAGGATATTTTAATATTCAATAGTTTTTAAACCTATTAATACAAATTGCCAGCTTAATAGATTAGAGAAGAAAATACCCAAAAACACTTGATCAAATTAAACACGGAAATAAAATCATAACCCAGTAGTTAATGCCCATCAAACATCAGATGTACTGGTTAAATATAGTACATTCTCTCTTTGAGGACTTGAACAGATCATGATGCTCTCTGTATCATTCTTGATATACAACATTATAATCAGTGTCTCAGCTAATGCAATAAAGCAAGAAAAAATAAAAGAATAAAACTTCAAACATAGAGAATTCTCATTATTTGTAGGCAATGGTATTGTCTCCCTTGCAAATCAGCTAACAAAATGACTAATAAAGAGAAATCAGTAAACAGGGAGTAGACACATGAACAACATTCAGAAATCAGTAATTTTTATTACCACATAATAATTAGAAAATCTAATTAAAGTTTCCAGTCATAATAAAAAAAACATACATGCAATATCTAGGAATAAAACTAAAAAGAACTATGCAAGAAGAAAATGATTACGCCTTATAAAACAAACATCACAACAATTTTAAAAACCTTAAATAATGAAGATTCATGGCATAATCCTTGATGAGAAGACAAGTTGTGAAAATGTAAAAATTGGCTGGGTGAGCTGGGTGAGCTGGGTGAGCTGGGTGAGTTGGCTTTCGCCTGTAGTCCCAGCACTTTGGGAGGCTGAGGCAGGCAGATCATGAGGTCAGGAAATCAAGATCATCCTGGCTAACATGGTGAAACCCTATGTCTACTAAAAATACAAAAATTTAGCTGGGCATGGTGGTGACATGCACCTGTAGTTCCAACTACTCAGGAGGCTGAGGCAGGAGAATCCCTTGAACCCAGGAGGCAGAAGTTGCAGTGAGTCGAGATCTTGCCACTGCACTCCAGCCTGGTGACAGAGCAAGATTCCATCACAAAAAAAGGGAAAAGTTATCTCCATATAATCTTCATATTCAATGCAACCCCAATCATAATTTGATTTTAATAAACTTAACAAGTTGATTCTAAACCTACCATAAAATACATACAAATTATCAGGGAAAATGTCAAAAGGAACAATGATATGAAACTTGATATACCAACATATAAAACCATACTACAAATCTGTAGTAATTAAAAGTGTATTTGCTGACTCAGAAATAGACAATCGATTAAAAGAACAAAATAGTGTGGAAACAGATAAATACATTTAAGAATTTATTTTATGATAAAATATGGGCTACTCAATCAATGATATTTCTCTGTAGCAAAAAATGAGGTTGATAGTAAAAAATGTATGGCTATATCATGTAACACATAATGAAATAGTTACTGACGTAGGTAGATTTCTAATACATATTGTAAAGTGAAAACAAAAGGAAAATCATGGACCAAGATGCGTACTGTAATTCCATTTCTGATTTAAGATGTAAGCACATTTGAACAGATTTGAATGCAAATGCATAGAAAAGAGTCCAGAAGATGGACGCTAAACTGTTTACAGTGGATACATTTGGGGTGGAAATTGGGATGGAAATGGAGATGTAAAAAAATTCTTACTTTGCTTTGTATTCTTTTAGATTATTTTAACCTTTCACACTGAAGATGAATTCATCCATGATTTTTTATTTTATGCATTCAGGAACAATTGTTAAGGAAAATTTTCAAAAACCAAATGTTCCATCATATACGATGGGAAAGTGGGAAAGACTCTGGTGCCTACAGAACAGAACTGCAGCTGTGAGGGCTCAGGGAGTTCTCTGAACTGACCCTCTTCCTCCTCCTCGTCTGGCTGGCTGTGCACAGACACAGTCCTTCCTCTCTAAAGCCAGTTCTGCCTCTCTGGCTGGGCCAGCGAAAGTGACCTCGGATGCCCATCCGGTTCCCAAGCCTGCCTTATCTCCTAGACATCCCTTACTTAGCTGCGTCTGCCCCGCTCCCACTCTGAGTGCTGGCTCATCCAACACAAGGGGGATTCAGGCGCTCCCACCGAACTGCACAGAAATCAGATGCCAAGGCCCCTGTGTCAGTGCTTCCAAACAACGAGTATGCCTCCCTAAAAGCAAGATGCCATGTGGCCACCTCTGGACCGCCGGGCTCTGTCATCTTTCCTCATCATTCCCTGGCCTTCTTTGTCATACTAATCTTCGTACATCAAGCTGTCTGTTTGCCACTAGAATGAGGAAGAGCAGGCATTTGATTTTTGTTTGTTGTTTGTTCTATCTCCGGCCCCTAGAAGTGTGCCTGGCCCCTGGTAGGCACTCAGTAGTTACCAGCTGAGTTCAGGAAGTCACATGATCTATTTTAAACTCACCAAAATGAGATCAATTTTCTTCTTCTGGGAATGTTGGTATGGAGCAAATATAAGGGGAGCAACTTCCTCCGCCCAGCCCAGTTGTGCATAACTCTGCCCTCTCTGGGGGCTGAACCCCTCAAGTATAGAGGCCCACTGTGAACACACCTCTGTGATTTCTGACCCGTCAGGGCCAGGTGCAAGATGCCCTTCACATTCATGACAGGCCTTGTCCTGTTTCTTCTCCCCAAAGCAACCTATCTATCTGTGAGCTTCGGGCCTCTAAGCCACAGTTTCCAATTCCTGAATAATGTAATCCCCAAATCCCACATCAAGACAAGTCAGGCTTGGGCAGCCGGCACCGTGAGTGGCTTCCAGGACAGCAGTCATGTTTTTCGCAAGCTTGATCTCATAAATTTCCCCTGTACACCCTGGCCAAGGATTCATCAGACTAAGATTTTCTGTAGCTCCTTTCCACAACCAAACTCAACGAGAATTTCTAATTTTCTGCCTGGTCCCTGTGCTCTGTGGCTTTCTTTCCCAGGGTTTTGTTGTCACCAAAAAATGTTGATTCCTTGAGGAAAAAGCCACAATAGACCCAGCCTTTCCAAAGGTCTTAATGAGGACAGTGCCTGCCAGCCAGAGCCGCCGTCATCTGTGTCTCAGTAGGAGTTCAGGAGGACTTTGTCAGAGGGCACAGCCAAACACAGCCCCCTGGGGGAGACTCTGACAGGCACCTCAGGAACTGGCTTACCTGGCACTGAGTCAAAATCTCTAAGCAGGACAGACAGCAGTGTGGAAAAGCTGTCAAGCTTCTGTAGGGAGGAGAAAACAGTCACTTTGAAATTTGAGACTTGAGGAAAGAGAACAGACTCCTCTGGGACTCAGTCATCCCATCTGTGTAATGGTCATAATCACTTTTCTGTCCTGCAGTTCAGGCCTGTCATCTAAGATGGTCATAATTGAGTGTCCCCAGCACAGACAGTGGGCCCAGAACTGCTTCTTTTCCTTCCAGATTTTTCTTATAACCCAACACTAATCCCTCCACCGAGAAAATGAGCCTCACACACAGTTCTGGTTGGGCTTTGGGGTTCTTTTGTTTTTTGGTTTTTGGAGGCTTTTTGGGGGGATAATCTGGGAAAGTGTTCATTCAAAGGTCAATTCTGAGTACAGACTGTGTGCTTAGCACTGGACCAAAGCAGCTTGGAAGATGATAAAGAAACCTCAGAGATGTCTGCTGCCTTGTCAGAGCTTACAATTTACTTGAGGTTGTAAAAGTCAGTATTTGCCAGTGATGAGTGTTCCATCAAGGTGGCTTTTATTCTGAAGCCCTGGGAACAGACTCCAGCGCTGCCTACCACCAGCTGTGTCACGTG
This sequence comes from Callithrix jacchus, assembly GCF_049354715.1. Taxonomy (NCBI): domain Eukaryota; kingdom Metazoa; phylum Chordata; class Mammalia; order Primates; family Cebidae; genus Callithrix; species Callithrix jacchus. The sequence goes on along the minus strand of NC_133503.1, from coordinate 66,612,388 downwards.
GCTGATGACAGCCTCGCAATGTCTGGTCCTGTATCTATAGAACAGGCATTTTAACATCCACCTCTTGGATTGTTGTGTGACTTTTAAAAATCATCCATAATGGCCCAGCATGGTGGCTCAAGCCTGTAATCCCAGCACTTTGTGAGGCCGAAGCGGGCAGATCACGAGGTCAGTAGATCGAGACCATCCTGGGCAAGATGATGAAACCCCGTCGCTACTGAAAATACAATATATATATTTATCTGGATGTGGTGGTATGTGCCTGTAGTCCCAGCTACCTGGGAGGCTGAGGCAGGAGAATTGCTTGAACCTGGGAGGTGGAGGTTGCAGTGAGCCGAGTTCGCACCACTGCACTCCAGCCTGGCGCCTGGTAACAGAGCAACTCTGTTTCAAAAAAAAAAGCATCCATGAAATGATTTTGGGGAAACATTTAATATTGTGCTGGACATGGGGGCAAACACACAACAGGTGATTTTTGTAATGTATGACCAAACAATCAGGGAATAATTATGCACCACTGCAGTCAGCATACAGTGGAGCCATGCTGGAGGGAAGCGAATGTGAAATGCTGAGAAACCTGTCCACTGCTGCGCCATCCTCACGTCTTGATTCACCTCGGCTTTTCTAGCTGTCCTAGAATCCTCCAGGGCCAGGAGGCAGGGAGCATAGTTAGGCTGAGGGAGGTGTTCAGGGAGCTAGAGACATTTGGGTCCTAAATCCAGTTTCACAAGTAGCCTGTGGTGTGACCTTGGCTGGTGGCTGACTTTCTCCAACTCTATACCTTCCTTGCCTATAAGATGCCAATAATGACAATCCCTTCCTCACAGGGTGGTGACACAGATGAAATCATGTAATGTGCATGAGATTGGAATGCAATGGGGGTCCAGAAATGGGAGCTAATTTCATCAGGAGAGCTCCAGTTCTAGCCACATGGTGAGAATGGCAGTTCCATTCCTCCTTAGAAATGGGAGATCCCTGGGGTGCTGCGGAGCAGCAGGGAAGAGAGGCAGGGGAGGGAAGGAAGCAAGCAAGATAAGAGATGCTCACACATGCAGTGTGAAGGGGTCTTGGCCTGGGAATTAGCATCACACTAAGAAGAGGAAGAAGAGAAACAAGGTCCTGGAGCATCCCAGAAATCCCTCAGTCCCTGGCAAGCTGGAAAGATAGTCCCTCCAAAGGCACAATTGCAGTAGCAGCAATGGCACACAGAGAAGCTGGGCACTGCCAAGAGGACAATACAGGAGAAGCAAGGGGAGCATCAGAGGGTCCTGGAGAAGAGAGCAAAGTCTCAAGAAAAGCGTTTCACAGATCCTGAGCCATTACTCACAGAGAAGCTCAAGGCGTCGGCATTTGCTTATAGGGACAGCTGGTCAACCACCTCCCTAGCCCTGCACAGCCTTATCATGTGTTTCACAGACATTTTCCAAATCAGTGAAATAGGCACAGCACTGTCACCAAGAGAAGAGATGCTGGAAGAGGTACTTGTCATTCAGCCCAATTCATGAGAGCCTGGAAGAAAACTGAGAAGCTCAGAAGAAGGCAGGGCATAAAGTCTAGAGGATAGGCATGAAGACTAGAGGACAGGGCAAGAAAAATGGAGGCATGTGCCCAACTGCCAGGCAAGGAGGGACTGATAGTTGAAATCCTCAGAAAGATTTGTAATAACTCATATGTGCTTAACTTCACAGTTTAAAGAATTTGACTGTGGGCTGGATGCAGTGGCTCACAGCTGTAATCCCAGCACTTTGGGAGGCCAAGGCAGGCGGATCACAAGGTCAGGAGTTCAAGACCAGCCTGGCCAATATGGTGAAACCCCGTCTCTACTAAAAATACAAAATTCAGCTGGGTGTGGTGGCATGCACAGGTAGTTCCAGCTACTCAGGAGGCTGAGGCAGAAGAATCACTTGAACCCGGGAGGCAGAGGTTGCAGTAAGCCAAGATCACACCACTGCATTCCAACCTGGGCAACAGAGTGAGACTCCATCTCAAAAAAAATGTGACCATGATATTGTGAAATATATATTTGGTCTTCAACCCAGTTTCCTAGTACACAACTCCTAGAATCCTTAGAAACTCCAAAGTGATATGTTTTGTTTGCTAATGAGTTGACTCTTGGCTGGGCTCCCCTAGGTAACTTCAGGATGGAGCTGATCATCAGAAAATCCAAGGCAAGATTAGAGGGTTGGGACTTACAGCCCCACCCTCCAGCCTCCGCAATGACCAGTGGTTTAATCAATCTTGCCCACATAGTGAAGTCTCCACAAAAAGTTTTGAGAACTTCTGGATAGATGGACACATGGAAACTGGCAGGACAATGAACAAAAACTCATCTATGTGCCGGGAGGGTGGTGCACCCCAGCTCCAAGGGGACAGAAGCTCCTGTACTTGGGACCCTTCCAGATTTTGCCCTATGTATCATCTCATTTCGCTGTTGATTCGTATTCTCTAAAATACCCTTTGTGATGAACTGATAAATGTGAGACTTCCCCTGAGTTCTGTGAGCAGTTCTAGCAAGTGAATGAAACCCAAAGAGGGGGTTATGGGACCCCAACTTGAAGCCAGGCTGTCGGAAGTTCCAGAGGCCTAGACTTGCAACTGGTATCTGTGGGAGGATAATCTTGGAGACCGAGCCCTCAAATTATGGGATCTGATGCCGTCTCCAGGTTGGTAGTGGCCAAATTGAATTAGACGACACCCAGCTGGTGTCTGCGGCAGAACTGATTGCTTGCTTGGTGGTGGGGAGAAACACACACACACACACACACACACACACACACACACATTTGGTCACAGAGGTCTTCTGTGTTGATAACTATTTTGGTGTGAGAGCAGAGGAGAAAGTTTGAGTTATTATTATTATTGTTATTATTTGAGACAGAGTCTTGCTCCATTGCCCAGCCTGGAGTGCAATGGCGCTATCTTGGCTCACTGCATCCTCCACCTCCCAGGATCAAGCAGTTCTCTTGCCTCAGCCTCCCAAGTAGCTGGGACTACAGGCATGTGCCACCACGCTTGGCTAATTTTTGTATTTTGGTGGAGACAGGGTTTCACCATATTGGCCAGGCTGGTCTCGAACTCCTGACCTCAGGTGATCTGCCCACCTCAGCCTCCCAAAGTGCTTGGGTTACAGATGAGCCATGGTACCCAGCTGAAGTTTGAGATTTTCCACTTTCAGAGACTGTTACTTCCTAAACTGAAAAAAGCAGTTACAGTTAACGATGATAGCTAACATTTCCAAGCACTTTACTTCTGTAAAACACTGACAGCTTTTATCTTATTTAAGGCTCACAGCAATCTTATGGTACAGGTACAATGGGTATGCCTATTGTACATATTAGGTACCTGAGGTTTACAGAGGTCAGCTCACTTGCGCAGATAACCAGGAGCAACGGAAGAGCTCAGTAGCTGGTTATGTCCCAGGTTCCCCTCTTTATGTCCAAGAGGGGTGTGTCTCACCTGAAGATCAGTCTTTTGGCCAAAGAAGGGGAAGAAAATGCTGAGGAGAGCAACACCCAATCCACACCCCCAGGGTACCTCTAGGTACGGGCTGTAATCAAACACTTGCCTTTAGTATCAGCTGCATTCAATGAAATCCAATCTAAAATTAAGCCTTGCCTAAATCTTTTCTCATTTTGGTTATAGAGTCTTTAAATGCAAAAACCCTTCTAGATGCAGAGTCATTGGCCCTACACTCCATACGCCTCAGCTCCCAAAGGCCATTTTTACATTTCACATTTTCCCCAGTGCTGTTAAAATAGCCATTTCTGACCATTGGTAAAGAACTCCCTCTCAACTCAGGAAACCAATTTTTTCTTTCTAGCTCCGAGAAAATGAGGTGTGTAATTACAAGAACCTAATTATCAACTCTTTCAAAAGAGTTGGAATGCTTGGGCTATGTTTGTGGCATTGGACCCAACAGCAGTGAAAACTCTTGCACGATATTATAATTATTGTCATCAGTCATGCTGCCCTCGTGGTACTAAATGGCGACCTTTTTCTGGAAGGAAAACAAAGTGAACCCCTATTCTTTTTTATTTTATTTTATTTTTTAAGTTCTGGGGTACATGTGCAGGATGTGCAGGTTTGTTACGTAGGTAAAAGTGTGTCATGACAGTTTGCTGCACCTATCGACCCATCACCTGGAGATTAAGCCCTGCATGCATTAGCTTTTTCCTATGCTCTCTCCCACCCAACATGCCCCCGTGTGTGCTATCCCTCTCCCTCTGTCCATGTGTTCTCATTGGTGAACCCCTTGTCAGTGACCAATAAGTCGCAGGATGAGAGCCAGTCAATTTAGCAGTCTGAGTCATACAGATGAGAGTTCCCAGTTCTGCCCCGACTAGCTGTGTGACCTTGGGCAAGTCACTTAACATTTCAGAGTCTCAGTTTTCTCATCTGTAAAATGGGGTTAAAATGATTACCCTCGCATGGCCATGTGGCTTTAGCAAAGTAACACGTCAAGGCAAGTCCCATGGTGTCTGACACAAAATAAGCACTCACTAAATGGTAGCCATATTCATATTTAATGTATTTAGATTATTTTATTAAATGAGGATGATAGATTGAGAATGCTCTTAGTAAATTGTTAGCTCCTCTCCTTGGGTTATAACTCATTGTCCAGCTAAGAATTTCACTTCTTAGACTTGAGGAAGCCACCTCCCCTTCCCCGTTCCTCCTGGGAGAAGCCAAGATAGTAAAGCTCAGAGACATGAAAAGGCCATCAGCCTGACTTCCTGAGCCTCAGTTTCTTGGCTATATAACTGGCTGATCTCTACCTCACTAGCTTGTTGTGATTATCAGTTTAGGGATGTAAATATCCTCTTCTGTGCCCAGCACATAGTTCTTGCTCCATAAATGACAGTTTTCTTCCTTTTGGTGCCTGCTGTATCATGCACTGCTCCCCACTTTCCTAGGAGGGAGCATAGCAAGAATCCTATCCCTGTTGGAGCAGAGGCGAGCTGACCTCTATGAGGTCACTCTGGTGGATAAAGCTGGAATGTAAACTCCGTCTCAGGCTCCACTCCTGTGCTCTTTCTAATGCTGCACAGGCATCTCATTCACTCACTCAATGAAAAATCTACTGAGTGCTTCCCACGTGCCAAGCTGTGGGCTGGACCACTGCAACCATCCAGGCTTGACTTAATGAGGGCCTGACCAAGGCCAGTGGCACCAGAAAAAGCTAAGGAAGCAGCTTCTGTCTCTTTCTCTGCCTCCTCTCCCTTCTCCCCTGCTTATTCTCCCTCTCATTTTTTTCCTCCAGGGCTTCACCATCCACCCACACAGCCAGCCACATTCAGATGAAGTTAATAATCAGGGTGTCAGCTTTAAATATAAGTTAGCTCCAGGGGGAGAGAGCCAACCTACTATCCCCTCCTCCCCCAAAAAAAACTAACAAGAGAAATATTCCAATTGAGCTAATGCATTACCACAATCCATGACACAGTTATACAGCACCTATTCATCTGATGGTTCTTGGAAGAAGTATTTATGAGCATCTGTTAGGTGTTAGATTGTTCTTTCTCTGTAAATGACAAGAGACTGAATACGTGAGGCTTGAGAGCTATACATATTCTATTGCAAGTACTCAAGACTCCTCTTGTGACATAAACAACGTGGAAACAAATGGGGTGGCTGTGTTCCAGCTGTGTTTTGTTATTTACAAAAACAGAAAGTGGGCTGCAGCTTGCTCACCCCTCTCTAAACTCCAGGACATGAAAGAAAACAGGGCCCAGGCCCTTCCTCACGGGGCCCAGAGTCTGGAAACTAAGGCAGACAAGGAGCATGCACTGGCATCAGAAGAAGAAAAAGGCACGATGATAACCATAATTACTAGCTCATGACACATCAAGCGCCTACTCTACACCAGACCCTGTACCTAAGTCACTTCATGTATCTTTCCAATAACACTTCGAAGATGATATTCTTTATCATCCTTTACAGATGAAAAAAATCAGAGTGACATGACCTCCCTGAACCAAATGGCAGTGATCAGTGTTCACCCAGATTTGAACGGGCGTGTCTGACTCCAAAGCTCACGCTCTGAAATGCTGCCTATCTATGGAGGCGCAAAAGAGGGAGGTCTCAAACCAGGTCCCTTGGCTGGAGCAGGTCACTAACCAAGGTGGTGATTCCTAGGCTGGAACTTCAAGTTCTTGAACTTTCCCAGGCAGAAAAGGAGAGGTGAGACAGCTTTCAGAGGCTGGGGAGGGATAGAAGAAAGGGGAGCCCCCTGCCCTCAACCTCCCTTCTAGCCCCTGAGTTGCTGGCCAGTTGCCTCACCAAAGGACACAGGGCATGTGTGACTACATGGGGCAGGACTCTTCAAATTCGTGTCCCCACCCTGCCCCTCCCACCCTCCTGAGATCATCTCAGCCTGGACACTCACCCTCACCATGATCCTACACTTTTCAGTACTTTTCAGCCCATGCTCTGCCCCCAGATGCCACCCAGCCTCTTGGTCACTGAGGACCCAGGACAGGGAGCCCTCCACAAACCAGAAAGCCCCATTCTGCACAGTTCATGGGCAGAGGACATTAGCATCCCTGGGGTCATACGACCAAGGACAATTCCTCTCCAGGGGACTCCAACTCCAGTAGACAAGTTTTGAGGGAGGTAATAGTCCCTGGGGCCAGTACAACCTCACTGAATAAAGCTCTGCCCTGTTGATTAGCCCAGGCCTGGAGCTGACCCTGGACAACATTGCATGGGGAACTGCAGTCTCCGCTTTGAAACTTCGCACCTGTCTGGCTGCTGCCACCAGCTCCACTCTGGGACCCACCCTCCTGCCCTGCTCTGGCCCCTAAGACAGAGCACTTGTCACCACCTGACATACTATATTTTTATTTGTTCATCGTGTGTTCCTCAAGAAGAACATGAGCTCCACAAGGGAAAAAATTTCATTTTATTCTCTGCTATATTTTTTAAATAGTGCCTGGTACATGGTAGGTATTCAAAAAATATTTGTTGAATGAAGGATGGATGGATGGATGGATGGATGGATGGATGGATGGATGGATGGATAGATGGATGGAGTGTGATGGAGCTGCTTTAAACCCTGACTCCACACCAGATTCACTATGTGACAGAGAGTGAGGCAGTTCACATCTGAGTCTCCTCAATTATCAAACTTGGGGAGTAATAGCATTTAGCTCCCTCACAGCACTGGAGATAAAAACTTCCCAGCTAATTTTCAGTAGGGTCTTCAACTAATTTGAACAGCTATTGGGCTGATCAGAACTGGCCCTCTGTAGACCAGCTGAGTGCCAGCATTGCTCACAGCTAAGACCATCCACATAAGGTGTTAGCACTCTTTCCATTGCATGTAAGTACACAGTAAAACACATCTGTAACATGATGATGCCCAGCAGATATATTATTCAAAGAGTAAAACTGTTTTCACTCATATTATTTGTTGTATGGAACTCTCCCATTCTGTATAGCAACATAACTCATATTTCCATAACAACTTGTGAGGTAGGTGTCACTAATCTCATTTTTATTCTTTTAAACTTTTTTTTTAGGTTGGGGGGTACATGTGAAGGTTTGTTACATAGGTAAACTCATGTCACAAGGGTTTGCTGTATAGATATTTCATCACCCAGGTATTAAGCCCAGTACCCAATAGTTTTCTTTTCTGCTCCTCTCTCTTCTCCTACCCTCCACCCTCAACCTTCAAGTAGACTTCAATCTCTGTTGTTCCCTCCTTTGTGTCTATGTCTTGTCATCATTTAGCTACCACTTATAAGTGAGAACATGTCATATTTGTTTTCTCTTCTTGTGTTAGTTTGCTAAGGATAATACCCTTCAGCTCCATCCACGTTCCTGCAAAAAACATCATCTCATTCTTTCTCATGGCTGCATAGTATTTCACGGTGTATATGTACCACATTTTCTTTATCCAGTCTGCCACTGATGGGCATTTAGGTTGATTTCACATCTTTCTATTGTTAATAGTGCTGCAATGTACATTTGTGTGCAAGTGTCTTTATCATGGAATAATTTGTATTCTTGTGGGTGTTTACCCAGTAATGAGATTGCTCGGTTGAATGGTAGTTCTCCCATTAGCTCTTTGAGAAATTGCCATACTGCTTTCCACAATGGTGTAACTAATTTACACTGTTCCCATTTTAAAGATGAGGAAACTAAGACTGAGTGCAATCAAGACACATGGCAAACCACACTTTATTCATTCATTCAACAAATTTTTTGAATGCTTGCCATGTACCAGGCACTGTTCAAAAGGCAAGGGATATAGCAGTGAACAAAGTAAAGTACCCATTCTCAGGGAGCTGGCATTCGTGTGGAGAGGGACACACATGAACAAACAAAAATATAAAATGCCAGGAGGTGCCCAGAGGCAAATAAATCTGGGAAGGACAGGGACTGTGGCCAGAGAGACTTCTCTAAGGAGCCAACAGTAGATGGAAGGATATAAGGGAGTGAGACCTGTGGTCCAGGCAGTGAAAACCTGGACCACAGGATGCATGTGCAGTCAGCACATGTAAAGGTCCTGAGGTGGAGGTGTGTTTGGGTGATGTAGAAGCAACAGTAGTGATAGGAGAAGAGCTCCAGAGGGTCGTGGGATCCAGAGTGTGAAAGGGCCCAAGTGTCCTGTCCAGGGACCTGCTGGCTCAGATGGGCACAGCTGTGAATGAGAGTGGCCCCAACATTCCCATGCTCATCCCTCCACGGCCCACAGTGTGGGCTTTCCTGAGTGGAGCAACCTCCACAGCAGTCCAAAGCAGAGGAAAGGCAGGTCTCGGTGCCCCGCCCTCAGGATCAGAGACCACATCCTCCTTCCCACTGAACGAGCAGAGGCAAATGCAGAGCTTCTCACCCATACAGGCCACTACAGCCTCAGTGTTAGCTGTCACAAAAAGAGGTTAAAGAGGGAAAAAGCTTCCTTTAAAAAGAAACAACTCACAAAGCAACATTTATTTCCTGGTAAATCCTAATTGGTAAAAGCACTATCAGGCAATGCGTCCATAAATAAAACATCATATTCATCTTTTGTGAATCTATTCTGATTTCACTCTTTGCCAATACTATGGGTAGATATGTGTAAAGAGGAAAAAACCATCTAAGTTTACTTATTCTTTCATTTTTTTAAGTGAGCATAAATAGTGGCGTTTTTGCCCATTAAAAATGTAGTTTTCAGAAATTATTTTAACTAACATCAGGAAAAATAAACATGGGTCAGATGGAATACATTATCTTGTATTTCTTCTATTCACTTCAAAATGGCACATTTATGAGTTTGCTAGGAATCAAACATAGTAGCCTTTGATCACATTGTACAGAGTTCCAGCCCACAGCATTGATGCATGTGCAGATTGCTTTCCTGACACAGGTGCCATGCTGGGGTGGGCAAAGAGATGAGCAGAAGAGGGGTCCAAAGTGGCACACATTCTAAATTGTTGATATTGAACTTGCTGCCAATAAATTTACAGATGTGTCACAAAAATCTGCAAGGCATTTTAATGAGACAGGAGAAGATTTATTTCTTTTGACAATATCCAGATACCAGAATTAAGTTTCCTGACCTCGTCTCAAACAATGGGTTCAAAGTCTGTCATTGCCCTTCAGGGCTTCTAGCTGAGGGGCTGTGTGGAAGACAACATGGGCGGTAGGATTTGGTCTATATTCAGAAAGATGAATTTAAAGCACTCATTATCTCAGTTCTTTCTCTCAAGGGGAAAAGGCAGTCTGTAGAGATGCCAGAAATGGTAGCTATATCTGTTTGCAAGCCTTTTCTCTCGTATATTTATTTGAAGGAAAGATATCCTAAGAGAAGCCTGAGCTAATCACATTGTGTCCTATCTTCATGCCTTTGTCATGCTGATCCTTTTGCCTTGGATGTCCTTGCCCACAAATTCTGCAAAAAGAAGTACTTTTTCTTTAAGAATTAGCTTGGAATTCTGCTTACAGTATGATGAGTTAAGTCCCAGCAGACATCAACCCTCCCAGAAATAACAACTATAAACTATGGACAGAATATAAACAGCAACTACATTAAAGACTCTAGAGAGTGATGAAAAACAGGTGAATTTTGGAGGGAAGTCAGAATGTTGAAAGGACTGGCATCGGGTGAGTTCCCAGTTTTGCTGCTTTGTCTGAGGGAGGGCTGTACCCTCAGAGTGGTATAAAGCAGCTGAAGCTCTGAAAGAAAACCCATCATCTTTCTGTGGTAAAAGAGGACAGAGGTTAGCATGGCCACAACCACCAGAAACTGAGCAGGAGACTAAGGATCCAGGAAAGGAAAGATCTAGAGATGAGAAGACCCGGGTTTGGTGTATAAACTTTGTCCAGTTACCTGGCCAGGCCCCTGAACCATGCATGAATGGGGCACACTCAAGTAGCCCAAATAAGGATTACATCCAGACCTGGGAATTGAGCTACCATCCATTCCAGGCAAACAAGAGATCACAGTTGGAATCTAGCTAATTGTCTGCTAAAACAAAAATATTAACAATCTTGGGGGGAACATAACAGAAAGCCAGAGTTTCTGTTATATGCCAGAGTTTATTATTCCATAATAATCAAAATGTTCAGGATTAAATCAACATAACAACATATGAAGAACTAGGAAAATTTGACTCATTTGCAATAGAAAGAAAAAAATTAATAATGGTAAACTGCAAGGTGACTCTGATGTTTGAAGTATTTTTTAAAATTCTAATTTTGCTCAATGAAGTAAAAAAAATACCAATAAATTAAAAAATAGGGAATGCCATCAGAGAAATAGAATGTGTGTGTGTATGTGTGTGTTTACCAAATAGAAAATCAAGTCCTGAAAAATAGCATGTCTGAAATCTAAAATACACTTGCTAGATAATGAAGAACTTACAGCTTTAGCTTAGAATTCATAAAGCTGGAAAGAACATTTCTCTCACCTTTATAAAAACCAAAATTGTAGGCAACCTGAAAAAGATAAAACATTTTTCTTGAGTTTATCACATCCAGACACTGGCCATATTACTTTCAAACTGCTGAAAACTTAAGAAAAAGGCAATATATATTCTGAGAAAAACTTGAATAACCAAATTAATTAGGTAAACAAAACAAAACAAATGAACAAGAAAAAGACAATATATTTAAGGTAGCCAGAGAGGAAAGAGATAAGAATAATTCACTGCAGACTTCTCAACAGAAACTCTGCAATCCAGAAGATAATGGAATGTTGTTAATAAGAACTAAAATAAAAACACTGTCAACACAGAATTTTATACCCAGCAAATATATTTTTCAAAAATGAAAGAGAAATAAGATTTTTCATATAAACAAAAGGAGAGAGAACTCACAGCTGGGTGATTTGCATTACCAAAAATAGTTAGAAGAATTTTATCAGGCAGAAGAAATATGATATCAGATGGAAACTTGGAGCTACAACAAAACAAAGCAAACACTGAAGGTAGAAACAAAGACAAATGTAAAAATCAGTTTTTCTTATTTTTACCTGCATCAAATGACAACTAACTAGAGCAACAAGAGTAGCAATGTATTGTGTGCTTATAACATGTATAAAAGTAAAATTTATGGCGACAGTAGCACAAAGGATGGGAGAGAAGAATTGCCAGTATACTATTGTAAGGTCCTGCTACTACAAACAGTCTAATATTGAGCAACATAATGTTGGAAATTAGATACTTCTACTCCTTAAATACTAAAAGACAAGCAACAAACTGGAAGAAATTATTTGCAGATCACATATCTGATAACAAACTTGTATTCAGAATGTCTAAACAACTCTCAAAATTCAATAATAAGAAAATAAATAATCCAGGAAAAAACATATAAGAATTTACATAAGGGAAATGCAAATTAAGGCCAAAATGAGATATCACCACATACCTATTAAAATGAATAACTTTAAAAATGTTATAAACTTACAATAATACTAAATATTGACGCAGATGAGGAACAGCTGGAACTCATATATTACTGATAGAAATGTGAAATGGCACAGTCATTGAAAATAGGTTGGTAGCTTCCTACAAAGTCAAACATACACTCATCACAGGACCCAGCAAGTTTATTTGTAGGTATTTACCTAAGTGAGATGAAATGTGTGTGTAAATGGTGGTTTTATTTGCAATCGACAAAATCTAGGTACAACCCTAAATATTCCTCAACTGGTAAGTGAATGAACAAACTCTGGAACATCCACACAATGAAATACTACTCAGAAATTTAAGAAAAGGCCAGGCGCGGTGGCTCATGCCTGTAATCCCAGCACTTTGGGAGGCCGAGGTGGGTCGATAATGAGGTCAAGGGATCGAGACCATCCTGGCCATGGTGAAACCCCATCTTTACTAAAAATACAAAAATTAGCTGTGCATGGTGGCATGCACCTGTGGTCCCAGCTACTTGGGAGGCTGAGGCAGAAGAATCGCTTGAACCCAGGAGGTGGAGGTTGCAGTGAGCCGAGATTGTGCCACTGCACTCCAGCCTGGCGACAGAGAAAGACTCCATCTCAAGAAAAAAAAAAAAAAAAAAAGAAAGAACGAAAAAGAAAAGAGCTAACTATTGATAGATGGTTGAGATTCCACAGCATTTAAGAATGAATCTTAAATTCATAATACTAACTGAAAGAAGCTAGACTCATAAGGCTATACAGTGCATAATTCCACTTAAACACAAAACCTGTAAGGACAGAAAACACATTCATGGTTTTCAGGAGCTGAGGGTGGGACACAGATTGACTACAAGAAGCATGGAGGAATTTGAGGAGGGATTAATGGAACTATTCTATATCTTGATTGTCTATCTGGATAATCTTAGCAGCATTATTTAATTATATACATTTGTTAAAATTTGCAGAACCATGTACTACAACAGGTGAATGTTACTGAATGTGTATTATACCTTAAACTTTTTTAAAAAATTAGTATGCTAGTGGAAGATAGCCATACACAATCTGCATAATTTCATTTATATAAAAGTCAAGGAAAGGAAATTATTATATAATAATAAAAATCAGATCAACAGCAGCCTGGGACTTTTGTATAGGTGAAGATAGGGCATGTAAAGGAGTATGAAGAATCCTTTTGTAATTATGGAAATAATCCTGTATATTGATTGTGACATTGGTTTCATGGCTGTATAATTCTGTCAAAATTGATTGAATTTTACATGTTTTAAATGGATGCAATGTAACAGACATAAATTATAACTCACTAAAGTTTTTTGTAATCCAGCTCAAATTTTGTGTCTTCTGGAAAGCCCTCCAAGATCCCCCTTGACATCATGAACTTTTCCTTCTCTTAACTCCATTGGTATATTATAACAGGTTCCTTTTATAGTACTGGCGGTGTGGTTCTGAAACCATTTGTCTCTCTTCCTAAGCCTGTCATGTCTCATTTTTCTCCCGTTCTCCCATAGAACCTGGAATCCATTCTTTCAACAAATATGTTATCTGCACCTATTATGGGCTAGTCAATGGCTGTGCCTTCATGAAGATTACAGTAAAGCTGGAAAAAAGAATAATCTCGTAAACAAAGGAATAAAGGTAAGTTCTCAGAACCTCATTTCTTCCTCTATAAAATGGAGATGATAATAACCATCAGGTTGTTATGAGGTCTACATGGAGAAACAGAACAGTGTCTGACACACAGCAAGCACTCAATAAGTGTTAACTCATATAGCTACTACTGAATGTTAAATTATTAAATTAATTGCTGCTGTGACAAAATCTGGGGAAAAAGTTAACCTGATTCAATGATAGATATAATGAGAAAGAACCTACTTTAGAAAGGGTAACCGGGGTGGCCTCTCAGAGTGGACACAGAAGCTGGAACCTGAAATAGGAGAAGGCATCAGGCAGATGAAGTGTACTTCCGGCAGGTGGCACAGCCTAGATAAAGTTTCTGAGACAGAATTGAGGGGCCCCTTGCAGGAACTGGAAAGAAGCTGGACAGCTTTATGCCAGAGGAAAGGGGCAAGTGGGGGAGAAGAGAGAGAAACAGAGGCCCCTTAACCAACTGTTTATAGGCACTGGCATGACTTTGGTTAATGTTGGATGGATGGATGGATGGATGGATGTATGGATGGATGGATGGATGGATGGATGGATGAATGGATGGGCAGATGGATGGATGGGTGGACATAATGGGTGGATGGACACATGGATAGATGGATGGATGATCATGCAGTTCAGAAGCCACACAGATATGGGTGTGAACCCTCTTTGTCTCTTAGCAGCTGTGTGATTTTAGACAAGTAGCTTTCCCTAGCACAGTTTCAGCTTCCACATCTGTTAATAAAAACAGTGTTAATAATAGTAGCAACACCACATGATTATTGTAAGAATCTAGTAAGATCATGTATAGAGTCTACCACTTAGTAAATAATCTCACTTTTCTCTCTCCCACTGTATGTATGTATGTGTGTATTTCTCTCCCCCATTCCCATGTGAGTGTGTACACATGTGTATGTGGGTGCACGTGCGTATCTGCCTCCATGCTTGGTGTAACCACCACGGTCAAGAGCTATGCCTCAGCTTGGCCAGAACAGAAACACAATTTGTTGAGGGCCCCTGGAGTTGACTGGGCTCAGAATCTGTCAGACTTGCCAGAGATGGATGCATGAACCAGAAGTTACATTCTGTCATTCCCTGAAGCAGAGAGAGGCTGGGTCAGTTGGTGAGGGCACTCTTGGGAGTCATCAGCAGCTGACCGAAAGCAGAGCAGGGCAGGAAATGGAGTGATTTCAGCATCAGAGCAAGGGGAGAGGATAGGCAAGAAGAATGGTGAATATGCATTGAGTTCTTCTTATGGAGAAAGCATTTGGCATCGATTTTTCTCGATTTATCACCACCACAACTGTAGGAGAATAATGCTATTTTTATCATTTTTCCATTACACAGATAAGAAAATTGAGGCTCACAGAGGTTGTTACACTTCCCCACAAGGTGCTCCTATTAGATGAGGTGTGTGCTGAGATAGTCTTGATGCCCTCAGCATTGGACATAGTCCCTGACTATGAGCAAACTCATCTGATTTCTCTAGGATGACAAACAAATTTGGTCATTTGCTGTATGTGCCTTGACAAATGGTGGGACATATCAGAATACTCAATTCACTCAAGAGCCCCCACTAGTCAATAGTGGAGAGGATTCAAGTCCTGGCAGTCAGGCTCCCAAGCCCACTCTCCATGGTAGGGAAAGCCTGCTGTACACCCACCCTGGGCCTGAGTTCCAGCTCTGTCTCCTCCTGTCCGTCTCTCCCATGGCAGGCTGCAGTCAGCCATGACCCTAATTAACCTTTCACAGATCTGATGGGGAGGGTGATTACATCCACTGTACAGATGCAAAAATGGGAGCATCCCTCATCCCCCGTTCACCTTTGTTAAGCCTTATTCAGACTGCCATCTCTGCCTGCCCAGGGCAAGCAAGGGCATTAAGCTGGGGTAGGTGGCACTTGGGATGGGGTCTGTTCTGTTTGTAGAACTGAACACTAAAAGGTCTGTTGGAAAACTGCCCTTCCAGAGCCTCAGAGCAGGTTCTGGGACTTCCTGAGGCCCTTGGTCAACAGTTCTTTTGTAGGCTTTGTGATCACTTCCCCAGCCAGCCTTCTAGGCTCAGCTCCAATGTCGCCCTTTTGTCCCAGACCAGAAAGAGCTAGTGGTTCTCTCCTCCTCTTACCCACAGCTTTCTTACAGTAGCACCCCCACCCCGGCCACTGTGGAATTACAACTAGCTGTGTGTCGGCTTCATCACATGCTGGAAAGAACCTTGTGGATAGATAGACCTGGAAAGTGGAGGACTGTGCACAAGGCTGGGATTTATGGGGAAACAGAATTAATAGAGCCTGTTGATCAGGTGGATGTGGGGAATACGCTGGGTGAAAGAGGTATGGATACTCCCAGCTCCCAGTTATAAGCAAAAGGGGGAAATGGTGCCATTTGCTGACACGGACAGAGGAAGGCAGCCAGGGGGCATCTGTGAAGGGGTTGATTAAAAATCTCATTAGGGGAGGAATCCCACAGGACAGCAATCTTGACATGCAGTTAAAACCTTTGGAGGCTCGGTCTTCCAAGTGCCCCCTTTCTCTCAAGCCACTGACATTTCAGCGATCTTTATTTAGGTAATGGAAGGATCTAGAAAAACTGGGTCCATTTTTGTATTTCTTTTAGTTCACCAGAAATTTTCAGCGTGACTGAGTTCAACAGGGCTCAGGTTGCTGGAAAATCACCCTCCCTATCAATTCCATCCGATGTCTAATGAATGTCTCCTTTGGTAGTCGATGTGGGAGAGAAGAAAGTCAGAATCATCCAGGGTTCTGGGCTACGAAAAGGGTCAGGAGGCCTGGGCTATGGCCCCAAGGACACTTCTGATGATGGCCTCGAGAGTGGAGATCATTTCCCCAGGCCCACCCTCTGAGATGTCACAGCTTGCCAGGGAACCCTTCCTGCTTCTGTTTCCAGGTCATTCTCTGTGACGCTTGTCCCTCTCTGAGCAGAGCAAAATATCCTCCTCTCCCCTACTCAGCATTTAGTTCATTCCTCAATTACAACAGCTGCCACATTTAGCTACCATCATTCCTGGTCAGTGCCATGAAGTGGAAAGAACTCAAGACTCAGATGATTTCGGGTCCCTATCCCAGGCTCTGACTCTCCATATGTGTGACTCTGGGGAAGCCGCTTTTCCTCTTTGAGTCTCTATCCCCAATTTTTGTGAGATTTTAAATATGACAAGAAAAAATGAGCATAACTTTGTCATCATGACAGGCACATGCTAAGTGCACAATAAATACTAGAGTCTTGCCCAAAGAAGACAGAGCACTCCGTGGGACAGGAATCATGCATCTCTGAGGACCTGGACTTTGCCACCAGACTGAAGTGTGTCTGTGTCCTGGCTCTGCCCCTTACCATGTGGGTAAGCTTAAGACAGATCATTTTACTTCTTTGAGCCTCAGTGTCCTATTCTGTAAAATGTTATAATCTGTAAAATGGTGGATTTTGTTAGGAAAAATGTGAATTGTATGACAGTATCTGGCACTTACTATTATAAAAGGCTCAAATTGTTGAGCTAAGCCCTTGAAACCTCTGTGAGACCAGGAACCGTTTCAGCCTTGCTCACTACTGTATCCTCGGGTCTGCTATGTACAGCTACACAAGTTGTGCACTGCACTATTACAGAGCGTCTTTCATACAGACTTTGGTATGAATTGTGCCCCTGGGAGTTTGCAGTGTATCAGCCTTGCCAGCACAGTGCCTGGCATTGTTCCAGGTGCTATAAACAGGACACCATGTTGACCAGGATGGTCTCGATCTCTTGACCTTGTGATCCACCCGCCTCGGCCTCCCAAAGTGCTGGGATTACAGGCTTGAGCCACTGCGCCAAGCCAGGACTAACTCCTGTTTTCATAGAGATTATAGTATCATAGAGAGGGAAAAATAATACACAGGAAAATAAATGTTGCCAATTAATAAAATAGGATCTTGTGACAGAGAGTGACTAGGAGAGGGATGATCCCCACATGGAGAGTGACATGAGCTGAGGCTTGAATGTCAGCCATGCAAAGATGAGGAACATAAAGGACACAAAAGCAAAGGGCCTGGGGCAGGTACAGGGTGGAGAGAGGGGGGCAGAGGGCAATACATCTCAGGCAAGCAGTATCAAGTAGGAAAAGCACTCGATAGTGCTTCTTTCAAAGTTCTTTGGGAAGCCATGGAAGATTTCCATCAGGAGCTGGATGTGATCCAATGTGTGATGTGTAAAGGGGAAAAGGGAGCAAGAAAACAATCAGGAGATGAATGCCCACACCCTAGCACAGAAGGGCCCACTGAGACCAGGGTATTGGAGTTGGGAAGAAATGGACCTAGTCTGACGATATATCAGAAGTGGAGGAAGTAGAAAGGCACAGAAGTGTAAGATGTGGAAGAGACTAGAGAAGGGCTGTCCTAATGTGTGGACAGGGAGTTACCTAGGGAGATGGGAAGAATAGGAGAGGAAGAGGTTAGGGAGGTTATGCATCTAAGTGGAGATGCCAAGTGCTTAACTGGTGCTCAATAAAACCTGTTAGATGAATGAATAAATGAATGAATGAGACTCCAGGTCCTCTGTCATGTGGAGGTAATAAGCCTCACTTTTGTGAAAAGAAAATGAGATTGCAGACATCGTGGACAGAGGAAGTTGCTCTGTGGCTGCCCTGGAGAGGGAGAAGTGGTCCCCCTTGCCCACCCCTGAGCTGTCCCTGAACTGCCCTGCCCTGCCCTGCCCCAAAGCCTACCCCCACCCACCCTTCACTGCATGTGTCCAGAGCAATCTGACTTCCTTCTCCAAGTGTCTCCTGCCCCTCTCCCTGAGAAGACCTACTGCAGTCCAGGGGTGGCCATAGCCCCTCTCAGCCCAAGGAGACCCTGCCCAGCTCCTTGGTGCAGAGGGTCAGAGTGGCCAGGCTGCTGAGGGTGCAAAGATGAAGGCAGTGATGCCAGTTCCTTGACCTATGAAGGAGCAAGGCATTTTGGTTGGGGCTTGGTTTGGGGTCTGCTGAGCATGGTTGGGGGAGGAAGAGGCTCCTGGTGTCCTGGGCAGAGGCCAGACCCATGCTGGGTAGGGCTACAGCTCACTCTCCTCACTTTTCCATAATCCCTTGACCCTGTGGTTCCCCACACACCCCTGCAACCACCCTCTCATTCAGTTGGCCTTTTCATTCTCTGGCAGGTGTTATCTTCAGACTGAAGGTGCCTGCAAACACTGTGGAAATGTGAAAATGTCAGTGCTCTTATTTCTGCACAGCTTCATTTTAACTGCCCTTCAGAGAGAACTGGGGCTTCCTAGCAGAGTCATGGTACCAGATGGACTCGGGCTTGGATCATGGTACGGTGATCACAAGCTGTGCCGCTTTGGGCAAGTCACTTCCCGTCTCTGAGCCTCAGGTTTCTCACCTGCAGAACAGGCTGTTTCATGGTGTAAGTGCTTATTTGATAACATGCACTAGACACTCAGCTAAATGTCTGGCCCAGAATAGAGACAGAGAAATATTAGTGAGCTGCTTCCTCCCAAATCAATGTTAGACCAAAGACCCCAGGAAGCTCACTTCACAAATTCTAACGTTCACTTTTTAAATACTTATTCATTCAAAAAGTACTAAGTGGCCTCTCCCCTCTCCTCTGTGCCAGGTCCTGGGCCAGGTGTTGGGATAGGTAAAGGGGTGAGCAAGACTGGAACCTCAGCACCTGATAGAGAAGGGCCCTGTGAATGGCAGAGCATGGTGGCTGGGGTCCTGGGAGCAGAAAGACCCCACAGCTTCAGGGTAGGACGGTAAGCTGCAGGGATGAGGGGCATCTGAGCTGAAACCTGAAGGAGGGAGAGGAACTACCAAGGTCAAGGCGAGGAAGTCACCTGCTCTGAGGCAAGAAGATCATGATACTCAGAGAAAAGGAAGGAGAAACAGCAAAGAAGGGGTAAGGGCATGGAGAGAGAAGGAGCAGGATGCCCAAAGGTGGGCCATGCTGGAGTACAACATGATCTGCTTCATGTTTTCCAAACAAACCCCTGGTCGTGTAGCAGAGAATGTGTTGCAATAGACAATGGATGCAGCAGGGAAGAAATCAAAGTTGAATTTCTTATCTTTCTGGAGCCCTGAAATCGAACAGGCCTAGGTTTACCTCTCAGCCCTACCACTTCATGTTTAAGTGGACATGGATAAGCCCCCTTTCCTCTCTAAGTCCTGGGTTTCTTGTCTGTAAAATGGGGAGTTTACAACATGCATCCTGAGGCTATTACACAAAATGAAGTGAGTTAATCCATGCAGTGACGGGCACAGAACAAGCCCTCGGGATGTGGAAGTTATTGTTGCTGCGTTTCTCTCCCCATCACACACATATATGCTCCTTGCCGTAATATACCTGTGGATTTTCACAAGAACCTCTCCAATTTTTCCAGCCCCTTCGAAGTCAACCACTGTCTGCAGCCATGGGTTGGGAGTGAGCAGAACAGAGGCCTCTCAAGATTCATGCTGTACTCCGTTGCCTAGCAACAGCATCAGCATCTGCATCATTGCAGAGCCAGGCTGCATCAGGCACCAGTCAAAACAAAGGCAGAAGAAATGAGTCACAGCTAGGCTCTGGGAACTTTTGGGAGCAAGGCCTTGTTTTTGGCAAGAATCAGATGCACCCAGAATCTAGCTCTGGAGGGAAGCCCCCCCAGTTCTAACTTCCTCTGCTTCCCTAGGGGGACTCGCATCCCTCCCAATTCCCTGGGTCTTCTGGTATGAGGAGGAGATGTAGAGCAGATCTGAGCGCCAACTGTATGCTACGGCCCTCTGCATATACTATACATTCATGATTCTCAGAACAATGTTTATCCCCAACTTACAGTTGAGAAACATGAGGCTCAGTGGAGATTTAAAGTTCAAGTCTCTCTTTCTTCATAGATCATGCTCAGTTCCCTAGACCACAGGGGTACCAATGCCTCCCCAACCTTGCTACACACACACACACACACACACACACACACACACACACAATGGGACCCCTCACCCTTCATTCCTAAAACTCTGAGTGACTGCACTCCTCAGTGCTCCCTGACAACAGGTGAGCAGAGGACAGCTGATAACCTTAGCACCTGAGGCCCCTCTCTGATTCATCAGTTTTCCAATAAAAACACATTATCAATTCTAGGTCAGGTGCAGCTCATCCCTGATTCTGGATGCTCCAGGCACCCTCAGATGATGCCTGTTTACACCTGAGATGAACCAACAATGACACATCACTCCTGAGGGTGTAAGGTGACCTGTCAAGGCAGCAGGAGGACCCTAGGCTTCAAGATGACTTAGATTTGAATATGAGACTAGGTTCACGACTACAGTGGTTTTAAAATGCATTCTTTAACACTTTCTTCAAAAGTTAAAACTTAGTTCTCCTTTTTTGGCGGTGTCTTCTGGACTTACTAATCCACTTCTAGAAAGCAGAGTAAATTGGAAATGATGGCATGTGACTCCCAAGACTAGGCCAGAGCTTGGTCTTTGCTTTCTGTCTTGGATCACTCACGCTGGGGAAGGAGAGCTGCCATGTCATGAGGATGCTCAAGCAACCCCAAGGAGAGGATCCTGTGGACAGACAGCGAAGCCCTGAGGCCTCTTGCCAGCAGTCATGTGAGTGAGCCATCTTGGGTGCAGGTCTTCAGCTCCACCAAGCTTCCAGATGCCTACAGCACCAGCCAAACTTCTGACAACAACCTCACGAGAGCCCCTGGCCCAGAGCCACCCAGCAACTCCACTCTCCAATTCCTGACCCACAGAAACTATAAGATAATAAGTGCTTGTTGTTGTAAGTTACTAAGTTGGGGTTAATTTTAATACACAGCAACAGAGGACTAAACAGTATCCTAGAGCATATCACTCGGCCTCACCAGGCCTCCATTTCCTCACCTGTAAAACAGAGTTCATAAGAACATGTGCATACTGGTATTGAAAAGATTAAAAGAATTCGTCATTAGGAAGCACTTAGCACAGTGCCCAGCACGTATTAAACTTTAAAAAATATCAGCCTTAATTTTGTTTACTGTTATTTATTATAAAGGATTTATTGTTTGTTTCCAAAAACTCCCAGTAACACCAAACTCAAGAGGCTGGTCCTCTACCTGAAAGGGTGTCCCCAGCTTATTGCATCTGCTTCCAGAAGCCTAGATACTGACACTGTGATCACTGCCAGCCATTGCCATTCTTTTATTCTTTCTTTTTCTTTTTCTTTTTCTTTTTCTTTTTTTTTTTTTTTTTTTTGAGATGGAGTCTCGCTCTGTTGCCCAGGCTGGAGTACAGTGGTGTGATCTTAGCTCACTGCAACGTCCACCTCCTGGGTTCTAGCAATTCTCCTGCCTCAGCCTCCTGAGTAGCTAGAATTACCAGCACCCACCATCAAGCCCAGCTAATTTTTGTATTTTTAGTAGACACAGGTATTCATCATGTTGGCCAGGCTGGTCTTGAACTCCTGACCTCAGGTGATCTACCCTCATCAGCCTCCCAAAGTGCTGGGATTACAGGTGTGAGACACCGTGCCCAGCCCATTACTTCTTTGAGAAAGAATTTTAGCCTAATGCTTCCTGTGTTTGCCAAGAGAGTGATGCTTGCCTCAATAGCAATAACAATACTCATAACAAAATAGGTAGCCGCTATCACATACCAAGCTCTTCCTCTAAGTGTCTTACATATATAAATTCTCCCATGTAGAACTATCGGGTCCAGTGACAGATGAGGGAATGGAAGCACAGAGGAGAGAGGGCTATGTCGAAGGTCCCTCAGTGAGTAAGCCACAGACCCAGGAACCAAACCTGCTCTGTCTGACCTCAAAGCCACTGCTAAGAGGAACTTCGACAGCAGACCCTGTTCTTACCTCCAGCCTCAGGAACTGCCAGAAAGGCAAGTGTCGGCTGTGGCAGTAACTGAATGCCAGCTCTGAATTCAAAGGCACTGGTTTTTGGAGAGGCCACACCTTTTGAACACCCTCCTGCCTGCACTCCAGGGACTCAGAGCCTCCAGGGGCTTTCAGAAGCCTGTGGCCATGTTTTGCTGTGGGGAGCAACCTCCGCAGCCTGCTCCATCCAAGGCCCCATTGCCCTGCTGAAGCCTCCAGAGCTGAGCAAGCCCAAAGCCCTGGAGAGAGTGAAGTCACCTCCAGATCCTCCAGTGCTCCCCTCCCTGAGGCATCATAAAGGCCCACGGCACAAGAAAGTGCTTCTGATGCAGAGCACTGCTGTAAACACCCTCCAAAACACGTCTGCCTGTTTGGCCAATTCCGGCTTCACTTTCCCACCCAGGAAACTCCCTAGAGGTGGCTGTCTGTGCCTAGGAACCAAATAGTGACCCTTCAAATGGTTATCCAAAACTCCATCATCTTTTACAGCGGTTAGTCCTAGATCTTATTGGTGCAAGGATGATGGAACATGGGGGAAAGGCTCGGGCACCCGTGTAAGGCTCAGCACCTGAGATTTTAAAGTTCACACAGCAAACCATGGGACAGCTTTCACACAGCTCTGAACCTGGCGAGCAGGCTTGAAGAGCTCTCAATGAGAAAAAGGCAGAGGGCAGGCCTGCTTTCTTGCTAATGTGAAGGAAATGAAAAAATGAAAGGCCTCCAGTGTACCTAAAAATGTCTTATTCCCACGATCTTACAGTGAGAAGTCCAGAACCTGAGAAGGGACAGCAGAGCCCCACATCCTCCCTCCCGTCCCTCAGTCTTCTCTGTCTCCTTGCAGGGGGACCGGCGGTGCTCAGCCTCTCCTCACCTACCTGCTGATAGAGCTTACTGCTTCCCAAGACAACCCTTTCTGGAACCTAGATTTGGGAATGAGCACCTCAGGTTAGATATTGGGTTCAGCTGTGTGATCCCAGAAAGCCACTGCATTCCATGGGTTCCAGCGGCCCTTCCTACAGACAGGGCCCATGATCTCACAGTGCTGCAGCGACTCAAATACAGCATTGGCTATGAATATACTTTAGACATGGCAAAAGGTAAAGCAGAGAAAGGGAAGATGAAGGTTATTTTTGTCATAATTGCTGTTATTATGAGGATGTCACATGGCACTCATTGTTCCAGAGCTTCCCCTGATACTGAACCCACATTTGCCCCCCTCTGGCACCTACTCACCAGGTCTCTCCACCCACAGGGTAATTGCAGTGGTTGTAGTGAGAAAGATAAGCATCTGTCAGCTTTGTTAAGATGAATCCAATCTGAGAATGGCCATTCTGGAAAACATAAACCCAAGGGCACTCACTTATGACCTTGCCACCAGTCACAAGGCCACATGCATCAAAGAGAGGGAAGTACACCCATCAGTCCTCCCCCACATCCTGTCGACAAGCATTCTAGTGTGTTCTATGTCAGATACAGAGAGATCTCCTCAGACCACCCAACATGCACCCAGCACACACCCCCAGCAGTCTGTCCCTGCTGATTTCCTTCTTTTCATAGCACTCATCACCAGTAGCTAGTTTCTCATTCATCTGTTTGTTTCCTGTCTTTACTGTCCTGGTAGAGTGTGAGTCCCTTCCAAGCAGAGACCTTGACTGTCTTGTTCTCCACTGAGTTGCCAATGCCTGCCGGGAGCCTGGCAAAAGAGATCCTGAATACATGCCTGTAGAATGAATTTATAAATAAATTATAACAGGACATAGCCTCTGCACCCAGAGAACCTCTGTATGGTGTAGAACAACTGACAAGCACACAGACAATATGGATTCAGCAAGATTAATGCCACGAGAACAGCCGAATAAGGAAAAATAGAGACAAAACAAGACAAGGGAAGAACTGTTTCAGCAGTGGCCAAGAAGGCTTCACTCAGGAGAGACTTAAGCTGGGCTTTGAGGGATGAGTAAGAGTTAGCCAGGTGGAGGAGGACATTGTGTCTGCAAAGAGCCAGGGGGTCAAACAAGAAGATGTGTTTGCATTTGGACATAACATTCCTTATGGCTGGATAGGGTTTACCGGGAATCTGCCGAGTGAGGGCTGGCCCTGAAATGCAAGGTCAGGGTGTGTAGGCCTCATCTCAAGAGCAGCAGGAAGTTCTGAGAACTTCTGAGCAGGAATGTGCTGAGGTCAAATTTAAGATTGGGAAGATCCCTCTGGGGCAGTGGGGAGGAGAGAAGGAAAGAGAATGCAGGCAGGAGAACAGGGAGGGGTGGGGAAGAAGAGGGGTGGAGTGTCCTAAACCAGGGCCTGGGAGGAAGCTAAGGAGATCTAGAAATGAGAAGGCAGGAATGAGCTTCTGGAATCAAGGTGAGAATGAAATTAGGAAAAAGAAGACCTAAGAAAATTTTAAATGAAAAACTTAACTGCTTTATGATATTAGCAGAGGCCTAGATTCCCAAGGGAAAACAGGAGGGGCGGAAACAATCACGTGTAGGCACCTACTACGCCAGACGGTTCACATCCACTGCCTCACTCAGTCCATGGGTGGGGTATTCCTACCTCTGTTTTACAGATGAAGAAACTGAGGCTCAGAGAGGCTGAAAACTCTATTCACATTTTCACATGTAGGAAAGGGGAGAGCCAGGAATCAAATCCGGTTCCTTCAGACATCAACACCCAAATTCCTTACATTATACCACCTACGTCCCAGAAAACTCAAGGGGACGAGTGCCGGAGGAAAGGGAGAGAGGAACGTGGCAGGGGCGTGGCAGGGACAAAGCCCTGCTGCCTTGGTGCTCGGCCTCCATGGGAGTCTTTCTCTCCCGGTGCCAAGCTCAGTCTTGTCTAAATGTCAACAGTAAAGAGAACAAGTTGCCCTTTTTTCTTCCATGCTAATTATGTTCACATTAACATTTTTTAAATCCTTCCCCATTCCTGGATTCAGGCACTATTTTCCTTTTTGTTTATGTAAAGTGAGATTGTGGAGGCCTAAACTCTGACCTGCTTTTCTCCCTCTTTTTTGGCACCAATTGTTGGCAAACCTTGGCTTTGAAAGTGAGAATTTCTGAACAGATAGTCTGAGCTCTTAAAAGGGAAGAGAAAGCTGTGCACAGCGGCTCAAGCCTGTAATTTCAGCAACTCAGAAGACTGAGGTGGGAGGACTGCTTGAGGCCAAGAGTTTGAGACCACCCTGGGCAACATAGTGAGACCTCACTTCTGAAATAATTTAAAAATTATCCAGGTGCACTGACACATGGGTTTAGTCCCAGCTACTTGGGAGACTAAGGTTGGAGGTTCACTTGAGCCCAGAAGTTCAAAATTACGGTGACCTATGATTGTGCGACTGCACTTCAGCCTGAGCCACAGAGTGAGACCTGTCTCTGAAAAGAAAAAAGAGGGGGATGGTGGAGTGGTGAGGGAAGAAAGAGCTCAGATATTAAAACCCAAGAAGTGGCTATTGCTCCAGGCACCTTCTGTGCAAGATTATTGAATCATGACATATCACCATTTCCATTTACAGATGAGAAAACTGAGACTCAGAGGTGAAATTATTCACACATGGTCACATTCATCATGAAATATGGCTCACATGGGCTTTTCATGTGGCAGGGCCTATGACCATTGAGCACAACATGAGGACTCAGTAAATGTTTGCAAAATGCATGTGTCAGTAGATGGATGAGTGTAATCTTTTTCACTCTAATGACTTTTTATTTGTATCTTCATTTCCAAGTATAGTGCATGATATATAATGGATATTTCATCACAATTTGTTGAGAAGACTGACAGATTGTATTGTAATTGGTGCAGAAAGGTGGAACAGTCCCACACTGTATCCCAACATTACGCCCATAAAAACAGGGCCATTCCAACCCTGCAGATCTCAACTGACAAAGGGTGGGTGTCATGAAGGTGGGCTGACACAGAGCCACCATGGAGAAGATAGGCTGCTCACTCACGAAAGCCATCTCTCTCCCCAGCCAGGCACATGGGAAGGCCATTTGCACCCAGCTGGGACCACGTGCCTGGTAAAGGGAATGGCAAGGACAAAGTCCTTGAGGCAGAAATGATCAGGGTAAGCATGTGAGGAGTGATAAGAAAGATGTGGTATATGAACACAGGGAAATATTATGCAGCTATAAAAAGGAAGGAAATCCTGCCATTTGCAACAATATGGATGAATCTGGAGGGCTCATCTTATTTCACTTACATTAAGTGAAATATTTCATGAGTGAAACTTATTTCACTCATGTTAAATGAAATAAGCCAGACACAGAAGGACAAACACTTTATAATTGCACTTATGTCTGTATCGAAAATAGACAAACTCATAGAAGTAGAGAATAATACCATAGTCATTGCCAGGAGGTGAGGGGAGTGGAAATGGAGACTTGTTCAATGGATTAAAAGATTCAGTGACGAAAGATGAACAAGTTCTAGAGACCTGCTGTGGAACGCCGTGCCTCTACTAACAATATGGCATTGGACCCTCCCAAGTTTGTTCAGAGGGTGGATCACATGTTAATTGTTCTTACCAGAAAACAAGAAAAGCAAACAAAAACAAAGCTACACGTGGAAACTTTGGAAGGTGCTTTGTCAATCACCTCGATGGTGGCGATGGTATCACAGGTGTTTGAAAATGTCCAAGCTCATGAAATCATACACATTAAATATGTGCCATCCTTTATCAAAAACACCCCAATAAAGCCATTTTTGAAAGGCATATTTTTGTGTTTTGGATCCAAAACAAACTGCTCCTTTTGCTTTTGGGGTGGGATAATCTTTGCAAATTATAACTGGTATTCTGCACCTTACCCCTCCCCCTTGGGACTGTTCTGGAGCTTAAAGCAGAGAAAAGGGAAAAAACCTAAATTCTTAGCAGAGGGATACACACACAAAACATTTAGAAGAAAACATGAAGCTGTACAAACAAGACTCCCCCTCCTTCATAGCTTGCCATCCCTCAAGTCCGGGCAGATTTCTACAGACTTGGAGCAAAAAGGTATCAGAGGAGGATCAAGACACTTCAGGGGAGTCTTAGAGAAAATGCTTTGATCTCTGCTCCAGAAGTCCCCAGGAAGGGACAAAAATCCTCAAGAAGTGTGTGGGATCTCATGTTAGAGATTTCATAAGAGTACAAGGAGGGTGAAAGAAACCACAAAAGCCAGTGCATGATGTGTCTTGGAAACATGGCCCCCAGACAGGCTCATGCAGATGTGCTGATGGCCCGGAGCTGCAGAAGCAATGAAACAACATCCGAGCACCCCGCCAGCACCCAGCAGAGCCTGCACACCTGAGAGGGCAGCCTTGACCCATTTTCTCTGAAGAATCAGCAGATACTGGGCTTGTCCTTCAAAACGTAAGTATAAGGGAGATGCCCCACTAGTGTTGCTCTTTCTACTTTTATATTTCCTGCCATCCTCATACCTTGGACCCAGGCACCATTTCTCCCCTGAATTGCCACGACAGCCTCCTAACTTACCCCCACCCTCACCCTGTTACAATTGTTTCTTCCTGCAGCAGTCAGAGTGATCCCTTCAAAACATAGGTTAGGTCATGACACTCCTCCTCGGCTCAGAATCCCCCAGCAACCCCGGGTCTTGCTGAGCCCAAAAGGCCAATTCCATCTGTGACCTACAAGACCCTACCTGCCCACCCCTCAGGCCTTGTCTCCCAGTGATGTCCCCCTTGCTCACTCAGTTCCAGCCACCCCACCCTCTGGGCTGTCCCTCCAACACATGGGGCTTACACTGGGGCCCTTGCATGTGCCCTGGAGTGCTCCTAGGCCGAGCCGGGACTCACTCCTTCAATTCTTTCAGGTCTTGGCTTAAACACCACCTTCACACCCTGTCCATCATCACCCCCACTCATTCACTCCCCACACTCTGACCATCCTAGCTCTTATCACCTGACAGATGTGTTTTGGATTATTTTCTATCCTCCACCTTCACCCCTATTAGAATGTAGCTCCGGAGCATGATCTTGTCTGTTTCTCTCACGTCTGTATCTCTAGAATCTAGGACAGCACTTGATGCTTCAGATGTGATCAATGAGTTTTTATTGAATGAACAAATGTCCCATGTTGACAGATAACCAAGGGCCAGTGGACTGGAATCCTGTCTTGAATAAATGTTACCAAAAACCAAAGGAGCCAGATCCTCAAGGTCTGTCTGGTATTCGAGACCTCCAGATCACAAATGTCACCCTAGGAAAAGTAGGGAAACATTTGATGATGTCCACCACCCTAACATGGAGGCTGGAAATAGAAGTCAATAGAAAATGAGTATGTTTCTTGCACTGTCTGTGGGCTGGGATCCATGGCAAGTGCTCTTTCCTGGAAGCAGTGCCCCTAGCCAGTTGGCAGTGACCCATCGACAGTCCTGATGGCCTTGCTCTTGGACCAGCTTACCTGTTTCCCTCCTTCCTGCACACTGGACACAGGGTTCAATCCTTCCTATGTGTTGGCACCCAGGCTGGGTGGGCACTAGGTTACTATCAATATCAATGACTAGACTTTATTGAGCATTTACAGTTTCAGAAATTGCACTAAAGACATTTCTTAGATTATCACCTTTAATCTTCCCAACTACCTTGTGAGGTTTGTAAGGACTGCACTGTTGTTAACCACACATTACAGATGGTCTCTGACCTAGAAGCACTCCAAGTTCCATGGGGGAGACAAAGACGTGAATCCATAATAACCATATGGTAGGGGCTCAAGCAGAAGGAAGCACCATGCTGCAGGAACACAGATGGAAAGCCGATTAATTAGGGAGGGGGCAACAATTCTACATCCTGCAGTGACCCCAGCCCTCCCAGCTCCTTGCTTTTGGGGGCCTCCACGCCTGCCGTTCCCTCTCTTGGAGACACTCTGCCCTTGGTTTTTCAAATGGCCAGCTCCTCCCCTTTCATCTCCAAACACCCTCTCACACCTCCACCAAAAGTAAGGCCCCTTCTACCCATCTCCATTATTTCCTAAGACAGTAGTTGGTCCATTTCCTAATTTGCTTGTGTGGTTCCCATTTCCTCCAGTAGAATGTGAGCTCCCTGGGGGCAGAGACCCTGCTTACCTTATTCATCACTGTATCTCCAAAACCCAAATGAGCGATTGACGCAACATGTGTGCTCAATAAAGATATATGAACAAAGGCCTGCATGAGTGTGTGAGCAAATTAAGTAAATGAAATTATAAGAGTCTCAGTAGGCTGGGAGAAAGCAGGGAGGGAGGAAAAGAACATTCTAGATAGAAGAGAATGCTTATGCAAAGCTGGAGAGACTTTGCCAGAACTCTGCAGAGGGGGAGGAAGGCCCTTCAGAGGTATTCTCTGCATTCCTCCATTCAGGGAACCTCATGGTCAGTATCTTATAACCCTCCCAGAAAACACCTTAGTGGAGTTTTTAAAACACTCTATATTATCCTTGATGTGTGATGAATGAATGAATGAATGAATGAATGAATGAATAGGAATCATCCCAGCTGAGCAAATGAGTAGCTGCATAGAGTAGTGCTGCCTCCAGGCATTACCATCTCAACAGTCTCAGTAACTGGTTAGTTCATTCGTTTTTTCAATAGCCTGTTCACTGGAGGTTCTAATGTCAGGCAGACCTGGTTTGGAACCGTAGCCCTGCTACCACGGGCAAGGTGCTCAGCCCCTTAGCCCTCATTTCTGTACCTGCAAATGGAGTTAACAATACCTGAATGGTTGCTGTGAAGATTAGGTGAGATGAGGTTTGTGAAATCTTCTGAATAATGATTGGTACAGAATGAGGGCTTAATAAACAAAGGATGGATGGATGAAGAATGGATGATGGATTGAAAATAGATGGAAAGATGAGTAAATGAATGATGAATGGATGGATGGAGGATGGTTTGATGGATGATGAATGGATGGATAGATTAATGAATGGATGATGAATGGATGGATGCATGATGGATTGATAGATGATTAATGGATGATGGATATTGAATGAATGAATGATGATTGGATGGAATAATGGATGGATGGATGGATGGATGATGGGTGAATGGATGGATAATAGGTGGATGGATGGATATATGATTAATGAATTGATGGACAGATGTACGGATGGGTAAATAATAAATGAATAGTTATTTTTTTATGAGATCTTGGTATTTAGCAAATTTAGGACAGCTATATTCAAGACAAGGTGCACATCTTCCTCCCCAAGCATCCTGAGAGGTAGTGCTTTTTAAAACCATAGATGTGAACTGAGAGGGAGACTTACCCTCACACCTGATCTCTTGGCAGAACTAGAGTAGAGGTTTGGAGGGCACAGGGCAGGGATGTGGGGTAATGATCTCCATCCCCAGTCCCGTCCTCACCCCAAAGAGGAAATAGCCAACACAGCCAGAGGGCTGCCTCTGCCCCATAGGGGCAGGCAGCTTGAGGCTGATCCTCAGATAGTTTGTTATCCCTTTGCAGGTATAGTTTAGCAGCTGAAAGAGTGGGCTCTGGAGCCCAATTGTCTGGGTTTGAAAGTCAACTCTGTTTCTTATTGAGTGTCCTTGAGCAAGTGGCATGACCCCTCACCATGCCTTGGTTTCTGAATCTGTAAACTGAAAATAATAATAGCACCTGCCCTATTAGGTTGTTTTACAGATTAGTGAGTTCACACATAGAAAGCATGAGAATGATACCGGGCACATTGTAAATACCCAAAAGATGTTGGCCAAGAGTAAAAATAAAAAGAGGTGCCATTGGCTGGGTACAGTGGCTCACGCCTGTAATTCCAGCACTTTTGGAGGCCAAGGTGGGTGGATCACAAGATCAAGAGATCAAGACTATCCTGGCTAACATGGTAAAACCCCATCTCTACTAAAAAATACAAAAATTAGCTGGGCATGGTGACGCATGCCTGTAGTCCCTACCTGGGAGGCTGAAGCAGAGGCATCACTTGAACTCAGGAGGCAGAGATTGCAATGAGCTGAAATCACACCTCTGCACTCCAGCCTAGCGACAGAGCGAGACTCCATCTCAAATAATAATAATAACAATAAGATATGGCATTATATACCTAGCCCTTACTTAGCATCCACTCTCTTCTAGGTCCTGAATGTGGGAGATAGAGAGATAACCAAGATGTGATTGTGGCACCCATGTCTCTGTAGTATAGTGAGGGAGGCAGCTGGTACACAGACAGTGACCCCACTCACATGGGTGCCGTTAATGGGAGAACAACTAACAGGCTGTGAGCACCCACGGCAAGGGCACCCAACCAGGCAACCCAGCCCAGAGAGCCCTTCCTGGAGGTAGTGATGTACCTCAAATGGCAAGAGGGCTGAGACAGGAAGAGGAGAGGGGAAAAGCATTCGGGGGAAAGGCAATATATGTGCAACAGCCCAGAGGCAAGAGAGAACTTGACACAGCCAGGACCTGGAAGGATGAGAAACACGCAGGCAAGTTGGGAAGTGATCATTGACAGGACTTTGCAGACACACCCTATGGAGTACAGAAAAGCAGACAGCAGCAGTTATCAAGGATCATACAGTATATTAACAGATGGAAACCTAGATAAGCCACAATAATACCTGGGGGGCAATGGGAGGAGGCTGTGGCTAAGGTACACCCAGCAGCTGGAGGGAACCCTGGGTAAGCATGTGAGAAGAGTTTGGCATGAATTCTGAGAGGACACAGTGACTGCAACAGTTTTCTGTCTTCCACCAAGAGTTAGCATGGAATGGCAGCACGGCAGTTAACAGTGCTAGTTCTCATTCAAATCTCAACTCTGCCGCTTAGCAGCTGTATGACCTTGGCCAAGTCACTCTGCATTTCTCATGCAATTGCAAAAAGTATCTTTAAAACTTTAGTACACTTAAAGGACTTAAACCAGGCCTAGCACAATGGTCTATCTGTTATACGTGATTATCCATCTATTTGGCATATCTGCGTTAAGCTCTCCTGGGTGCCAGACCCAGTTCTGATCACTGGAGGCATCATAATGACCCAAACAGACAAGATTCTTGCCTTCATGCACCTTATACCCTAGCAAGGGAAGACAGGCAATGGGCATGTAGACAAATAAAGGAATATGATAGATGATATGTTCTAGCAATAAGTGCCATGATAGAAATGAAACAGGGTGGCAGGATGCTTAGTGGCTCAGGAAGAGTGGCCTGGATGGTGTGCACAGCAAAGACACTTTAGAGGTGACATCTGAACTAATTCCTTGAGGGTGAGGAGAAACCAGCTAGGGACAGAGAGTTTTGAAGGTTGTTGTTGGCAGACACAGTGATCCTGGGCAGCGCATGAAAACTCAGCTCAAGGCTTCCTGCAAGGGAGTCTTCCAAGACCCTTTCTAAGCTGGGCACCCACTTGGCAAATTCAAAGAGGAGAAAGAGAGTAAGGGTGGCTGGAGCAAAGTTCATATAGAAAACAAAGCAGGAGATGATGTTGAAGATAAAAGGTGTTTGAGCTTTATCCCATATGCAGTAGGAGCCATGAGAGATTCTGCTTTGGAGAGTTCATGTGGTCAGACATGATGTGTCAGAAAGACTCTCCCATGGAGCTGTTCAACTGAGTACTGCACTGGTTTCTAAGGCTGCTGTGACAGAGCACCACAAACTGGGGGACTTGAAACAACAAGAACATATTGCCTCACAGCAGTAGAGGCCAGAAGTCGGAAATCAAGACGCCTGTAGGGCTGCAGGGAAATCCTTCTGAAACAAATAGATCCTTCCTGGGCTCTTCCAGCTCCTGGCTACTTGCTGGCAATCTTTGTTGTTCCACAGATTGCAGCTGCCCCGCTTCAATCCTCGTCCCCCCATTCTCACGTGGAGTTCTCTCCTACATCTGCGTCTGTGGCTTCCCATAGCATTTTCCCCTTTTCATAAGGACACCAGACCTATTGGATTAGGGCCTAATGACTTCATTTTAACTTGATCGGGTGTAAAGACCCTCTTTCCAAATAAGATGATATTCATAGGTGCCAGGGATTAGGACCTCAGTAAATCTTTTCTGCCGGTGTTAGGGGGGATACAATTCAACCTCTGGCATGTGTGTCTAATGTCACAGTTGTTTTGGGTCCAATTTAGCAGGAATCTGTAGGCCAGAAGATATAGCCTTGTTGCTGGCAGGGAGGAAAAGGTGAAGCCCTATAAGAGTTGCTTTTGACATACTCTAAGCACAAGTATTCACCATTACGGCCTTCTCAAAACAGTACCTGGTGGGATTTGTTGCCTGAATTCAAACAGCTGCCACCTTCCTGCCAATTCTCATGAATCAATGATCTTTTCTCAAAGACTGTAAAATCCCTGAGACTGCACTTTCCTAGGTTGCCCTGTGGTCCCAAACTGAGGGAAGGGTTTCATGGGATGTGGTACTTCAAGTGTTAAAACTGGGACAGTCCCAGGCAAGCTGAGATAACTGGTCACACTAATTTTTACCTGTGCAGTCTGGGGAATTGCTTTCTTCCTGAGCACTACTTCCTACACTTAGAAAGTGAGGCCCTGTACGTGCTGCCTGCAGACTGCAAGTCAGGCTCCTTGGGACATCCCGGCATCTTCCTGATCTGTTTCCTATCTACCTGACCAAAAAGGTGATATTGGAGCATTCAAATGCTACTTTTCTCTTAGCCATATTATAGCAGCACATCTACTACATTTACTTCACACTTTTTAAAAATGGACCAGACAGGTTTACTCAAAACTTTTTATTTAAAGACGAAAAAGTGAGGGATCATAATGATGTGGTCCACAGCAATCAGGAGTGGGAACATCTTCAATAATGAAAGCCGCATGAGTGAACCTGTCTGTTTTATATCACAGTTGTAGAAAACAGAGGGGTGGGATGGAGCAGAGTATTGGAATCAATAGGGAAAGAACTCAGAGACCCTATCATCACACAGGCTTATTTTATCAATGAAGCAACAGAAGATCCCAAAGGAGATACACAGAGGTGACTCACCCAAGGCCCCCCAACAAGTCTGTGGCAGAACTGGAACCCAGGCTTTTAAAAAAAAAATTATATATATATATATATATATGTATATGTATATATGTGTATATATATGTATATGTATATATGTGTATATATGTATATGTATATATGTGTATATATGTATATGTATATGTATATATGTGTATATATATGTATATGTATATATGTGTGTGTATATATATGTATATGTATATATGTGTATATATCTGTATGTGTATATATCTGTATATGTATATATGTGTATATATATGTATATGTATATATGTGTATATATGTATATGTATATATGTGTGTGTATATATGTGTATATATATGTATATGTATATATGTGTGTGTATATATGTGTATATATGTATATGTATATATGTGTATATATATGTATATGTATATATATGTGTGTATATATATGTATATGTATATGTATATGTATATGTATATATGTGTATATATATGTATATATGTGTATATATGTATATGTATATATGTGTGTATATGTATATGTATATATGTGTGTGTATATGTATATGTATATGTATATGTATATGTATATATGTGTGTGTATATGTATATGTATATGTATATGTATATGTATATATGTGTATATGTGTATATATGTGTATATATGTATATGTATATATGTGTATATATGTATATATATGTATATATGTGTATATATATGTATATGCATATATATGTGTGTATATATGTGTATATATGTATATGTATATATGTGTATATATATGTATATGTATATGTATATATATGTGTGTATATATATGTATATGTATAAATGTGTATGTATATGTATATATATGTGTGTATATATATGTATATGTACATGTGTATGTATATGTACATGTGTATATATATGTATATATATGTATATATGTGTATATATGTATATATGTGTATATATACGTATATATATGTATATATGTGTATATATATGTATATATGTACATGTGTATATATGTATTTTATTGCACTGCAGGTTCTGCGGTACATACATGTGCAGAACATGCAGGATTGTTGCATAGGTACCTACGTGGCAATGTGGTGTGCTGCCTCCATCCCCCCATCACCTATATCTGGCATTTCTCCCCATGTTATCCCTCCCCAACCTCCCTATCCTCTGCTGTCCCTCCCCTTGCCCCTCCCAACAGATTCCAGTGTGTGATGTTCCCCTCCCTGTGTCCATGTGTTCTCACTGTTCAACACACGCCTACGAGTGAGAACATGTGGTGTTTGATTTTCTGTTCTTGTGTCGGTTTGCTGAGAATGATGGTTTCCAGGTTCATCCATGTCCCTACAAAGGACATGAACTCATCGTTTTTTATGGCTGCATAGTATTCCATGGTGTATATGTGCCATATTTTCCCTGTCCAGTCTATCATTGATGGGCATTTGGGTTGGTTCCAGGTCTTTGCTATTGTAAACAGTGCTGCAGTGAACATTCATGTGCATGTGTCTTTAGGAACCCAGGCTTTCTAACAGTGAGTTTAGTGACCTGCCCCACTTTTCATCTAAATTTTACTCTCTTCTGCTCGAACCTGTAGTGAGACCTTGTGGAGTTCAGTACAACATCTAAAGATGAGTCTTACTCCTCTCTCAGCCTTTGTGTAGGTCAGAGACTGAGGCCAGTCCTCAGTCCTGGCAGTGGCCAACTGTTTTGTGAATTGAGAGTTTGAGTAGTGAAATCTTTGTTGCCATCATAAGTATTTTTTTTCCTCAATAAACTCTGGCATTGTATTATGAAAGCCCTGAAGTATTGATATTCATCACAATTTGGAGTCCACGGGGTATCAAATGCTTTGCACAAATCCCAGTTTACAACTTAGAGATTTAAAAATAAACTTCTGTGTTTCAGTTCAACAAATGAAAACCTTTTATTCAATCTTGGTCTGCCTGAATCTGACCTTTGCTGAGATATAAATATTATTTGCTTTCTTCTTGGGTCCAGAAATTCATTTCATGAAGTCATCGTAGCCATTTTGTAAAGGCCAATTTAGCATGGCAGCGTGTGTGATATTAGGGAATGTCAACTGCATTACGCAAATGTTTATTTGAAGTAAAACATTCACACACTTCATCATGGACACACCAATAATTTTATCCTGTATGAACAATCAAAAGTGAGCTCATTATTTTCAGACCAAATCTGGTGCTCCCCATGGGTTCTGTGTCCTGGTAATGCCAGCACAGTCCACATAAGTGTGCAGAAACACAAGAAGTATTCTAGATGCATCACTCTCCTTCACCCTCCACATTCAGTCCATCACCCATCCCATCATTTCTGCCTCCTCTCATGTGTCTCTTAAATCTGTTGGAATCACTTTATTTCCAAACTTAGTTCAAGTCTTATCTTTTCTCTTTTGTTTTGTTTAGTTTTGTTTTGAAACAGGTCTCACTCCATCACCCAGGCTGGGTGCAGTGGTGCAATCTTGACTCACTGCAGCCTCCACCTCCTAGACTCGTGCAATCCTCCCACCTCGGCCTCCTGAGTAGCAGGAAGTACAGGCATATTCCACTACGCTTGGCTAATTTTTTTGTGTGTGTTTTTTATAGTTACAGGGTCTCATCATGTTGCCCAGGCTAGTCTCAAACTCCTGAACTCAAGTGATCTGCCCACCTTAACCTCCAAATGTGCTGGGATTACAGAGGTTAGCCACTTATCTTTCTTCACCCAGACTATTCTAGTAGCCCCTAACTGGGTTCTCTGTCCCAGTCCACTCCTGTCTTTGCTATCTCTGATGTATGCAATACCTAGACTTTTGGTCAGATAGCCTCCAAGTGTCTGCCTAGACACCCTGTTTATTTCTCTCTTTTCTCTCTCTCTCTCTTTTTTTTTTTTTTTTTTTTTTTGAGATGGAGTCTCGCTCTGGTGTCCATGCTGGAGTGCAGTGGCACACTCTTGGCTCACTACAACCTCCACCTCCTGAATTCAAGCAATTCTCCTGCCCTGGCCTCCTAAGTAGCTAGGACTACAGGCACCTGCCACCACGCCCAGCTAATTTTTGTATTTTTAGTAGAGACCGGGTTTCACCATGTTGACCAGGCTGGTCTCGAACTCCTGACCTCAGGTGATCCACCTGCCTCAGCCTCCCAAAGTGCTGGGATTACAGGCGTGAGCCACCATGCCTGGCCCTCCCTGATTCTTTATTAGACTGACCTCCCTTAGTTCCCAGCCTACTATGTCTCATACGCAGCTTTAAATATGCATTGATTCTAATAAAATAGGTAATATTACTTTGTGTGTGATGCTTTTAATTTAGATACATTGTGCCATGGGGTTAATTTCACTGGGTTTCCTACCTGCCTCCAAGTTTTGTTGCATGGAGACCTTTCCATGCAGCTGTGCGTACACCTGATTTGTGGTTTCTGGCTCTTGCACAGTGCCCCACACAGTGTATATCCACCACATCATACTTGTTCTTGCCCCAATGATGGACACCCAGGTTGCCTTCAATGCTCTCCTCCACTTCCACACAGAGCCTAGCAACAACTACCCCAGTATATCTTCCTTCACAGACATCAGAAAGAGTGTATCTGGATCATATACCTAGGAATGTGCTCACTGGGACATAGGGCATAGGTGTGCTCATTTTGCTAAGTGTTACAGTCACTTTCTAGAAGGACTCTGCCAACTTACGTTCCAGCTTCAGAGCAGGAGAGCTCTGGTCTCCCCACATCCCCACCAGCACTTGGCATTATTCACTACTAATGTTTGTCAAACTCATAGATATAAATGGATTATCTCTGCTGTTTGAATTTTTTTTTCCCTCATTACTCATGAATTTGAGCCTCTCTTCACGTATTGTTTAGCCAATTGGATCTGCCTGTCTGTGAAGGAACGGGTCCATCTTCTTTGCCTAATTTCTCATTGAGTTTTCTTTTTTTAATTGATATGTAGGGGTTATATATATATATATATATATATTTCCTGATATATATCTCAGAAGTATCAGTAATTTGTTGATATGAGATATTATCAATTAATGTTCCTGATGAGTTTTTTATTGGGAGAAAATCTTGTGTTTTAATGTCAAAATCATCCACTTTTCTCTCTCTGGCTTGTCAGGATCTCTGTTTCTCTCCCAACTTACTCCTGGTTCTAAGCACATGACTGTAGTGCAGACAGTCATGTGCCTCCAATGTCATCCTGCCTTCATGGATATAAGTGATTGTGCACAGATGGGCCTCTGAATCCACTAGGATAAGGACTCCATTTCTATGGAATGTGAAATTTAGAATGAGAGCAAGTCAATCAATCATGCCCCAAGTGGCTATAAAATTTGGGAGCTATTGATGACCATTTTCTACTGTGATAAAGCTGGTCTGCTGAGAAACACCAAAATACAGTAGTTGTGTGAATAGAGACAGAGATAGAACAGAATTGGAGGGTTTCACGAACACTTTCCATTCTCTGGTCCCTAAGGCCCTGCTCCTTGAAACAGCACAGCATCTTCCTGGCCTGTATTTCTCAACCACCTTTCCAAAAGGTAATATTTGGGCATTTGAATACTATCCCTGTCTTAGACATATCCTCAAACCACATCATCCTCACACCTATCTTAGCCATATTCTCACACCACCAGTTACTTAATACTCTTCTTTAAATTGAACAGATATGTTTGCTTAAAACTTTTTATTTACAAAGGAAACTGCATGTCAAGACTGTAAATAGAAAATTAGTGGCATTTGCTATACATACAGGTAATGACAAAAGTAAATATAACTAAAACAATGTAAGTATTAGCTAGGTACCATTATACATTGAAGGTGGAGACACAGAGAAATGTACTAAAATAAAGTAGATCTAAATTGAGACTGTCTCTTTAATGTATCAAGATGTATAAAGATTTCAGAGAAGAATAACCTTTTCTTTGTGTGACTCAATATTACTTAATGCTTTTTCCCCAGCCTCCTAAGAGCATCTCCCTGCCTCAGGGGTACCTTTAAAAGCTAGTGTTCTGGCCGGGTGCAGTGGCTCATGCCTGTAATCCCAGCACTTTGGGAGGCCTAGGCAGGTAGATCACAAGATCAAGAGATCGAGACCATCCTGGCCAACATGGTGAAACCTCCTCTCTGCTAAAAATACAAAAATTAGCTGGGCATGGTGGTAGCTATAGTCTCAGCTACTGGGAGGACTATAGTCCTACAGTCCAAGCTACTGGGCAGACTGAGGTAGGAGAATCTCTTGAACCTGGGAGGAGGAGGTTGCAGTGAGCAGAGATCTCGCCACTGTACTCCAGCCTGGAGACAGAGCAAGACTCCCTGTCAAAAGAAAAAAGGCTAGTGTTCTAACAAGTCCCTAATCTCTCCCCATGATAGCCTTTTTATTTTCCTTCTCTTTAACCTACCAAAAGGTTTCTGATCACCACAACCAAAAATATGTCACAATGAAGTGAAGTATCTACAGTTAAAGGGACCAAGTTTTCTGATCTATCATGAAGAATCAGGTTAATGGGAAAATAGCCTACACTTTCTCCCACACTCCATTGGCCAGAATTCAGTCATATGACCCCCTCTAGGAAGATGTGGGAAATATAGTCCAAAGCTCAACCACTTCTTTCTGCAACAATTCTACCCCATAAAAGACATTCATCAATCTTTTGAGAAGCATGTCTGCTACACATTGTCAGTAGCAGCTAGCACACCTCCTATAGGACATGTTATAGGAGCTCAGGTAAGGGACAAAAGGAAGGAAGAGAGACCAAGTAAGAGAAGGTGTCCTATTCTTTCCCTTTAAGTGGGAAAAATTATGCTATTTACCTTGAGTCTTCACTCTTTTAAATGAGCGTGAGCTACTTTTTCCATAGACAACAGGATGTTAGCATAACTACGTAAAAACATAATGGTTTAATGAACAGTCTCACTTTCAATCCCGGCATCTCTATGGCAGTACACGACACATAGATAATTCCTGAAAGGTCACCTGGAAAATAGATTTGTATAAATTAAGTCCTGTCTTCTGACTATAAAAGTCACATTTCTCTGGGGACATATTTCCAACATGTCATATTGAAGAAATCAGCTAAACATTCTTAAGTATGTGTGTGTGGATGGGAGACAGGTGTCAAAACAAGTCACAGCATAAAGTGCCCTAGGACTAAGAATTACATCACTGTTGCACGATTTCCTAAGGCTGCCGTAACAAAGTGTCACACACTGGATGGCTTATACAACAGAAATGGATTGTCTGACAGTTCTGGAGCGTAGAAGTTCATGATCAAGATGTTAATGGGACTGGCTTCTTCTCTTGGCTGAGAAAGAATCTATTCCATGCGTCTCCTCTAGCTTCTGCCAGTTTGCCGGCTTATAGATACATCATCCCATCTCTGCCCTCCTGTCTGTGTGGTATTCTCCTTACGTGCATGTCTAGCTCTGTGTGCAGATCGCCTCCTTTTAGGGGAATGTCAGTCATATTGTATTTGGGCCCACCCTTAACTTTATCATTTTTATAGTCCCTACCTCCAAATAAGGTCACATTCAAAGGTACTAGGAGTAAGGCCTTCACAATAAGAATCTGGGGAGGATTCAACCCATAACAGTCATTGTCTCAAAATCAAAATGCTCTAAGGACAAACAGTTGGGGCCAGGTAAGAGAGTCAAGTGTGCAGTGCCAAAGTCAAGCAGCCTCTGTCACGTCTGTCGCTGGAGAATAGTAGACACTTGACGGTTTCTCCAACCTTACCTTCCAAGATTTTAAATAACTACTGACCTCTAAAAGGGCAGCCTTTGGTCTTGGTGAGATTACCAAAATTGGGTGTCAGAGGTGGGCTTCCTGGGTTCTAATCCAGACTTAACAATGATCTGAACTTGCACATGTTATTTTAGCCCCTCTGAACCGGTGTTTTATAATCTATAACCCACGATGATACATACCGCATAAGATCAGTATGAAAACCCTGTGAGCAAAATGTCTGAGAAGTAGCTCACAGCAGGCATAATGCTAAACTCATAGTGCTATCGAGTGTTGTTTAAGACAGACCAAACAAACTAGGCATAGGAGGGGCATACCTCAAAATAATAAAAGCTGTATGTGGCAAACCCACAACCAACATCATGCTGAATGGGGAAAAGCTGAAAGCATTCTCTCTGGGAACTAGAACAAAACAAAGATACCCACTGTCCCCACTTCTATTCAACATGGTACTGGAAGCCCTAGCCAGCACAATCAGGCAAGAGAAGGAAGTAAAAGGCATCCAAATTGGAAAAGAGGAAGTCAAACTATTGCTGTTCACTGATGATGTGATCGTACGCCTAGAAAACCCTGAAGAGTTCTCCTAAAGACTTTCAAATTTGATCAACGAATTCAGTAAAGTCTTAGGTTACAAAACCAATGTACATAAATTAGTAGCACTTATGTACACCAACAACAACCAAGCTGAGAATCAAGTAAAGAATTTAATCCCCTTTCCACAGCTGCAAAAAATATAATAAAATAAAATACTTTGGAATATACTTAGCCAAGGAGGTGAAAGATCTCTGTAAGAAGAACTACAAAACACTGCTGAAAGAAATCATAGATGACACAAACAGAGGGAAACACATCCCAGGCTCCTGGATTGAAGAATCAATATTATGAAAATGACCACACTACCCAAAGCAATCTACAGATTCAATGCAATTCCTTTCAAAATGCCAGCATTTATTTTTACATAATTAGGAACAACAATCCTAAAATTCATATGGACCCAAAAAAGGTCCAGATAGCCAGAGCAATCTTAAGAAAAAAGAACAAATCTGGAGGCCTCACATTACCCAACTTCAGATTATACCACAAGGCTATAATTACCAAAACAGCATGGTACCGATATAAAAGTTGGCACACAGACCAATGGAACAGAATAGACAACCCAGAAATAAAGCCAAATACTTACATCCAACTGATCTTTATCAAAGCAAACAAAAGCATAAATTGGGGAAGAGACACTCTCTTTAATAAATGGTGCTGGGAAAACTAGATAGCCACAGGTAGAAGAATAAAGTTGGATCCCCAACTCTCACCTTACACAAAAATCAGTTCAAGATGGATCAAAGGCTTAAATCTAAGAGCTGAAACCATAAAAATTCTAGAGGATAACCTAGGAAAAACTCTTCTGGACATTAGCCTAAGCAAAGAATTTATGACTAAGACCCCAAAAACAAATGCAATAAAAACAAAAATAAATAAATGAAACCTAATTAAATTAAAAGGCTTCTATACAAAAAAAGAAATATCTGAGGGGTAAACAGTCTACAAAATGGAAGAAGATATTTGCCAACTGTGCATCTGACAAAGGACTAACATCCAGAATCTACAAGGAACTCAAATCAGCAAGAAAAAAACAATGATCCCCACAAAAAGTGGGCAAATGACATGAGTAGACATTATCAAAAGGATATATGCAAATGGCCAACAAACATGAGAAAATGCTCAACATCGCTAACGATTAAGGAAATGCAAACTAAAACCACAATGAGATACCACCTTACCCAGCAAGAATAGCCATTATTAAAAAGTCAAAAAACTATAGACATTGGCATGGATGTAGTGAAAAGGAAACACTCATACACTGCTGGTGGCAATGTAAATTCGTAAAAGTTCTATGGCAGCAGTATGGAGAGTTCTTAAAGAACTGAAAGGAGATCTACAATTCCCTGCAGCTATCCAACTACTGG
This sequence comes from Callithrix jacchus, assembly GCF_049354715.1. Classification (NCBI taxonomy): domain Eukaryota; kingdom Metazoa; phylum Chordata; class Mammalia; order Primates; family Cebidae; genus Callithrix; species Callithrix jacchus. Next base: position 66,569,417 of record NC_133503.1, on the reverse strand, counting down.
CTATCTACGCAGAGAAAAATAAGTCATTATAGCAAAAAAGGCACATGTGCACATATGTTTACTGCAGCACATTTCACTATTGCAAAGATATGGAACCAGCCTCAGTGCCCCTCAACCAATGTGTGGATAAAGAAAATGTGAGCTATATACACCATGGAATACTACTCAGCCATAAAAACAAAATAATGTCTTTTGCAGTAACTTGGACAAAGCTGGAGGCCATTATTCTAAGTGAAGTAATTCAGGAATGGAAAACCAAATACAGTATGCTCTCACTTATAAATGGAAGCCAAGCTATGGATACACAGAGGCATACAGAGTGGTGTAATGGACTTTGTAAAATTTTATGCAGTGAAATGCACAAGTCTTTGACAAATGGTATCCCTGTACAACACAAACATCTCTCGAGATACAGAACATTTCCATCACCCTAGAACCTTCCCAGTTAATTCCTCCCACCCATCCACCCTCAGAGGCAGGCATTGTCCTGATTCCTATCATTCAAGACTAGTTTGGCTGTTACAAAACTTCATGTAAATGGAATGAGACAGTTTGTATTCTTTGGAGTAAGGATTCTTTCACTGAGCAGAATGTTTTTGTGAATCATCCGTGGTATTACGTAGATCAGGGGCTCGTTCCTTCTGTTGCTGAATAGTATTCCATTATATGGATGTATCACAGTTCCTTTACCCATCCTCCCACTGATGGAGGGAGGCCTGGGCTTCTTCCACTGTTTTGGCTAGTGTGGAAACACTGTTATGGATGTTCTTATACAAGTCTTTGTGCAGACATGTGCTTTCCAATTTCTTGGTAGCGCAAATGCTTGATTATAGGCTAGGTATATGTTTGGTTCATATATATGTGTACAAACTTTCCAAAACATTTTTCAAAGTAGCTGTATCATTCTACACTCCCACCAACAACTTTCTAAGATTTTTAAAAAGGAAGATCACTGTGGCGCCCTCTGAGGAAGACAGACTTGAAAAAGAAGAGCCCAGCCAGGCGGGTGACTGGCTGGGAAGCTTTTGCAATATTCTGGAGGATAACAGAAGCTTGACGGGTACCTCCGAAGTCAGAGAGATGTCGCTCATCTTTTTAAAAGGTTGATAACACAGCATGATAATTTTCCCTCTGTGCACTCCAAGAAATCCCAAACTACTACCAAGACACCAGACAGAGTTTAGAGAGAGAAGAGCATTCATAATTCAGAAGGCAATTTATTGGGACGAAAAGATCTATAAATGTAGACTATTTCAATATCCACACCACTGTGTTGTTTTATTAACTCTAGAAAGGCTTGACCTGTTTAATACCAGAGAGGAGTCATCTGGGCTGAGACAGGAGGCTGTTTTAGTTTTGTTTCTCTGTCCTTTCACCTTGCCCTGTTGCAGGGAACACTGGCCTCCTTAGGAGGCCCCTCTGCAGCATGGATTTGGGCTCAGGAAGCTGAGCCTAGGGTTGGGTTCCAGCCATCTCAATGAATCTGTGAACCTTTTAGCAAGATTTCCTCATTCCCCTTTCCACTTTTGTGTCTGAGAATCATCAAATGGGTGGAGCAGACCCCTGGATGGCAAACAAAGACTTAGGTTTGTTTTAGTGAATCAGTTTTCAGATCTTCAGCTTCCAAAAGCCTGGCTTCTAACACAGGACCTCTGGCAATTTCCAAGGTCTGCCTGCCCTTTTTTCTTATGCCACCCCTGCTTCCCAGTCACCCCTCTCCCAAAAGTGAAAACTGCTTCTCAGTATTACGACAGTGCTTTGGCATAGAGGGCAGGGTCTCCAGGCCCCAAAAGAAGGAAAGATTTGAGAATGGACAGTTCCACAACAAAGCAGAAACAGTGAGTGAGGAATACTGAAGTAAACTGCTTGCAGGGCTCCTGTCTGACTTTATTCAACCATCTATCTCTCTCTGTCTGTCTAACTTAGAATGTGGAAATGGGATGCTTGTCTCAAGGTCGAATGTATTTGAACTGGGGGATGAGGTCAGGTGTTTTCCAGCAGACGGTTTGATTTGGCTGATGAATTAAATAGACAGCCTTGCCATTTGCACTACACGGCAGACATTTTTTAAAATTGAAAGAGCTAAATGTGCAGATTTGAGGTTTCAAAGAAAGTATATTTAAAGCACATATTTAAATGCAATAAATCACACATTGTATCTTTTACAACTCTTTAACCATGTGATTTTAAAACTTTACATATCATCCTAAAAACCTGTTAAGGGAACACATAGTTTTTTTAAAATTATTGTTGTGTTAGGGGGACTTTAAGTAAAAATTTTTAAGACCACTGCCTGAGCTTATTCCCCTTCATCCAATTGGCTTCTCAAAGCATTTCTTCCAAATAAATACAGTGCTCTTCTCAGGAGGAAATCTGGTGAAATGAATTCTCCCCATCTCATTGAGTAGGAGGAGGGGTGTATAATAAAGCTGTCCCTTTGCTTTCAGGAAAGGAAATTCATTTGCAAAGAGTTCGATCAGCCACAATAAAGCTGTCTGATGGGCCCGGATGAAAGATAGGCATTTCAGGGCACCACAGAATCACATGGTGTGCTTCTCAGCTGTACATATTTTCCAGGCCTCAGCTGAAAGGAGCTTTCTTCCCACAGCTGCAGGAAGAGACTGCAGGCCGAAGCCCAAGCAGAAAGTATTGCTTGCTGCTTTTCAGCAATGCAGAATCTGAAGCCCCTTTGCCCTCTTCACTTGGAGGGCAGTGCTCTCTCCAATGAGAAGGTGTCTGTCTACACCAGCAGCTGCCCCCTCTGTTTACTAAAGGAACATGGCAGAGGATGGAAGTGAATTTCAGGTTGCCTTGAGCCCAGCCTGACCAGCTTTCATCTGGGTTGCTGAGAGAAGGGTCAAAGAACCACTAATCAAAAGCACCACTTCTCATGCTGGAAAAAATGCAATAATCACTTTAAAAGATGTTCCTATTGTTTATTTGTTCCAAATGCAATTAAATGCCAACTACCTTTGCTGATTTCCTTTTCAAATTGCTGATGCTATTTTATCTCACTCTCATGATTACAGAAAAAGGAGTTTGAGAACTACCAGCAAATATGTCAGAAAGAGAGGTTGTTTTCTGGGTCAAGTCCAAACACAGTTTCTCTCCTCTTGTTTTTCTCCTGGCTGGCTAATGGTTGGGTAGCTGTTGTGGGTGTGACTATCAGCACGATGTCATTATTGTCTGTGGACTGTCCTCTCTGTCACCACACTGTGAAACCCCCAGCATTAGAGGCTGTGGTATACTTCCTTAATATGGTTCTCTTCAAGCTTTTTGTAACCCTAAGTCCAGCCCCACCAGTGTTCACATGGGAACTTCATAAGGGCAGCGTCAGGCCCTTCCATCTTTTAAGTCCTTACCAGCTGATCCAGGCAATATGGGCACTGCCTGAATGGCTGTGGGACATTTATAAGAATGAAAGGACAGCATTTGGGGCTGTGTTTGGCATCTGTCACTATTGCCTTAAAGGTGGAGGGTCTGCATTTTGGTCATTGCTGGTTTCTCCATTCCTAGAGACCAGAATGGTTCTCTCATTCCTAAATAGCCAGAGATTAATCATCTGACAGTTCTGGAGGCTACAAGTATGAAATGAAGGTGTCAGCAGAGTTGTTTCTTCCTGAGGGCTCCAGGGAAGGATCTGTTCCATGCCTCGCCTCCCCAGCTTTGCGTGGTTTCCTGGCAATCTTTGGGACCCTGGCTTGTAGATGAATCACCCCAATCCTCTGTCTTCATGTGTCTTTTTCTCTCTGTGTCTAATTTCCCAATTTCATAAGCACATCAGTCAGAATGGATCAGAGCCCTCCCCACTGGCCTCGGAACTTGAGTATCTCTGTCAAGACCCTACCTCCAGATAAAGTAACATTTTGAGGAACTGAGTGATGAAGTCTGGAGCGTATTTTTATGGGGGACATAATCAACCCGTAACAGACTTAGACAGCCCTGAGTCATATCGCAACTCCATGAGTTTCTAGCAAGGTGACCATGTTTACTTCCATGTCCTCAGGAGGATATGAGGGCCACTTGTTTGTTTTTGTGCAATCAAATGTAAAGGAATATTCTTCCACTACTTCTACTGAATCTTACAGTTTCAAAAACATCTGGATCCTTTGTCAAGGTATCCACAGGGTTGGTTCTTCTGAGGGTTGCGAGGAAGCATCTTGGGATTCTTATCCTCATTTTGCAGATGAAGAAAGTGAAGCTGGAAGGGTGATATGACCTGACCACGGTCTCATAGCCAGACAGCACTGGAGCTGGGATTCAGACGCAGATCTGTGTGACTCAAGGCGCAGGATCTTCTACAGCATCTTCATTATCTCTTTCAAGAGCTTACTGGTCTAAATTGTGTTGTTTTTTTCCTTTTTAATTAGTTGGACGATTTGCATAGAAGGGAGTAAATTACCAACATAGGAAGGCACATCCTCCTAATCAGATGTGTTTATTTAAGCGGCAGGGGGGAAAGCCAGCCGGTGGAGATGTCAGTGATGCTGTAGTCCTGCAGGAGACTGAGGCTGGGAGAGGGCTGCAAGGAGGCTGGAGGAGGGCAGGAGGGACACAAAGGGGCTCTATGCCAGGGTACAGGGGCATGTACCCGGCACTGGCTGCATATCAGGTTCACTACTCCCAGCATGTAACCTCTCTGAGCCTCAATTTCTTCATCTATTCAATGAAATAATAACGACAGTCATTGAAAAGCCAAGTGGTTGGTGAAGTCATCATACAATTTAAGGAACACAGGAAATTAAGCAAATTTGGGGGAATATGACAAAGGTTTTGGGGTACATGTTGAGTCTGAAGTGCCTGATGATATTCAATTAGAAATAGCCAGCAGGAAGAGGTGTGTATGGGTATGAATCTCAACAGAAAGATCAGAGCTGGAGATAGATGTTTTAGAGTTACTGGCATAGAGATTATTTTTTCATCTATTGACTTAAACATCTGTCTAGGAATTCACAGATAAATAATTGGATGATAAAAATAGGTTGTGGTAATTCTGCAGCAGAGGGATATACAGGATTCAGGAAAACTACAGTGGAGGATCCGACCTAGTTTGAGATCAGGGATGACTTCATGGAAAAAGTGATGCCTGGCCTGAGTCCTGAAGTATGAACTGGAACGTGTTTGGTGGATGAGAAAGCTTGGAGGCCAAGATGCTTTCTGGAGACAGCTCACCTATGGGAAAGCCAGGCTGAGCATCATGAGCCCAGCCATAGTTATAACCCCGGGTATGGTGCCCAGAGAGAAAATGGGTTTCATTTGTGTATTGGTCAGGGTAATTCCACTGTAATAAATAAACCCCAAAATTTCACTAATAACACTGTAAAACGTACTTTTTACTCAGGCAACAGCCCAGTGTGGGCAGTTCCATGTGGCTCTCCTCCATTCAGAGATTCAGGGATCCAGGCTCCTTCCAGCCTGAAGCTCCATTATCCCCTAAGGCCTGAGAGGCCTCAGCTTCCAGATATTTCAGGGTTGGAAAAGTTGGTGTAGAAGAGAGAATAGAGAAACACCTACCACTTGCTTAAAAATGACATCCCAGAAGTGATATACATCACTTCCATTCACATCCAAGTGGTGATTCCTAGTATGTCATCAAGCTTGAAAGCTAGAGGGGCCAAGAAAGAAAATCCCCACTAGTTATGGCCTTCCTGATAACAAATCATGACCCCATTGACAGTGAAATTTCTATCACTATCAGCATCAAAATGAGTGCCAGAGGGAACACAGGGAGCTGTACGGGGAACAATTACTTGGCTGCAACAGGGCTCAGTGGAAAAGAGTGATTTGACTGATTTGCAGAGCCTGCCATGGTGAAGACAGGAAGAGGTATAGTGCATGTCAAGCATGACGGTTGTTACTCAGATTTGCCTTCAATGCGCCCTCGCAGAGTCATGCATTAGTCCCACGTGGAGTAGGGCAAAGGTAGGGGTGCTATGGATAAAACAGAAAGAACGAAGAATCATTTTGGTTAAAACTCTGTTGGATGCTGGAGGCAAAAGCAGTTCTGCAGTGGACCCCTGATAATGGAATGAAGTTCAAAAGAAAAATACCTCCAAGGGCCAAGGTGGAAGGATCTCCTGAGCCTAGAAGTTCAAGGCTGCAGTGAATGAACTATAATCATACTGCTGCATCCCAGCCTGAGTGACAGAACAGGACCCTGTCTCTAAAATAAAATAAACTACATAAAATAAGAATGTCTTCCTCACTTGCTCCACTGGATCCCTAGGCAGCTGGAAACTGCAAGAACTCCAGGGCATCTGTGGAGCTGCCCATCAGAATCTGAGAACATCTGGGGCATCCATGGAGCTCAGAGGAGCAGCCAAGTCCAGAAGGTACACATCTGCTGGAGCACATGTGACAGTCCCTGGGAGAGTGGGCTGATGAATGAGGTTACAAGGGGGTCAGGATCCTGCATGAGCTGATGGGAGTAGTTATCTATAAGGTTTAAGGTATTGTTGTTCATAAGACCTCATTGTTACTCTAAGTGGTGAGGCCTTGGGAAACTCAGCTAAAATATAATACAACACGGCCAGGCGTTTTGTGGCTCATGCCTGTAATCCCAACACTTTGGGAGGGCAAGGCAGGCAGATCACCTGAGGCTGGAAATTCCAGACCAGCCTGACCAACATGGAGAAACCTTGTCTCTACTAAAAATACAAAATTAGCAGGGCGTGGTGGCGCATGCTAATCCCAGCTACTTGGGAGGTACAGGCAGGAGAATCCCTTGAACCTAGGAGGTGGAGATTGCATTGAGCTAAGATCACGCCATTGCACTCCAGCCTGGGCAACAAGAGTGAAACTCCATCTCAAAATAAATAAATAAATAAATAATGCAACACACTGCCCTCTCCAAAAATGTTAGCCTTCAGAAAACATGAAGTGGCTTTATATAAGTCCTTACAATTAAACACAAATGAAGACGCTACACTCTCAAACACAATGTTAGTGATTCGGAAAGTGTCCCTAGCAATATTAGAAATTATAAATGCAAAAAAACAAAACAAAACATGTATCTGAAGTGACTTCACATGTACACTAGAGATGAATGAATAAGTAAATATAATGTAAATAATAGAGACATTATTTCCCACTGTCAGAGAAAGAAATCATAAGCAAGAGGGAATCCTAGAAAAAAAAAAAAAACCCTAAGGTTTTGCATTGGAGTAAGAGGGATTAAAACACTCATGGTTGTGTGATTCGAATAGACAGACAGACAGACAGACAGACAGACAGATAGACAGATTGTACACACAGGCTAGTATACATCCATAACTTCCTAGCTCAGTATACTAAGAAAGCATGGAAGCAATGAGATCCCCGCAGCAGTGAGCACAGCTAACATCCAGAACTGGGTTTCTAAATGTCATTCCTCCATCAAAGGAACCAGGGCTCCTTGGGGACACAATTGATTCCAGGACTGAAAGGAGGAAAACACAAGATGAGCCTGGAGTACCTTGTGGTGTCAGAAAATTAGTAAATTTAAAAAAAGAAAGAGATGTGTCAAAAAGACACATGAGCTAACCTGAAAGAGCACTCAATGACAAAATCAGAAACGATTGAGCCACAAAATAAATATTGTATTGGATTATAATCCAAAGAATAAATAATTTATGAGTCTACACTAATATAAATAAATGATTGAATAAATGTGGAGATTCAATGACTCTTCCTTATAAGGGAATTCCAGTTAACAGATGTACAAGAAGTGGGGAAGATATAAAATTACTATTAGAACACTCATAATAGTAATTGCTGCAGGCAAGATCCACTGACGAACACTAAAATTAATGTGTGAAAGAAGAAACAATATTTGCACTGTCCTTACGGAACTTCCCTCATATTTTTATTAATTACAAAGAAAAAAATATATAACTTGTAATAGAGAAACCTGGCAAATACCACCCAAACCAAGGGGTCAAGGTTAACTTTGCTGGCAATAAGACATATCAATATCACATACCCCTGATATGATGTTCTAAGAAGGGCCATTGCCTGTGTGCAATTCTTCCTCCAAAACCCCTGTCTTCAGTGTGATCATGGAAGAACGTCAGGCGAATTTGAGAGAGAAGCTGCAAGGTACCTGATCAGCACATCCAAAGTGTCAAGGTGGTGAAAGACTAGATAAGGTAGGAATTGTCGCAAACCTGAAAGGACTGAGGAGACAACCAAATGTAATTCAGGGGCTTGGGTCAGATCCTGAAACAGAGAAAGCATTTTAGTGAAAAGACTGGTGAGATTTGAATAAAGTCTATAATCTCGGTGGGAGGGGGGTTGCTTGTTTTTGAGTGCATGTAAAGAATTTAATCAAAATGGTTTTGGAAAATGTGACAGAGACCTCATAACAACACTTTATTTTTAATCTTTAAAAATGACATATTTGTGCCCATCAGTGATAGACTGGGTAAAGAAAATGTGGTACATAAACACCAGGGAGTACTATGCAGCCATAAAAAGGAACAAGATCATGTCCTATACAGGGACATGGATGGAGCTGCAAGCCATTATCCTCAGCAAACTAACACAGCTACAGATAACCAAACACTGCAGGTTCTTACTTTTAAGTGGGAGCTGCACAACGAGAACCAGAGGACACAGGGAGGGGAGCAACACACACTGGGGCCTGTTTGGGGTGGGGCAGGGGGAGGGAGAGCAACAAGACAAATAGCTAATGTATGCTGGGATTAATACCTAAGTGATGGGTTGATAGGTGCAGCAAATCACCATGACACACATTTACCTATGAAACAAACCTGCACATGCTGCACATGTATCCCGGAACGTAAAATAAAATGAAAAAATTTTACAGATGATGTATTTGTGTAACTAAATGTAGCAATTAAAAACTGTGAGTAGACTGGAAGAGAATGGGGCAGGCTGTGGCTTTGTGTTGGGGAACATGCAGTAGATGACATGAGGCCGCCCTGGGAGGAAAGGGACAGGGGCCTGGAAGCTTCCTGAATGTGGACAGGAGGTAATCAATTTCTCTGTTATAGCTACTTCAAGCTCATAACCTTATTTTAACCCACAGCAACCCTATCGGTGGGGACTATATTTACAAGTAATTTCAATTTACAAATAAGAAAACTGAGGCAGAGAGATTGATCCACAGTAGCTACAAGTTGTTGAATTCCTGCTCTAGGTAAATCTTTAAACACTATGTCATAAAATTCTCACAAAATGAGGTAGAGACAATTCTTATCCCCATTTTAAAATAAGGAAATTGCGGTGTGAAGAGAGGAAGGGAACTGGCAGAGGCAAGTGCAGGAGGAGTCACACAGGGTCCCAGGGCTGCCTGCTCTCCTCCTGGGACCTCCCTGTCCCCGTCCCACCGGCCACACCCTCCATACCTGGCCCAAACCCAGCAAGGAGCTTACCAAGGGCCTGGAACTGAAAAATAAATTACATAAGCTCAGTCCACAGCCTCTAGACACCATTCCATTAGAAGGAGACAGTGAGGCAGAGACAGAAAAAGAGAGGAGACAGCAAGGAGACAGAGGAGTGGGGAGTGTCCAGAGTGTGGCACAACCATCTTTGAGGGCAACTTTGACTAATGGAACTCTAGAAACAGGTCATTTCTGACAAAAGGGCGGACTCAGATAAACAGCCTGCTGTGCTAGCCTGAGTCTGATCTATGGGAAACAGCACTGACGTTACCGTGGAAACCAGTCCTTTCCTCTCCACTGTTCAGGAGTGCTATTTTTTAAAGAGATGGTATTGTGTGCTTCCTGGAAAAATTATTGGGGATCGATTTCTTCTTCTTCCACATGACTCCCCATTTGGATTAGAATACATTGCAGGAGTTGAGGGAAGATAAATTGACAAACAGCAGTTCTGACAGGTGGTCTTTCAATTTTCCAGAAAAAAATGTGTATCTCCCTAAATACCTTCTGATCTGTTTGACCACTGGGATTACTCCGGGTGTCATCATTGCTTCTCCTCAACATGCAGCTATGGACTGCTCTTTCATCTTGCTCCTCCTCTCCCCTGGCCTGGACTTTGGGCCCAGGGGCAGAGAGTTGAATCTTGGCCTCTGGCACTGGCTTGGGGGAGACACCCCAGCAGCCTTGTGAGCAGAAGCCCTGGGCTTTCCCTCCTCCAAACCTTTACAATGCTGCTCCCATTACCTGGGAGGGTGTCTCTGTGTTGTCTTTCCTCCACCCTCCCGAATCCTTCCTGTCATAATGCAACCCGTCTTTCAAGGCCCAGTTCCAGGGCCACGTCCTTCCAGAACCCAGGCTGACACCCACACAGAACATCTGGTCTGCCTCAGAACATCTTGCCACAAGCGGGCCCAGCCCAGTCACCCTCTCTGTATAGCCTTTGTTCTGTCTTATCTTGGGGGCTCTTTAGGGAGATTCCCAGTGTTGGTGAATAGATTAAAAAGCATGCAAAAAACACAAATAGAGCTTGATCTACAAACGAAGATGCTGTTTTTAGGATCATTGCCTGGCTCCCTGGACCCTCCATTAACCAGCAGGGCTCTGTAAAACCCCACCCTGCAAAATTCAGAGATTTCCCTGACCAAACCACGTTTGGTTAAACTCTTCTAACTGATGCCACACTCCTTGGATACATTCAGGGGAAGAGTTAGGTATCTTCCTTTATTGCAATAAGGATAGAACTTGGCCCCAGAATCACTCCGAAAACAGAAATATCTGCCCCTTTCTCCTGGCCCTCTCAGTCTCCCTCTTTCTACTCATATACCCATAGCCTATTCATTCCAGAGAAGCAATAGCTTTCTTACTTTTTGAGACACTGGAGTGGCAAATCCACTTATGACAGAGTGTTTATACATGTGTTCATTAAGCCTTTAGCTGATTCTGTGTAATTGAAAGAAATGTTGGGTGTTTCTGTGCTAGCTATGCGGATCAGCCAGGTTTTGTGGGTGAAATGCCAGCTCCGATCCCTGTGCTTTCCCACTCACCATCTCCTAAAGCCAGGCTGGAAACACAAGGCTGTATGGGAGGGGGTAGGTTTGTCTGAGGCCCTGTGCTCAGCAGCCTGTGCAGCCCCAGCTGGAAGGTTCTGTGTCATCTTCCTTCTTTCTACCATCCACGGTGCATGTTCAGCCCCAACCCCTAGCACAGCAACCCACTGGAAGCCTCAGCTTCCAACTCTGCCCAAAGTCAATCCTAGTCTCTTCCTCAGACAACCTGCCACCCACATTAGAGAAGATGTGTGAGCACAAACTACAACCTACAAAGCAAGATGCAGAGATGTGTGGTCACAGTGGCATGGCACAGGGCTGAAGATCCTGGTACCAAAAGGTGTGGGCTTCAATCACAGCTCTGCTACTTACTGACTGCATGACCTCGAGCAAGCTGCTTCACCTCTCTGTTCCTCCAGTTCTTCGTCTCCAAATGGGGATGATGACCACGAAGCAGATGGCAGTGGTGCTGAAGGTGGGAGCACCTACTTCACAGAACTGGGAGGAGGGCTGTATGAACTAAGACACACAGGCATTTAATACTTGGCATGGAGCACAGGGCGTTTAAGCGTTGGCTCTTCTTCACAGTCACCATTGATACTGCGTTCTGGCTGAGAATCAGCTCATTCACTCTTATGATAGCTGCAACTTGACTTCCTGGAAAATTAACTAGAACCATGACAGTGTTGCTTGGGGTCTAATATGGAACAGAAGTAGTCTGGGGGTGCAGAGGAGTCCCACATGCCTAGGTTTGGATGCCCCCTTCCCCACTACTCTGCTACAGCCCTCGTACAGTCTCTTTTTACCCTCTGAGCCTCCACCTCTTCATCTGTCTAATGGGGTCAATGACCGCTACCTGCCAAGGTCATGCTGAGACCTAAATGAGCTAATTTAAAAAGGGGTTTTCAACATCTTCCTCCTCAGTTGTGGGTAACCACAAGTTGCATTAAGTCAATGGCACCATCACACCTTTATTTTTACATCCAACTCCATCGCCAGACTTCAGGGCCATGATTCTGTGTCATCCACTGCTGTCTTCCCCATGTTCAGCAGAGACTGGTCCTAGAAAGTGTCCCACAGGCTTCTACCACATGAAGGACGTTGAGCTGCCAGACAAGCAGCCAGGTGCACCTCTTGGTCCTTCCTTAGGACCTCAGCACCACCTCAGGCCCCAGTTGCCTGAGGATGGATGTTCCCCTGCAGCCCAATTCTAGCCCCAGCCCAACAGGACACTGTAGGGCTCACACTGCTCTCTGGGACCCCTGCCGCCAGCATCTTCCCCATCAGTATCACTGAGCAGGAGATAAAGAACATTGCAAAGGAAGGTCAAGACTCTCAGACACATCTATCTTTATTTGTTTCCTGTCAGAAAATTTCAAGAATTACACCAAAAAATACTTCAGCCTCTGCTACCTACTGACAAAAATACACCACGAAATTATAAAGCGCTCAGCAGTTTGGCTAGGGACAATTTGTTATTCTGCTTTGGATGACAAATGAATTTACAGGTGACTCAGGGTGATGGGAGGTTGGGGGAGAAGGCAGGAAAAATCAGATGAGAGAGTTTGGCAGGATAGTTTGAGCTATTCTAGTCTTATTATCCAGCTGTTGCATATGATGATTTCAGCAACATAGCAAGCCACGAAAAAATACCCTTTACCGGGCCTGTCAGAGACTCGTGAGAAAGCAGTACCACATCTCAAATAACCCATTCTCCCAGCTGGTTCTGGACCTGTGGGTCCTGGAGCTGACACCCTGCAGAACTGGCCTTCCTGAAAGATTTGTGAGAGGCAGCGGAATGCCTGATATGGTTCCAGGACACTGGGAGGCCTGGTCAAGGCTGGATGCTGCCTCCTCATCAGGAGCTTCTAGAACTCGGTAGGAGAGTTTGGACAAATGCCCCCTTTTAACACAATGAAGTAGGCAAAAGACAGTCCCATTTTTCAGCTTCCTTTAGAAATGATTTGGCATTGTGGTGGCCCCAATCTTCAGATCTCTTCCTGGCTGTCACTTGAGACTCCTGGTTGGAATCCTATTGTGTTGCTATTGTTATCAGCACTTCAGGAAACAACAAACAAACAAAAACTTAAAAGTCAGGTGCCTGTGCTTATCGCTTATGGCCTACTGTCACATGCCTGTCCCGTGCCTTCCTTCTTGCTGCTGCACCTTCCCTCCCTCCCTCTCCACCCACTGCTGTCTCATCATCATGAGCAGTATCCAGGTGTGGACCTAGAAAATGCAAGAAAAAGACAAAGAAAATCTGCCCACTCGTCAGTGTTTGCTGATGCAGAGCCCACCGTCTCAGGGTGAGCATTCAGAGCCCAGCCACGTGGGTCTGCCCAGGTCCTAGTAGAGAGGCCCAGAAAGTTTGTGCTCATCTTGCAAAATGTACCAGAGGCTGGTACATTTCACTATCGATTGTGTGCATGCTGGGCTCAGAAATGCCAAAATCAGTTCTCTCCAGCTCGGCCATTCCTAATTTCCCGTTTTCCTACCCTGCAGACCACAGGCTAACCAAATAGTCTTGGTCTGTGTCACTCACATATTCTGCACCCTTGGAGCCCCACTGAAACTACATTTTCTTATCTAAGAAGCCCACGGAGTCTGTGCTCTTCACTGCCCTTCAACATCTTCCGATGGAGTCAGTTTAATGCTTTTTGTTCATGTTCTTTGTTTCTTTCCTTTTCTGCTGTTATATTTTCCTAACAAAGAATAAGCAGTGGCTTTAAAAATATCTTACATGGGAACAATCAACACGAAACATGCCTTTGTACATGAGCCTGACTTGGGGACGAATCAACAATACCAAGGAACAAAAAGAAATATCGGTTCAGACAATTCCAGTACACACCATGTTTTTGGTGCGTTCCTCCCCCCACCCTGCCCTGCCCCACCCCGCCCCCGCCCCCATATCCCAGGAGTACAGTGTTGTCTTGTAACTGGAGCTTGGCTTAGCCAATGGGGGTCCTCCTCTCCATCCCGCCCCCCCCCCCCACATTCTGGCTGGGGCAGGCCTCTAGTGGCCCTGGGTCTTGGGCGGCTTGGGCTCATGGATGACAGCAGCTGCCGACAGCCACGGCCCGATGGCCCGGGCAGTGCTCTGCTTGGCCACGCTGTAGTGGCTGATGACTGTGTAGAAGCGGCTTCTGGAGTTGGGGTCCTGGGAGGAGTAGTAAGCATCCAGGGATGCTGGGATACAGCGTTTGTGCTGAGGAAGAAAGAGACAGCGTCAGGGGTCATTCAACAAACTGCTCCCAACCTGCCCAGAAACACAGTCACCCTGACTGAGGCACAGCTGCATCCAGCTCTTAGACATAGGGCAGGTGACAGCTCCTGACCTGGGCCTGGCATGTAGCAGCCTTCCCAAAACGAGCACCAGCACAAACACCAAAGCTCCACTTAGAAGAAGCCAGATGACCTGAACCTGATATTGACACTGATTCAAGCCAGTCTTCTCTGCATACTGATTGTCAGACTGTGGTGGATGCTGTAGGGACCCCCACAGACCCCCCTCTAGCTGGCTGATTCACCTATCCCCTGGTTGCCTCTTTGGGCCATTGCTCACAGCCAATGACTGTTTATTTCCTCCTTTATTTATTTTTTGAAATGGAGTTTTGCTCTTTTTGCCCAGACTGGAGTTCAATGGCACAATCTTGGCCCACTGCAACCTCTGCCTTCTGGGTTCAAGCGATTCTCCTACCTCAGCTTCTCAAGTAGTTGGGATTACAGGCATGTGCTACCATGCCCTGCTACATTTTTTGTATTTTTTTTTATAGAGATGGGGTTTCACCATGTTGGTTAGCTGGTCTTGAACTCCAGACCTCAGGTGAGCCACCTGCCTTGGCCTCCCAAAGTGCTGGGATTATAGGCATGAGCCACCATGCCCGGCCTAGTTCCTCCATTTTATACTCACATCTCTTTTCTCTTATATCAAAAGTCATGGTTCCTAACAACATTAATATAATGGTATATTTGCATTATCCTACAATATATATAGAACAGTCATAAAATAGCACCAATATTACTACTAAGAGGTAATGAACCTGGGGACTACATACGAACTTGGAGGTTTTCTGCAGCTCTGTGTGTCCTTAGATTACACTTCACTGAAGGTGTGAGGTCCAAATGCTGTCATCTACAGCCAGTTGAAAGATTTATTTTCTTTGCATGTTTATGTCCTTAACTTGATATAGAGCTAGGTTCTTTAAACAATGAACCTCTTCTTTTTTCTCATTTATTTATTTGTACATATGTCAAACATTTACATATTTCAAGGGCAAATATTTAGGAAGATAGATCCAGAGAAGCCTTGCATCCATCCCTGGCCCTCCACTCTGTTCCCTCCCTTCCTCCTGAGGAATCATTTTTACTAATTTTTTAAATTTATACTTCCTGAATTTCTTTCAATAAGCAAATAGCTTTCACCTCCCCTTTTCCCACACACAAGCAGGACCTTCCTTCTTTCATTCAGCCTTACTATCTTAGAAAGTGTTCTCTGTCCATGGATACAGGCCTCCCTTAGTTATTTTCCCAGTTGTAGTGAAGTCCACTGTGTGGATATGTCACCGTTTATTCAACTGTTCCCATTGTTTCAAGTTTTCCAGAGCGTCAGCTGCTGACCACGTGGAGTGTAATCTAGGAAGTCAGATCCAAACTCCCTCCGTGAAAGTCTAGGAAGTCAGACTACACTCTCGGTGGAGTGTATTTGGTAGTCTCCAGGTTCATTACCTCTTAGTAGCAGTAATATTGGTGCTATTTTGTGGCTGATATATATATATATAGTAGGATAATGCAAATGCATCATTACAAGAACGTTGTTAGGAGCCAAGACTTTTGATATAAGAGAAAAGAGACGTAAGTATAAAATGGAGTAAATAGACATCACTGGCTGTGAGCAATGACCCAGAGAGGCAACCAGGGGATAAGTGAGTCAGTCAGCTAGAGGCGGTCACATTGGAGTGCAGTCTAGGTAGTGCGGAACTGAAGGACACATATTTTCAGGCTGGCACACTTCCCATTTGATCTCCCCACATAGAAACATCATCATTGCCATGTCTTGGAAATCCTTTTAACTAAACACTCTCTTTGTGTAATTCCTCATATGTGAAATGGGAGCCAAAGAAACTTTATTTCTCAGAGTGGTTGTGCAGCCCAACTGAGACAATGTTTAAGGCAACATCTAGGAAATGGTCTGATGAGATACAAATGGTAATTATAAATATTAGTAGTTATCAGCTCTGTTAGCTCTGAAACAGACTCTGGCTTTATTGGAGCCAACATTTGTTGGGAGCTCGTTATCTAATAGGTCCTTTGTTAACTGATTTTACTTAAATTATCTCTTTAAGGCCTCCCAAAAATCCTGGGAGCAGGCATTATCAGCCCCCATTTTGCACGTGAGAAAATGAAGTTCAGAGGGACAAGGACACTCCCAGAGCCAGAGGTCATACAGTAGGTTTCGTTCTTTCAGAGAAGGAGTTTAATCAGGGGAGGGGCCCAGCTGTGATACTTGGAGACAGCTTCAAAGAACCTCAGAAGTACCAGACCTGCCTTCACAGCTCTGGAGGGCCTTCACTGCAAGGGTAAGCAAACAGCTGTCGAGCCAGGAAGACCCGTGTCAAGCTGAGGTTTCCCAAGATGGAACAGTCCATGTCAAGAGGTAGTGAGCTTCCCTCACTGCTGGTGTGCTGTCGAAGCTGAACCACCTCCTGACTCTGGAAAGCACCATCCTGGAGGAGGAATTCTACTGCATACTGGAGACACTCCCTCACTAAAACTTGGAAACTCCTTGCCAAACACATATTACATTTTAAATAGTCAGTAGGGAGGTTGTCATAACCAGAATTTGAACACCAGTGAAAAGAAGACATTGATCAACCCTCTAACTGAACTTGAGAGTGACCTGGGGCTACCCAACCATCTCTTACCTTATAGACAAATCCCTCTGGGCAGCTGTGGTCGTAGGTGAAGGCTTTGTAAACCACCAGGAACACAATGCAGGCAAGGAAAGCTAGGGCCAGGCTGACAAGGATGGTGACCTGCAGGAACACAAAATTGAGACTCTGCACACCTTTAGCCCCTGCATGCAGCCTTCAAAACCTGGAACTGGCAGGCAGCATGGTGTGCTAGAAAGGGGGACAGACCCAAGGAACTGGCTTTGTTTTGGCTTTGTTGCTAACTTGCAGTCTTAGGCAAGTCACCTGTGCTGTTTCAGCCTCAGTTTCCCCCTTCTTCAGGATAATCTCTGAAGCTCCTTATTTTTGAGATGGAGTCTTGCTCTGTCACCCAGACTGGAATGCAGTGGCATGATCTCAGCTTACTTAAACCTCCACCTCCCAGGTTCAAGCACTTCTCCCTACTTCAGCCTTCCGAGTAGCTGGGATTACAGGCACCTGCCACCACACCCAGCTAATTTCTGCATGTTTTAGTAGAGACAGGGTTTCGCCATGTTGGTCAGGCTGGTCTTAAACTCCTGACCTCAGGTTGTCTGCCCACCTTGGCCTCCCAAAGTGCTGGGATTACAGGCATGAGCCGCTGCGCTTGGCCACTCCTTTCTGATTTCAAATATGATTTTCCCCTCATTTTACTTTTCCTGCTAACTCTGTGGGCTGTGGGGGGCTGATCATTTAGCCGTCACTTCCAGTGCTTCCTGCTTTCCATCCCGCCTTCCCCTACCACTGGTGCATTCCAACCTTGGACATCAACTGCTTCTTTGTCCCTGCTTGGACATCTGATACACACCTTCAACACATTTCCAAACCAAATTCCCATTCTCCTCCCAACCCAAACCTGCTCCGCCTGCATTCTTCTTCATCTCAGAAAAGGTCAGCTTCACCTTTACAGTCACTCAGGCCAAATAGCTCAGGCATCCTTGACTCCCTTTTTCTTACACACCACATCCAATCTACCAGAAGAAACCATCATTTCTGCCTTCAAACACACCCATAATCTGACCACTTCTTACCACCTCAATAATTTCCAACTTGGGTGCAAGCCATCATCATCTCTCACCTGCACCGTCTAACAGGCTTCTAACTAGTGACGACTTTCTCGCTTTCTTGTCCTCTGGGATATATTCGGCACACAGTAATCAAAGAGAGCTTTGTAAAAATCGAAAACAAAGCAGGGGCCAGGCGCAGTGGCTCATGCCTGTAATCCCAGCAATTTGGGAGGCTGAGGAGGGCAGATCACTTGAGGTCAGGAGTAAATGACCAGCCTGGCCAACATAGTTAAACCCCATCTCTACTAAAAATACCAAAAAAATCAAAAAATAAAAATAGCTGAAGATGGTGGCAGGCACCTATAATCCCAGCCACTCAAAGGGTTAAGGCAGGATAATTGCTTGAACCTGGGAGGTGGAGGCTGCAGTGAGCTGAGATCATGCCACTGCACTCCAGCCTGGGTGACAGAGTGAGACTTCGTCTCAATAAATAAATAGATAAATAAAACAAAGCATGGCCCTTTTCTGCTTGAAAGCATGTAGTGGTCTCCAGCTCATTCAGAGCATAAACCCAGTTCCTATCCACTACCTGAAAGCAAACTTAAAAAAAGAATACAACCCAAACAAAGTGGGGTCACCATCAGGATTCATCTGAAAGCAGTAACTGGCTAACTTCAGAGGCACCTCTAGGCTTGCACTGATCCCGTCCCTCCACCTCTGTACAAGGGGGCAGGGAAGCTCCTGTGATACTGAGGCATCTAATATTACAAGCAGAATTTCTGTGTGTGTCATTTTTTAAAGCTGATGACCCTTTCAGTCAGTTGGCCTATAAATATAGTAGGATTCTTCTCATGGAAAAAGGTTCCTTTTGATTCAGAAAAAGAATAAAATTAACTTTGGGAGTGCTCATGCCATCTCTTTGCCACCCCAGGGCACGTTTATAAGGACAGGAGTCTATATTGCTTCAAAACTTTGGAGTTGCTTGTTGGCAGTTTTAAATACTGGATGGGAAGAACTTGAAAAGGAAAAGAGGAAGATGGACATGGGGAGGATTCTGTCCAAATCCCATGGGCAAACACTGTCCTTGAGCAATTCCTCATGAGTGTGTGTATGAATTTTTAGGACAACACCATGTAACATTCAGTTTTAAGCTACTGTTGACACAGTGTGCTGTCCATTCTCTCCATTACCTGGAGCCAGTAGTTGAAGCCTGTTGCACGTTCATCAGCCTCCTGCTCTGGATTGGAGTGAGAACAGTATGGGGTGAGATGATGCAGAGATCAGTCCAATATCACCCAGGCAAGAGGTGGAGCCAAAGTGGAGAAACCAACAGAAGCTGGACTTACAGTAAGAGATACCCTGAAGACACATAGGCACCCTAGGAACCTTCTATCTGAATAGTACAGGAAAGGGGACCACCCAAGACCACTACTCACCAATGCTGAGGACCTAGGAATATGTGATCAACATGTGTTTGGAGTAGAGAGATAAAGTAATTTAAAATTCCCAGATTTCCCAAGAGCCCAAATTTCCATCCACGAATGAATAACTAAACAAATTGTTGTCTATCCATGCAATGGAATGTTATTCAGCCATGAAAGGGAGTGAAGGACCAGCTGCAGATGCAAACAGCCCTTCCAAATATGACGCTGAGCCAAAGAACCCAGATGCCAATGGCCACATGTCATGTGATTCCATCTGATGAGATACCCAGAACAGGGAAAGGCACAGAAACTGGAGGCCACTAGGACTAGGGAGTCTGGGGCAATGGGAAATGACTGATAAGGAGCATTGGATTTCCTTTTGGGGTGATGAACATGTTTTGAAACTAGACAGAGGTGATGGTTGTACAACATTATGAATGCACTAAATGCCACTGAACTGTACACTTTAAAGTCATTAAGTTTATGTTATGTGAGGTTTATCTTATTTTCTTAAAACAAATTCTCAGAGTTCAGGGAGCAGCCTGGCATCTGCAGCTCTGCACTGGGGGCAGGGAGCCAATTTCCTAAGTGGTAACTCTTTCTGTTAAAGGGACATTAAAATCCTGCTGCCATCCCTTCCCTGAGCGCACCTGGGCCCAGCTAAGAGAGCTGCCTATGAGAGATGGGGACACCTAGTCACAGGCTCATCCACAACTACAGTGCAGCTGCAGAGCTCGTGCATGGGCAGGAGGGAGTTCAGAGCCTCAACCCCAGCCTGCCATTGCCTCTAGCCTGATGCAGGGTCTGAGGGAGCCCCTAGAAAGCCTCCCATCAGAATGACCATGTGCAAACCCCAACCCTTGCCTAGGCAGAGTCCCAGACCTCTTGGAAGACTCAGGAGCTGGGCAAGACGTCCCAACCTAGGTATGGACATGCCCAGACAGGGCTGGATGTGGCTGCTGGTCAGCAGCAGGTTAGTAAAGGGCTGCTAGGAGCTGGTGCAGGACCCAGCAAGCCTGCCTGTGGGACAGGTTCCCTTCCAGGGCGGGCTCTTCCACTGCTAACATCCCCTGAGTTAAGAAATCCTGGCCTGGTGCGGTGGCTCACACCTGTAATCCCAGCACGTTGGGAGGCCAAGGCAGGCAGATCATAAGGTCAGGAGATAGAGAACATCTTGGCCAAAATGGTGAAACCCCATCTCTACTAAAAATACAAAAATCAGCCAGGCATGGTGGCGCACCTATAGTCCCAGCTACTCTGGAGACTGAGGCAGGAGAACCCAGGAAGTGGAGATTGCAGTGAGCTGAGATCGCACCACTGCACTGAAGCCTGGGCAACAGAGCAAGAATCTATCCCCCCCAAAAAAGAAAAGAAAAGAAATCCCAAATAGAAACTGCAGGGGCTGATTCACCGAAGCGCCACCAAGGCTAGAGACCATGAGCACAGAGCAGGCCTCCAGCAAGTGTTTTTGGAAAAAGAAAAGGGAGGGAAGGAGGTCCCTTTTAGGTAGTGATTTCAAACCCTGCTTCACATTAGAAGCAGCTGAGGAGCTAGGAAATGCTGATGCTTAGGTTTCCACCACCCTCATGGATTCTAATTCCATGGGTCCAAGACAAGCCTCCCCAGGTAATTACAATGTGCAATCAGGAAGAGAACCACTGCTCCAGTAGGACTGCCTGTGAGTGGTTCTCAAGAAGCTGCGCATGTTAAAATTCCCTGGGATTCGGATGTTTCAAATGATCCTGGTGCTCTAGCCCCACCTCAAACCAATTACAACAGAATCTCTGGGGGAGCAGTCCAGGCAGGTGGTCCCCACATGCAAGCAGTACTGTGTACTGACACTTGCCAGGTGTCCTCTGTGACTGTCAGAGTCAAGGGTCTAATGCTGACTGGTTGCCACAGGTGCAGCCCAGCCCATGGGATTCGGCCCAAGCAGGGCCAACTTCCGCCAGGCTGAATCACCTGTTCCATGACCCCAGAATTAGGCTGAATGGAGGCTGTTCTAGCTGACAGAGAGTTTGTCTCCCTGTCCTGAATTTTTGTAAGTTCTGCAACTAAAGGCCAACCATTTCGTGAGTCTGCGGAGGTCAGAAAGTACATTGTGGCCAATCAGGCACAGGCTCTCTCTTGAGGCCTCACAGTCTACAGGGGGAGAGAGAGATGGACGGATGGATGCAGGCACTTGCAGAGCAGAGGCAACACCATGACGGAGGCCATCAGCACAGGGGGCTTCTGGACCTAACCAACCTGGGGGTGGGAGTATCAGGGATGTCCTCCTGGAGGATGTGACATCAGAAGTGACATCATTGAAGTACATTAGGATTGCGGGGGATGAAGGCTCTGAGCAGAGGAAATGGCATCAGCCATGGACCGAACAAGAAGAGCACTCAGGCTGTTCTGGAGACATCATAGGCCTTGGCATGGCTGGCCCAAGGGGTGTAAGTGATGGGGAAGCCTGGGGGTCTGGGCAGGGGGCAGAGAACACATTACACTTGGACTTGATCTCAAGGACAACAGGGAGCCAGTGACGGTTCTAAGCAGGGAAGCAACAGGGTCAGAATTATGTTTCAGAGGGATGTCTCTGGGGCAACAGGAGGCAGGTTGCGGGGGGAAGGCTGAAGGCAAGGAGGCCAGTGGGAAGGCTGATATAGTACGGCATGTCCCAGGTACTGAGGTCAGATGGGGCAGTGGGGTGGAGTCAATGGCCTAAGACAGCTTCAGAGGTGAACACAGCACCGTGAGACAAGAGGAGGAAGAGCCAGGTCAGGTGGGCGAGTTCCACATGCAAGCTTTCTGGATTCTGGATCAGAGCTGGCAATGGTTGCTGGGGTGGGGCAGGAGCTGGAGAGTCCTGGTTTAGTTCCAGGATGAGATTTCCTACAGGCAGGTTTCAGTTCTGCGAGGCAGCCTGCTGAAACCTGGTCTCCCCATTTCTGGTAGATTTGTGAAATTCAGAGGCCCCATGTGCCTGATCCCTGCAATAAAGCTCCACCGTGCAGGACCAGCCTAAGAGGGCCGGGGAGAGAAACTCCCACTTCCCCGCAAAGTACCTCTGAACATGAAAGCCGGATTCCACATCAATATTTATTGACTCGGTTTATATAACCTCTATCCTCAGGGACGTTCTAAAGCCCTTGGTTTCACCTCTTGAATTTAACAACCTGAGCCTCACAATAAACAGCTCGCTAGTTCTCCAGCGCTAGACTGGAGGGTTTCCTCACTACAGAATCACACTCTCTCTGTACCCATCTCCCCTCATTCCACTCACTCAGCCACTCATCATCCACTCAGTGCAAGTCTATTAAAGGACCTACTGTGAGCCGGACACTGTGCACAGTCATTGCCTCAAGGAGCTCACAGAAGGGAGAGAGTCAGATATTCAATGAGCAAATCACCAAACAATCACAAAGCAAGCACTGAGTGTGGTCTGAACAGAGCACACAAGGGAGCCCTTTGATGGGATGGTCCTGAAAGCGAGAGGGGACTGGGCTCCAGGCAATCCCGGGCCAGAGCACTGCAGCATTCCCAGCTTCCCAGAGATCCTACAAGGAAGAGGAGCTCGAGGTTCCAGAGGGCCTGGAAGGAGCAGTCTGGCTGTGACAGAGGGGACAAGGAGGAGAGAGTGCTGAGATGAAGCTGGAAGGAAGGCAGGGGCCAGCCCTGTAGGGCTTTAGAGGCCAATATCACCCTTGTCCTGCCCAAGAGAGGAGCTCCCCACAGAGGCAGCCCTGGCCCCCCTCAGCCACCCTCCAGCCTCATGTGCCTCTCCCCACTGGCTCACACTGTCCCCTCCAGCCCCTGAGAGCTCCTGCAGTTGCTTCTCCAGACCTGGAGCCCCCATGTACCCTTCCTCAGCAAGGAGAACACCTCCTTGGCATTCAGCTCCAGCCCTGAACCCCCAATCTGTAGATGGAGCCTGCTTCAGCTCCTCCTTTACCACAGCATACTGCGTCCCCATTACCCCTCATGCCTCCCAGCCACCTTCTGCTAGGAAGGCTTCGGGCAGCAAATGAGTGGCACCCTTTTCTCTGTGCCCGGCACAGTGGCCCATACGAAGTGGGGACCAGAAACATTTCCTGAACTGCAGTGTTGAGTTGAATTAGGACCAGAGAGAGACAGACACACACACACAGACACACACACAGAGAGACACTCATACACACACAGAGACACACACACACACAGAGAAAGGCATACACACACAGAGACACACACACACACACACAGAGAAAGGCACACACAGACACACGCACAGAGACACACACACAGTAACACACACACAGTTATATACACACGGAGAAAGACACACACACCCAGACATACACACACACAGCTTCCCCCAGACATCCACAGACAGACAGACATGCAACCTGGCCCAAACAGCGCCATGTGCAGCTGGAGTGGCGCACTAAGCACCTGCATGTCTTCTCCTGTTCTTTTCCCTCTCCTCAACCACGCCCACCACCAACTCCATACATGCGCCCAACGAAAAACCTTAACCTTGAGAAGAATCAGGGTTTGGGTTAGTACCCAAGATTCCTCTTTAGGCTTGTGAGATTCGAGAGAAAAGAGAGGAAGAATTCAAAATAGAGCACGGAGTTGGCGACTCTGGCAAAGGTATGCTGGGACTACAGTCACAGCGACCACTGCCCCACGACCCTCACTCCATCTAATCACAGTGGCAGGAGTCATAACAATCCTAACAGATGCTGAGAGTGATTGGGAATGCAGTGTACACCATCATCACAATCATATGAGGTAGAATTATTATCTCCATTTTGCTGATAGAAAAAGTGAGGCTCTGAGAGGTGAAATGACTTGCCCAAGTTTCCCCAGTTGGTAAAAGGTAAGTCCAGAAAAGGCACCAAGGTGTCTCATGGGCACCTTGACCTCATCACATCCATGACCAGCCTCAGCGTCTGACCCTCATCGGTGGCAGGAGGCAGCACTGCCCACCACATCTGGGGCCTGACTCAGCAACAAGCCCTGCCTCCTCTTCTCCCCCAGAGCTGTGCCTAGTCAGACAGCAGCTCTGGCAGCTTCTGCCTCTGACATGGCTTATTTACCTCCCCCTGTCCCCGTCTTCATCATAAGCCCTCCAGTCAAACAACCATCACCTCTCCCCTGGGTGCAGCAGGCTCCTGGCTGCCCCTGGGCTTCCAGCCTCTAGGCTTCCGGTCCACCCTAGACTCTCCAACAAGCCATCTTGGTCACACTGCCTCCCTGATGAACGAACCACCACCACACCTGCAGGATCAGAGTTCATCTCCTTGGCAGAGCAGACAAGGCACTTCTGGATTTAACCTCCATTCCCCTTTCAGCCCCAACCCTGGCCCTCCCAGCTCCAGACACCCTAGTTTCCCCCACCCCCATGATCTTGCAGCTGCTGGTCTCTGCCTAGAATGCCAGTTTCCACTCCCCACCCTGTCAAGTCCCTGCTCACCCTACACTCAGCTCAACTATCTCCTCCTCCCCAAAGTCTTCCCCAAAAGTCCTCAGGCAATTTTGAGCCGCTACCCTGTCTGATCACAGCTCTTCCAGACACTTCTCGTAGGCCACCTGTAATTAACCTCACCTGTGGGTAAGGTTAATATTACCCACAGTGTGGGGTAATACTTCCCACTTCCGTGTACTGGGCACTGATCATGCCAGGTACTGTTCTTGGCACTGCACAGGGATTTGCTCTTGCTAACCCTACAACAGTCCTATGAGGTACATGCTACTGTATCTTCAATTTTAAGATGAGAAGACTAAGGCACAGAGAGGTTGCATAATTTTCTCAAGGTCACACAGCTCATTAAGTAATCCAGTCAGGCATCTGGTTTTATGTAGGATGGCCTGGGCTCTTAGCCTTTGCTATGCTCCTCACAAAGCTTGGGCTGAGATACTTATTTATTCACTAAATATTAACTGAGCGCTTACAGTGGGTCAGAGATAATTGCACCCATTGGGCACACAAAGAGCACAGAGGCATCCCTGCTCAAGTGAAGCCTGCCTTTAATCTTTTGAGTGAGTTTCCTTTTCTGTCAAAGGGGAATTGTAACAACATCTGCCTCTTAGAGTTCTGAGGGTTACATGGGATAATGTATGTGGGGCCTGATAGTGGGTTGAGTGGTGGCCCCCGAAATATATGCCCACACCAAATCTCCAGAACCTGTCAATGTGATCTTATTCGGAAAGGGAACCTTGCAGATGTAATGAAGTTAAGAATCTTGAGAAGAAATCATCCTGGATTATGCAGGTAGGCCCTTAATTCAAGCAGCACCCTTGTGAGAGACAAGCATAGGGAGACAGACCCACAGAGAGAAAAGAAGCCACATGAAACGGGAGGCGGGATTTGAGTGATGCATCCAGAAGCCTGGGAACGCCTGCACTCACCACAAGCCAGAAGAGGCAAGGAGAGACTCTTCCCTGGAGACTTCAGAGGAAATATGGCCCTGCTAACACCTCAGTTGTTTACATCTGACATCCTGAACTGTGAGAGAACAAGTTTCTGTTGTATTAAGCCACACAGTTTATGGCCATTTGTTTTGGCAGCTCCAGGAAATGAATATAGCGTCCTCCCACAGTGCCTGGTGTACGTGCAACAAATATGGGCTCCTCTGTTCCCCCACATTGTCTGACATGCTCCTCAGCATGGACTTCAAAAGCTCCAACCACTCAGAAGAACTGTCATATGAACTGCTCTTGCATATCTTTTCAGCCAGTCTCCCCTTCGTGAACTCCTAGTCA
Organism: Callithrix jacchus; assembly: GCF_049354715.1. NCBI lineage: Eukaryota > Metazoa > Chordata > Mammalia > Primates > Cebidae > Callithrix > Callithrix jacchus. Next base: position 66,543,397 of record NC_133503.1, on the reverse strand, counting down.
TGCTTGAAAACCCAACTCACCATGTCACTTCCTCTGAGAAGCCTTCCTTTGCCTATTTGTGCTTTCACCTACACTTTGTGCATCCATCTACCACTTAGCACTCAGCCCACTGGATCTCAGTTGTTCATTGTGTGCATTACATGGACAGGGACCAAATCTTATTCCCAACTTGCAACTCATGACCTAGCATGGGATAGGGGAGAGGCTAATTAATTCCCTAGCCCACACCTTATCCGCATTTTTGGTACAAAGCACTGGCTGCAGTGAGTTTTCAGGACCCATCTTAACTGTTCTATAGCTTGACAGGGTGACTGAAGGGAAGGGAAAAACCCAGTTGGATGAAATCACTGCATGCAGTCTGATGCTGGAAGAATTCTTAGTTGACCCTGATGTGACCTCTTTGTCTACCTGCTGTGCTTTCTGACAACTGAGAGAGTTGGACCCTGCATTCCGGAAAACATTTAGGCAGTTCTCTGCAGTTAACTATGGTCACGTCGTGACAGGGGTCAATCTGGCTTCTGCTTCTGATAAGCTGTGTGACCTTGGGTAAGCTGCTTCATCTCTCTGAGCCCCTCTTTTTTCATCTGTTAAATGGGGACCAAAAAATCAATCCCACCCCATAGAATTGCTGTGAAGATTAAATGAGATGGTGCCTATAAATTGCCTGGTATTGGTCCAGCCTATGGGCTTGCCTGATAATAACAATCACTTATTGACTATTCAATAATTGAGCTAAGCATTTTGACAAGCGATTATTATGTACGATATCCTTTAAACCTCATGATAGCCTTGGAAGCTGAATTATTACCCCCTACTCTACAGCTGTAGAAACTGAAGCACAGAGAAGTTTAGTAACTTGTCTGAGGCCACATGGTAACTGAACAAGTACAGCCTGCTTAGAACTCTGGAGTATCTGATTCTAAAGCCCTCATGTCTTAAACCTAACCATAACTTAACTGGCCTTGTGATACATATTTTCCTGTCTTGCAGCTACATTTGCTTGTAATGGTGCAATGAAGCAAATTATCATGTACAATATGTATTATAAACGTATTCTAGGAAGATATGTCACCACCCAGGTAGAAACCTCAGGAATTAGGAAGACAGTGGAGAAAACCAAAAACCCTTACACTGTCAAGCCAGGACACTGATCTAGGACCCTCATTGTGTCAGGAAACATGAACTGAATTAACACTCAGGTACTGCCACACCTCGACACCACAGTGCCCAATAAACCACTCTTTTTTATGAAGAATGCAAACCCTGGAAACCTCAAAGCAATGGAACCACTCACATCAGGGAAATTAAACTTTGTGGGGAAATAAAAATGGGGCTGCCAAACAGACATTTGTCTTCTGTATGTGGCAGCTGGAACCTCAGAGACAGAATTAGCCCTCCTGCCACCTTGCTCCTGGCTGAGCCCCAAAGATCCTGACAGTAGGGCTTGAGCAGAAAGTTCTAAGGGATTGCAAACTCTGTAAATTCTGCCCAGATGACACCCGGGTTTTCCTAGCCCTTCCCCGAGTACCAAGTAATGAATGCAGCAGAGCCTTTGAAGCTGGAAGGTCTAGACTGAAAGCTCAGATCACCACCTGCTCAGTATACGAACCTGGGAAAGTTGGCTTACCCTTTGGAATCCTCAGCTTACTTCTCTGAAAGATAGGTGACACTGATGGCTGCCTCACACTTGCTGTTGGATGGCGGGGCATGGTAGTACATAAAAGCCCTCAGGATGGGTCTGGCCTATCCTAGTAGATGCCTAGACTCTCCTGGGAATGCCTTTAGTTAATTACCATACACAGAATGCATACATGCATCACAATACTTTATGCCCTTGCAACTCCATGGATTAGGTGCTATGAATGAGCCCATTGTACAATGTTGTATCAGACATAAATGGAAAGACTACAGATATGTGAGGGTCAGGGTGATGATTATAACTCAGACCTGTCTAACTCAGAAGCCCAGCTGGCTAACCATATGTTATGCTGCCTATACACCTACAATGATATTAGAGTTCATTTTTATTAAAAATATATTGCACCATTATTATAAGAACCATTATTATAAGAATATTGAAAATCCAAAAGGAAAAACACCTATTATAATACTGCCATCAATTCCCCATAAGTTTTTACAGGCTTGCTTCTTGCTCCCATCCATGTGCATTCCAGCACAAATCTTGATTCCTTCTGTTCCATCCCATTTTACACACTGTGGCCCCTCCAACTTTGTATAATCACATGGAGCATCCTCACGCACCAAGTCTGGGCCACCTCAGAATCAAGACAGGCCTTGACCTCACCATCTATACAGTGGCTCTAAATCATTTCGCTAATGTACAAAAAACTGTCATGAGGTAAAACCAAGATGATTAATGCAAAAGGGAAGAGTACCATGTAAACGCTAAAGTGACAATTAAATGCTTCTTGCTGTCGTTGTTATTTTTATAATTATGTATCATTTATGAATTTGGTTTGGCTATCTCCTCAGCATGAAGCCGTTGGGTATTACTCTGTGTTGCCTGGGTATTACACTGTATTACATCTGTAATCCAAACTCCCCAACTAACTGACAGCCCCTCAAGGGCAGGGCCATACCCTCTGTGTCTGAGCTTACCCAGGGCCCAAGAGCCCCACCCTTTAAGGGTTTTGCTGACGATTCACATGAATGGGGCAGAAAAGCAGCTTTGACGTGGGTCATTTCCTCTCTGAGCCTTCCTGCCTGTCCCACCCTATCCATTCTCCCTGTTGGCCACCAAAATATCTTCTTAAATGACTCTTCTGAACATTGCATGGTGGGGTTGAAAGCCCTCCCCTGACTTCCCATCTCCTGGTACAGCAGGTCTGTGACTTGACTAAGCATCACAGCCATCTAAGGGGACTGGTAAGATGCAGAGTCCTGAGTACACATAGATTCTGATCCCTCATCCTGCCATAACACCTAGAAATCAGCATTTTCCACACAAATCCAGGTGGTTTGAATGCAAGTAGCCTGGAGACTGTCTTTGGAGCAAGACAACGTTCAAAATCCTTTGTCTGGTTTCTGAAAAAAGGAGGGCAAGAAACTCATATCCTTAAATCATCAGCTACTCAGCACTTGACAAGTATCATCTCACTAAGTCCTACCCAGGATTCCATAAAGTGAGCACTGTTGATATTCCTGGTTTTCAGATGGCAAAACTGGGGCTTGGAGAAGTCGGGTAAATTGTGGATTAAATAATGGATTATCCAGCCCATTAGTGGGGACTCAAGACCTAGATGCCAGGTTTGTCTGGATCCAAAACACATGTTCTTTCCTTGGCACTGTACTATCTCCATCATCTGGCCCCTGATTACCTGTCCCACTTCACCAATTGTTCCTACCCCAGAAACACACACACACACACACACACACACACGAGACAGTCCAAGTTCCTGAAAGTTCTTGGCTGTCTGCTACTGGCATGCCTTCCACGGCTTCCCACTTGGAGGGTGCCCCACACACATACCAGGAAGCCTTCCCAGACTTCCCCCATGAGCAAGGTCCCCCCAAGGCTCCCAAGGCCATCATTTCCAGCTGCGGCCATTCATCGCATGTGCTATAACGGCCTTGTGACACATCAGCCTGTCCCAGCAGTCCATGTGCTCTTCAAGAGAAGGGCCTGTGCCTCGGTGGTCACCTGCCCAGCTCTTGGCCAAAGCGCACACAGATGAACTCGGAAGAACTCACATCTATTTGCTCCAGCCAACCTCAAGAAACAGGCCCCAGAGTAGGGCCAGACCATCCCCCTCAGCCTAGAGGGCCATCGGTGCAGATCCAGCCTCCACTCAGAGGCGCACAACTGTCTTGCTGCATCACCCCCAGCCCTCTGTCTGCATTACCATCTCCATGGAAACATGAGCCCAGCAGCCCAAATAGCTTGTTCCATTAAGTTACTTTCATTCCTCAATCCCTTTCTTGGCAGAAAAGTTGATGAAAAAAAAGAAGAAAAGAAAGAATCAGATCAGCAAAGTTGGTTTGGAAAATTAAAAATCATCTGCAAATTTCAATGTGTGGCACTGCTAGAGATGCCAGTCGGGGTACCCCTGCCAGATAAACCACTCCATGTCTCCCTGTAATTCCTGCAAGGATAAGAATAATGCCTGTCAATACCACAGTCCAGCATGCCCAGCAGTATATCTTCTGGGCATAAGTCAGCCACATTGGGGAAGATGGCATTTCTGTCCCTGTGCTCAATTGCCACCTTGTCCATGAGGAGGAAGGAATCTCTACCGTCTTCACCTCCCCACCCTGCTGCCCTAAACAAATACACACAGACACACAGACACTCTCTACCTGGAAGGAGTCTCGGGGACATTTTCACAGAAAACAGTTCATGTAGCCAGCCTGAGACTGGTACCCTTGGAAAGGTCCACATGCAAGACTGGCCCCTAGGCTAGTGTCAGGGAAGTTGGATTTTAAGAGTGTTCCCACCATTCCCAGAACTGAAAAAAGCAGCTCGCCCTGCCTAACCTGTGCTTACAATATGGCTTGTGTTGAACACCTGGAGTCTGAAACATGGGTGGGTACTAAGCAAAGGGTGCCTATGTGACCAGCCTCCAGTGAAAACCCTGGACACAGTCTCTAACAAGCTTCCCTGGCGAACATTCCCATGAGCCTCTGAAATAGCTGCAGGAATGAAGCACATCCTGCATAACTTCACTGGGAGAGGATTCTTGGAAGATTGTGCCTGGATTCCCCTCAACGTTGCTTCATGCTCTTTTTATTTTCTTTTGCTGATTTTGCTGTGTATCCTTTTGCTATAAGAGATCACAGCCATGAATACAGCCATATGCTGAATGCTGTGAGTCCTCCTGGCAAGTCATTGAACCTGGGGATGGTCTTGGAGACCATCAACACAGCTGCCCCTGTGCTCAATGTGCAGGCAGGAGAAGACATTCTGTATCTTATTTTTCAGAGTCTGACATGCAACAAACTATGCTTTGCCAGGGACCCTGTGCCTTAAAGTCAGGCAAGCACCAGATTCCAGCCCTTTGCCTTTCTCTTCCTGCCTCCCACAGCCCAGGCCCCACTAACATCTCTTCCTGGCTAGGTGTGGTGACTCATGCCTGTAATCCCAGCACTTTGGGAAGCTGATGTAGGAGTATCACTTGAGGCCAAGAGTTCAAGACCAGCCTGGGCAACATAGCGAAATCCCATTTCCACAAAAACAAAACAAAATAAAATAAAAAGTAGCTGGGAGTGATGGTGCACACCTGTAGTCCCAGCTACTCAGGAGGCTGGGCTGAGAGTATCACTTGAGTCCAGGGAGTTTGAGGCTCCAGTGAATCATGCACTCCAGCCTGGGGAACAAATCAAGCAAGAACCATCTCAGACACACAAACAAAAAAATCCCCACAATCTCTTCTTTCCCTTCTTTCCTCATGAGTCAGGATGAGGGTAAGAATCTTATTCTTCCTGCACACCCTCTTCCTCTCCTCCCCAGTGGCATCCTGACCTCAGCTATCTTTCAGTGAGCCTGACACTAGACACCAGAACAAACACACCCTCTCGTACCTTTCTCCTTGTGTGTTTCCTTCTGGTGATGGTTGGTGTGCACTTTGGACTACCACCCTTGCACTGCAGGATGAGACCTCTCCCTGGGGCGAGGGTGGGCACAACAGGACAGGAAGCTGCAGATGCATTGAGGGTCCTGTCCTGAGTCTCAACCTCAGTTGTGCTTACCAGAGATACTGCCCCTCAGGGTTAGGGAATGCTTCCCAGGTGAATACAGCAGCTCTTTGTCTGACATTTGGGGCCTGTCCTTATAGACAGACCTCCTTGTCAGTAAGCCTTAGAAGGCAAGAGTGGTGGAATTCCGGCACCCTAAGCCACTTTCTGATACCTGTCAGTATCAGTCTGTAGAAGTGGGTAACGGCTGACTCCACATCCACTCAGCTCCTTCAAGGGGCTCACCAATTTCACCTTTAAATAATACCTAGAAGCCAAGTCTGCCCTCAAAGCCCACATGTTCCCAGGTCAGGAAGGATGTTTTACTGTGACTTCACTTTTAAATCAATCTGTTGTGTCCTGATAAAGAGAAAAACCAGGTCTTGGTCACAGCTTTGGCCTGAAGCCAGAAACACCCATGCTTAGATTCCCACCCATCACTTTCTGGGTCTCTTATTACATTTTCTGGGCTCAGCTGTTTCATCTGGAAATGAGACTCCTAATAGCCACCTTGAAGCACTGATGTAAGGAGGAAATGAAATCATTGTGTGGAAATACCAAGCCCAGCACCTGGCGTACAGGAGGTGCCCAGAGACCAAGGATCTGGGAGAAGTGACATGTCTTAGGATCTAAAGTCTTGTTCCCTCTCCCTGTCCCATAGTTCTCATGTTTCGGATGAGTTATTTTCATGCCAAACAGACTGCATTTATTCAATATGAATGAATTCATCCTCCTATTTTGGATTTATGAGACTCACATACATACCCGAGAAAGGAGAGAACCAGAGTGACCATGTTGTTTCTGTCGGTCTATTTCTCCTAATCAGAGGAAAAGGAATTGTTTCCACGGTGTGTTGTGAAACACTGGGATGAGGCTGAAGACAGCCTTTGCTACTGGCCAGAGCTGGTCCAGAGCCAGCGTAGCCTCTGGGGGCAAACACACTCTCCCCCTGCAGTTTCTCCCCATACTATCACCTGTGCGACTTTGAACAAGTTTTGTGACATCTCTAAGCCTTAGTTTCTTCATTCATAAAACCGGAATTATAATGCTCTCTCACACCCCAAAACACTGGAGGATGGAATGAGATCATGGAGCTCACCTATCTGACTTTGGTCTGAAACAGTGCGTGTTCGGTAAATGGCACCTAAGTCAATTTCTATAAAGATACTCTCTTGGATAACTTTATAGAAACAATCAGAACAATTTCTATAAAGATACTCTCTTGGATAGAAACGACAACCCTAAAATGGCAAGACAGGTTTGGGAGATGACATGTGTGGAGGGCCTGCTTACTGCCCATTGTTCTGTCTAATCCCTCAATTGGGGTCAATCCCTAAAGGAGTTGGCTTTGTCAGTGGGCCATGCTCTCATATCCAAAATGATTTCATTGGAAAGACTTAAGATGTATATTAGAATTCGTTAAACATGATATAGCTATTTTAACTCCATTTCTTATCAACAATTGTTTTTTGAGACAGAGTCTTCCTCTCTTACCCAGGCTGGAGTGCAGCAGGGCAATCTTGGCTCACTGCAGCCTCAACTTCACAGGCTCCAGCAATCCTCCCACCTCAGCTTCCCAAGTAGCTTGCACTACAGGCATGCACCACTATGCCCAGCTATTTTTTTTATTATTTTTATTTTTTTTTTGTAGAGATGGAGCCTCACTACGTTTCCCAGGCTGGTCTCAAACTCCTGACTTCAAGTAACCCTCCTACCTCAGCCTCCCAAAGTGCTGGGATTATAAGCATAGCCACATGCTCAGCCTCATTTCTTCCTAATATTTTTTTAAACCAACCCTATAAGGTAGATCCTGTCATTTTTCATGTTTTATAAATCAAGAAAATAAAACCCAGAGTAGTTAAGTCACCTGCCTAAGGAAACTCAATTAATGAATGGAGTAGCCAGGATTTGAATTCAGGTGTGACCCCAAAAGCCATGTGTACCTGCTACTCACTCCACAGCCTCTAGAGTGGCTGTATGATTGTTGCAGCATTAAACACACAAGTTCTCTCCATCCTCACACCAAAAAGATTGCATTATCATAATGTTTGGTCAGCTCCCCATGGAAGCCCCCAAAAACCAATTAAAGAAGCGCATTCTCTAGGGCCCCAGTGAATCTCACTAAGTAAATTGCCTTTTGAAAGTAAAAGGAAAATGAAACATCTGTGGCCTCAAACTTTATATGAGCAATAATTCAGGAGTCTCTTTCAGAACCCAGAGAGGAAAGCTCCTCATGGGAAGAATGAGTGTAGAAGTGTGATTCCTGGGTGTAGAGCCAGAAACTCATTAATAGTTGTGGAATCCTTGAAAGAGAAAAAGCACAGTTTGAACTGAAACATTCCAAAGCAATAACTCATTTCCCAAATTAATGTGCTGTGGCATAATCATTAGGAAGAAGAGCGAGGGTCCGAGGGCCCTGCTGATGTAGGAGATAAATTTCTGGGCTCCCAAAACGTTTTTCATTTTAAAAGTTGAAGTCATCATTCAACATGGGCCAGAGAATATTAAGACCTTTGACACTGAACTTCATAAGGGATGGAGAAGTTGAAGACTTGATTCACAAGTTTGTGCCTTTATAAGGCAACAAAGTAAAAGCAAGAGCATCTTAGATGGAAACCTGTTTACCTGGATCTCACCCTGTCAAGAGGGAAGGAGCCAACTTGGCCTGATGACCTTCTCTGTGCAAGCAGGAAATAGGCACATACCACCAATGAGTGAGAGGGCTGGCATGGCATGATTGGAACCTAGAGGGAACCTGCCCCATTGACAGGGGACAGTAGCTGCCCAGCTCCAGACAATCAATGTCAAGAGTGGAAATGAGATTCTAAAATGGCTGATCTGATTTTTCAAGAAAGGTAGAGATCATGAAATTTCCCAGTTTTTAAATTGGGGATGGTGCTTTCATTACTTTCTTTTTTTTTTTTTTTTTTTTTTGAGATGGAGTTTCGCTCTTGTTACCCAGGCTGGAGGGCAATGGCGCGATCTCGGCTCACCACAACCTCCGCCTCCTGGGTTCAGGCAATTTTCCTGCCTCAGCCTCCTGAGTAGCTGGGATTACAGACATGCGCCACCATGCCCAGCTAATTTTCTGTATTTTTAGTAGAGACGGGGTTTCACCATGTTGACCAGGTTGGTCTCGATCTCTTTGATCTCGTGATCCACCCGCCTCGGCCTCCCAAAGTGCTGGGATTACAGGCTTGAGCCACCGCACCCGGCCGCTTTCATAACTTTCTTTGGGTACTTGCATTAAGCCTTTCAACAACCCTGTCTGGTTAGGCTTTTTATTTGTTTTGAGACAGAGTCTCGCTGTGTCGTCAGGCTCCAGGCTGGAGTGCAGTAGCACGATCTCGGCTCACTGCAACCTCCGCCTCCCGGTTCAAGCATTTCTTCTGCCTCAGCCTCCCAAGTAGCTGGGACTATAGGCACGCACCACCACGCCCAGCTCATTTTTGTATTTTAGTACAGACAGGGTTTCACTATGTTGATCAGGATGGTCTTGATCTCTTGACCTCATGATCGACCCACCTCGGCCTCCCAAAATGCTGAGATTACAGATGTGAGCCACCGCACCCAGCCCTGGTTGGGTTTTTTATCCCTATGTTAAAAGGAAAGTGATTGGCCCAGGGTCGGTTAGCCAGAAATCACCCCAATCTCTTCAACAAGGCCCAGGGTGAGCGCCAGGAGTGTGACTTGTCTAGGGCTGAGCTGGGACCTGGCTCCCAGCTGGCGCCATGGGCTCCTGTGGCCAGTTACTTTATAGGCTAGGGCAGGTGGTTAAATGGACCTGAGACATGTGTCCACAAAACATCTCCAAATACATACAGGCCACTACCCACCATAATGGAGGAATTTGGGAGCATAGAGGAGAAGAAGCTAAGAATCACTGAGCATTTCTATAAGCTGGAAGTTGGGCTTTGTGTGCATTGCTTTAGTGTAAGTCCAAAATAACAACAATGGTTTGATGAAGATGTCATTAATCCCCATCTGACTGTGGCAAGGTGAGGGGACTTCCTAGGCTCACACAGCCAGGCCAGGCCGAGCCTCTTCTTTCTGACATTTGCTCAATACATCTAGGCCTTCCTCTGTCCTGGGATGCGGAGCTTTCATCCACGAACGTGTCAATCCCTGGCATCTGGGAAAAATGATCCAAACAAGAAAACCCTCACAAGTCTCACCAGGGTCATTTTGTACAAAGTGAAATTCAGGAAATTAAGATATCACACAGCCTTGCTATTTCCACAGGCAATGATTGTAGCTCCAAATTTGTCCCAAAATGCAGGCAAATGGGTTTGGAGCAGTGAGGTTGTAAAGTTTACTTACAGCTGCCACGATGATCATTTTAATTTGTTATTAAGGAAATGAAGGGCTACCAAGCATTCAGGATACAAATGATATAGCAGTTTCATTTTGGCTGTTCAGAGCCTGGGATGCAGGAGTCTAAAAGTGAAGCAGTGTGAGGTGGGAGAAGGAGAACAGGCCCTACCATCAGACTAGGATTTAATCTCTGCTCCACAATTTCCTGGCTGTGTTACCTTCAGTACACGCTGCAACCTCTCTGAGCCTTCGTCACCTTGTCTGCATCTATCTAAATCAAACACCCAGCTACTAGGTACACTGGGTGGAGTGCCAAAAATGCTGGATGTAAAGCTCCTATAAATGTTGGAATTACTGTCATTATTATTGAAATGCACACCTACGGAGTGACCAATACAGCCAACCATTTGACTTGCTGCCACTGAAATAGCCAGATGCCTGGCTGGACTGCTTAATTTCATCAAGATGGTCTGGTAAATCACAGCCTTAATTAATTTTCCCATGGTTTGATTGGGGCAGAAATCAGACTCTTGCATTTCACCCACTCTTCCTGGCTCCAAAAAATGGACGTGCAGATCCTTATGCACCATTCTGACTGTACAAAAACAAGAAAATTATCGAGTAGACACAGGAGTGCACACACAGCCAGCCTGCAAGGCCACAGAGACATCGCCACAGAGCATTAGAGCAAGAGCCTGGAACCTAATGAAATTATCTTCCCTCAGTGGAGCTGCCTGTCGCAGCTGCAATTTGGGTCCCCTGTTTGTGTGCTCAGTCAACCATAACCCCTGCAGCCCTGGCAGGATGAGCGGGGCCTCATGACCCAGGGTGGGGCATCAGCAAGGTGTCTTTCTTTATGCAAAGCTCTTCTTTGAGGGGCTACAGACAAACCACATGGCTGGAGGTAAGGTTCAGGTCTGGGCTGCTTCCTGGACACAGAAAATAAAGCAGGACAGAAGATGCAGAGAGTGTGGAATGCCCTTCGCTACAGGCTCCGTGGAGGAAACTTGCATCAACCCAGCTGAGAAAGCCTGTTTGACATGCACTTGTGGCAGATCTGGGATTTGACTGAACTACTTGTCCCTTCAGGCCCAAGGCCTTCGGGGACTCATCTTGGTAGCCCCTACATCTGGCCAGGGCTTGGCTGCAGTAGGTGCTCAATAAAGTTATGCTAAGTAAATAAATGCTACGTAACTTTTTTCACTCATCTTATCTTTATTACACTTTCGTCTTTTTCCAGAAATGACTTCAGGCAACTCACAGGCTCCACGCTGAGTGATCCCACTGTGCCAATTCTCCCCTGAGCAGTTTACTTGGTTTCTCCACAACAATACTTTGTGATAGGTATAATTATTGTTATCCGCATTTTATAGATGAGGAAAATAGTAATGGAAGAAACGGAAGGAAAAAGGACGGCCATACGTTGGAGGCAGGTGCGGTAACAGTGTCCCTACTTACAGTAAGTGGGCAAGACATTAGCTCAAGGCTTTCCAGAAACCTGACCAGTGATAGGAAACTCTGTGTCCGTCATAATGTTCACAGATTCCAGAAGATAAAAACAAAGTGATTGCTCAGAAGACACACAAATGGCCCCTATCTAACCCATGTGGCCTTGTACAGGTCACCTCTCTTTCATTCTCAGTTCTATCTTCCGTACAAAGGGAATGATTACAATAATATCCCCCTCACAGGGCAGTTATGCAAGTCAAGGAAGTAGACAAATGCAGCAGGCACTGTGCCTAGAACCCAGAAGATGCTGTATCAATGTTCGTTCTCCTGTCTTTCTTGTGGCCTTTTGTTCTCCCTCCACTTATTGAAGGCAGTGCCCTGGAGTACGGGTGTTTAGCTCTAAAATCATCGGCAACCAAGCAGCTGCCCAACCAGCTCATTACTACTAAAAAGAAGAAAGGAGATGTGCAAGGAAGCTTTGCAAGCATGTCAGCTCCTGAATTTCATAAGCAGTGGGCAGCTGAATGGTGAGTTCTCGCTGGAGCTCAGCTTGAAATGCACATAAGACGGAAAGGGGCCTCCAGCACAGTCCACCTCTTGCCACCCTGTTATAGTGCTGTGCCCTGAGACATTTGGGAAAGTCACGCTGTTCCGTCTTCCCCTGCAGCCAAGAAACACAATTGATTTTCCTGGTCTCATTTCTGTTATAAAGAACAATTTCCCCCAAGGATCCCCAGAGAACTAAAAAGAAGGAAATCTTATTCATATTTTACCATGTAAGCCAAAGTCTAATTGTTCACTGGACAATAGATACAAGCTGAATGCCTAGCCCTTCACTGGCCCTGGGCCAGGCACGTGGGATGCATGGATGACACATACTTGGTATCTGCTCTCAGGAGAGACTCATAGAAGGCAAGGTGAGAAGTGATGTGATGGAGATGGCACTGGGGAGTGGGGCTCCTGGGCCAGTCTGGAAGGAGAGAGTAAAAGGGGTATCCAGGTGGAAAGAAGAGCCTGCACCAAGGTGTGGACATCGGGGTGGCACATGACAGTGAAAGACAAGTCTTGAATGGTAAGCAGAGGAAGCCTGAGGAAGGAGCATAAGGTTTAGACTGAACAGTTTACTGGGGGCACTAGAGAACTCGTGGGTCTTTAACATCCGACATTCGTGGACATGGTTCCACTGGTGTTTTTAAAATTACTTTGGCAGCTTGGATGGAAACTGAATTGGAAGGAGTGGATTTGGGGAGTAGGAAGACCAGTCAAGGGCTCTAAAAATAGTCTAGGCCTGAACAAGTATCCCATACCCCATAGTACTTCATAGCCCAGTACTCAGCTAGGTATTTTGGGAGATACCAAAACAAGGAGGTAAATATAGATTTTCTGGGTGCCAACTGTTTTGATGCTTTACCTATAGTATCTAAGTATGGCAAAATAAGATCAGTGTCTCCTTCTTACAGATAAAAGACCCAAACTCATGAAAGAGAAGTGAGTCACATAGTGGCAGAGCCACGCCCCACAGAGCAATGTGCTCTATTCTGCAGACCGGCAGCAGATATGGAAGCCAGACTCAGACGTAAGAAGGAAAGATGATGTGTTGGCTCAGTGTGTGCAGCCTGGAGTGAGCTACTATACTCTAGATCCAAGGATGACTAATGTAAGCCTATAGGGTAATCTGCAAATACCGCTCCATTAATAGTCAATGATAAATGATACTGCTCTAGAACCAAATTCACATAAATGGAAGCTTCAGCTTTATGTCAGCACCCTGGGTACATTAAATTGTAGGCCACATCTTGTACTTCCATGAATCACCCACACTGTCTACCCCAAAGCTCAGAACATGGAAGATATTCTGTAAACATTTATTGATTGAATGGGGTCACTCTGAGATAAATTGCTGAAGGGAGTTACAATTAAGAGAACGACAATGGGTGAATTTCTAAACATAATCTTTCAAAGCTTTAGAGAGGTGGTCGGGCATAAATGAAATTTATTTGTATATTAATTCTTCACATACTTACAGGAAACTACCCACATTCTTCCAAATGCTAAGATAATTTTGTGGGTTAATTCTGTTTTTAAAAAATACATAAACAGATTATTTCTTTAATCTCAAATTTTCCAGGACATGGAGAAAGAAAAATGCATGTACAGAGGCAGAATGACATTAATACCAGACCTAATTGAAGACAGCAGAAAAAGTAAAACTCAATACAACCTCACAATATTAATAAAGCAAATTTAAATACAGGCCAGGTGCGGTGGCTCACACCTATAATCCCAGCACTTTGGGAGGCTGAGGCCAGTGGATCACCTGAGGTTGGGAGTTCAAGACCAGCCTGACCAATGTGGAGAAACCCCATCTCTACTAAAAATACAAAATTAGCCATGCATGGTGGTGCATGCCTGTAATCCCAGCTACTCAGGAGGCTGAGGCAGAATCGCTTGAACCCAGGAGGTGGAGGTTGCAGTGAGCTAAGATCATGCCATTGCACTCTAGCCTGGGCAACAAGAGCAAAACTAAGTCTCAAAAAAAAATTTAAATACAGTAATGTATTAGCAAACGGAACTCCATGGTACACCATGATCAAATGAGAACATGTAAGAATGTCTTAATATCTGAAAATATGTTAGTATAATTTACCATAATGCTGAGTCAAAGAAGTCAAACTATGTCACAGTGTCCATAAATGCAGAATGGGCATTTGGGGAGAAAAGAAAACCATTAAAATGTAAATGCTAAAACACTAGAAATAGCAAATCCGAAAGTACTGACCACTGCAATTAGATAGAATATGACATCAGAAATCTAAAAATTGCCAAGAGGAAATAACATAAGAAAACAAACAGAAAAAGAGAAGCAATATTAGAATTAGAGCAGATGAAACAATTGTATATTCTTTGTAAATACAAAGAATCAAAATTTTAAACAAATTATTAGAAACAATAAGACAAGTTGGTAGCTGCCTAGTGGCGAATAAATATACAAAATTCAAAAGCATTTTTATTGAGTAAAAATAATACCTAGTTAGAAAAAATAATAAAGATACCTTTTACAGTTGCAACAGCAACAACAACAAAGGTAAAATACTTTAGAATAAGTTTAACAATAATTGCAAAAATGATCTTAAAGCTCAACAGAAAGTGATGAAAGTCTTCAACAAATGCAATCTTGTTTCTGGATAGAAAATCTCAATATTTTAGGCTGGACGTAATGGCTCACACATGTAATCCTAGCACTTTGGGAGGCCAAGGCGGACAGACCACCTGAGGTCAGGAGTTTAAGATCAGCCTGGCCAACATGGCAAAACCTCATTTGTACCACAAAATGCAAAAATTAGCCAGGCGTGGTGGTGTGTGCACCTGTAATCCCAGCTATTCGGAAGGCTGAGGCACAAGAATCACTTGAACCCAGGAGGTGGAGGTTGCAGTGAGCTGAGATTGCACCACTGCATTCCAGCCTGGGTGACAGAAGAAGACTCGCTCTCAAAAATAAAAAAAAAAAAAAGAAAATCTCAGTATTGCAAAGATGCAATATCTCCTCAAATTGAAATTCATAAATTTATGTAACCCAAGTAAAAAGTAACAGTAGCAAAATATAAACATATATATTGTTATATATAATAAGGTTATTTATAGAGTTATATATAATATTACATCTAACATATATTTATATGCACATATATTTATTTTTTACGCATATATTTATATTTTATATGCATATTTACCTTCAAAAGCAAATGCAACGATGAGCAAGGAGTTTCTAAAGAGTGAAAGGAATGAGAGACGAGTAATTTACACAGATATAAAGGTGTATAACAAAGCTGTAATTGAAAGATTTTGGTATACAATAAGAAAAAACTGTCAGATCAATAGAAGGAAAGAGAGAACAGAAGTAGACTGAAACCCATATGGAAATGCGGTATCTTTTTTAAAAGGTTGCAAGTCAAGTCAGAGAGGGAAAAGATTAATAAATGATCTTAGAACACCTGACAAACTGCCATTCAAAAAGAGATAAACCTGGATTCCCAGCTCACTCTTTACACAGAGACAAATTCCAGATGAATCAAAATTGTAACCTATAAAACACAATCAGAAAAGCACCAGAAGGAAACATAAATTTAGGGTGGGAGAAGAGCTTAATTTTTAGAGTCAAATATATCAATATTTTTCCTCATGCCTTCTAGAGTCTATGATTAATGTGAGTTAAAGCACAAGTTAGAAATCTTGTAGAATGAAAAAAGTAGTTATACCACAAACAAAACCAAAAGGCAAAGGAAGACTGAGGAAATACTAAGCAAGGGAGAAAAACTAAGTCTGTGGCTTTGGGAGGTAGCCACACAAATCAGGAGGAATGAACAAATGATCCAACCAGGTAAGAATGTTTCCAGAAAAGAACGAAAGATCAAACAGACAACAAGAACGTGAAAAGAAGCTCAAACTCACTGGTAATGGAAGACGTGCAGGGCCGAGCATGGTGGCTCCCATCTGTAATACCAGCACTTTTGGAGGCTGAGGTAGGAGAATCACCTGAGATCAGGAGTTCAAGACCAGCCTGGCCAATATGGTGAAACCCTATCTCTACTAAAAATACAAAAATTGGCCAGACATGGTGGCATGTACCTGTAATCCCAGCTACTCAGGAAGCGGAGACAGGAATTGCTTCAGCCCAGCAGGGAGAGGTTACAGTGAGCTGAGATTGAACCACTGCACTCCAGCTTGGATGACAGAACAAGACTCCATCTCAAAAAAAGAGAGAGAGAGAGAGAGAGAGAGAGAGATACAGACTTCAAGAGGAGGGGCCATTTTCTACCTATCAGATGGATAGGACTTAGAGTTGGTTAAAACTTAGTGCTGGCACATGGGGAGGAGCAGCACTCTTTTAGGCACTGTGGGGGAAGTATATATAGACTGGTGGAATGTATTTGGAAGGCAATTTGGAAAAACCTATTAATTAAAATGGAAGCTGTACATACCCTTTGTCAAATTTTTTAAGATTGAAGACTCTCATGCCCTCCAAGTACACTTGCAGAACATATGAAAGGGATGTGTGTACTCATGTGTGTATGTGCATATGTCTTAGTCCATTTGGGTTGCTATCACAAAATGCCATAGACAGGGTAGTTTAGAAATAACAGACATTTATTTCTCACAGTTCAGAAAGTTGAGAGACCTCAGATGAAGGCACCAGGAGATTTGGTATCTGGGATGGGCCCACTTTCTGGTTCCCAGATGGTGCCTCTATTTGTGTCCTCCCATGGTAGAAGGGTAGATCAAGCTTCTTGGGGCCTCTGTCATAAGGGCACTAATCCCATTCATGAGAGCTCCACCCCAATGACGTAATCACTTTCCAAAGGCCCAACCTCCTAATACCTAATGGCAAGTTGGGGTTAGCATTTCAACATAGGAATTTCAGGGAGAACATAAACATTCAAACTGTAGTAGTATGTGTAGTTCACTGGAAAGAATTTCACTGCAGCATGATTTCAGCAGCAAAAGGCCAGAAGCTGCAGCAAGATTTCAGCAGCAGAAGGCTGGAAGCTAGAACAATCATGGACTAATTGAGAAAGATGATGAAACATCCTCTGTCTACAGCCATTAACAAGAACAAAAAGGATCTCAGTGTGCTGATGTGGAAAGATCTCTGAGATATTAAGAGAAAAAATCAAGGTACAAGAGAATGTGTATAAAATGGTTACATTTGAGAAGATGAACAAGGAAATCAAGTGTGTGTGTGTGTGTGTGTGTGTGTGTGTACTATACATATAAGACCCTTAGGCTGGGCGTGGTGTCTCACGCCTGTAATCCCAGCACTTTGGGAGGCCGAGGCAGGCGGCTCATGGGGTCAAGAGATAAGACCATCCTGACCAACATGGTGAAACCCCATCACTACTGAAAAAATACAAATATTAGCTGGCGTGGTGGAGTATGGCTGTAGTTCCAGCTACTTGGGAGGCTGAAGCAGGAGAATCACTTGAACCTGGGAGGCGGAGGTTGCAGTGAGCCAAGATCACACCACTGCACTCCAGCCTGGTGACAGAGCCAGACTCTGTCTCAGAAAAAAAAAAAAGACCTTCAGAAAATGTCCCTGCATGAGAATGTAAGAACATAAAAGGCTACTTTTGGACAAACAGAACTGTCTGCAATGATGAACATGTTCTCTAAATTTGAGCTGTCTAACACAGTAGTCACTAGGCTCACATGACTACTAAGTACTTGAAATGAGGTTAGTGTGGCTGAAAATTCTAATTCTATTTATTTTTTATTTTTTTGCATTTTTCGTTTCAGGGCACATGTGCAGAAAATGCAAGATAGTTGCATAGGTACATACATGGCAGTGTGTTTTGCCGCCTTCCTCCCCTTCACCCACATTTGGCATTTCTCCCCAGGCTATCCCCGCCCAGCTCCCCCCACTGCTGTCCCTCCCCTATTCCCCCCAATAGACCCCAGTGTGTAGTACTCCCTTCCCTGTGTCCATGTGTTCTCATTTTTCCTCACCCGCCTATGAGTGAGAATATGTGGTATTTCATTTTCTGTTCTTGTGTCAGTTTGCTGAGAATGATGTTCTCCAGATTCGTCCATGTCCCTAAAAAGGACACGAATTCATCATTTTTGATTGCTGCATAATATTCCATGGTGTACATGTGCCACATTTTCCCAGTCCACTCTATCATTGATGGGCATTTGGGTTGGTTCCAGGTCTTTGCTATTGTAAACAGTGCTGCAATGAACATTTGTGTGCATGTGTCCTTATAGTAGAACGATTTATAGTCCTTTGGATATATACCCAGTAATGGGATTACTGGGTCAAATGGAATTTCTATTTCTAAGGCCTTGAGGAATCGCCACACTGTCTTCCACAATGGTTGAACTAATTTACACTCCCACCAGCAGTGTAAAAGTGTTCCTATTTCTCCACATCCTCTCCAGCATCTGTTGTCTCCAGATTTCTTTTAATGATTGCCATTCTAAATGGCATGAGATGGAATCTCAATGCGGTTTTGATTTGCATCTCTCTAATGACCAGTGATGATGAGCATTTTTTCATATGTTTGTTGACCTCATATATGTCTTCTTTTGTAAAGTGTCTGTTCATATCCTTTGCCCATTTTTGAATGGGCTTGTTTGTTTTTTTGCTGTAAATCTGTTTGAGTTTCTTGTAAATTCTGGATATGAGCCCTTTGTCAGATGGGTAAACTGCCAAAATTTTTTCCCATTCTGTTGGTTGCCAATTCACTCTAGTGACTGTTTCTTTTGTTGTGCAGAAGCTGTGGAGTTTGATTAGGCCCTATTTGTCTATTTTGGCTTTCGTTGCCAATGCTTTTGGTGTTTTGGTCATGAAGTTCTTGCCTACTCCTATGTCCTGAATGGTTTTGCCTAGATTTTCTTCTAGGGTTTTTATGGTGCCAGGTCTTATGTTTAAGTCTTTAATCCATCTGGAGTTAATTTTAGTGTAAGGTGTCAGGAAGGGGTCTAGTTTCTGCTTTCTGCACATGGCTAGCCAGTTTTCCCAACACCGTTGATTAAACAGGGAATCCTTTCCCCATTGCTTGTTTTTGTCAGCTTTATCAAAGATTGTATAGTTGTAGATATGTTGTGTTGCCTCCGATGCCTCTGTTCTATTCCATTCGTCTATATCTCTGTTTTGGTACCAGTACCATGCTGTTTTGATTACTGTAGCCTTATAGTATAGTTTGAAGTCTGGTAGTGTGATGCCTCCTGCTGTGTTCTTTTTGCTTAGAATTGACTTGGCTATGCAGGCTCTCTTTCGGTTCCATATGAAGTTCATGGCGGTTTTTTCCAGTTCTGTGAAGTCAATGGTAGCTTGATGGGGATAGCATTGATTCTGTAAATTACTTTGGGCAGTATAGCCATTTTCACAATATTGATTCTTCCTAACCATGAACATGGAATGTTTCTCCATCTGTTTGTGTCTTCTCTTATTTTGTTGAGCAGTGATTTGTAGTTTTCCTTGAAGAGGTCCCTTATATTCCTTGTAAGTTGTATTCCTAGGTATTTTATTCTTTTTGTAGCAATTGTGAATGGCAGTTCATTCTTGATTTGGTTCTCTTTAAGTCTGTTATTGGTGTATAGGAATGCTTGTGATTTTTTGCACATTGATTTTATATCCTGAGACTTTGCTGAAGTTGCTTATCAGTTTCAGGAGTTTTGGGGCTGAGGTGATGGGGTCTTCTAGGCATACTATGATGTCGTCTGCAAATAGAGACAATTTGGCTTCCACCTTTCCTATTTGAATACCCTTTATTTCTTTTTCTTACCTGATTGCTCTGGCTAGAACTTCCAGTACTATATTAAATAGGAGTGGTGAAAGAGGACATCCTCGTCTAGGGCCGGATTTCAAAGGGAATGTTTCCAGTTTTTGCCCATTCAGTATGATATTGGCTGTTGGTTTGTCGTAAATTGCTTTTATTACTTTGAGATACGTTCCATCAATACCGAATTTATTGAGGGTTTTTAGCATAAAGGGCTGTTGAATTTTGTTAAATGCCTTCTCTGCATCAATTGAGATAACCATGTGGTTTTTGGTGTTGGTTCTGTTTATGTGGTGAATTACGTTTATAGACGTGAGTATGTTGAACCCGTCTTGCATCCCCAGGATAAATCCTACTTGATCATGATGGATAAGTTTTTTGATGAGCTGTTGCAATCAGCTTGCCAGTATTTTATTGAAGATTTTTGCATCTATGTTCATCATGGATATTGGCCTGAAGTTTTCTTTTCTTGTTGATCCCTGCCGGGTTTTGGCATCAGGATGATGTTGGTCTCATAAAATGATTTGGGAAGGATTCCCTCTTTTTGGATTATTTGGAATAGTTTCAGAAGGAATGGTACTGGCTCCTCTTTGTATGTCTGGTAGAATTAGGCTGTGAACCCATCTGGACCTGGGCTTTTTTTGTGTGGTAGGCTCTTAATTGCTGCCTCGACTTCAGGACTTGTTATTGGTCTATTCATAGTTTCGGCTTCCTCCTGGTTTAGGCTTGGGAGGACACAGGTGTCCAGGAATTTATCCCTTTCTTCCAGGTTTACTAGTTTATGTGCATAGAGTTGTTTGTAGTATTCTCTGATGATGGTTTGAATTTCTGTGGAATCTGTGGTGATTTCCCCTTTATCATTTTTTATTGCATCTATTTGGTTATTCTCTCTTTTCTTTTTTATCAGTCTGGCTAGCTGTCTGTCTATTTTGTTGATCTTTTCAAAGAACCAGCTCTTGGATTTATTGATTTTTTGAAGGATTTTTCGTGTCTCTATCTCCTTCAGTTCTGCTCTAATCTTAGTTATTTCTTGTCTTCTGCTAGGTTTGAGTTTTTTTGATGTTGCTCCTCTAGCTCTTTCAATTTTGACGACAGGGTGTCAATTTTGGATCTCTCCACTCTTCTCATATGGGCACTTATTGCTATATATTTTCCTCTAGAGACTGCTTTAAATGTGTCCCAGAGATTCTGGTATGTTGTGTCTTCATTCTCATTGGTTTCAAAGAACTTCTTTATTTCTGCCTTCATTTCATTGTTTATCCAGTCATCATTCAAGAGCCAGTTGTTCAGTTTCCATGAAGCTGTGCGGTTCTGAGTTAGTTTCAGAATTCTAAGTTCTAACTTGATTGCACTCTGTTGTGAGAGACTGTTTGTTATTATGTCAGTTGTTTTGCATTTGCTGAGGAGTGATTTACTTCCAATTATGTGGTCTATTTTAGAGTAGGTGTGATGTGGTGCTGAGAAGAATGTATATTCTGTGTATTTGGGGTGGAGAGTTCTGTAAATGTCTATCAGGTTTGCTTGTTCCAGGTCTGAGTTCAAGCCCTGGATATCCTTGTTAATTTTTTGTCTGGTTGATCTGTCTAATATTGACAGTGGAGTGTTAAAGTCTCCCACTATTATTGTGTGGGAGTCTAAATCTCTTTGAAAGTTGTTAAGAACTTGCCTTATATATCTGGGTGCTCCTGTTTTGGGTCCATATATATTTAGGATCGTTAGCTCTTCTTGTTGTATTGATCCTTTTACCATTATGTAATGACCTTCTTTGACTCTTTTGATCTTTGTTGCTTTAAAGTCTATTTTATCAGAGATGAGAATTGCAACCACTGCTTTTTTTTTTTTTGCTCTCCATTTGCTTGGTAAATCTTCCTCCATCCCTTTATTTTGAGCCCTTGTGTATCCTTGTGTGTGAGATGGATTTCCTGGTTACAACACACCAATGGGTTTTGTTTTTTTATCCAATTTGCCAGTCTGTGCCTTTTGATTGGTGCATTTAGCCCATTTACATTTAGGGTTAATATTGTTATGTGTGAATTTGATACTGCCATTTTGATTCTAGCTGGCAGTTTTGCCCATTAGTTGATGCAGATTCTTCATTTTGTTGATGCTCTTTAGCATTTGGTATGTTTTTGGAATGGCTCGTACTGGTTGTTCCTTTCTATGTGTAGTACCTTTTTCAGGAGCTCTTGTAAAGCAGGCCTGGTGGTGACAAAATCTCTGAGTACTTGCTTGTTTGCAAAGGATTTTATTTTTCCTTCCCTTCTGAAGCTCAGTTTGGCTGGATATGAAATTCTGGGTTGAAAGTTCTTTTCTTTAAGGATGTTGAATATTGGCCCCCACTCTCTTCTGGCTTGTAGAGTTTCTGCTGAGAGATCTGCTATGAGTCTGATGGGCTTCCCTTTGTGGGTGACCCGACCTTTCTCTCTGGCTGCCCTTAGCATTTTCTCCTTCATTTCAGCCCTGGTGAATCTGATGATTATGTGCCTTGGGGGTTGCTCTTTTTGAAGAGTATCTTTGTGGCGTTCTCTGTATTTCCTGGACTTGAATATTTGCCTGCCTTGCTAGGTTGGGGAAATTTTCCTGGATAATATCCTGAAGAGTATTTTCCAGCTTGGATTCATTCTCTTCGTTACATTCTGGTACACCTATCAAATGTAGGTTAGGTCTCATCACATAGTCCCACATTTCTTGGAGACTTTGTTCATTCCTTTTTGCACTTTTTTCTCTAATCTTGGCTTCTCATTTTATTTCATTGCGTTGATCTTCAACTTCTGATATTCTTTATTCTGCTTGGTCCATTCGACTGTTGAAACTTGTGCATGCTTCACAAAGTTCTCGTGTTGTGTTTTTCAGCTCATTCAATTCATTCATATTCCTCTCTAAGTTGTCCATTCTTGTTATCATTTTCTCAAATTTTCTTTCAAGGTTCTTCGTTTCTTTGCATTGATTTAGAACATGTTCTTTAAGCTCATGGAAGTTTCTCATTACCCACCTTCTGATGTCTGATTCCATCATTTCATCACAGTCATTCTCCATCCAACTTTGTTCCCTTGCTGGTGAGGAGTTTTGGTCCTTTGCAGGAGGTGAGGTGTTTTGGTTTTTGGTGTTTTCCTCCTTTTTGCACTGGTTTCTTCCCATCTTTATGGGTTTATCCACCTGTTGTCTGAGTAGTTGCTGAGTTTTCGATTGGGTCTCTGAGTGGACGCCCATATTGTTGATGATGAATTATTTCTGTTATGTAGTTTCCCTTTTAACAGTCTAGCCCCTCTGCTGTACAACTGCTGAGGTCCACTCCAGGTCCTGCTTGTCTGGGGTACACCTGTAGCAGCTGCGGAACAGTGAGGGATGCTACCAGTTTCTTCTTCTGCTATCTTTGTCCCAGAATGATGCCTGCCAAATGTCAGTCTGATCAGTCCTTTTTGAGGTGACTCTTTGGATATACAGGGGTCAGGGAGCTGCTTGAGGAGATGGTCTGTACTTTATAGGAGCTCAAGTGCTGAGCTGTGAGCTCCATTGTTCATTCAGGGCTGTTAGGTATGTTTAAGTCTGCTGCAGGAGAACTCATAAAATCCCTTTTTTTCTTCAGATGCTATGTCTTGGGGAGTTAGGGCTTTCTTTATGAGTATCCGTTGCACTGTCCTGCCCAGCTAGGACGCAGTCTAGTCACTATTTGCCTGCCAAGTCTCCACCCTGCTGCCGTGGTGGTCTGCCCTGTTGCCGTGGGCTCCGCCCTGCTGTCATGGGCTCCGCCCTGTTGCCATGGGCTCCACCCTGCTGCCGAGTGTAATTCCCTGTAGTCCTGTTTATATGGGTGTGGTTAAAACTCTGTGGCAATGGTGGCCCACCTCTGCATTGGCAGAGTCTCTCTGTTATGGCGGGTTGCCTCAGCAATGGCAGGCTGCATCAGCAATGGGAGTGTACCTCTGCAGGGGCGGAATGCCTCGGTAATGGTGGATGCCCCTCCCCCACCAAGCTGCACCATCCTGGGTTCAGCTGTGCCTGCAGTGAAACTCTCAACCCCGAGAGTTTTGAATCGCCATTTTGGTTGTCCCTGTGGGGGTGGGACCCGCTGAGCCTGATCACCTGGCTCCCTGCCTCAGAGCCCTTTTTTTTTTTTAAGTTGAACGGTTGACTCTCTCCCAGGTGTTTCAGTCGCCTGCTGATAGGGCACCGGGATCTGTGTGATTTCCCGTGCAGCAACCCACTGCACTGGCTCAAACATTGCTTCCTGGGAATCTCCTGGTCTGGCTCACTGTCCAAGTCCTGTTTAATTAGATGGATATGCTAATCTGTTCTCCCAAATCTCAGATTGCCAGTTTAACAGGGCACCCAGACCAGTGTGTTTTGTGCGGAGTGCCGCTGCACTGCAGCGCTGGCCAAAACGGCCGTGCCAGCCAAAACAGCTGTGCTGGTGTCCCATGTCTCTCCTACACCTGGGAATTTCTCCATTCTGTGGGCAACAAAGATCCGTCTGGAAATGCGGCTTGCTCTCCCTCTCTGCGCCTTCACTGAGAGCTGCAATCCTGAGTTGCTCCTACCGCGCCATCTTCCTTTTCCGGAGAGAAATTAAATTTTAAATTGTATTTTGTTTTGACCAATTTAAATGTATCTAGCCACAGGTGGCTAGGAGCTTCCAATGTGAACAGCACAGACCTAGACAACAGATATTTTTTTGTGAGAATTATTAAGGAGGGAAAGGGAGACTTGAATTTCTCAGTGAAATGCCTTTCTGTGCTATTGGAATGTTGTACATTTGTATATTATCCTTATTTTAAAACAAAGGTTACTGACCACCTACTATATTCAAAGCCCCAGAATGTATAAGCATAAGGAGCTATACGCCTGAATCATGGCAGTTTCTGTCCTCTAGAGCCAAGGCTTTCATAGGACCAGAAAGATGCAGGTTAAGAAATAACTGCATGAAGGAGGGAAAGATGACCAACTCTGCCCAGTGAATAAGGTCCCAGCAGAGGAAATGGTCAGTCCTATCTGAAAATGGGGAAGAGAGGTGACGCTACCAGGAGAGGCATCATCCGGAGGTGATGTTCCAGCCAGTTTTATGAGATGAATAGGTGGCCACCAGACTGTGGGGAGAGAAGGGTATTTGGAGTAGAAAGAACAGCTAAGTGGAGGAGTAGAGATTAAATTGGGTCTAGTGTGTTGAGAATTCCACAAGTAATTCAACTTAGTGAAAGGAGACTGAAGAGATGAGCGAGAGACAGTCTTCGAAGACCAAGTATAGCAGGCAAAGGAATTCAGATTTTACCCTAACAGCCAAGAAAAGTCCCAGAATGGTTTGAAGCAGGAAAAGAAAGTGATTGCCTGTGAGTTTCAGAAGAGACACACTCTGACTATGGCTTGACATGTCAAAGCCAAAGACAGGAGCTGGAAATGAATGGGTCAGTTGAAATGTCTGCAAGATTTGTTTTTATCCTCCTCTACGCAAAAAATAATAAAGCTATTTATAGACCTAAAATTGCATTGAGTGCATTTTGCTTTGTGCACCAAACAATCATATTGAGTCTGTTTAGAGCTGTGCAGCACCGCACTTCCTGTGGCCATCTCATTCTTTAGTAGGCTTCCTACAACCTTGAGAAGTCTTTTTGTCTTTACCTTTTCTAATTTTTCTAAGGCTTCAAATCTCTGGGAGATTGCTAGGATAAGAAACTGAAATACCAAACAAATCTGACTTATCTTGGTGGCATGACTGTGGTGTGATTTCTGGTTCTAGGCCCAGCCAACATGCTGGTAAATTCTAGAGCAAGACTTCTTGGCATCTGGGGCTGGATGATGTAAGGAGCTGTCCTACGTATCACAGGATGTTTAGTTGCATCCCTGGCCTCTAACCACTAGATACCTGTAGCACCCCTACCTCCAGTTGTGATAACCAAAAATGTCTCCAGATATTGCCAAGTGTCCCCTGAGAAATAAATTACCTCTAATTGAGAACGATTGTTCCAAGACCCTTGGAGATGATCTCACCCAACTTCCTCATTTTACAAAGGGGAAAACTGAGGCCCAAAGATTGAGACCAGAAACCAGGTTTCCTGACTCAGTTTAAAGATTCTTTTAGAAAGTAGAATTTTTTTTCAGAGCCTCAGAGAAATGCAATACAAAAAGAAACTGGAGCAGTTTCCATTCAAGTCAGTTTCATTTAGCTAAATAATCATTTATATGTAGCTTTTTTCTCTCTCTTCTTCATTTCTCTTTTTCCCCTGTCTCATATCTTATACATGATTCAGCCTAGAATTACTGTTTAGCAGCCTGGTTTTCAAGCCACAAATGCTACCCAAATTAATGCCAATACTTTTTCAAACACTATGAAAACACCTACCCTCTCTACTTTTAGCATCTTCATGTTTCATTTGCTCCCAGTGAAAGAAGTTAAAGGGAGTATGTCCAATCTATCTGAGGGGCTACTACATGCCAGGCACTGTGCTAGCCACATCACAAGCACCATCATCACAATGGTTCTCTGAAGTGGTGGGCACTGGCATCCCCATTTTGCAAAAGTACAAACTGAGGCTGATGGAGGTGAGGTGACTTGCCAGTGAGTTATAGAACTGAAGTAAAACTGGGTCCAGGTTGTGGAGAATTAGAACGACTTAATGATGATCACCCAAGTGAGAGCTGAAACCCCTTAAAGAACCAAATTCCCTCCCAGTTGCTGGAATCACAGAGCTGAGCGCTCAGCATCTCCAGGAGGAAGCAAAGCCTACATGGCAGTTGCTATAACAACTCATTTTTTTATAATTATAGAACCTGGTGGCAACATGAAAAGCTGCACATACAGTCACTTTATTGAGGCCTTCTTCTAACAGTTCCAGGAGTTCTAACAGTTAAACATCTCAACTTTTTAAAAATTGCATTTAATATAATCATGCATTGCAGGAGCAGAGGCCCAGAGAGTGAAGAAGGGAGTCAGGAGATGAACTCTCCTGCCTTGTGACTGGGACTGTGGAGCAGGTGGCATGACAGACCCTGAGGAAAACGGCGTCTCTTTTTTGGGAAATTGTCACTTCTCTTTTTCCCTTTTGGATCAATGCATTTCAGGACTTGGCCAAACAGCATATTTAAAGAGAAAAAATAAGACAAGAGAGCCAAAGGAAAATTAACCTAACACTTAGCAAATAACAGGAATCTGCAGCAGAATTTTAGTATTCTTGCAACCACATTTCAGTTTAGCTTAATTTAGGCAACTCCCCGAGTGTGCAGGGTTTCCCAATTTGGAAGATGGTATAGATAAAAGAATACACATGTATGCATGCACACACATACACATAATCACATGTCAGTGCACATACCTCTCTGGGTCAGAAAAGCCAGACTCTGCCCCCTTATTGGCTGTGTGTCCCTGAGTGGCTTAATTAATCATGCTGATCCCCAGCTTTCTCATCTGTATAATAAAAATATGCCTATTTCATGAGTTGTAATAAAGATAAGATGGAAAATGACTCACAGGCTACCTGGCACATAATAGAACTTTAATAAAATAAATGTGTTATTATTTATTATTGCAAATAATTATTTTTTAAATGTTGTTTTACTTTCTGTGAGCATCTTCCTTTTATTACTCCAACCAAGGATTTGAGAAACCTTTAGGAAGCCCTTTCTTCAGTGGCACCTTCAGCAATCCAGCCGGGTAGCAGAACTCTAGGAAAGCCAATGTGCCATCTCATCAGTGAGGCACAGGAAGAGAAGGAAATGTTGTAATGCTGGGATCCCAGGACTTCCAGGTGTGAAAGTGACTTGGGGAGTCCAGAACTGGTTCCAGGGGAGATTAGCTCTGAGCAGGGTCTCCAGCCAGAAAACATGGACAGCAATGGAGGCAGAGGACGCTGTGTGGGCAATCCTAGAGGTGTAAAAAGGCGTGGCAGTTTTACAGTGCTATGAGAGCCCCAGAATACTGAAGGCAGTGGAAGAGGGACAGGAACCAGCAGCAAGGCCCACCTTTGAAAGAGACTGCAGTGCCATGCTAAGGACATCACACTGCAGCCCCTAGTCAGCAGGAAGACATCACAGATTTCTCAAGCAGAAGAGTGATATGATGATCTAACCTGACTTTGCTCATAGTGCGTGAAGGGGTGGGACAGAGATGGAAAGCTGGAAGCTGGCATGGTGGGAAGGGTAAGCCAGGAGTAGCAACTAAGCCAGGGCACTGTCCCCTGGGATGGAGGCCCACAGGTACCGGGCATAGCTTCCCACTGGAGACCCAAGCTAGGTGGCAGCATCCATCTAGCAAGAGACCCCACTCCCCAGAAATGAAACTACCATGCAGCAACAAGAGGAAGCTCACATTTATCGAGCCATCGTGGAATAACTATGTTAACTTACATTGCCTCACAGTAGGCCTATGATGGAGCCATCAGCCACCCATCTTGCAGATTGAGAAACACAGTTTCAGAGAGCTGAAATGACATGTTCTAGTTTACAAACCCATGGAATCAAATCCCTAACCCATGTATTTCCTCCATATTGCCTTTCACACAGAGGTGTGCTGAGAAACCCTCTCTTGAGGGTAGAGGAGGAGATCTGTAGCATTTACCTATTTCCGTGTAAATACTCCCACCATGATTGATTTCAAGCTTCCAACAGTTTCACAACTGGCTTGCAAACTTGGAAGAATCAGCTCTCAGGAGTGGGTGTGAGTTGCTCCAGCCCACCCCTGCAGGAGTCCCATGGGAAACGACAGTGCTCGCTACACCCTAGAAGTCTTCTTTTACACTAAGTTTATCCACAAGTGACTTGCTTTATTGCAGCGATTACTTACCAATGTTTGTTTAGATCAATGCAAATGTAAAGCCAGTAATAAAAGCCCATCCTTTTGCTGTGGGGTGGTCACTGAATCACCCTGTCTCTCATCAAACCCTATGCACACTCCTCCTAAGGCAGCACCATGTATGTTTCCTCTTCTAGAGCAATGTTTTGCTTAAAAAAAAAATTAAGCCACAATTGCTTTGCAACTATCAATTAATAACAGCATATATTTTTGAAGGTCACTCTAGCAGAACACTTATAAAGCCAGGAGAAAGCACCCAGACAAAAACATAGACCAGCATCTTCAGTCTGATTTTCAATAAAACCCTGGCCAGAAGTGAAATAATAAACATGAAACACTCTGGCAGCCTTTCTCCACCAAGTCTGCATGTGCAAATTCTTTCCATCCAAATAATGACTCTGCTACTAACCCAGCAGGCAGTGTTTTGAATAATTTGCCTAAAAATGTTCCTGAAAATTAAAACGGAGAGAGAGAGAGGGAGAGCAATAAAAAGCAAGACAACAGACAATAAAGTAAAATCTCTTATCTCCATTTGCTGCTGTCAGCAAATATTAGAATCCCATGAAATGGAGGCCCTGGAGTTTTGATGAAAAATTGGTAGTAGCAAATGGTGAAGCTAGAAAAGTGGTCTCACCTCCTTAGAAATATGGCATCAGAAAGAGAGTTATGAGGATGTGTTATCAACAAGAGTTCAGAAAAGAGTTCTGATTTTAAATAAAGATATTGGAAACAAGGCAGAAAGAGCTGTCGGTGTGATCAACATGGAGTTTCTTGATCAGCCATGAGGAATTTTTTTTATCTGCTCATTCACCACCTTATTCATTCATTCATTCATTTGAGACAGGGTCTCACTCTGTCACCCAGGTTGCAGTGCAGAGGCACCATCACGGCTCACTGCAGCCTCAACCTCCCAGGCTCAGATGATCCTTCTGCCTCAGCCTCCTGAGCAGCTGAGACCACAGGCATGTGCCACCACATCCAGCTAATTTTTTTTTGTAATTTTTATAGAGATGGGGTTTTGCCATGTTGACCAGACTGGTCTCAAACTTCTGGGCTCAAGCAATCCTCTCACCTCGGCCTCTTAAAGCGGCAAGATTACAGGTGTGAGCCACCACGCCTGGCCTTATTCATTTGTTAGAGGCATTTTTTGGTGCTTCACCTGGCCAGACGCTGGCTGGCTTCTTAGGGTACAGAGACAAAAAAGACACCATTCCTGCCTCAAAGAGCAGGAACGGTCCAGTCAGTGGGAGACCCAGTAGGTAACTCGCTGATGCCAACTCTGTTTAATTGGTACCAGAATGGAGAGTCCTATGGGAAGTGCAGGAACCTAAAGAAGGAAAGAAAGGCTTCACATGGCACTGCAGGCAAAACTGCATAGGCCCGGGCCATGTCTATTGGGTGGTAAGGGATGAATAGGGAGATGGCCTCATAGCAGGCAGGAAAGGCAATCCAGCTAGAAGGGAAGACATGGACAAAGTCAGAGAGGCATCAAACGGACAGGATCACGAGGGAAGGGCCAGTATTTCCAGGAGGTAGAGGCATCTATGGGAGAGGCAGGTGAGCAATGAAGGCACAGGAATGCCATTGTGGGGCATGTGTTTTTAAAAGGGAGGAGAAAGGACTGGAGGGGGCTGAGGAAAGGGAGCCAGGGACCACAGAGAGGGCTGGAACAGGCGGTGATGTAGGTTGACCCAGAGTGTTGGAGTAAGAACGGAGAAGAAGACAGTCACTAGAGACTTCCAGGGGGACAGTGGTCTGGCTCTGTGGCTGCTAGATGTGGTGGTTAGCACTGAGGAGGCTGGTTTCTGTGTTTCTCCCTACCTCTTCCCATGTCAGTGTTGGAGGGAATGTGAGCAGTGCTGAGGCTTGAGACAGGCTGCCAACGGCCCCATTTCTTGGCCCTATATTATGAATGGAAAGGAGAAGGAGCCACTGGCAGGTAAGTGAGCTCAGCAGCATCCCTAGGGAGCCATTCCTATGTGGCCGGGGATGCCTTTCCACTCAGCAGCAGCTTCCTTTGAGTAGCCTTACATGACCCTGTCTCCCCAGACAGGCAGCCCAGCTGCACAGCCTCCAGGGTGTGGACCTCAAATGGCTCACTCCACCTCTCTGAGCCTGGATTCATCACGTGCAAATGGAGTAATAATCTCACCAGCCTGGCGTGCCGGGACCATTCAGCAGCATAGTGCACACAAAGCACCAGTCACAGGCAGGAGCCCAAAGAGTGGAATGGATTGGTGAAGGGATGAAACAGCAAAAAATCCACATATTCTAATGTTAGCCTGAAATTTCAACTGGGGTTTTATTTTTGTTTTGCTTGTTGCTGTTTGTTTTAATAATAGCCCACTGACACTGATTCTTTAAAAATGACTGGCCCTTTCATTTTCAATTCCTGGCCCCACCTCATTTTAATGAGAGAATGGTGAGCTCTGGTCCCTTTGGGCTAAGGTGCCCCTCCCTCTGCAGCTTCTGTCCACTGGATGTGCTCCACGTCTGGTCCGCAGGCATTCCCAGGATCCTTCCCCAAGTGCCTGCATGCCCTCCACTCTGAGCTGGCCCTGGCCAGAGCCTAATGAGGCAGATTCTCTGAATGCTGGATCAGGATGTGGGGTCAGGGAAGCTCCTGAGATCATCCCAAGAGATGGGCCCCACAATGCAATGCACCCAAAGCCTAATCCATGCCAGGCCTGTGCTGGGAACTGGGAACACAGAGATGTACCAGTCACCTCCCTGCCCTCCAGGGATCAGAAGCTACAGGGGGCTGCAGGTGTGGTATCAGCCAGGCAGAGGACAATGGGGAAGGAGGCCTCCACGTGACCCTGCAGAGCCCAGAGGAGGGCCCAAATCCAGCTAAGAGGACAGGAAGGGATCCTAGAGTTGCTGACTCCAGAAAAAGTACAACTGAAAAGCTTCACAGAAATGTTTCTTGTCTAGTCCACACACTTGCAAACTCCTTCAAGGCAGGGGTTTTGTTTTACCCAACTTTGTATCTCCCAGCAACAAGTATTGAGCCCAGCACGGAACCAATATTAATAACGACAAAGAAGAAAAGGGAGGGCGACAAAGAAGGCAGGAAGGCCACAGCTTGGCCAGGACAATGGCAGGGTGACATCAAGTTGTGGCAGAGAGAATGGGATACAGAGCCATCGAGCTGGGTTCGCATTTTATTCTAACACTTCCTGGCTAAGCGACCTTGGGAAAGTCACCTCACTTCTCTGAGCATCAGTTTCCTCATCTGTTAAAAGTACCTACTTCCCAAGATTGCTGTTAGGCTGAAAAGTAGATGTCAAAGCATATTTAAGATATTATTATTATTCATCTTATAACTGAAGTACTAAAAATTAGCCTACAAAAAAAATGGACAGGCTGGGCTCAGCGGCTCACACCAGTAATCCCAGCACTTTGGGAGGCCAAGGCAGAAGGATTGTTTGAGGCCAGGAATTCAAGACCAGTATGGGCAACAAAGTGAGACCCTATCTCTAGCAAAAAACTTTTTTTCAGCATGATGACATGTGCCTGTAGTCCCAGCTGTTTGGGAGTCTAAGGTGGGAGGCTCACTTGAGCCTGGGAAGTCAAGGCTGCAGTGAGCCATGATCATACCACTGCACTCCAGCCTTGGTGACCAGTTATTAAAAAAATAAAATAAAATAAAGTAACCTGCCCTTACCAACAAGCAAATATGTCCCTCCAGGAATCTGAAAAGCCAGAGACCACTCATGAATCCTGACATCGAGCCGGCTACCCCTTGAAATGTTCCTCCAGGTTCTCCCAGTCACATTTCCAGGGAGACAAGCCTGCAAAGAGAGGCCCAGATCCCAACCAACAGACAGAATCCAGCTAATTAGACAGGAAGCTAAGAACACAAGAGGAAATAAGAAGATATGAATAGGAAGGAAATAAAATGATCATTTATTAAGCCCCTAAGACTTAGACTATTCACTATGATTGTCTGGTTTTATTAATGAAAAAATTGAAAGCATGGGAATGAAGAGATTTTTCCCAAGGTCATGTAGCTAAGATATGGCAAAGCCAATATCTAAGATGTCCAGGTGATCCTAGCCTCAAGCCCAAGTCTCTCCCTGGAGGACAGTTGTACATCTCCACAGCTTAGCACCAATGACTTCCAAACCAGGCTCAGCTCCAACTCATGGACTAACCTAGAAACAACCATGCCTGGCAGCATGGCATAAGTACCTTCCATAGCCCCACTACCCTCCACAGCACCAGCACCTTCCATAGCACTGCAATCTTCAGAGCACCAGTAGCCTTTAGAGCACCAGCACTCTCCTTGGCACCAGCTCCCTCCATAGCACCAGGATCACCATGACACAATCACCCTCCACAGCACCAGGATCACCATAACACCAGCACTCTCCACAGTACCAGGGTCACCATGACACCAGCATCCTCCATAGCACCAGGATCACTGTGACACAAGTACCCTCCACAGCACCAAGATCACCATGATACCAGCACTCTCCGTAGCACCAACACCTTCCACAGCACCAGCACTCTCCATAGCACCAGGATCACCATGACACCAACACTCTTCATAGCAACAGGATCACCAAGACACCAGTACCCTCCATAGCACCAGCACTTTTCACAGCACAAGGATCCTCATGACACCAGCACCTTCCATAGCACCAGGATCACCATGGTACCAGCATCCTCCATAGCACCAGGACCTTCCCCAGCACCAGGATCACCATAACACCAGCACCCCCAACATGGCACCAGCACCTTCCACAGCACCAGAATCCCATGACACAAACACCTTCCACAGCACCAGCACCTTCCATAGCAAAATCAGTTTTAGAGAACTCTTGCCTCTCAGATGAAGAAAGAAGGAGGGGTTTTTTTTCTCTGCATGTTCCCATTTTCTCACATAACTCTGATGAAGATCTTTCGAGTCTGTGGCCCTTTACAATGACTGCAGGGCCTCCTTAGTTTCAGAAATGACAAAAATTCCAGATAATTCTTTCAGTTAATCTTTCTCTACTCATCTCTCCCCACCCTACTCCCTTCTTTTCTCTCTTACAGTATAATAATTACTATAAACTGCTTTCTCCAGGTTAATTTTGAAATTCAAATCACAAGCTGTCCCAGTTCCATGAAGGGATTGGAATGAGAAGGGGTATACCTTTGCAGTTCCTAAGGTTCCCTCAGCCCCAGGCAATATAATTACAGGGTAACCCATTGACTGTGTAACAGCACCAAGCTCTCTAACTGTAAATTCCCTGATGCCAGCCCTGGTTCTCTAGTGAAATCTCCATCCTGATCCCCAAGCCTGTTAGTTCCAAGGGTAGCCAGACCACCTATCTTCCCCCTCCCCGCCCATGGCCTCCAGGCACCTCATATCAGAGCATCTCCCCAGCTCCCTACCTCAGCAGCAGGTAGACAAGCCAAACACCAAGGAGTCCCCCAATGCCCTTCCTCCAACCGGGAGCAAGTCCTGTAAATTCTACCTCCATAACAGCCCCCCTGGATCCTGAGTTCCAGCGAGCTGACTCAGCTCAGACCCTCAGACTCTTCTTAATTACCTCCACACCTCCTCCCTAGCCTCCCTATGTCCACCCCTGCACCTGCAGGTGCATCCTTCATGGGGCTCAGAGAGAGCTCTTTTTAACAAAGCTAAAAACCAGGCTAATTAATGCTTGTAGCTTTATATAAGCATAAGAGAATCTGTTCCATTCCTCCCATTTTGTTCCAAGTGCAGGTCCCCATCTGCCCATGCCTGACAGCAGGGCTGCCCCTGAACCACAAAGCCCTTCTTTCCTGACCCCCAGGACTAATTGAGTCAAACTGCGTGGGGGTGGAGAACCTCTACAGACCCTGGTCCCTGACCCAGCTAACTCATTTCTGATTTAGCTGACTCATTTCTGTTCTACCCAGTAGTTACCTACTGTTGGCATCATGGCTGAGCAGAGAGGCCACCAGGCCCTGGCTCTGCACACTGGCTCTGCCACTTACTGGTGGGTAAGCACGTTATGTCACCTCTCCAAGCCATAGGGGATTATATCAATCTCTCATTTTGATATGATAAAATAGCCACATCACCAAAAGTTGTCAAAGAAGACAAAAAATAACCATAGCCCTACCTCACTGCTAAGAACACAGCCATAGACAGCATTTTATTTATTAATACATTTATTATAAATAAATATTTAGGAAAATAAATATTAATACATTTATTTCCATGTTGTTGTTCCTCTGTGTTTGTAGTTTTCCATAGCTCCAATCCTAGAAAGCACGCAATTTTAATCTCTGCCTTACTCACTGAACATTCTCTCTTTAAGTATTTGCCCAAATTATTGCACTTCATAGCCAACATTTCAAATGTCTTCTGGATAAAGAATAATTTCATTTAAAACTCTTAACACTCTATTTGTTTGTTTTAAGCATGCTTAAAAATAATTCTCATTTTTGTCTGATTATTGAAATAATTAAGTGCATGTTGCATAACATTTAGAAAGCATAGAAAAGTAAGAATTAGATGAAATTATCTCATAAATGTATAATTCAGAGACAACTACTCTCTGAGGGAAAAAGATAATTCTTAAGAAACTGTAAAGTAGTTCATCCTATGGATGTGTTCTCATTTATAAAATCACAAGAAAGTTTTTGAAAGTCTAGTTTCTAATACTGTGATTTTATAGATAGTACTGTAGTAAACATTCTTATTTGTAAATCTTGGAATATTTCTTGTGATCACTTGCCAGGAAGACGGGTCAACTTGACCCCATGGCCTGGTACACCAAGATACCCCAGGCCTCTCCTGCAAGCCCTGTGTTCATTCATGCAGCTACCTGCTTATTCCTGCAAGTACTTATATGCAGCTAGGTCTTGGTCCACTTTCACTGGGCCTGTGCTGTGTGGCAGACACTGAAAGTACAATAAACAGTAAGACCAAACCCTGCTCTCCAAGAGGAGGGTGGCATCTAGGGAAGTTCCACGTTCTAGGGGATGCACACAGAGGGACCACACTCCTCCCCTGGGCCACATACTCAGCTGCTTCAATATTGATTTAGCAGGAGGAAAACTAGTCAAAGACAGAAACAAACCTGTATGTTTCTCCCTGCATACACTTCAATTCCCAGATAACCAACGAAGAGTCACATTCACTTTCAAAGCTCCCAATCACAGTTGACACAAAAAGGCTATTATTAATTGTGCACTTATCCTATACAGATCCAAGTGCTTTGCATGTACTTTGTACTTCATCTTCACAGCAACCCTACTATTGTCTCGATTTGATAAGTGAGATTTGGTGACTTGCTTGTAGCCACACAGCTAGAATAAGGTAAAACCAAGGCTCAAGCCCAGCCAGGCTGCTGCATTGTCCATCCACAGGACCACTTGTTCTGCTGCCTCCATGGTTGATTTTTGCCTCCTAAATATTTCAGGTCTGCCTGCATCTCTCCACCCACTCATCACTCTTATCTGATCCGATACAGTTTTTTGTGTTTTTTCACTTGACTGCAGTAGCCTAATAGTGCCCTCACATTCCCTCTCATCCACTACACTCCATTAACCATGTAACAGCCAGCATGCTTTTTCCAAAACTCAAATTCAATCATGTCCCTTCTCTTCCTGAAGTCCTTCAGAGGCTTCCTGTTGCTTTTAGTATTAAACCCTAAATATCTTCATACAGCCTTCAATGCCTGGAACTGTCTGCCCTCCATCCACATCTTTTGCTTCATCTGTGTCTGCTCCCCATGCCCTCCTAGAGCCTGGCCTCACCATCCTTATTTCTATTCAGTGTTGGGGCTAGCCTCCCTCCAGCCTCAGGGCCTTTGCATAAGCTGCACTCTCCTCACCTCCCAGCACCTTTCTACCTGCTTCATACCCACTTTCCCACTCACCTCAGCTCCTAAGTGACTTCCTCAGGGCATTCCCTGGGGTTCCTCTTTCACCCTCACAGAGCACGCATAGTTGCTCCTTCATGCAATTCATCACAGCTGCATCATATTCCTCAGTGCTCCTCAAGCCCCCTCCATCAAGAAATAGGAAGTCAACCATTAGGGTTTCACCATCAAAAAGCCAGGTTTTCTTCCCCCTTCCCTCTTTTTCCATATTTGTTGCAACAGCAGACTAAAATTTGAGTTACTTACTGCATTTCCATCACATTTCCTAGATCTTGTGATGGAAAAGCAGGAAGAAGGGAACAGGAGAAAGGAGAAGGAATAAAAGAGGCATTTATCAATTATGAGATTTATCATAACATTCCAGAGTACATGAGAGTATGATAGACCTCAGAGGCAGAGTTCTTATTATTAGATTTAACTCAGTGACCCAGACTGTATGGCTTCAAGAAATCCTCCAGAAATAGCCTGCGTCATTTCCCCAACCACAGCAGTACGTGCTCTAAGCGCGAGGTGTGCTGAGCTGGCTGGAGCCAGCCAGTCCACCTTTACTCTTTCTATTACACCATCAAGAAACTGACCGTAAATTCAGCGATTTTCGGCACCCGGAACTTCCCTTTGTTCTTCTGTTCCGGCTGATACTCCGTTCTTGTCTTCACAATCACCTGAAAGATTCAACCAGTGTGTTAGCATGTATGGAGACTTAAAATATTTTCCTCCCCTTTTTTTAGTAACCAGAATTTATTACACGTGACATAAAGATCGAAAAAACAAAGAACCCGCTTCAAATACACATAACAGAAATTCCAATTACCCATAATACTTCCCCATTCCAACAGGGACAATCCTAGGTAACAATTTTGATTATACCTTTTTAGATATTTTGTAGACTTATGTATGTATATATTGTTATGTATTTACTATTTATGAAAATACATATTTTATAAGATGAATTCATACTTTATAGTTTAAAACTTGCTTTTATCACACAATACTATATTTGTCTCCAACTTTCCAATGTAAACAAATATATGATTTTGTTTTGCTTTTCAGTATAGTATAACATTTCACTGCATGTATTTACTACAACTGATCCAATAAATCTATAACTGTTATACATTTAAGTTGCTTCCATGGTTTGGTTATATAAACAAGTTAAGGGATTGTTTGTAACTCAAAGGATAAATGGAGGGATGGATACCCCATTCTCCATGATGTGCTTATTTCACATTGCATGCCTGTATCAGAATATCTCATGTGCCTCAAAAATATATATACCTTCCATGTACCCACAACAATTAAACAAATATCTAAATAAGTTTAAATAAAATAGAAAGTTATGATGAAGATTCTGTTTCTAAACCTTTGCACACACCCTTAGATCCAATTTGATTTGGGGACTTGTGAGAAGAAAAATATAAAGTTCTATTGAATCTGTTGTATCATCTTATTTTCTAAAATCTGAATATTTTGCAGAGGTGGTTAACATCCTATCAAGATATGCTGTCAACCTGACAAGACATTTATGTAACTCCGACCCACTGTGCAGGCAAAGTGAAAGAAAGGAAACCTGACAGATAATCAACAACTATTGCCAAGTGCTGCAGTGCCATGAAGAACAGAGAAGCTGTCTACGCCTCAGGGTCTCACCTGCAAAATAGGGGCAATAATCCTAATCATATCCCTATTTTATAAGGTTGCTTTGAGAATTAAGTGAGCTGATAATGAGCAATATTTTTGAACCATTTATTATATGCTGGAACTAGATCAAGCACTTCATAGGCCTTAGCTACTTATCACTATGATTTCCATTCTCCTAACAAGGAAACTCAAGCTCAGAGATGCTAAGTCACTTGTCCGGGGTCACACAGCCAAAATGAAGCAATCTTCTCTCCATGATCACTCCTACTTCCCATTATAGCTTAAATTAACAGAATTTTCCCTGAAAATGCACACCAACTTTCCCCGGAGACAACAGCCAAGTGTATTAACTACAGCAAGAATTCTTCTATGAAGAATGTCCTTTAACATATGTGAGGCATGCCATGGACTCAATGAAGTTGAAAAAAAGAGATGGGGATGGCGCTACCACACATTGAACACCTACCAGATGACACCTAAACCCAGCTCACCTATGGCTGGACTTATGCCAGTTAAGGAGGCCCTGGCCCCTGGCCATCAGCACCCTACCGTCTCTGATCTCTAGAGCCCATTTCCAGATGGAAATTCTGCTGCTGTATCCCACTCTCTTTGCAGTCTGTCCCTCCAAACAACAAAAAGAGAGCCCCTGGCTTCCTTAAACAGGGAAGCAATGCAGCCAAACATGAATGAGAGCTTATGGGGGAGCAGGACAGAAGGATGCTCTGTTATTTTTATTTTCTTCCTACCCTCTAGGCCAAAGAATAGGAAAACAGAAGTTCTTTTACCACAGATAAGAAAAGTAATTCTCATACTTTGTGCATTTACTATATAGCAGGTATTGAGCATTTGACATGCTTTATCTCACTTAATTCTGCACCATGAAGCAGACACCAATAATGTCAATATTGTAGGGAGAGTACAAATGTGGGCTGGGTTCAAATCCTGGCTCCATCACTTACTAGCTGGTGCCCTTGGGTGAGTTGATGAAGCCCTCCATGTCTTGGTTTTCTTATTTATAAAATGGGGAAATCACCATGACCACCTCATTGGATTGTTGAGAGGGATAAATGAGTTGATGCAAGTTAGACATTCAGAACATTAATCCAGTAACATCTGGGTACTATCACATTATCTTCCATAGATGTCTGAGGCAGCTGTAAAATGGAGCACTGCACCTGTCAGCCTGCAGGTCACCCTACCCAGCCTATCAAGAGCAACACAAGGACGTCTCAAGAACAAGGCCATTTGCGAATGCTCCAAACTGATCTGCCTAAAAAAAAAGAGTTTTGGAAGATGAATAGAAGTTTCCTGGGTGGACAAGACAAGGAAAGACAGTCTCTGCAAAATGAACCACAGAGCCAAAGAAACAAAAGTGTGAAATAGCATGTGATCTACAAGGACCTGCTTTATTGGCATGTGAACTGCAATGGGAACATGAGAGTCAGAAGCTAATGTAAACAAAAAAGCAAATGTTAAAGCTCCTAAGTAATTTACAGCAATCTAGGATAGAACTAATGAAAGAACATATATACAGGTAGTTTGTGAACTGAACGTATATTCTACAAATTCCAGTTATTAGAAATATTTCAGATATCACTAGATCAACTGTCAAATTATGAAGTGGTACAGAAAATTTAGATGTCTGATTATTTCTCTAAATCCACAGTTTTAGAAATATTCACAAACTTGGATTTACAATTTTAGTTGTATCTCCCCATGCATGTGTGTATATATATGTGTATAATATATGCATATACCATATCTATTAATATATATAATACATATATTTGCTAGTCAGCCTGAGCCGCAAGCCTTGGGGGGTAATAATTGCTTTTTATGGTAGGCAGCATTCTAATTTGGCTCCAAAGATTCCTCCCCAATGGTGTTCATGTGCTGTATAATTTCCTACCTTTAGAATGTGGGCTGGACCTGTGGTCATGATGGGCTAGTCCCTCCTGTGATCACATTATGCTATGTAAAACTCCAGCATAACATAGTGGAACAAGATTCTCCACTGACCTTGAAGAATTAAACTAACATGGTGAAAGAGAGCCATGCAGCTAGTACCTGAGGGCAACCCTTAACCAACAGCCAACAAGAAAACCAGGACCTCAGTCCTCCAACCACAAGGAACTGAAATCTGCTAACAGCCTAAATTAGCTTGAAAGAGGATCCCAAGTGTCAGTGGAAATGCAGCCTGGCCAACACCTTGATTTCAGGGTCAGGAGACCCTGAGAAGAGAACCCAGATAGGCTCGACTTCTGACCTACAAAAACTGTGAGATACTAACTTTGTGGTTTTTAAGCCACTTAATTTTTGGTAATTTGTCACACAGTGATAGAAAACTAGTCCATCTTTTTACATTGCCAAGTCTATCTCAATCACCTCTTGGCTTGATCCCTTCCTTTCTAGATCCACAGTTCTC
This sequence comes from Callithrix jacchus, assembly GCF_049354715.1. Classification (NCBI taxonomy): domain Eukaryota; kingdom Metazoa; phylum Chordata; class Mammalia; order Primates; family Cebidae; genus Callithrix; species Callithrix jacchus. The sequence goes on along the minus strand of NC_133503.1, from coordinate 66,502,957 downwards.
AGACTGGTCTTGACCATCTTCACATCAAATGTCAGAAGCAAACTCGGAGACTAGTAAAAATTTTAAAAATGTATTAAGAAGTACTTGCTTCTTAGTCTTTCCCTCTTCATATTTTTATGAACATCCTTCCCAGAGCTTTTGAAAAAGCTCAAAACCATTTCTATTCTGTGTAAACTTAAAAGATCCCATATTCTAGCCAACATGTTAAGATAGGAGACAGAACTAAAAAATATTACTGTCAGAACAAGACCATGAATAATCATTACAGGCAATATCATTCTTATTCTCATATAGTAATAAATATTTTGAGGTTGCTTCTCCAAAATCCTTCTTCAACCAAAAGCTGTATGGTATACCTTTCAGGAACCCACCCCTGCCTCACTTTGTGGCAGCCATGTGGTTTGGTGGGATTGACCCTTTCCTTAGTGACAGCAATGGGCCCTAGTGAAGTTGAGCCAATCAGGGCATACCATCCCATTGATCACACAATTTGATTGGCTTAGACATGGGCATGTTACCCAGTTTGGACCAATGAGCTATGAGGTAGTATTGACTAGTGTCTTGATGAAAGAAGCCTTGTAGGTCTTCATAAGAGTGACTCTTCCTCTGGATGGTGTGGTAAAGACTTGAGTCCTGCCACCTCGATGAGAACAAGAAGAGGAACAAAGGCAGCACACAAAGAAGGACAGAGTCAAGAGGAACCCAGAGGAATGGAGCTGGGTCCAGATGACATACTATCCCGGGATTGCAACTTGCCTGAAGTTAGACCTACTCTGGGCTCCTCAGTTATGGTAGCAAATACATACCCTTTGGGCTTTAATCCAATTTTGGCTAGGTTTTCTGTTACTTGAAACTAAAAGTTTTCTATCTGATACACATGTCTTCCAAGAAAACCCAAGAAAATGAACTGGAAAGCAATTAGAATTTAGTAAGATAGCCAAATACTAAATAAGCAAACCAAAATCAACAGATTTCCTAGGTTCAGCAAAAAGTCCACGCAAAAACATAATGGGTCCACCAAAAGACACCAGAACGTTCACAGCAGCTTTGTTCCTGATAGCCTCAAACTGGGAAGATCTCAAATGTGCACTAATAGGAGAACGGATAAATTGTGGTTTACTCATAAAACAGAATGCCTCACAGCTATACTGCATGCATATGCATTGATGAATTTCATAAACATTGAACAAAATCATCAGACATCAAGAGGTTTTTATATGTTGTGTGATGTCATTTACATCAGCTTCAAGTATAATAATTTATATGTATAATATATTTATCATAAAAAATATACCACTCACCATTTGCAGTCATGGGCTTAGAGGGTGCTGAAGTTAGGCAGAGTTGGGGCCAGAACGCATTCCTCAAATCCATGTCCTGCTTTGCTCTGAACCCCTCTGAAATGCTACTGAGGCTCTGAGTGACTTTCTAATGAAAACAGTTCCTTTAGCTTCAGGGCCTCACTTCTCAAACCACAAAGCTCAAACACAGGCCAAGAGACAGGCAGGTACCATGTGAGTGCTCAGTCATCTGCTTTTCTCTTTAGCTAAGCCACATTCTCTCCAAAAGCAACTCAAGCTGCTACCAGTATTTTATCTCCAACCCAAGGAAGTGTTAGCTCTTTGGAATTCCATCTCCATTTCAACAGGTCTTGGTCTATTTGCCTGGAACAAATGGGCAGTGGTCTGCCTTCATCTTCTTCGACTTCTCAGTCGTTTTTGACAGGCTTGTTCTCTCCCTCCTCCTTGAAAATTTCTCCCCCCTTGGGACCATGGCAGCCTCTCTCTTGGTTCTCTTGCTGGCTCACCTGTCAGCCCTCTCAGTCTCCTCTCCAGGCTCCTCCTCTTTCTCCTGACCTCTCAGTGTTGGGATTTCTCAAAGCCAGCTCACAACCACTCTTCTTTCCATCTACAAGCCTCCTCTGCATGTTCTCACTCCCATCACTTCCAAGTTTATTGGTTTTTGTTTGATTGGTGGGTTGGTTGGTTGGTTGGTTGGTTGGCATTTTTTTGTGTTTTTTTGTTTGTTTTTTTTTTGAAACAGAGTCTCGCTCTGTTGCCCGAGCTGGAATGCAGTGGCATGATATCAGCTCACTGCAACTTCTGCCTCCCAGGTTCAAGCAATTCTCCTGTCTCAGCCTCCTGAGTAGCTGGGACTACAGGCACCTGCCACCACACCTGGCTAATCAAGTTGTTTATTCTCAAGACTCCCAAATTTATACTTCCACTGAGATGTCACTTAACACTCAGATGATCCTACTGGACATTCTCCCTTGGATCGACACAAGAAAGTTACCATGATTGCACTAAAGCTCTTGAGTTTTGACCCTCCTGCCCCAGCCACCTCACCCTCAACATCATCATTCCATGTAATCCCCAACTTAGAAGACAACAGCAGCATTATCCAAAACACTGTTTATATCAAATCAAATACAGGAATCTCTCACGACTCTTATTTTCCCTTTAGTCTCAAAATTCATTCCATTATTCCACCCATTCCAGCTCCAGCTTCCTCAAAAATTTTCCTTGAATCAACCCACCCATCCAGTTGCATAGCCTCTACCACAGTCCAGGACATCATCATCTCTCTTTGGACTTTTACCCTGGCCAGCTTCCTTGTTTCCAAAGCCATGAGAAAGATCCCTCTAGATTGAGAGACAATACCACCAAACCTTCAGAAGACACCTGGGAGGCCAACACCGGAGGCAACTACAGAGAGTCAGTTTTAAATGGCCAGGGAACAGGTCAGGTGAGGTGAGTGGGTAACAGGGAGTAAGCTGGAGAGGCACACAGAGGCTCTGAAAGCCATGCTAGTTTGAAGATTAATGTGAGTGCAGTGAAGAGCTGAGGAATGATCATAAATGAGAAAATGCCCTTGTAGGTATGCAAGTCAGGCACAGGAGAGGCCTCTGGCTACAGTGAAGGTACACCTCGTGGGAACTGGAAGAGAGCAGGGAAAATACAGCCCTACAGAGTTACTGCAACCAGCCAGCTAGAGGACGTTCATAAAGCTTGGTGTTTCTTTTGCCGTGCAGAAGCTGTGGAGTTTCATTAGGTCCCATTTGTCTATTTTGGCTTTTGTTGCCAATGCTCTTGGTGTTTTGTTCATGAAGTCCTTGCCTACTCCTATGTCCTGGATAGTTTTGCCTAGATTTCCTTCTCGGCAACCAACAGAATGGGAAAAAATTTTCGCAGTCTACCCATCTGACAAAGGGCTGATATCCAGAATTTACAAACAACTCAAGCAGATTTACAGGAAAAAAACAAACAAGCCCATTCAAAAGTGGGCAAAGGATATGAACAGATACTTTACGAAAGAAGACATATATGAGGCCAACAATCATATGAAAAAATGCTCATCGTCACTGGTCATCAGAGAGATGCAAATCAAAACCACATTGAGATACCATCTCACGCCAGTTAGAATGGCGATCATTAAAAAATCTGGAGACAACAGATGCTGGAGAGGATGTGGAGAAAAAGGAACTCTTTTACACTGTTGGTGGGAGTGTAAATTAGTTCAACCATTGTGGAAGACAGTGTGGCGATTCCTCAAGGCCTTAGAAATAGAAATTCCATTTGACCCAGCAATCCCATTACTGGGTATATATCCAAAAGACTATAAATCGTTCTACTATAAGGACACATGTACACGAATGTTCATTGCAGCACTGTTTACAATAGCAAAGACCTGGAATCAACCCAAATGCCCATTGATAATAGACTGGATTGGAAAAATGTGGCACATATACACCATGGAATATTATGCAGCAATCAGAAATGATGAGTTCGTGTTGTTTGTAGGGACATGGATGAATCTGGAAAACATCATCCTCAGCAAACTGACACAAGAACAGAAAATGAAACACCGCATATTCTCACTCATAGGTGGGTGATGAAAAATGAGAACACATGGACACAGAAAGGGGAGTACTAAACACTGGGGTCTATTGGGGGGAAAAGGGGAGGGCCAGCGGGAGGGGGAGGTGGGGAGGGATAGCCTGGGGAGAAATGCCAAATGTGGGTGAAGGAGAGAAGAAAAGCAAAGCACACTGCCATGTGTATACCTACGCAACTGTCTTGCATGCTCTGCTCATGTACCCCAAAACCTATAATCCAATAAAAAATTAAAAAAAAAAAAAAAAAAGCTTGGTGTTCTGTTCCTATGAAGTAAAGCCAGAAACATTTCCCTTCTATAAACGATATAGTCACAGTTACTTTTTTTAGTATTCTGAAAGGGAAAGCATAAGAAATGTTGCCAATCATTATTAATTGTACCTTAGAGGAATCAGCTTGCATAGGCATAGAGAGCAAGAGAGGGGAAAAATAAATTTGCAAAGAAAGCCTCTCTTCTAGACATTCTTCTTTTTCCCACAGTTAAAAGAAAATAAAGCAAAACAGAGACCTGAGCACCTTGTCTATCAACAGAAATGAGAGAAGAAAAGTGGAGAGGGGAGAGGCAAAACTGATTTTACTCTTAAAAGTGGGCTTTTATACATATTTGGAAAAATAAACTCCAGGTTTTCAAATACGATTGTGGATTTCGGCAAAGCAATAACTTTGTTTTCTTTTCATATTTACACATTGGATCCCCATGGTCCTGTCAGCTGCTAATATGAAGAACATAATTTAACATACTTGGCATTGTGAAAATGGGATAAATTATTAATCACTAAAAGACCCCTTGTCTGGATAGAATACCCATTTCACTGGCAAGGCCAGATAATACATGGTGGCTTAGACGCTGCAAAGTACAGATCATAAAAATTTAAAATACTACTTCCCAGGATTATCAATAATGAAGAGGTTCCCACATGGAGAGGTCCCAGGATTGGCAGGAACAATAAATAAAAGTGCAGAAGTGCTGACAAGGAGCGAGATTGTATTTTTATGAGCTGGATGTGCACAGTCCAAAAATAGATCTAAGCTGTATCCATCAGCTCATCCCTGGAGCAAAGAGACAGGTTCAGAGCCAGGACAATGAATGGCTGGCACTGAGTCCCTACTATGAGCCAGGCATGGTGCCGGATGCCCTGCTGAGGTGGACTCATTCAATTCTCATAATTCTCCTGACAACATTCTCTCCAACCCTCAATTCTCTCCTTCAAAATCGTTATTATTCCCATTTTTCAGATGAGGAAATTTAGCCTCCAATAGACCACTCACTTGCCTGTGATCAAATGATCAGCCTCTAGTTAAGCTGGATTCAAACTCAAGAATATCATACTTTTTCCTATTGATCATGTTTTTTGTTTTTTTGTAAAGTTACCCACCACATACCTAGCACTGTGTCAAACACTTTACATCCTATATCTCATCCAATCTTCTTAATCACTCTATGAGGTAAAGGTAATTATTCCCATTTTACAGATAAGAAGACTGAGTCCCAGAGAGCAGAAATGACTTCACAACCTCACATGGCCACTAGGAAGCAGAGCCCAGACTTGAACCTAAGCTCAGATCCAAATGCCACTTAACACTTGAACCCTGATCCTGGGGAACCAGGACATAATTAGGGAGGCCATAAAAACTGTGGAATGAATAAGTGAACAAATAAATCCTATTTCTAAAGAGAGAATGCAAACTTGCCCAAAGGGGCCTGCATCCTTAGTGGGGAACTTTCCCCATTTGCACCTCTCGCTGCTCACTCCACTTTGGGTCTGAGTTTTCCTGGGGCCCTTAAAGTTTGGTATTGGGCCCAGAACACAGGGCAAAATGTCAGTGCAAATTTTTGCAGTTTACCCATCTGACAAAGGGCTGATATCCAGAATTTACAAAAAACTCAAACAGATTTACAGCAAAAAAAAAAAACAAACAAGCCCATTCAAAAATGGGCAAAGGATATGAACAGACACTTTACAAAAGAAGACATACATGAGGCCAACAAACATATGAAAAAATGCTCATCATCACTGGTCATTAGAGAGATGCAAATCAAAACCACGTTGAGATACCATCTCACACCAGTTAGAATGGTGATCATTAAAAAATCTGGAGACAACAGATGCTGGAGAGGATGTGGAGAAATAGGAACACTTTTACACTGCTGGTGGGAGTGTAAATTAGTTCAACCATTGTGGAAGACAGTGTGGCGATTCCTCAAGGCCTTAGAAATAGAAATTCCATTTGACCCAGCAATCCCATTACTGGGTATATATCCAAAGGACTATAAATAGTTCTACTATAAGGACACATGCACACAAATGTTCATTGCAGCACTGTTTACAATAGCAAAGACCTGGAACCAACCCAAACGCCCATCGATGATAGACTGGACTGGGAAAAAGTGGCACAAATACACCATGGAATATTATGCAGCAATCAAAAATGATGAGTTCATGTCCTTTGTAGGGACATGGATGAATCTGGAGCACATCATTCTCAGCAAACTGACACAAGAACAGAAAATGAAATACCGCATATTCTCACTCATAGATGGGTGAGGAAAAATGAGAACACATGGATACAGGGAAGGGAGTACTACACACTGGGGTCTATTGGGGGGAATAGGGGAGGGACAGTGGTGGGGGGAGCTGGGAGGGATAGCCTGAGGAGAAATGCCAAATGTGGGTGAAGGGGAGGAAGGCAGCAAAACACACTGCCATGTGTGTACCTATGCAGCTATCTTGCATGTTCTGCACATATACCCCAAAACCTAAAATGCAATAAATAAATAAATAAAAATGTCAGTGCTCCAAAGACTTTAGTGGCAGTATTGTCCAACCCCATCAACTCACAAATGGGGAATCTGAGGCAGAGAGGGAAAGGGATTTGCCACAGGTCACACAGTAAAACTGAGTCAGAAGCAGGTCTCTAGTATGAATGCCAACTCCCAGTTCGGAGCTCTTGCCATGGAATAAACTTTGTTTTTCTTGCTGGACCTTTGTTTTCTCAGTATAAAAGTTGGCCTCAAGTGAACCACCTGGCCCAACAAATCTGTAACTCCCTAGTTCTACAGCAATGCACAACATGGAGCTAGATGAGGTAATCTCCATGGGTTTCTCTATGAGGGACTTCCAGCTCCTTCTGCTCTGAACAGAGGCAAGCTGCCTGGGATGGAATCATTACAGTGGTGCTCGTAGCTCTGCCACCTGAGTCTTCCACAGTCCAGAGGCCCAGGCCATGTCACTGCTCACCTCTCCTTGCTGCCTGGGGTGGTCCCTGTGACCTCCAGAAACAGGGAACCTGATTCTAGAACTAAACAGATAATGTTAAGAACTACAGCAATAATAATTACACTGTTGCATTAAGCATCTACTATATGCTGGGCACTATGATAAATATTTACTATGTATTTTCCTCATTTTATCTTTATAACAATCCTTAGAGGAAAATATTAGCGTCATGAGGAAACAGAGGGTCAGAGTGGTTAATAAACTTGCGCAGGGTCACACTGCAAGTAGGTGGAGTTAGGATTTGAATTCAAACTGTGTTGTTGTGACACCTCCCTGTACAGACAGAGACAGTGGCTTCACAGTGATCTCCCTGTGTGTGAAAGTGAACAAATTACATCCACTCCCTGAGACCATTCACCAGCCATGAAATGGGAATGATTTTTTAATAAAAATTCTGAGTCCAGGTGCAGCGGCTCACACCTGTAATCCCAGCACTTTGGGAGGCCAAGGCAGGAGGTTTGCTTGAGGCCAGGAGTTTGAGGCTAGTCTGGGCAAGAAGGCCCTATCTCTATAAAAAGTTTTAAAAATCAGCCTGGGTCAGAAGGAGGATTGCTTGACCCCAGAAATTTGAGGCTGCAGGGAGCAATATAGGACCACACCACTACACTCCAGCTTCAGGATGACAGAGAAAGACCCTGTCTCTAAAACTAAATGAATAAAATTTGGTGCATTCTTATGGTTAAAAAAAAAAAAGAAAAGAAACATGGAAAGTATAGAATAAAATTCTTCAAATGGAACCCACCCACCCCAATCCCCATTTCCCAAACATTTGTTTCTTGTGTGTCTTTCCAAAACTGTCTTATGAATTACAAGAGTAAAATATGCTCACACTGCGTGTGTTTCCCCACATGCGATCACTCCACACCACTCTCTTTAAAGCTGTTTGGATGGAGCAGTGTCTGCTGCATCTTTCCATGCTGGTGTGTGCACATCAACCTCGTTCTCAAAACCTCTGCTTAGGATTCCGCCTGCATGCGCCACAGCTCAGTTAACCAGGCCCTTCTCAGGGAAAAGTCCAAGTTGCTCCCAGTTCTTTTCAATATACAGTGGCCTTTGCATACTTGAAAAATATACCCAGAGGGTAATTTCCTACCAGTGAAAAGCATACCAGTCAAATGGCATCCACGGTTTACATTTTACAGACAATGTCAAAATACCCTCTGAAAACACTGCATCACATTACATAACCAACAAGAGCGAATTGAGGACAAGTTGCCATCCGTGTTCTCAACACGGAAATATCCATTTTTTTGTGCCAATCTGATAGGTTAAAAAGTATAGTTTGTTTAAATTATGTTTTCACTTTATAAGGTATTCTCGTTATGTTTATTGATCATTACCTATTTGCTGGATCTGCCTAGTCAGAGACGCTGTCCCAATTTGGGATGATTTATAATTCATCTCTTGAGATTCTCTGAAGAACCAGGAGGCTCTAGAGCCTGGAGCCTGCAGGGATGTGCATTTCTGCTGTTCCCTGGGGAAAGGTTATGCTTCTCCTATCCTGTGTCTCAGGGAGAAAAAGAAACCCTGCAGAAAGCCCAGAGAGAGGCCCAGAAGGCATGCAGTCCTCAGTGACAGCCCTAGGTCCCCCTTTCAGGCCTCCCTGGCAAAGCATCATCAGGACCAGACAGCCACCTGTGAAACTCTATCCTTCTCAGCACACTTCACTTCTGCAGTCTCCTTCTAAACCTGTCATCTTCAAGATACATATTCTGAATGCCAAGTGAAAGAAAGGAAACTATATCTTTGTGCTCCCTCAGTATGCCTTGCACTGAGCTGAGCCCATTAGACAATTGTCACACTGTTTCCCTCACCAGCACCCTCTTAGGCAGATATTATTGGCTGTTTTAGGGATGGACAAACTCAGCCCAGAGACGCTAAGCAGTGTACCTAAAGCTACACAGTAAGTAAATAGCTTAGCTGAGATTTGAACCCAGGTCTCTAAAACTATAAAGTGCATGTGGCCTACTGTGCAAAATTTGAAGCATGCCATACACTAGTCATTGGTTTCTAAATATCTGTGTTCATCTCCTCCCACAAGCAGGCAAATGACCTCCTCCAAGATGCATAAAGACTTAATAATCCATAGAAAGAAAAGGAGCGTTTGCCCACAGCACAGCAGCAGACTTGGTGATTACAGTTCACCTGGGGCTCTCCAAGGTGGGTTGTGCCTGTCTGTGATTTGTTTTCTGCAGACCTGCCACTCATTAGCTGGCATTCCCTGCACACCTGCATGCAGATCTTGGCTGCACTGTTTTCCATTGGTGTATCCTAGTTCTGCTTTCCACCTGTCTGACCCTGTTTCTGCACCTGTAAAATGCAGATCATGGTAGCACGTCACAGGGGTTGTGGGGACACCTGGGGTATTGTGGCTACTTAAGGCAGCAAGGCCCCAAAGGCCTGTCCTGAAATTTGATGTCTGCAGACTAATGTTCCAGCTTCTCAAGAGCTCGCTCCCATGACCAGGGGAAAGCCACCTAGATTTGAGTCTATTTCCTCAGCTACCAAGTGGAGAAACCGAGCCCAGTTTTAAGCTAGGCAAGCGAAAAGGGATCAGCCAGTAATTTCCACTGCCCACTGCATGCCAGACCTAAGGCTCCCGAGATGACACAGCCTCAGGTCTAGCTAGGGCCTTAGGTCTAGGGGGCAAATGGAGCAAAGAAAGCAAATTCTCCTCCTAAGCAACCTGGCACCATCTCTAAATACCACGAGCCTCCCCACCTCACTGCCACTGCTCCACTACCCTCTTCTCCCTGAACGTGGCAGTGGCCTTCTAGCTGGTGTCAGGCCTCCCATTATTTTCTTCTACTCCCATATTGGGGTGCTTCCGGCAACCCAGCCACCTCTGTTTTGGGGGACAGTAATCTTGTGCTGCGTGGAGTACTTATTGGGAAGAAAGAGGTAATGGAGGTCAGAAGACCAGGCATGAGACTGAGCCTGTCCCTTGTCCCTAGGGTGGCTCACAGCAATGAGGCCAATCTTCCAAAAATTGAAGCATGACTCTCATGCTTTAAATCACTTTAAAAAAAAAAAAAAAGCACCAGGCCCCACATGAACAGGTGCCCACCCTGCCTCATGTGTTAAGTCGCTCCCCATCATTTGACATCTCCAGCCAATGTGGCCCCCTCCTCTACCCTCCTCAGGGCTCAGCCAGGCCTGCTGCCTGAAACCCTGTTATTATAATCAGGTCCCCTATATGTCTCATTTCTCCTCTCATTACAACACCTTGATAGCCCTTCTCACAATTTGCATCTATATCCTTTTATTTGTACAATGGATTGTTCAAAGTCTCTATTCCCCATTGGACGGGAAGCTCCATGAAAGCAGTGGCCAATGCTGTCTATTCATGGCTGTGTATCTATGGCCTAGCACAGTGACTGGCGCACAGATGGTACCCTACAAAATTTGCTGGATGGATGGATGGGTGATGGACAGATGGACAGATGGATGGATGGATGGAGAGATGAATAATGAATGAATGAAGGAATACCTTCCAGTGTGATAAATACAACTATAGCTATACTTATGGGTGGTCGAGGAAGGCATTCAGGAGAGCTGCTTTCTGAACTGGGTTTAGAAAGATGAATATTGCCATCATACAAGCAAAGGAGCCAGAAGGACATTCTGGGAAGAAGGAATGGCATGTTCATAGAGGAGGGGGCATGGAATATCCAGGGGAGTGCGTGAGACTCTAGGGCAGGGTTTTCCAACCTTGGTGCTGTTGACATTTGGGGCAGGTTAATGCTTCCCAGGAGCAGGAGTGGGGTGTCCTGTTCACTGTAGGATATTTAGCAGCATTCCTGGTCTCCTCCCATAAAATGCCAGTAGAATCCACCCTCTGGTTGTAACAATGAAAAATATCTTCAGATACTGCTAACTGTCCCCAAGGGAGAGAAAACTGCCTGCAGTACTGCTGCTCCAGGAAGGTCTGGCATGCTGACATTCCAGGCACAATGTGGGAGTGAAAGGAATGGAGGCCAGCAGGCCAGATGGTGAAGGAGCTGGAGTGGTAAGGTTAGGATTCAGGGAGGGGATATTGTGGCGTGGGGATGCAGAGGGTTTCCATGGGAGAAGGACCCAGGCACAGCCTGGGAAGGCTTGGGGGCAGTGTGGAGGACTAAGGTTCATGAAAGGAAGAGGCATGAGGCCACTTAGGAGACTGGTGCTCCCCGCAGAGGCAGACACCAGTCTCTTCAACACCAGGCAGGGAGAGAGCACTGGGGATTCTGGTGTTCTGTTTGGGGGACCAGTGCAGGTCCCTTCCAGGAGCCTGCCAAGGGGAGGGCTCATGGGCCAGATGCAGCCACAGATGAGGGAGCCTAGAGTTTGAGGAATTACTATCCAAAAATAAGAGACTTCTTATTGAAGGCAGTGCAATGCAGAAAAAAAAGTTGGAACATCAAGTACACTGAGGTTCCAACCACAGTCCTTCCACTCTTCTGTAAAGTTTGGGCAGGTCATTATACTGATCTGAGCCTGTTTCCTCATCAGTGAAATAGGTGCACTGAAACCCGCCTCAAATGGCTGCTAGGAAGATTAACTGAAATAACACGAATGTCCTGCATAGTCCCCACCCCTAGCCCAGAGCAAGTCTTCAGACAAGTTCCATAAGAGGACTCTAGCTAGCCTCCAGAAGGTGTTCTCTTGATACTCAGATTTCATACTACTAAAGGATACTCAGAATAATGATTTTCAGTATTATAAGCACACTCTGTATTTTACATTTTCAAAAACGAAAGCCATGATCTGACATTAGGGTCAAATATCCTTCTTTCTGATAATTATCTTACCTTCAGATACTCACCATCTGACTAGAGCCTAATCAAAGGGCTTACAACTATGTCAGGGCTCACTCTGCCTCCTCTACAAAAGTCCTGTGAGGTGAGTCCCCAAATTAGCATCTCCATTCTATACACTAGAAAGCTGAGGCTGAGACAGCTTAAGAAACTACCCTCCAAGTTCTTAGCAAAAGCAGGCTGGTAAGAGTTGGAGTGAGATTTGAACCCACCAAAAGAGGTGGCTTCAGAGTCATTGCTGGTAACCAGGATGCTATTCTAAGCATTTAGAAGACCTTCAGTTTCTTAAATAAAAATTACTTTTAACACATCTGTTCTCATGGGGAAAAAATTTACTCTTGTAAAGATTCAAAAAATCTAAATATTAGCACAGAAAACTGATAATACAATTCCCCAGTCAGAGAAGACAGAGACCTAAGAGAGGAGAATGGAGTGCACTGCAGGTTAGTGGCTGAGTTCAAGCCATGGACCATACCTGGGGACTCCCAGGCCAGCTCACTCCTCATTCCTGATAAGGAGGAAGGTTCTGGAACAGCACTGCCTGGGCTCTACATCCAGGATGCTTTCCCAGCTATTTGCTGTGGGGAGCTACTTTACCACCCTGTGTCTGAGTTTCTGTAAAATTCGAACCAAAGTAGTGACTCTCTCACTGGAGCCTATTAACTCCTGAGAAGAAGAAATAAAATTGCATGCATGTGTGAGAGTGTGTGTGTGCACATACAGCTTAGCATCAAGAATTTAGGAAGCACCTGAAAAATGACGATGTTGTCCTCTTATAGTTTTTTTTTTTAACCAGGCACTTTACATATGACCATTTTGAAGTAGGTATGATCCTCCCCATGTCACAAAACAGGAAACTGAGGCCACCCAGGTGAAAGACTGTGTGGTGACAATCAGAGGGAGTCTTCAGTGTGCCCCTGTGAGGATGTGTCACACTGGGCTCCCCAAATTTTCCAGGTTAATTGGTTTCCCCTTGCACACATGCAGGCCCACTGTTAGAGAAAATGCATCATCCTTCAGGCTTTGGGACACCTTCTGGTACACCTGGCTGGATGCTCAGTGGTTATTAGACCTGCATTTTCTCTCAAGGAAAGAATAAAGCCCTGGGAGGTGGGTAGGAGAGTAAGGGAGGACAGAGACCATGATAATCTCTAGAGGACCTGCAGGCATGTAGAAGACTAGGGGAGAGATGACCTCAACACAATCCCCTTTCTTTGCACACCTCTTAGGGACATGCAGATCTGCAAGGCTGTAGCTGTTGGCCTCACAAAGCCCCAAGAAAATATTCCTCTCTTCTCCTACCCAACTTCTACTTATATCTGGGTTTGAACTCCAGTATTTCTACTTACTCATTCTGTGAGCTTGGATAACTCACCAAATTTTCATCAATAAATGCGAATGAATAATCCCTGACTCCCAGGGGTAATGCACACCTAAAACTGGTCCTCCACTTTGGCTGCACACAGGAGTCACCTGGGAGATTTAATTCATATAAGTGCCTGGGTCTCACTCTCAGAGGCTCTGATACAATCGTTCTAGGGTGTGGCCTAGAAAGCAGGAGTTTCAAAAGCTCCCCAGGTGATTCTAACATGCAGTTCAAAACCAAGAAGCTCTGATATACATGTATCAGGTACTCTATTTATACACTTCGCATCTCTTTAGTGTTAGTTGCCTGTTCAGAATTTATCTTTAAAGTATTTATCAGTTCCTCAGGATGGCTCTCAAGAATTTTCTCTGTGTGCCACCCCACCCGTACACGTTCTTATATTGACAATCTCTGCACTTTCAAAACAAATGATTCAACCCCTGGCCAATCAGCAGCCCCTTTATCTAGCTTTGGCTCCTCTTCTGTTGATTGGTTGAAGCCAATTGGTTAAGACACACAATACCCTCCTACAGATGCCAGTGGGAAATCAAACAGATGGAATGATCCATTGTTCGCTCTTCAGCCAGGGAACTCTATCATTAGCCTCCAAGTCTCTCCCTTACCGTGTACAAAAGCTCACATAATAAAACCCCCAACTTGTCCCGGGTGGACCTTAAATGATACTGTTTCTCCCTTCTGTGTCCATGTGTCCATAACCTCCACCCCACCTTTGTATGAATGCCCACCTCCATTCTTCATGGACTACTCCCATGTCAGGAGATGTGCCATCAGCCAGTCACTCATTTCCAGCCACGCCTCCCCCAAAGACACTCTCCTGCAGTCATGCTGCTCCCCGAAAGCTCTCCATACTTTGCACATGTGTGCCCTTTACCTTAAAAATGCCTTCCCTTCCCTGCTCCATGGTCTGCCAAAAAGGTTTTTTACTCACCTTTAAAGGCCCAATTCAAATGCTTTCCTCTGCTGTTTGCCTAACCTGTCTTCTCAGTCCCATTCCCAAACCCTCTCCACCCCAAAAGAATTTGTTTCCACCTGCGCACCTTCACAATCTTTGTAATCCTCGCATATAGCATATAACCGGATGAATTAGACTAATTTGTCATACTGGAAAAGGATTTTGTAATTTTGCCTTTTTATAACCAACTCCTAGTATAGGGACAGGGCCTTAACAGGTACAAACTGAATGCTTGTTGGAGTGAATCCAGTCCTCTGTCCTCAAATCTATACCTGTCAATTTTTGAAACACCTTCCCAAAATAATCAAGATGAATTTTCTGTCACCATCTATAAGCTTATTAGTATTCATCAGCTGTAAGAAAACTTTAACAAGGAAAGATTAATTTGCTTGCCCATTTATGCAGATATGAACAAAAAATGAATAAACACTTACCATAAATCTGAAATAACATAAGATATGTCTTGGCTCTGGAAGGAATAACTACATTTTACAAGAAATGGAGCACATTTGGCAGATAATGGAATGAAAGGGTTTGTGAGGTGGATTTTTTTGCTGCTTTATTTCCTGAGATGGGGGTAGCCTGGGGGCTGATGAGAGCAACAGCACCTGCTTTACCTTTTCTGGAGCAGGCAGCTGTAAGTGATTAACCTCCAAGGGAGTGATGAGAGGGACGGTCTGGAAGCCATCCTCAACTGAAGGCGGTTTGGTTCCCTTCTCGCTGGGGTTACTGTTCAGCTTCACCATCCTTGCGCCTTTCTTCCCAGACCTAAGGCAAGCAGTGGGATTCTGGTTACAGCAGGAGGTGAGGCAGAAAGAGAAAGCTGATGACAGAGAAAATAGCGCTGTCCTCAACAGCTCCATTCAAGTGGCTCACAGTCTAGCGATCAGTCATTGATCTTCCACTAGATTTCCTTACATGATTCCCATTGTCCAATAAAACTTCTTTAATTATCAAAATATGCCACCTGCCCACAGGGTTCAACAGCACTGAAATTTAAGGAATTCAAGGAAAATCCTAAACCTACACACAAAAAAATATATGTGTAAAACAAATACCCAAGACACTAAAGCTGAAGTGTTCAAACAATGCCAGTAAAAAGATTATTTTTAGTACAAAATGAAGTCCTATTATCCCATCCTCCCACCCCCTCCCGCAGTATGGTAAATTTCACCTCACCACTCTGGTTGCTATTTTATTATACTGGTTTTCCATCAGCAATACCCTAAAACACAATAAATCCATTCAGTGTTTCTATGTGAACCCTGTTACATCATATGTGGATTGCACATGAGGTGCAATTTCCTAAAACAAACAAAACAAAAAGGCTAGCTTGAACCTGATCCTGTTATTCAGCCATGGAATGCCTCCATTTCCTCAATAGCGAAGGGTCATTGTTTTGGGGGGGGTGGGTTCCATGGAAAGTTAGCAGCTCCCATATTGCAAGATTGCCAACTAAATAAACAAATCACATTTATTTGTCTCCAGATCTCTTGGATGTCAAATGGTGCTCCTCTCCCACCCCCAGAAGCTCAACACAACTGAATTTCTTCTCTCAATCCTGCTGATGGAACGTTATTAGACAAAACAGTGTTGTTGTGGGAGTGAACGGGGTTGGAAGATATTGGGGAGTGGTTATAACAAAAACAAATGTCTACTTACTGTGCTGCACTCTTGAGGGTCGAAGCAGATTCAAGCCAATTTGAAGAGGAGGAGGACGGCCAGGAGTCCTCCCTCCTCAGCCCGAGCTTGTGGTGCTGAAAGGACAGCGCCTCGCGTGTGTCTGGATCGGAGCTTCTGAGAGCAGGCGTGAGCGAGCGGGGACGAGCTCCTGGCAGCTGCCTGCCTGCTTGCTCGCTCGCGCCCCCTCCTACTGGGGAACGCGCTCCCACACCATCTGTCATCTGGCACCACCTGCTGTTTCCTATGCATGGCCACAACCACTGCATGGGACAAAATGGTTTTAAGAAAGTGGGAGGGATTCTGGCCACATCAAAAATAAATTTCTTTGCACCATATAACGAGGAATCCTTGAGCCTTTGGAAAAACTGGAAAAGCAGGTACATTCATTTGGAGAACGGATTGCCTCCTAAGGCCTTCCAGAACAATATCATAAAACAGAATGGTTCAAGATCTCTACTGTGCTCTGACCCTGTGGTCAGGACAGAAGGGAAACATATTTATTGTGTATCTTTCATGCAGTGGGCACTTTTCCATCCTCTTTCAGACTATTTCCCTCATTTGCAAAACGGGGTTTCTAATAGTACCTACATGATGGGGTTAGTACAAAGTATGAAATGGGATAGCATAGGGAATGCATTTAGTACAGAGCAGGGACTATGGCAAGCACCATATTCACATAAGCTACTATGCTCATCATTGCACTGTGATTTTACAGGTGAGCCAAAGTAACCAGAGCTGGGACTTCAACCCTGATCCATGACCACTAAAATTTGTATCCAGCCCAGGGCATTATATGGCTTCCAAGTTGGTGTCTGGAATCAGAGAGGGCAAAGTCCTTAGTGTCTACTCTACCAAATTCTGGCTGTAAGGATTCTGGGCATTTTGCATTTATTCCTTAAACTTCCATTTCCTTATCTCTGGTATAAGAATAATAATATCTCTCTTGCAGAGTAATTGTGAATATGAGAAGAGATTGTGCTCAAGGAAACCCCTTATTACTTAGGGACAAGGTTCTGAATGGCTGAATTATTTTATCCCTGGGGATTGCTCATAGACTCTTCAAATCCTCTGAGGTCAAGGCTGTTGCCACTGTTTTCACTAAGCTGTGACTCAAGTCACTGATGGTTGTTTATTCCCCAGCTGAAGTGCTGTTTATGATGCACTTCATGAGGTCCAGCTGTCTTGGCATTTGTAATAGGGTCTTCTTTTGCTTTCAAAAGTATTCTAGTTTATGTGATAAATAGGTCACCCTAGTTAGTGCCCACGTGCTGAGCATACATTCTACTAGATAAAAGGCCAGGAGAAAACTTACGTATTATATATATTGTTCAGTAGTGAAACGTGTGTGTGTGTGTGTGTGTGTGTGTGTAGACAAAGAGAGAGAGAGATTTTCTAAGAGGACAAAGGATAACACATCTGAGTTGCACAGAGCTATTTTAATAGAAGTATGCAGATATATGAGATGGGAGTGTCCCAATAAATGTTAGTCCTCAACTCCCTTCTTTCCTAAGACCTAGATGATTTTCAGGTGCAATCATTGTCTAAGGACAACAGGACGACACAATGTGGACAACCACATAGAGTCAATTGTGAACACTTGTGTTTAATCCTATTATTGCTGCCTCCAGAGGAAAAAGAAGTTCCTTTTGACATGTCTCGTGATTGATTCACACATAGAAACTACACTTTTAATAATTCCAATACAAGATTCTGCATAGCAAAGGAAATAATTAACAAACTAAAGAGAAAACCTACAAAATGGAAGAAAATATCTGCAAACTATGCATCTGACCAGGGGTTAATATCTGGAATATATAAGAAATCCAAACAACTCAAAAGCCCCAAAAAATATGGTTTAAAAATTCGCAAGAGACCTGAATAGACATTTCTCTAAAGAAGACATATACAGGAGAAGATCCAAGATGGCTGTTTAGGAGCAGCTCAGGATTGCAGCTCCCAGTGAAAGTGCAGAGGGTGAGCAGATGCCACATTTCCAGATGGATCTTTATTGCCCACAGACCAGGAGATTCCCAGGTGGAGGAACCCCAAGGGTCACCAGCACAGCTGTTTTGCCTGGCATGACTGTTTTCCAGTGCCCCAGTGCAGCAGTTCTCCATACAAAATACACTGCTCTGGTTGCCCTTTTAAGCTGGTGATTGGAGCTCCAGGAAGGCAGAGACACCCATTCATCTGATTAAACAGAGGACTGGAACAGGGAGCCAGGCCAGCAGATTCCCAGGCAAAAAAGTGCCATGAATCTCAGTGCCATTGTTTCAGCCGGTGCAGTGAGTCACCGCAAGGAAAATCACACAGATCCCAGCATCTTTTCTTTAGGCGACTAGAACACCTGGGAGAGAGTCAACCATTCAACTTTTAAAAATGGCTCTGAGGCAGGGAGCCAGGTGATCAGGCTCGGTGGGTCCCACCCACACACACACACAAAAAAAAACCAGCAACTGGAAAGGCTCTGGGTTAAGAGTTTCACAGCAAGCACAGCTGAACCCAGGATGGTCCAGCTCTGTGGGGGAGGGGCGTCCGCCATTACCGAGGCACTCCACCCCTACGGAAGTAGTCCACCATTGCTGAGGCAGTTCTAACCACACCTATATAAACAGTACTGCAGGGAAATTCACATGGCAGCAGGGCAGAGCCCACAGCAGCTCAGCAAAGCCTCTGCAGGCAGACAGTGTCTAGGCTGCCTCCATGTTGAGCAGGGTAGCTCTAAAAAAAGGCAGCAGAACAATGGAAACTCATAAATAAAGCCCTAACTCCCCGGGACAGAGCACCTGGGAAAAAAAAGGGGGTTTATGAGTTCTGCTGCAGCAGACATAAAAGTACCTGCCCAGCAGCTCTGAATGAACAATGGAGCTCATAGCTCAGCACTTGAGCTCCTATAAAAGACAGACTGTCTCCTCAAGCAGCTCACTGACTCCCATATATCCAAAGAGTCACCTCACAAAGGACTGATCAGACTGATATGTGGCGGGCATCATTCTGGAACAAAGATAGCAGAAGAAGCAACTGGTAGCAACCCTTACTGTTCTGCAGCTGCTGCAGGTATCCCCAGGCAAGCAGGGCCTGGAGTGGACCTCAGCAGTCCTACAGCAGAGGGGCCTGAATGGTAGAAGAAAAACTAAGAAACAGAAATAACGTCATCATCAACAAACTGGACATCCACTCAGAGACACAATCAGAAAATCAGCAACTACAAAGATGACAGGTGGATAAATCCACAAAGATGGGAAGAAACCAGTGCAAAAAGGAGGAAAACACCTGAAACCAGAACACCTCTCCTCCTACATGGGATCACAACTCCTCGCCAGCAAGGGAACAAAGCTGGACGGAGAACTGGTGTGACAAAATGACAGAATCAGACTTCAGAAGATGGGTAATGAGAGACTTCTCTGAGCTAAAAGAACATGTTCTAACCAAATGCAAAGAAACTAAGAACTTTGAAAAAAGATTTGACAAAATGCTAACCAGAATGGACAACTTAAGAGAGGAATATGAGTGAATTGATGGAGCTGAAAAACACAACATGAGAACTTTGTGAAGAATGCACAACTTTCAACAGCTGAATTGACCAAGTAGAAGAAAGGATGTCAGAGGTTGAAGATCAACTCAATGAAATAAAATGAGAAAGCAAGATTGGAGAAAAAAGCTTAAAAAGGAATGAACAAAGTCTCCAAGAAATATGGGACTATGTGAAAAGACCTAATCTACATTTGATAGGTGTACCTGAAAGTGACAAAAAGAATGAATCCAAGCTGGAAAATACTCTTCAGGATATTATCCAGGAAAACTTCCCCAACCTAGCAAGGCAGGCCAATTCTCACATCCAGGAAATACAGAGAACACCACGAAGATATTCTCCAAGAAGAGCAACCCCAAGGCACATATTCATTAGATTCACCAGGCTAAAATGAAGGAGAAAATGCAAAGGGCAGCGAGAGAGGAAGGCCGGGTTACCCACAAAGGGAAGCCCATCAGACTCACAGAAGATCTCTCAGCAGAAACCCTACAAGCCAGAAGAGAGTGGTGGCTAATATTCAACATCCTTAAAGAAAAGAACTTTCAACCCAGAATTTCATATCCAGCCAAACTGAGCTTCATAAGTGAAGGAAAATTAAAATCCTTTGAGAACAAGCAAATACTCAGATATTTTGTCACCACCAGGCCTGCTTTACAAGAGCTCCTGAAAGAGGCCTACACATGGAAAGGAAAAGCCAGTACCAGCCACTCAAAAACATATCAAATGGTAAAGAACATCAACACAATGAAGAATCTGCATCAACTAATGGGCAAAACAGCCAACTAGCATCAAAATGGCAGCATCAAATTCACACATAACAATATTAACCCTAAATGTAAATGGACTAAACGCCCCAGTCAAAAGACACAGACTGGAAAATTGGATAAAAAGCCAAAACCCATCCATGTGCTGTATCCAGGAAACCCATCTTACATGCAAGGATACACAAAGGCTCAAAATAAAGGGATGGAGGAACATTTACCAAGCAAATGGAGAGCAAAAAAAAAAAAAAAATGCAGGAGTTGCAATTCTTGTCTCTGATAAAATAGACTTTAAAGCAACAAAGATCAAAAGAGACAAAGAAGGACATTACATAATGGTAAAAGTATCGATGCAACAAGAGCTAACAATCCTAAATATATATGCACCCATTACAGGAGCACCCAGATACATAAGGTAAATTCTTAATGACTTACAAAGAGACTTAGACTCCCACACAATAATAGTGGGAAACTTTAACATCCTATTGTCAATATTAGACAGATCAATGAGACAGAAAATTAACAAGGATATTTAGGACTTGAACTCAGACGTGGACCAAGCACACCTAACAGACATTTACAGAACTCTCCATGCCAAATCCACAGAATATACATTCTTCTCAGCACCACATCACACCTACTATAAAATTGACCACATAATTGGAAGTAAAGCACTCCTCAGCAAATGCAAAACAACTGACATAATAACAAACAGTCTCTCAGACCACAGTGCAATCAAGTTAGAACTCAGAATTCAGAAACGAACTCAGAACCGCACAGCTTCATGGAAACTGAACAACTGGCTCTTGAATGTTGACTGGATAAACAATGAAATGAAGGCATAAATAAAGATGTTCTTCAAAACCAATGAGAATAAAGACACAACATACCAAAATCTCTGGGACACATTTAAAGCAGTCTCTAGAGGAAAATATATAGCAATAAGTGCCCACATAAGAAGAAAGGAGAGATCCAAAATGGACACCCTATCATCAAAATTGAAAGAGCTAGAGGAGCAAGACCAAAAAAACTCAAAACCTAGCAGAAGACATGAAATAATTAAGATCAGAGCAGAACTGAAGGAGATAGAGACATTTAAAAATCCTTCAAAAAATCAATAAATCCAGGAGCTGGTTTTTCAAAATATCAAGAAAACAGACAGAACACTAGCCAGATTAATAAAAAAGCAAAGAGAGAATAACCAAATAGATGCAATAAAAACGATAAAGGAGATATCACCACAGATTCCAGAGAAATTCAAACCATCATTGGAGATTATTACAAACAACTCTATGCACATAAACTAGTAAAGTAAACCTGGAAGAAATAAATAAATTCCTGGACACTTGCATCCTGTCAATCCTAAACCAGGAAGAAGTTGAAAACCTGAATACACCAATAACAAGATCTGAAGTTGAGGCAGCAATTAAGAGCCTACCTCATAAAAAAAAGCCCAGGTCCAGATGGGTTCACAGCCAAATTCTACCAGAAGTACAAAGAGGAGCTGGTACCATTCCTTCTGAAACTATTTCAAATAATCCAAAAAGAGGGAATCCTTCCCAAATCATTTTGTGAGACCAACATCATCCTGATACCAAAACCCGGCAGAGACTCAAGAAAAAAAGAAAAACTTCAGGCCAATATCCATGATGAACATAGATGCAAAAATCTTCAATAAAACACTGGCAAGCAGATTGCAACAGCACATTAGAAAGCTTATCCACCCTGATCAAGCAGGATTCATCCCAGGGATGCAAGGCTGGTTCAACATACGCAAGTCTATAAAGGTAATTTACCACATAGACGGAACCAAAGACAAAAACCACATGATTATCTCAATTGATGCAGAGAAGGCCTTTGACAAAATTCAACAGCCTTTATGCTAAAAACCCTCAATAAACTAGGTATTGACAGAACATATTTCAAAATAACAAAAGCTATTTATGACAAACCAACTGCCAATATCATACTGAATGGGCAAAAACTGGAAGCATTCCCTTTGAAATCTGGCACTCAACAAGGATGCCCTCTCTCACCAGTCCTATTCAATATAGTACTGGAAGTCCTAGCCAGAGCAATCAGGCAAGAAAAAGAAATAAAAGATACTCAAATAGGAAAAGAGGAAGTCAAATTGTCTCTATTTGCAGACGACATGATAGTATATCTAGAAAACCCCATCGTCTCAGCCCAAAATCTCCTGAAACTGATAAGCAACTTCAGCAAAGTCTCAAGATACAAAATCAATGTGCAAAAATCACAAGCATTCCTATACATGAATAACAGACTTAAAGAGAGCCACATCAGGAACAGACTGCCATTCACAAGGAGAACTATAAACCACTGCTCAACGAAATAAGAGAGGACACATACAGATGGAGAAACATTCCATGTTAATGGTTAGGAAGAATCAATATCGTGAACATGGCCATACTGCCCAAAGTAACTTACAGATTCAACGCTATCCCCATCAAGCTACCAATGACCTTCTTCACAGAACTGGAAAAAACCACCTTAAACTTCATATGGAACCAAAAGAGAGCCCGCACAACCAAGTCAATTCTAAGCAAAAAATAACACAGAGGGAGGCATCACACTACCAGACTTCAAACTATACTACAAGGCTACAGTGATCAAAACAGCATGCTACTACTAGTACCAAAACAGAGATATAGACCAATGGAACAGAACAGAGGCATCGGAGGCAACACAACATATCCACAACCATTCGATCTTTCATAAACCTGACAAAAACAAGCAATGGGGAAAGGATTCCCTGTTTAATAAATGGTGTTAAGAAAACTGGCTAGCTATGTGCAGAAAGCAGAAACTGGACCCCTTCCTGACACCTTACACTAAAATTACTCCAGATGGATTAAAGACAAACATAAGACCTGGCACCATGAAAACCCTAGAAGAAAATCTAGGCAAAACCATTCAGGACATAAGAGTAGGCAAGGACTTTATGACCAAAACACAAAAAGCATTGGCAACAAAAGCCAAGATAGACAAATGGGACCTAATCAAACTCCACAGCTTCTGCACAGCAAAAGAAACAGTCACTAGAGTGAATCGGCAACCAACAGAATGGGAAACAATTTTTGCAGTTTACCCATCTGACAAAGGGCTGATATCCAGAATTTACAAAGAACTCAAACAGATTTTCAAGAACAAAACAAGCCCATTCAAAAATGGGCAAAGTATATGAACAGACACTTTACAAAAGAAGACATACATGAGGCCAACAAACATGAAAAAATGCTCATAATCGCTGGCCATCAGAGAAATGCAAATCAAAACTACATTGAGATACCATCTCACACCAGTTAGAATGACGATCATTTAAAAATCTGGAGACAATAGATGCTGGAGAGGATGTGGAGAAATAGGAACACTTTTACACTGTTGGTGGGAGTGTAAATTAGTTCAACCATTGTGGAAGACAGTGTGGCGATTCCTCAAGGACCCAGAAATAGAAATTCCATTTGACCCAGCAATCCCATTACTGGGTATATATCCAAAGGATTATAAATCATTCTACCATAAAGACACATGCACACGAATGTTCATTGCAGCACTGTTTACAATAGCAAAGACCTGGAACCACCCAAATGCCCATTGATGATAGACTGAACAGGGAAAATGTGGCACAAATACACCATGGAATATTATGCAGCAATCGAAAACAATGAGTTCATGTCCTTTGTAGGGACATGGATGAACCTGGAGACCATCATTCTCAGCAAACTGACACAAGAACAGAAAATGAAATGCCGCATGTTCTCACTCATAGGCGGGTGTTGAACAATGAGAACACATGGACACAGGGAGGGGAGCACTACACACTGGGGTCTGTTAGGGGGAATAGGGTAGGGACAGCTGGGGGTGGTAAGTTGGGGAGAGATAGCATGGAGAGAAATGCCAGATATAGGTAAAGGGGAGGAAGGCAGCAAATCACACTGCCAAGTGTGTACCTATGCAACTATCTTGCATGTTCTTCACATGTACCCCAAAACCTAAAATGCAATTTTAAAAAATGCAAAAAATTTTTAAAAAAGACATATACATATATGAAAAAGTGCTCAATGTCCCTAATTGTCAAAGAAATGCAAATCAAAACTACAATGAGATATCACCTCGCCCCATTACAATGGCTATCATAAAAAGACAAAGACAACAAATGCTGCCAAGAACATAGAGAAAGGGGAACTATTATACACTGTTCGTGTGAATGTAAATTAGTATAGCCATTATGAAGAACATCATGGGAGTTCCTCAAAAAATTAAAAATAGAACCACCATATGATAACAATTCCACTACACTTAATGTTTATCTAAAGGAAAGGAAATATATATATATATATATATATATATATATATATACACACACACACATACACACATACACACACACAAAGGAATACTATTCAGCCACAAAAAAAATTGTCATTTGTGGCTGCATGGATGAAGCTGGACATTCTTAAAATAAAATAAGCCAGGCACAGAAGGACAAATACTTCATGATCTCACTAATGTGAAATCTTTAAAAACAAAAAATTATTCTCATGGAAGTATAGAGTAGAATGGTGCTTATCAGTGGCTGGAGATAGTAGGGAACAGCAAATAAGGGGGAGAGATTGGTCCAGGGGTACAAAGTTACAGGAGGAGTAAGTTATGGTGCTACATTGTGAAGCAGGGTAACTATGGTTAACAATATTGCATTGTGTATTTTAAAAGAGCTAAAAGAATTTTGAATGTTCTCATACAAAGAGATGATAAATAAATGAGATGGACATTTGATACACCCTGATTTGGTCACTACAGAAGGTATACATATATCAACCAGGCAGTGGCTCACGCCTGTAATCCCAACACTTTGGGAGGCCAAGGCAGTCTGCTCACTTGAGGTCAGAAATTCGAAACCATCCTGGTCAACATGATGAAACCACCTCTCTACTAAAAATACAAAACTTAGGCTTGGTGACAAGTGCCTGTAATCCCAGCTACTCTGAAGGCTGGGGCAGGAGAATCACTTGAACCTGGGAAGCAGAGATTGCAGTGAGCAGAGATTGTGCCACTGCACCCCAGCCTGGGTGACTGAGCAAGACTCCAACTCAAAAAAGAAAACAAAGAATGTATACATATCAAAACATCACACTGTCCTCCATACATATGTACAATTATTATGTGTTAACTAAAAGCAAAATCTAAAAAAATAACTTCAAGCCTGAGGTATTGAGTTTAGTAAGGTCCAAGAGAAGAGTCTGTCTCAATTTAGTGGGAAATCCAGGTTTCCTGATATGTGAAGCCAGGAGAGAAGCTGCAGGAAGAACCAAGGGGCTGGAGTCATATGGGAAATTTTCTCCTGGTTGGCGAGGTCCTATTTTTTCTTCTTCCAGCTATTTTGAAATATATGATAGATTGTTATAAATTATAGTTACACTACTGTGAGAGGTTCTTAAAATAATAGACTATTATAGTATTATAATAGACTATTTTTCTGCTATGTACTGATTACATATATATATATACATATATATATATATATATGTGTATATATATATTCTTTTTTGAGATGGAGTTTCACTCTTGTTGCCCAGGCTGGAGTGCAATGGCACAATCTTGGCTCACTGCAAGCTCTGCCTCCTGGGCTCAAGCAATTCTCCTGCCTCAGCCTCCCGAGTAGCTGGGAATACAGGCACCCATCACCATGCCTGGCTAATTTTTTGTATTTTTAGTAGAGACGGGGTTTCCCTATGTCAGCCAGGCTGGTCTTGAACTCCCACTCTCAGGTGATCTGCCTGCCTGAGACTCCCAAAGTGCTGGGATTACAGGCGTGAGCCCACACCCAGCCTGATCTTTTTTTTTTTTTTTAAGAGAGAAGGTCTTGCTCTGTCATCCCACTGGAGTGCAATGATCACTGCAGCTTCGAACTCCTGGCCTCAAGTGATCCTCTTGCCTTGACTTCCCAAATCACTGGGATTATAGGTATGAGCCACCTACTCC
Source organism: Callithrix jacchus (assembly GCF_049354715.1). Lineage (NCBI taxonomy): Eukaryota > Metazoa > Chordata > Mammalia > Primates > Cebidae > Callithrix > Callithrix jacchus. The sequence continues at coordinate 66,476,669 of NC_133503.1, read as the reverse complement.
TGGCCTGGAGTTCTTTAAAATATGCTTGTAGTTGAAAACAAAAATTATAACATCTTCTGAGGTATTCAGTTATGTAGAGTAATATATAAGACAACTGCAACACAAAGAATTGAGGCTAAAGGGACCAATTTGGTGGGAATGTTTCTGTATTCTACTTGAAGTAGCAAAATTATTTATTCCAACTAAACTATGAAAAGTTAAATTTGTATATTGTAATCTCTAGGGCAACCAAAAACATACAAAGGGATATAGTAGAAATGCATTAGATCAAATGAGATACAAAAAAGTTCCAAAAGAAGGCAGAAAGGAAAAGGAGAGAAACAAAAAAAAAATTTAGGGAGCAGAAGAAAACAAATGATGAAATAGTAGACTTCAAACATATCAATGATTACATCAGGTGTAAATGGGCTAAACAAACTAATTACAATGTTTGTCAAAATGGAGGAAAAAAATGAACCAAATATATGCTGTCAACAAGAAATTCATTTCAATTATAAAAATATAAGTAGATTAAAAGTAAAAGCATGAACTCTAGGCTTTCAGCTCAAAGGAAAACAAGAGACAGCCTTCTTCTGTCATGCCACATCTGATTTCACCTAACACCAGCCGCCCCTTCCATGCCATCCATGTTTAAGCACACCAAGATCAAAGATGTATACCTGAAGTACACTGGTGGGGAAGTCAGTGTCATCCCTGCCTTGACCCCTAAAATCAATTCCTTGGATCTGTCTCCAAATAAATGTTGGTGATGACATTGCCAAGAAAGCTAGTGACTGGAAGACCCTACAGATTACAGTGAAATGAATCATTCAGGACATGCAGGCCCAGACTGAGGTAGTACATTCTGCCTCTGCGCTATCATCAAAGTTCTCCAAAAATCACTCTGAGACACAAAGCAGCAAAACAAAAACAGTAAACAGGTTGAAAATATCATTTTTGTTGCAATTGTCAGCATTTCTCAATGCAGCCCCAATATTTAGCTAGAGAACTCTCTAGAACCCTTAAAGAGCTCCTGGAGACTGTCCACTTGGTGGACTGCACTACTGATGGCCACCACCCTTGTGACATAGATGACATCAACAATGGCAAAGTGGAATGTCCAGCTACTTAAGAACTACAAAGGAAAATATTTAAATGAAGGTTCATTTGACAACCAAAAACAGAGCAAAATGATGAAACAAGATACACCAAGGTAACACTGACCAAAAGAAAGCTGGAGTAGCTATATGAATATCAAACAAACTATCCAGAGCAAAGAAGAGAGTGATAAAGAGGGAGATTACACACATGATAAACGGGTCAATTCACCAAGAAGACATAACAATTCTAAATGCATATGAAACTAATAACAAAGCTTCAAAACACATGAACCAAAACCTGACAGAACTAAAAGGAGAAATAGACAAAACCACAATTATAGTTGGAAACTTCAGTGCTTTTCTCTCTTTAATTGACTGATAGAACAAACAGAAAATTCAGGCATATTAACATTTTGGACTGGATGATTATGGCAAGGGTTGTGGGGTAAGGCTGTTCTGTGTATTGTAGGATACTTAGCAGCATCCCTGGCTTCTACCAGATGCCAGCAGCATCCCCTCCTTTGAGAACCACTGCTATAGAAGAATACAATATCATCAATTAACTGAATCTAACTGACATTTATAGAATAATTCACCCAACAACAGGAGAATAAACATTCATTTTTAGTGCACATTGAACACATACCAAGATACATATCCTGAGTTATAAAACAAACCTGAAAAAAATTTAAAAATTGAGTTAATACAAAAAACTGTTTTCTGACTATAATGGAATTAGACCAAAAATCAATGACAGAATAGCAACAGGAAAGTCTCTAAACAGAAGTTAAACAACATTCTTTGAAATAATTCATATATCAAAAAGAAAGTCTTAAGAAAAATGAGAAAATATTTTGAACTGAACAAAAATGAAAACACAAGATATCAAATTTGGGGAGTGCAGCTTCAGTAGTAATAAGAGAAAATTTTGCAGCATTAAATGTATATATTATAAAAGAAGAAAGTTTTCAAATAAATTAACACTTTACCCAGAAATAAGAAGAGCAAAATAAACCCAAAGCAAAGAGAAGGAAAAAGATAACAAAGAGCAGAAATCAATATAATCAAAAACAGAAAAACAATGAAGCAAATCAATAAAGACAAAAGCTGGTTCTTTAAAAAGATTAGTAAATTTGACTGGGAAGAGTGGCTCACACCTGTAATACCAGCACCTTGGGAGGCCAAGGAGGATCACTTGAGCCTAGGAGTTCTAGACCAGCCTGGGAACCATAGTGATATCCCATCTCTACAAAAAAAAAAAAAACTAAAAATTACTCAGGTATGGTGGCACATGGCACATGCCTGTAGTCCCAGCTATTCAAGAGGCTGAAATGAGAGACTCACTCGAGCCAGTTGAGGCTGCAGTGAGCTGTGACAGAGCCACTGCACTTCAGCCTGGGTGACAGAGCAAGTGGGCTAGAATGTTTAGCCCACTTACACTTAAATTTAAAAATTGTGCTGGGAGCGGTGGCTCACGCCTATAATCCCAGCACTTTGGGAGGCCAAGGCAGGTGGATCATCTGAGGTCAGGAGTTCGAAACCAGCCTGGCCAACATGTGAAACCCTTTTTCTACTAAAAAAAAACTACAAAAATTAGCTGGGCCTGGTGGTACACGCCTGCAATCCCAGCTACTCAGGAGGTTGAGGCAGGAGAATCACTTGAGTCCAGGAGGCAGAGGTTGCAGTGAGCTGAGATCATGCCACTGTACTTCAGCCTAGGCAACAAGAGTGAAAATCCATCTCAAAAAAAAAAAAGGTTAAAAATTAGTAACTGTGATGCACCTCTGGAAAAACTGACAAAGAGAAAAGATAAAACACACAAATTATTAATATCATTAATGAAAGAGGAGCTAACACTACAAAGCATGAAGATATTAAAAGAATAAGAGACTGCTACAAACAATTCTATATACATAAATTTGATAAAGTAGATTACATGGGCCAATTTTTCAAAAACCATAAACTAGTAAACTTACTGAAGATGAAATGATAATCTGAACGATAATTCCAACTATTAAGGAAATTGAATTTGTAGTAAAAATCTTCCCCCAAAAATGAGTCTTCAAACCAGACAGTTTCACTGTTGGAACAAATATTTTTAACAAAAATTATACACAATCTCTTCTAGAAAACAGAAGAGATAAACAGCTCCCAATTTATTCTATGAGGCCAGCATGACTCTCACACCAAAACCAAAGACAGTACAAGACAAGAAAAATACAGGCCAATATACCTTATGAATATAGGTACAAAACTTTTCAACAAAATATTAGAAAATCAAATCCACTGATGGACAAAAAGAATAGTACACCATGGGCTTTGTCCTAGGAGTAAAATTGATGAAGAAAAAACATTTAATAAAATTTATGTCCATTCACAATAAAATCTCTCAGCAAAGTTGGAACAACAGGAAACTTAGCTTGATAAAGGACATCTTAAAAACAAAATAAAACTTGACCAAGCATAATGGCTTATATCTGTAATTCCAGCACTTTGGGAGGTAGAGATGGGAGGATCACTTGAGGCCAAGAGTTTGAAACCAGTCTGAGCAATATAGTAAGACCACATCTCTACAAAACAAATTTTAAATTAGCATTATGTTATACTTAATGGTAAACAGCAAAATGGCTTCCTCATAATATCTGAAACAAAGCAACAATCTCACCACTCTTACTTAGAAGTGTACTAACCAGTGCAATAAAGCAAGAAAAATTAGTAAGAGGCTTATGGATTGGAAAGGAAGAAATAAAACTATCCTTATTTGTAGAGAACATAATTGCTTGCATTAAAAAAAAAAACAAGAGATCTATTTTTAAATACTTTGAACCAATTTAATATGTGGGTTTAGTATCATGAATAAATTGATGTGCCAAATTAATCAATTGTATTTCTATTTACCAGCAATGAATAATTAGAAATCAAAATGTTTTTTACAATACCATTATAATAGTTCCCAAAAATAAAAAATATTGGTATAAATCTATCAAAATACAGGATCTATATTGTGAAAATTACAAGATGTTTATGAAATATCTTAAAGGCCTAAGTAATTAAATAATACCAAGTTCACTAATTGGACATTGAACATAATAATGGCATCAAATCCATAAAAAATTGATCTGTGGGTCAATTTTCAATTCTAACCTCTGGCAGGAATTTTTGTAATAAACAAGATTATTCCAAAATATTTATAGAAAGGCAGAATAACTAGAATAACCAAAACAATTGATTTTTCTTCATTTGTTTGACACAGAATCTCGCTCTGTCACCCAGGCTGGAGTGCCGAGGCTCAATCTCAGCTCACTGCAAACTCTGCTTCCCAGGTTCAAGCAATTCTCCTACCTCAGCCTCTTGAGGAACTGAGATTACAGGCGCCCATCAGCACGCCTGGCTAATTTTTTTGCATTTTTAGTAGAGATGGAGTTTCACCATGTTGAATGGAGTTCAAGACCTGGTCAGGCAGGTCTTGAACTCCCGACCTCATGATCCACCTGCCTCGGCCTCCCAAACTTCTGGGATTACAGGCATGAGACAGCATGCCTGGTCACAATTGTTTTCAAAAAGTAAATGGAATTGAAATAATTTTTCATCAACATCCCGTGAAAAAAAAATAAAAATAAATAAAATGGAAAGAATCATACTACCCAACTTTAAGACTTACTATAAAGCTATAGTATTTTATACAGCACTGTAATAGCAATGGGATAGACATATAGATTAATGGAAGAGATGAGATAGCAAAATAATAGGCCCACAACAGTATAGCCAATGAAATTTTTATAATAACGCAAACACAATTCAATAAAGATGATCTTTTTAAAATGATGTTGAATAATGAGCTTTGACTTAAACCCCATATTTTATATAAATATAGACTACACATCTAAAAGTGAAATATGAAACTGTAAATGTTTAGAATAAATCATGGGAAAAAATATATCATGTCTTAGGATTAGGCAAATAGTTTACACTTGACACCAAAAGCACAATCTATAAAAGATAAGATTAATACATTGAGGTTCATAAACTTTAAGATTTTTGCTTTGCTAAAGACACTGTTAAGAAAAAATAAAAAGACAAGCTATAAACTTGGAGAAAATATTTGCAAATGTACCTGACAACAGACTTGTACTCGGCATACATAAAGAACTCTCATAATTTGACAATTAAAAAAAATTAAAAAGTGGGCAAAAATCTTGGACGGATACCTCATCAAAGAGTATAAATAGATAGCAAATAAGAATATTAAAGGATGTTCAAAATTATTAGCCATTATGGTCCTGGAGATCACATAATTAATTTAGTCAGCCTTTATGTGAATGAATCTATTAGATTATTTCCCAAGAACCCATTTTCACAGGGAAGGAAATGGAAGAAAAAAATTTTTTAAAAAGGAAGGGTGGGCAGAGCCAAGATGGCTGACTAGCAGTGGTCGGAGGCTCCCACTGAGAAGAAGCAAAACAACATGAGAATCCTACACTGGCAACCAAGGTATTCATGTTCTATTATTAGGACTGACTAGGTGGTTGGCATGACCCATGAGAGCAATGAAAAGCAAGGTGGTGCATTGGCCCACCTGAAAGCCACACAGGGCAAGGGGAGTCCTCATCCCCAGGCAAGGGAGGCAGTGACTGAGCATGCTTCTCAGCATGGGAAATGTGCTTATTCCACAGATCTGTGCAACCCTCAAATCAGAAGATACCACTTGAGAGCCCATGCCACCAGCGCCTTGGATTCCAACCACAGAGCCACACAGATTCTCAACAACCACTTGGCTGGAATCTGCCTAAGACTACCAAGTTCCCTGGGGGAGGGTTGGCAGCCATCACTGCAGCTCCTAGCTGCCTAAGACACTGAACTCCCAGGGTTGGGAGTAAGGGTGGAAGCCATTAATATATCTCCAGTGATTTTTCCCTCCTGGAGTCAGGGAGACTGAACGGCTTGGTCCCAGGAGATATTCCCCACGGCACAGCACACTGGTTGTTGCAAAATCATGGCCAGACTGCCTCTTTAGGCTGGACCCTGACACATCCCTCCTCACTGGGTGGGGCCTCCCTGCAGGAACTCCAGCAACTCTAGCCAGGGTCTTAGGGACAGAGCTCTGATCTCCCTGGGCCTGGGCCTCTAGAAGGAGGGGTGGCCATGGTCTCTATGGACTAGCAGATTTAGTCTTTCCTCCTGTTTGCTCTGAGTGGGTTTCCCCACTAATGCAATACAACCCCTCCACCAAGGGACAGCAAAAGTAGTTTGTTAAGTGTGTCCTGGTTCCCATGACCCTCAATTGGGTGAGGCCTCCACAGCAGAGGTTGCCTGACACCCTATACAGAAGCATTCCTACTGGTATCAGGTTGGTGCCCTTTGAGGTCAGAGATTCCAGAGAAAGGGCAAGTACACATCTTTGCTGTTCTCTAGCCTCCTTGGGTGACAGCTCCAGGTGTGGGAGTTACCCAGATGAATAGGGTCTGAGGTGAACCCCTGGCAAACTGAAGCAGCCCTACAGAAAAAGGACCTGACTATTGAAAGAAAAACAAAAAAGCAGAAAGCAACAACAACAGCATCAACAAAAAGCATCCCCACAAAAACCTCATCCAAAAACAAGAAGCCTCAAAGACTGAAACTAGACAAACTCATGAAGATGAGAAAGAATCAACAAAAAAACACTGAAAACTCAAAAGGTCAGAGTGTCTTTTCTCCTTCATATGATTGCAATACCTCTCCAGCAAGGGCACAGAACTGGATGGAAGATGAAATGGATGAATTGACAGAAGTAGGCTTCAAAAGGTGGGTAATAACAAACATCACTGAAGTAAAGAAGCATGTTTTAACCCAATGCAAAGAAGCTAAAACCCATGATAAAATGTTATAGGGGGTGATAACTAGAATAGCCAGTTTAGAGAGGATCATAAATGACCTGATGGAGCTGAAAAACATAGCACAAGAACTTTGTGAAGCATACACAAATATCAATAGACAAATCCATCAAGTGGAAGAAAGAATGTCAGATATTGAAGACTATCTTGCTGAATTAAGGAAGGCAGACAAGATTAGAGAAAAAAGAATAGAAAGAAATGAACAAAACCTCTGAGAACTATGGGACTATTTAAAAAGACTGAACCTGTGACTGACTGGGTGCCTGAAAGAGATGGGAAGAGTGAAACCAAGTTGGAAATCATGCATCATGATATCATCCAGGAAAATGTCCCCAACCTAGCAAGACAGGCCAACATTCAAATTCAGGAAATACAGAGAATCCCAGTAAGATACTCCATGAGAAGTTCAACACCAAGATACATAATCATCGGATTCTCTGATGTTGAAATGAAGAAAAAAATGTTAAGGGCAGCCAGAGAGAAAGGCCAGGTCTCCTACAAAGCGAAGCCCATCAGACTAACGACAGCAGACCTCTCAGAAGAAACCCTACAAGCCAGAAGAGAGTGGGGGCAAATATTTAATATTCTTAAAGAAAAAAATTTTCAACTCAGAATTTTATATCCAGCCAAACTAAGTTTCATAAGTGAAGGAGAAATAAAATTCTTTTTAGAAAAGCAAATGCTGGGGGTATTCAAACTAGGCCTGTCTTGCAAGAACTCCTGAAGGAAGAACTAAATATGCTAAGAAAAAAAACAATACCTGCCACTGCAAAAACACACTGAAATACAAAGACCAATGACACAGTGAAGAAACTGCATCAACTAGTGTGCAAAATAAGTAGCTAGCATCATGATGACAGAATCAAATTCACACATAACAATATTAACCTTAAATTTAAATGGGCTAAATACCCCAATTAAAAGACACAGACTGGCAAAAAAAAAAAAAAAAAAAAAAAACTGAATAAAGAGTCAAGACCCATCAGTGTGCTGTAGTCAAGAGACTCATCTCATGTGCAAAGACACACATAGACTTAAAATAAAGAAATGGAGAAAAATTTACCAAGCAAATGGAAAGCAGAAAAAAAGCAGAGGTTGCAATCTAGTTTCTGAACAAACAGACCTTAAACCAACAAAGATCAAAAAAGACAATGAGGGGGATTACATAATCATAAAGGAATCAATCCAACAAGAAACGCTAACTATCCTAAATATATACACCCAATTCAAGAGTACCCAGATGTATAAAACAAGTTCTTAGAAAACTATAAAGAGACTTGGACTGCCACACAATAATAGTGGGAGACTTTAACACCCCACCATCACTGTTAGACAGAACATTGAGACAGAAAATTAACAACAATATTCAGGACTTGAACTCAATTATTGATCAAGTGGACCTAATAGATATCTGCAGAACTCTCCACCCCAAAACTACAGAATGTACATTCTTCTCAGTGCCACATGACACTTACCCTAAAATAGATCACATAATTGGAAGTAAAACACTTCTCAGCAAATGTGAAAGAACTGAAATAATAACAGTCTCTCAGACCACAGAGCAATCAAATTAGAACTCAAGATTAAGAAACTTACTCAAAACCACACAACTACATAGATTTTGAACAACCTGCTACTGAATGACTCCTGGTTAAATAATGAAATCAAGAAGTTCTTTGAAACCACTAAGAACAAAGAGACAATGTACCAAACTCTCTGGGATGCAGCTAAAGCAGTGTAAAGAGGGAAATTTACAGCACTAAATGCCAACGCAGAAAGTTAGGAAGATCTCAAATTGACACCCCAACAGCACGACTAAAAAACTAGAAAAGCAAAAGCAAACAAATTAAAAAGGTAGCAGAGAACAAGAAATAACTATGATCTGAGTGGAACTGAAGCAGATAGAGACACAAAAAAAATCCTTCAAAAAATCAATGAATCCAGGAGCTGGGTTTTTTTAATTATTAAAATAGACTGATAGCCACACTAATAAGAAAAGAGAGAAGAATTAAATAGACACAATAAAAAATGATAAAGGGAATATCACCATTGACCCCACAGATACACAAAAAACCATCAGAGAATACTATGTACGCCTCTATGCAAATAAACTAGAACATCTAGAAGGAATGGATAAATTCCTGGACACATACATCCTCCCAATACTAAACCAGGAAGAAGTTGAATTCTTGAATAGACCAATAACAAATTCTGAAATTACAGCAGTAATAAACAGCCTACAATCCAAAAAAAAAAAAGCCCAGGACCAGACAGACTCACAGCTGAATGCTACCAGAGGTACAAACAGGAGCTGGTACCATTCCTTCTGAAACTATTCCAAACAATTGAAAAAGAGGAACTTCTCCCTAACTCATTTTATGAGGCCAGAATAATCCTGATACCAAAACCTGTTTGAGACACAACAACAACAAAAAAAGGAAACTTCAGGCTACTATCCCTGATGAACATCAATGCAAAAATTCTCAACATAATACTGGAAAACTGAATCCAGCAGCACATCAAAAAGCTTATCCACAACAATCAAGTTGGCTTCATCCCTGAGATGCAAGGCTGGTTCAACTTACATAAATCAATAAGTGTAATTCATCATATAAACAGAACTAATGACAAAGAAACCATGATTATCTCAATAGACACAGAAAAGGCCTTAGATAAAATTCAACATTCCTTTATGTTAAAAACTCTCAATAAACTAGGTATTGGTGGAACATATCTCAAAATAATAAGAGGCATGTATGACAAACCCATATCCAATATCATACTGAATGGGCAAAAGCTGAAAGCATTTCCTTTGAAATCTGGCACAAGATGAGGATGTCCTCTCTCACCACTCCTATCAACATAATATTGGAAGTTCTGGCCAGGATAATCAGGCAAGTGAAAGAAATAAAGCATGTTCAAATAGAAAGTCAAATTCTCTCTGTTTGCCAAACACATGACCCTATATCTAGAGAACCCCATCATCTCAGCACAAAAGCTCCTTAAGCTGATAAACAACTTCACCAAGTCTCAGGGTATAAAATCAATCTGCAAAAATCACAAGCATTCCTATACACCAACAGTAGACAGAGAGCCAAATCATAAATGAACTTCCATTCACAGTTGCTACAAAGAGAATAAAACACCTAGGAATACAGCTAACAAGGGATGTGAAGGACCTCTTCAAGGAGAACTACAAACCACTGCTCAAGGAAATAAGAGAGGACACAAACAAATAAAAAAACATTCCATCCACATGACTCGGAAGAATAATTATTGTGAAAATGGCCATACTGCCCAAAGTAATTTATAGATTCAATGCTATTCCCATCAAACTACCATTAACATTCTTTACAGAATTAGAAAAAACTACTTTAAAATTAATATGGAATCAAAAAACAGCCTGTATAGCCAAGACAATGCTAAGCAAAAGGAACAAAGCTGGAGGGATAATGCTACCTGACTCCAAGCTATGTTGCAAGGCCCAGTAACCAAAACAGCATGGTACTGGTACCAACACAGACATATAGACCAATGGAACAGAATGGAAATATCAGAAATAAGACCACACATCTATAACCATCTGATCTTTGACAAACCTGACAAAAACAGGCAGTGAAGAAATGATTCCCTATTTTAATAAATGGTTCTGGGAAAATTGGCTAGCCATTTACAGAAAACTGAAATTTGACTCCTTCCTTACACCTTTTACAAAAATTGACTCAAGATAGATTAAAGATTTAAGACTTAAATGTAAAACTCAAAACCATAAAAATTCTAGTAGAAAATCTAAGCAGTACCATTCAGAAGACAGGCATGGGCAACGGTTTTATGATCAAGTCACCAAAATCAATTGCAACAAAAGCAAATATAGACAAATGGGATCTACTTAAACTAAAGAGCTTCCACACAGCAAAAGAAACTATCATCAGAGCAAACAGGCAACTTACAGAATAAGAGAAAATTTTTGCAGTCTACCCATCTGACAAAGATCTAATAAACAGAATTTATAAGGAACTTAAACAAATTTACAAAAATAAATAAATAAAAATTCCATTGAAAAGTAGGCAAAGAACATGAACAGACATTTCTCAAAAGACACTTAGGCCAACAACAAACATATGAAAAAAAGCTTAACATCATTGATCATTAGAGAGATGGAAATGAAAACCACATTGAGATACCATCTCATGCCAGTCAGAATGGTAATTATTAAAAAGTTAAGAAACAACAGATGCTGGCAAGGCTGTGGAGAAATAGAAATGCTTTTACACTGTTGGTAAGAATGTAAATAAATTCAACCATGGCGGAAGACAGTGTGGTGATTCCTCAAGAACCTAGAACCAGAAATACCATTTGACCCAGCAATCCCATTACTGGATATATACCCAAAGCAATATAAATCATTCTGTTATAAAGATACATGCATACTTATGTTTACTGCAGCACTATTCACAATAGCAAAGACATGGAATCAACCCAAATGATAGACTGGATAAAGAAAATGTGGTACATATACAGCATGGAATACCATGCAGCTATAAAAAGGAATGAGATCATGTCCTTTGCAGGGACATGGATGAAGCTAGAGGCCATCATCCTCAGCAATCTAACATAGGAACAGAAAACCAAACAATGCATGTTCTCATGATAAGTGGAAGCTGAACAATGAGAACATGTGGACACAAGGAGGGGAACAACACACACTGGGACCTGTTGGGTGGGAGAGAACATTAGAAAAAAAAGCTAATGCATGTGGGGCTTAATACCTAGGTGATAGGTTGATAGATGCAGCAAACCACCATGGCACATGTTTACCTATGTAACAAACCTGCACATTCTGCACATATATCCTGAAACTTAAAGTAAAATTAAAAAAAAAAAGATAATTTAACTTTGCCCTAATTAACTCCTTGCTTGGGTGATGAGTGCACTAAATCTCAGAAACTACCACTAAAGAACTTATCCATGTAACCAAGCAAGACCTGATCCCAAAAAACCTATTAAAATAATAATTTTTAAAGATTTTAATCTAAAAAATAGAAAAGAAAAGAAAGGAAGGAATACTTTGAAAGTAAACCTCATCTGCTTCCCAACTTTGTTAAAGGAGGCAATAATGTAGAGGAGTAAAAGCATGGATGATGGCATTGACATGGGGTTTTAAATCCACCTTCTATATGGTTCCAGGTCTTGAAGAACTCACAGTCCACTAAAAGAGATAGACACACTAACAGACTGATAATTACATAGGCCTTCCTATGCACCAGGCATTGTGATAGTTTGTAAACAGGTAAAGGGTTGCCTGCAGGCAGTACAGCCACAGGGGACAAGAGGCCCTAGTACACATGTTGTGCCATAGCTATGTCTAGTGTCAGATTGTTTGCCAGTTTCTTAAGAAAGCCAGATGCCAGGCCTGGACTCTGGGGTGTGCTCCAAGGGACACCTTCACACAAACTCTGTACTGCTGGAATCAATACTTATATTTTTCTAGTATAAGTTAAATGCAACAAATTATAAAACACTTTTCCATAATATTTTCTCACGGAGACTCCCAGGGCTTGTAATATCTTCAGAACGTATTTTTCCATTTTCTGTAAGACTCAAAAGTAATATAAACTCTAAAATTAATCCACCAAAAAGTCTCTGCAAAAAGTAGAAAATGAAGAGGACTCAGAAGAAGAAGGTGATTGTAAGGAGATGAGTGAGCAGGAAGAGGAGCTTGAGGATGAGCCTACTATGATCAAGATTATTAAGACCTGGAAAAAGGAGAGCAGTCTTTTCAGTTCAATGTTTTCCCGAGCACAAACCTAGATGTTGCGAGCAAGTGTGGAAGATGGATTCTACAAAGATGGACTCAGGCTGGATGGGGGAAAATTGCAGAAGAAAAGCAAAATGGCCAAAGTGGAAGACACATTGGATCTTCTCATTGAAGAGGATAAGGAAGCAGGAACAGAGACAGTGATACAGATTCTCCGGGAAAAAAAAAAAGATGTTTGAAGACAAGACTGAAAGTGAAAAATACAGAATGGTGTTACACGATGGCAAACAAACTTAAAGTTGCCTAAGAAGAGTATGTCTAAACAGATGGATTGCTTTTTAGTGAAAAATAAAAAGATTGTGTAAGTATTGTGCCTTAATCTTTATAACAAACCTCTGAAGTGATGAACATAACACTCAACATTTACTGAGTACTTGCTATGTGCCAAGCACTAGTCTAACCATGTGTCATGTCTAATACCATTTAATTATCATGATTACCTTGTAAGATAGATGCTGTTAGTATCCTTGTCTCACAGATGAGAAAATAAAGCATCGGAGAAGTGACTTCCCAATGTTAAATAATTAGGAAGCCACAACACTGGAAATCAAATTTTCCTGAATCTTGACACTGCCGTAACCACTATGATAAAGGGAGCCACAGGCTACAGTAAGAGTGCAGAGGAAGAGTGCTTTACCTAGTCCTAGCCTAAGAACAAAAAAACATTTCCTTAAAGGAAGTCTTAGCTGAGACCTGAGAACAAATAGGAGTCAGAAAGGCAAAGAAGATAAAGGCATGTGCAAAGACCTGGAGAGTTCCCAGAAATGCTGAGTAGTTTTGGTTTGATTGGAGAATAAGAGAAAAAATCAAGAGAGGAGACCAGAGGTCAGGTCAGGAAAAGTTTTCCTCTGTGTTGTATTCATCAGACTTCTTGTGGTTTCAAGAAACAAGTTTGTGGAACTACACTAGGGAGAATCAGAAATGTACTGGTTCAAGTAGCCCAACTACTGAAACCACAAAGTTAGAAAGTTAGATTGATTCTCTCTCTCTCCTCTCTCTCCTCTCACTCTCTCTCTCTCTCTCTCTCCCTCCCTCTCCCTCCCTCTCCCTCCCTCTCCCTCCCTCTCCCTCCCTCCCTCTCCCTCCCTCTCCCTCCCTCCCTCTCCCTCCCTCTCCCTCCCTCCCTCCCTCCCTCTCTCTCTCTCTCTCTCTCTCTCTCTCTCTCTCCACCCCCTCCCCAGCTTTTTCTGTTGGCTTTATTTTCCCAGATCATCTTCAACCACAACAGAAATTAACACTAATGTCACCTTCAGGATTGCCTTTCATAGTGGCCACAGAGATTCTTTTTTCTGAAATATAATGTTTAATTTCCAAACATTTGGGGATTCTTCTAGATATGCCACTTGTTGTTAATAAATAACTTATTGAACTGTGATCTGAGAATTGTATTTATACTTAAGGTATAATTCCTTTGAAATTTTTTAAGACTGACTTTATGGTTCTAACCATAAAGACAGACCATAATGACTTTATGGTTCAGCATATGACTAATTTTGCCAAATGTTTCATGTAGACTTTATAAGAATGTAAAAGCTTTTATTTGGAGATGCAAAAGTAAATAAAGGTCAATGTGGTCAAATTTGTTTATCATACCACTCAAATATTCTGCTCACTAACAGATTTCTTTTGTCTGTTTGTTCTGCTAATAATTACAGTAAACGTGTTAAAATCTCCCACTATAACGGTGAACTACTTTATCCTTTTATTTATGTTAGCTTTTGCTTTGTATACTTGAGACTACATAATTAAGCAGGTACAAATTTAGAATTATTTCTGGTGAATGAACCCTTTCTGACATAAAGAAATGTCCCTCTATCTCTACAACTGTTATTGTCTTAAAGTCTATCTTATCTTGTATTAATGTAGCTGTGTCAGCTTTCTTTTGGTTAATATTTGTGTGGTAGTTTTTCATCCTTTAACTTCATCTTTTATCTCTCTGCATCCCTATGTATGAGATCTTCTACTTGCAAACAAAATAAAACTGGACTTAATCCAGTCTGAAAATCTTTCTCTTTTGACTGAATTATGTGGTCCATTTACATTATATAATTATTAATATATTTGGGTTTAATCTACCATTTTGTTTTCTACTTGTTTCATCTGCATTTTTTTCTTTCTTTTTACCTTCTTTTGGATTGAACATCTTTGTTACATTTTTACCATGTTTGCTTTTACTCTTTTATTACTTCAGCCACTACTCTATAGATTATAATGCACATATTTGGTTTACTATATTCTAATGTAAATTAATATTTACTTCTCAAATAAGACAAGGCCTTAGAACAATTCAGCTACATTCACACTCTCCTACCTTTCTGCTCTTATTAATATAAATTTTAATTATACATATTGTAAGGCCAGTTGCCTTGCTGGGAGTCAAATGGACACATTCATCACTCTCTGAGCCTGATAACTGCGTCATCACCTGAGCTCATTATCTGGCTTCCCCACATAGCTTCCCCACACCTGCCCCTGCATACCATGCCCAAGCCCACACTCAGCACTAAATTATGCATCCAACCTCCAGCCCACTGTTAAAAAAAACCCTGCAGAAAAATTTTTTAAAGACACCCCACTATACCCTTCCCAGCAACAGCCTGCCCTGTACCCCCTGGCAGGCCCACATACCCAAGGTCCCGCCCACCTACCAATGGCAACTAGTTTCATGTACTTCCTACTTTAACTCCATGTACTTCCGGCTCCTCAACAGCCAATAGAAATCCCTTCTCTTTGTTTCCCCAGTAGTCAATCAAGGCCCACCTACCCAAGGTCCCGCCTGCCTACCAATGGCAGCTAGTTTCATGTACTTCCTACTTTAACTCCATGTACTTCCTGCTCCTCAACAGTCAATAGAAATGCCTTCTCTTTGTTTCCCCAGTAGCCAATCAATTGCCTGCCCTCCCCATAGAACCCCACACCCTGAACAGCCAAGCGTGACTTCTCTGGCCCCCTCTTGGACCACCAAAGGTCACCTGGGAGCTGAATAAATTAACTTCTCACTTTCTTAGACTTGCCTCAGTTTCCTCATTTAACCTTGACAATAAATAAATCTTACACATATATATATAATAAAACCCACCATATCCTATTATTATAATAAAACGTTAATAAAATTAATATATATTTATCTAAATTTTCATCCTTTGCATTACTCTATTTCTCTCTACATTACCAGGCTTTTATTTCTCTCTACATTACCAGGATTGTTATTCTGCCTAAAGAATAGCTCTTGGTGGGGCACAGTGGCTCACTCCTGTAATCTCAGTACTTTGGGAGGCCCAGTTAGGCAGATCACTTGAGATCAGGAGTTCGAGACCAGCCTGGCCAACATGGCAAAACCCCATCTCTACAAAAAATACAAAAATTAGCCGGGTGTGGTGATGTGCACCTGTAATCCCAGCTACTAGGGAGGCTGAGGCAGGAGAATCACTTAAACTTGAGAGATAAAGGTTGCAGTGAGCCAAGATTACACCACTGTGCTCCAACCTAGGTGACAAAACAAGACTATCACAAAAAAATAGCTCTTAGTATTTATTTTACTGTGGCTTCATTCACAACAAACTCTCCCTTTTTGTCTGGCATTGTCCTCCATTGTTAAATGATACTTTTGGTGGATATAAAATCTTCAGTTGATAGTTTTTTTCTTCTTCAGAACCGTAAAGGTGCCATTTCAGTTTTTTTTTCTCTTAAAAAGTCAACTATCCATCTTATTGTTACTCCTTTGAAGATAATGTTTGTTTTTACTCTGAGTTCCTTTATTATTTTCTCTTGGCTTTCATTTTCAGTAGTTTTGTTATGTACCAAAGTGTAGTTTTATCTGAATTCATCTAGATTAGGGTTCATAGTACTTCTTAAATCACTGGTTTGATGTCTTTTGCCAGGTTTGAAAACTTATCTTTCTTTCTACAGATAAGATCATTCTTCACATCATTCTGATTCTTCAGATCATTTATTGGCCTCATTTTCTTTCTCCTCTTTTTTTGGGATGCTAATTACATGTACATCAGGCCTTGCCCCGATGTGTCTTATGGCATTTTCTGTATTGTCCATTTTTTCCCTCTCTATGCTTTAATCTAGATATTTTCTGTTTGACCTATTTTCCACTGTACTAATCTGCTTATCTGTCTAATGTTTACAATAAGTATTTTCTATGTACTTTGTCCAATTTAGTGTTAAGTCACCTAACAAGGCACCTATTAAGTTCTTGATTTTTGTTATTTTTTTAAATATCTAGATATTCTTTATAGTTCTCTTTATAGATTTCAGGACTTTGATGAAATTTAGCAGTCTCATCATCTATTTTCTTGATATTATTCACATCTATTTTCTTGATGATATTATTCACAAATATTTCAAAGTTTCTTGTATTTGGATCACACATGGATCTGAATCTATCTTTTTTCCTCTCCCTTATATTTTAGTAATTTGACTCTGACATACCTGTTAATTTTTTTTAACATTTTACATTGTGTACAAAAAAAAATTATAAAGGTGCTAGATACTGTTAGCTTTCTACAAAAAAATCTATTTTTATTCTGGTAGGCAGGGGCATATTCACCTAGCTCCAATGAGGGAATGAGATAATTAGGGGCCCCCTGTTTGAGTTTTTATAAGGCCTGATCTATTTTTAGTTTGAACAGCCCCTCCAGGGTCTCAAATGAAAGCCTAGGGCATTTACCAGGACATGTCCGCCATGGCAGACCTTGGCCTCCAGATGCCTCTCTGTGGTGCCATGAGACTTCAGAAATTCTGCTTAAGTTTCTTAGCTTCTTCATATACACCTTCTATGTGGATCATCAGTCTCATGTACAGATTAGAAATCGGAAAACATCTTGAGGGGGAACATGTTAGAGAGGGTTCGGCTCATTCTCAGCAGTCCACTTTTATATGGGATCTTCTCTTCCCATCCTGGATAACCTGGTAGCACTGAACCCCAGTGTACATCTTTCTGATCCCAGAAAACTGCTGAAAGCACTGGGTCACCACTTTCTACGCCTGCTGAGAATCAGCAGTGTGAGGGGAGAAAATAGTGGAGAATTTGAGGCTTTGCACCAATCTCTCCAGAATCTTAGCTCCTGAAGTCAATGCTGCATTATTCCCTTTCCTTCAAATACCTGCTTTGTTTCTTCTTTCTGTTTATAATTAACATATTTCATTTTTTGGAAAAGTTTTAAGTTTACAGAAAAATTGAATGGAAACTACAGTTTCCATATACTCTCCCTTCTGCCATCACCACCCCACTTCCCCTACAAACACACAGTTTCTTCTATTATTAACATCTGGTATTAGTGTGGTACATGTTTTACAATTGATGACACCATTTTTATACACTTTCATCAGCCAAAGTCCATAGTTTACATTAGGACTCATTTTGGATTGTGCATTCTATGAATTTTGACAAATGTATATATGATGTATCCACAGTTACACTATTATACAGAATAGTTTCACTGCCCTAAAAATCCCATGTGCTCCACCTTTTCCTCCCTCTCTCCGTCTGAATCCTTGGCAACTACAAAAATTTATAATTTGCCTTTTTCAAGAATGTCATATAATTGCAATCATACAGCATGTCACCTTTTTGGATCAGTTATTTTGTTTAGTAGTATGCATTTGAGGTTTCCCCAGGTCTTTTCATGATTTGGTAACTCCTTTATTTTTACCACTGAATACTATTTCATTGTCTGGATGCACCATATTTTGTTCATCCATTCATCTCTTGAAGACATCATGGTTGCCCCCAAATTTGGGAAATTATGAATAAAACTGCTTTAAATATTTGTGTGCAGGTCTTTATATAAAAATAATTTTTCAACTCATTTGGGTAAGTCCCAGGGAGTACAATTACTGGACTGTATGGTAAGAGTATAGTTTTGTAAGAGACTGCCAAACTGTCTTCTGAAGTGTTCATATCAATTTGTATTCCCACCAGCAATGAACGACACTTTCTGTTGCCCCACATCAGTATGTAGCTTATTGTTTCAAACACCTGTTTTTTATTTTGACCAAAATTTTAGTTGTTTTCAGCAGAAGTATTGCTAAGACAAGCTTCTCCACCTCAACAAAGAAGAATTGTGAGATTTGCTCTCCCCAGTCCTAAGTTCAAAATTTCTGAGGAAAGGCTCTGATTGGCCCAAATAGAGTCCAGTGCCTGCATCTGACAAGAGAAATGAGACTTACAAGATGACAACTCCAATGAAAACCACATGACTGAATTGGGAAAAAACATTTATTGGAAGGAAGAAAGCATTTCCAAAAAGCAGAAAGGAGTGCTGACAACTACAAACAACAGATATCTGTCACAGAGCCATGCTGAAGAGGGCAAACTTGATAATCAACTTTACCCTCAGCTTAATAATACATCCATAAGGCAATGCACTGGCACTGACCTGGAGGAAACACAGAAATAATTGTTCATTTGAGCATTATCTCATATTGCCAGATGGTTTTCATGATAAATAACTTATAAAGAATATTTTAAAATCATCCATGTTTTTACTATAGTATATGCATTGTTTTCACTTACAATTTTTTAATTGATATTGCTTCCATGAGTTTTTAAGCATCTTCCTTAATAATTGTGAGTACAATATGAAAATTAAGGACACAGTCTCTGAAGCCAGACTGCCAGCATCAAATTCCAGGTCTGCCACTTGCGAGGTTTATGACCTTGGGGCAGTTATTTAACTTCTCTGTGCCTCAATTTCCCCACTGAAAAGTAAACATACTACTAATACCACAATGGATCATTATAAGGATTAGATGAGTTCATATCTATAAAGTGCTTAAAACAATGCATGTATGTTTTACAAATATTTACTCATTATTCTATCATTATGTAATTTTTTTTAAAAAAACAGTCTTACATTGATTGGTGGTGGTGTTTTCATTTTCTAATATATTAATTTATACTTTTTAAAAATTATTTTATACTGTCTGATTTCCTTAAGTTTATTTTTGTCTTTTGAACTTCCTGGGACAAATATCTAGTTTATTGAATTGCCTTCTTCCTAATTAATCATGAAACAAGTTAATGCTATTACTTTTTACTTTATCTCTGAAGATTATTGTTTGTTCATTATAATTTTTAATGTATACCTGAAGACTTACTTCCCTTGACTCACAACTTGTTCAGTAAGACAGTTTTGGTTTGTTTTGATTTCCAAATGCTTGGTTTTCATTGTCGCTATATTTTTTGGTTTTATTAGGTGTAGTCCAAAATCATGATATTTTCTGCTTTGGGGAATGTATTACATTTTCTCAATAGCCTAACATATGAACTATTTCTGTTAAAATTCTCTGGACATAAGAAGCCATAGTCTTCATAAACACAGATCTGTATACATGGATACTACATCTTGTCTATTGGTTATGCCATTTATATCTTCTCTGCCCCATTTATTTATTTATTTTTGAGATGAAGTCTCACTCTGTATCCAGGCTGAAGTGCAGTGGCACGATCTCTGCTC
Source organism: Callithrix jacchus (assembly GCF_049354715.1). NCBI lineage: Eukaryota > Metazoa > Chordata > Mammalia > Primates > Cebidae > Callithrix > Callithrix jacchus. Next base: position 66,456,433 of record NC_133503.1, on the reverse strand, counting down.
ACTGCAACCTCTGCCTCCCAGGTTCAAGTGATTCTTCTGCCTCAGCCTCCCGAGTAGCTGGGACTACAAGTGCCTGCCACCACGCCCAGCTAATTTTTTTGTATTTTAGTAGAGACAGGGTTTCACCATGTTAGCCAGGATGATCTAGATCTCTTGACCTCGTGATCAACCCACCTCAGCCTCCTGAAGTGCTGGATTATAGGCATGAGCCACTGTGCCTGGCCCATTTATTTTTTTACTTACTAAATTTGTCAAGAAATGAGAGGGGAGTTTATATTGTACATTATTGTTATGAAATTTCTCCTTGCATTAAAGCTATAATATTTGGCACATTGTTTTCTGATGTCACATCTTCTTTGAATTTCACTTTTATAAGTGCAAAATGATCTAACAATCCTATTTAGCATTTCATGCTTTGAATTCTTCTTTATGTAAAATACAATTGCAAGCCTTCTTTCTATGGTTTCTATTTGCTCTTCCCAGCCTGTTATACTTGGACTTGTTTCTTCACTAGGTCATTGTATATTACAGGTAACCTTTTCAATATAAGTATTTAATCCCTTAAAATTAACTATTAGCCAGGCATGCTGGCACTGTCTATAGTCCCAGCCACTCAGGAGGCTGAGGCAGGAGGACAATTTGGGTCCCCAAGAGTGTGAATCCAGCCTGGGCAAAATAGCACGACCAGCTCTCTTAAAAATACATTTTAAAAAAGTAGTTCTTAGGATGACATGTATTGTCATGTACTTGCATAATTTTTTCTGATTCTTTGCTATTGCTATTTTCTTCATTTCCTTCATTGTTTTCTACACAAACTTTTTTCTCCCAGTAATTTGGAAGGTGGATATAATTTGTTAAAATTACATCTTTAGTTATTTCTTTTTATATATATATATATATTAATTGCATTTTAGGTTTTGGGGTACATGAGCAGAGCATGCAAGACAGTTGCGTAGGTACACACATGGCAGTCTGTTTTGCTTCCTTTCTCCCCTTCACCCACATTTGGCATTTCTCCCCAGGCTATCCCTCCCCACCCCCCCCTCCCACTGGCCCTCCCCTTTTCCCCAAATAGACCCCAGTGTTTAGTACTCCCCTCCCTGTGTCCATGTGTTCTCATTTTTCATCACCCGCCTATGAGTGAGAATATGCGGTGTTTCATTTTCTGTTCTTGTGTCAGTTTGCTGAGGATGATGTTTTCCAGATTCATCCATGTCCCTACAAATGACACAAACTCATCATTTCTAATTGCTGCATAATATTCCATGGTGTATATGTGCCACATTTTTCCAATCCAGTCTATTATCAATGGGCATTTGGGTTGGTTCCAGGTCTTTGCTATCGTATACAGTGCTGCAATGAACATTCGTGTACATGTGTCCCTATACTAGAACGATTTATAGTCTTTTGGATATATACCCAGTAATGGGATTGCTGGGTCAAATGGAATTTCTCTTTCTAAGGCCTTCAGGAATTGCCACACTGTCTTCCACAATGGTTGAACTAATTTACACTCCCACCAACAGTGTAAAAGTGTTCCTTTTTCTCCACATCCTCTCCAGCATCTGTTGTGTCCACATTTTTTAATGATTGCCATTCTAACTGGCGTGAGATGGTATCTCAATGTGGTTTTGATTTGCATCTCTCTGATGACCAGTGACGATGAGCATTTTTCATATGACTGTTGGCCTCATACATGTCTTCTTTCGTAAAGTGTCTGTTCATATCCTTTGCCCACTTTTGAATGGGCTTGTTTGTTTTTTTTCCTGTAAATCTGTTGGAGTTCTTTGTAAATTCTGGATATCAGCCCTTTGTCAGATGGGTAAACTGCAAAAATTTTTACCCATTCTGTTGTTTGCCAATTCACTCTAGTGACAGTTTCTTTTGTCGTGCAGAAGCTGTGGAGTTTCATTAGGTCCCATTTGTCTATTTTGGCTTTTGTTGCCAATGCTTTTGGTGTTTTGTTCATGAAGTCCTTGCCTACTCCTATGTCCTGGATAGTTTTGCCTAGATTTCCTTCTAGGGTTTTTATCGTGCCAGGTCTTATGTTTAAGTCTTTAATCCATCAGGAGTTAATTTTAGTGTAAGGTGTCAGGAAGGGGTCCAGTTTCTTCTTTCTGCACATGGCTAGCCAGTTTTCCCAACACCATTTGTTAAACAGGGAATCCTTTCCCCATTACTTGTTTTTGTCAGGTTTATCAAAGATTGTATAGTTGTAGATATGTTGTGTTGCCTCCGGTGCCTCTGTTTTGTTCCATTGGTCTATATCTCTGTTTTGGTACCAGTACCATGCTATTTTGATTACTGTAGCCTTGTAGTACAGTTTGAAATCCAGTAGTGTGATGCCCCCCGCTGTGTTCTTTTTGCTTAGAATTGACTTGGCTATGCGGGCTCTCTTTTGGTTCCATATGAAGTTCATGGTGGTTTTTTCCAGTTCTGTGAAGAAAGTCAATGGTAGCTTGATGGGGATAGCGTTGATTCTGTAAATTACTTTGGGCAGTATAGCCATTTTCACGATGTTAATTCTTCCTAACCATGAACATGGAATGTTTCTCCATCTGTTTGTGTCCTCTCTGATTTCGTTGAGCAGTGGTTTGTAGTTCTCCTTGAAGAGGTCCCTTACGTTCCTTGTGAGTTGTATTCCAAAATATTTTATTCTTTTTGTAGCAATTGTGAATGGCAGTTCGTTCTTGATTTGGCTTTCTTTAAGTCTGTTATTGGTGTAGACGAATGCTTGTGATTTTTGCACATTGATTTTATATCCTGAGACTTTGCTGAAGTTGCTTATCAGTTTCAGGAGTTTTTGGGCTGAGGCGATGGGGTCTTCTAGGTATACTATCATGTCATCTGCAAATAGAGACAATTTGGCTTCCACCTTTCCTATTTGAATACCCTTTATTTCTTTTTCTTACCTGATTGCTCTGGCTATAACTTCCAGTACTATATTTAATAGGAGTGGTGAAAGAGGGCATCCTTGTCTAGTGCCGGATTTCAAAGGAAATGCTTCCAGTTTTTGCCCATTCAGTATGATATTGGCTGTTGGTTTGTCATAAATAGCTTTTATTACTTTGAGATACGTTCCATCGATACCGAGTTTATTGAGGGTTTTTAGCATAAAGGGCTGTTGAATTTTGTCAAATGCCTTCTCTGCATCAATTGAGATAATCATGTGGTTTTTGTTTTTGGTTCTGTTTATGTGGTGAATTACATTGATAGACTTGCGAATGTTGAACCATCCTTGCATCCCCGGGATGAATCCTACTTGATCATGGTGAATAAGTTTTTTGATTTGCTGTTGCAATCGGCTTGCCAATATTTTATTGAAGATTTTTGCATCTATGTTCATCATGGATATTGGCCTGAAGTTTTCTTTTCTTGTTGGGTCTCTGCCGGGTTTTGGTATCAGGATGATGTTAGTCTCGTAAAATGATTTGGGAAGGATTTCCTCTTTTTGGATTATTTGGAATAGTTTTAGAAGGAATGGTACCAGCTCCTCTTTGTGCGTCTGGTAGAATTCGGCTGTGAACCCGTCTGGACATGGGCTTTTTTTGTGTGATAGGCTCTTAATTGCTGCCTCGACTTCTGACCTTGTTATTAGTCTATTCATAGTTTCAGCTTCCTCCTGGTTTAGGCTTGGGAGGACACAGGAGTCCAGGAATTTATCCATTTCTTCCAGGTTTACTAGTTTATGTGCATAGAGTTGTTTGTAATATTCTCTGATGATGGTTTGAATTTCTGTGGAATCTGTGGTGATTTCCCCTTTATCATTTTTTATTGCATCTATTTGGTTGTTCTCTCTTTTCTTTTTTATCAATCTGGCTAGTGGTCTGTCTATTTTGTTGATCTTTTCAAAAAACCAGCTCTTGGATTTATTGATTTTTTGAAGGGTTTTTCGTGTCTCAATCTCCTTCAGTTCAGCTCTGATCCTAGTTATTTCTTGTCTTCTGCTGGGTTTTGAGATTTTTTGATCTTGCTCCTCTAGCTCTTTCAATTTTGACTATAGGGTGTCAATTTTGGATCTCTCCATTCTCCTCATATGGGCACTTATTGCTATATACTTTCCCCTAGAGACTGCTTTAAATGTGTCCCAGAGATTCTGGCATGTTGTGTCTTCGTTCTCATTGGTTTCAAAGAACTTCTTTATTTCTGTCTTCATTTCATTGTTTACCCAGTCAACATTCACGAGCGAGTTGTTCAGTTTCCATGAAGCTGTGCGGTTCTGGGTTGGTTTCTGAATTCTGAGTTCTAACTTCATTGCACTATGGTCAGAGAGGCTGTTTGTTATGATTTCAGTTGTTTTGCATTTGCTGAGCAGTGCTTTACTTCCAATTATGTGGTCAATTTTAGAGTAGGTGTGATGTGGTGCTGAGAAGAATGTATATTCTGTGTATTTGGGGTGGAGAGTTCTGTAAATGTCTATCAGGTTTGCTTGCTCCAGGTCTGAGTTCAAGCCCTGGATATCCTTGTTGATTTTCTGTCTGGTTGATCTGTCTAATATTGACAGTGGAGTGTTAAAGTCTCCCACTATTATTGTGTGGGAGTCTAAGTCTCTTTGTAAGTCATTAAGAACTTGCCTTATGTATCTGGGTGCTCCTGCATTGGGGCCATATATGTTTAGGATCGTTAGCTCTTCTTGTTGTATCGATCCTTTTACCATTATGTAATGGCCTTCTTTGTCTCTTTTGATCTTTGTTGCTTTAAAGTCTATTTTATCAGAGATGAGAATTGCAACTCCAGCTTTTTTTTGCTCTCCATTTGCTTGCTAAATCTTCCTCCATCCCTTTATTTTGAGCCTTTGTGTATCCTTGCATGTGAGATGGGTTTCCTGGATACAGCACACTGATGGGTTTTGGCTTTTTATCCAATTTGCCAGTCTGTGTCTTTTGATTGGTGCATTTAGTCCGTTTACATTTAGGGTTAATATTGTTATGTGTGAATTTGATACCGCCATTTTGATGCTAAGTGGCTGTTTTGCCTGTTAGTTGTTGTAGATTCTTCATTATGTTGATGCTCTTTAGCATTTAGTGTGATTTTGGAATGGCTAGTACTGGTTGTTCCTTTCTATGTGTAGTGCCTCTTTTAGGAGCTCTTGTAAAGCAGGCCTGGTGGTGACAAAATCTCTGAGTACTTGCTTGTTCGCAAAGGATTTTATTTTTCCTTCACTTCTGAAGCTCTGTTTGGCTGGATATGAAATTCTGGGTTGAAAGTTCTTTTCTTTAAGAATGTTGAATATTGGCCCCCACTCTCTTCTGGCTTGTAGTGTTTCTGCCGAGAGATCTGCTGTGAGTCTGATGGGCTTCCCTTTGTGGGTGACCCGACCTTTCTCTCTGGCTGCCCTTAGTATTTTCTCCTTTATTTCAACCTTGTTGAATCTGACGATTATGTGCCTTGGGGTTGCTCTTCTTGCAGAATATCTTTGTGGTGTTCTCTGTATTTCCTGCAATTGAGTGTTGGCCTGTCTTGCTAGGTGGGGGAAATTTTCCTGGATGATTTCCTGAAGAGTATTTTCCAGCTTGGATTCATTCTCTTTGTCCCCTTCTGGTACACCTATAAAATGTAGGTTAGGTCTTTTCACATAGTCCCACATTCCTTGGAGACTTTGTTCATTCCTTTTTGTGCTTTTTTAGTTATTTCTTAATAAATCAAAAACATTGGAAACAACACTATCTCTTAGCCTTGGAAATAGAATATACTTCTGATCTTCCTCCATATAAAATGAGATCATCAGCACACAAGATCCTTCTCTCTCTCCCTTTCCTGCTTCTCCTTTCTTCCACCTTTGTCAGTCAAACCTTAGATTAACCCAAGTCTTTATTTTCATTGATGCATACTTTTCCTTATTTTATTTCCATTTCCTGAGACACTTTCATCATAATTGGAAGTAGGAGAAAAACTGATATAATGTGAGTTTCTCTTTTCAGAAGGCCTCAAATGATGCTTCATCTGAAAATAATTATTTTACATACATAGGTTTCAAAGGATTTGTGATGTTATGTGATGGGTTTTCATTACATCCTACATGTAGTGTTCTGTTTCCGTGTATAAGCATACCACCAATGAAAGAAGTGATAAAAGCACTTTAAATGTCTCATTTTAAATCCTGTTGTCAGTTTAAGAATGTTATTCAAAATTTAATGGTCTGATAAGAATTAAGGTTTTTAGAAATCTGTTCTAAGAATCTCGCAGATGCAAGCACAAAAGAAAGCTATGCTCAGACTATTACTAGGAGCTCTATATTTAAATTTCAAATAATCACAGTCAGAAAGCTCTGAAAAGCATGAGATTCTCTTTCTTCTTATAAAAGGAAGGAGACATTGCCTACTTTTGATTTCAACAGAAAAGGGACAATAGAGAGGCAGAAAGGAAGTGACAGAAAGGCCAGTCAAAATTTCTCCTCCAGCTGGCTAGAAATAGATGAAGACAAAAGGAGACAAGCTCTCAGGGTGACACCTTGACATCAACTTAATGCAAGCAGGATGACTTACAAAGAACCCTTCCAACTGAGGTCTAGGAAACCATTTAGAAAGAAGTAAGGACTTTTTGAAAGTTTTTAAATTTTGCCTAGAAATTAATGCCTTTAAAGAGCATTCCTAGAGACTATTTTCCTGTTAAAGGATCCATTCATCTGTCTTTTCCAACAAAACCCTCCCTAGTCTGTGTTGTAAAATAAACCACAGTTGAATGGAAAGTTCTCAGTTATAGGACAGGTTCCCCAAAAAGCCAGCTCCGGGAAGCTCTGGATACATGACATGTATTGGGGGTGGTCCCAGGATGAAGAAGGGAAGAAAAGGAAGCAGGATTGGTCAGAGGAATATGGTGGGCCTCAATGAAGTCCTCATCTGACCTTATAAAAAGCTATGAAGCTGGGATGGCCCTTCTGATAGCTTCCCCAAGTTGAGGTGCAGATGGGCCCTCTTTCCCAAGAAGACATGACCCTGGAAACGTGGCTGTCTTCAGCTAAGGCCAGTTCCCAGAGAAGGTTAATAGCTAAGGGTTGTCAGCTGGCAACCGAGGAACAAAAGTCTCTCAGTCCCAAAGGGAGATCTGTCTGGGCTGCTCAGTACCCACTGCAGTCTCTGTCCTGGCTGTCCTCATACCACACTCTCTCACTCAGCATTCACTGCAAATACCATCACTATACAGATAGCTCCTAAATGTAAACTTCAGTATAGAGATTTTTTTAGGACTCCAGACCCATATATACAGCTATTTCCTTGATATTTTCACTTGACGGTTCAAAACACCCCGAATCTCAGCATGTCCAAAACTGAATTTATGGTCTCTGTTATGCACTAAATGTATGTGTATTCCTGAAATTCATATGTTGAAATCTAACCTCCAAAGTGATGATATTAGAAGGTGGGCTCTCATGAATGGAACTAGCGTCCTTATAAAAGAGACCTCAGAGAGTTTTCTACCTCTTTCCCCCTCATGTGACAAGGAGAAATCAGCCATCTGGAACCTAGAAGAGGGAGTGCACCAGGACCTGGCCACACTGGCACCCTGGTCTCTGACTTCTAACCTCCAGAGCTGTGAAAAATACATTTATGCTGTTTATCAGCCATCCAATATATGGTACTGAGTGAAAGTGGCCAGAACAGACTAAGCCTCTACCCTCCAATCCTCTGCTGCTCCTGCCATGCTCCTTCAGGAATCTGTCCCATCATCCACCCATCCACTGCTCCAGCCAGAAACCTGAGAAGAAATCCTCCTCCTACATCCAATCACCAAGTCCTGGCAATTCTCCCTCCCAGATATCACTCAAATCAGTCCATCCCTGTCTCCACAACTCCACCCTACTCTGCTCTGTCTCTGTCTCCCTAGCTAACAACCATGCTTTCCTTCCCACCATTGCTAAAGCCCTCACAGTCTGTAAGATCACAGTCTCAAATCTAAATTCAGCCCACAAAGGGCTTTATAACTTGTCTTCTTCCTGTTCCTCTCTTCCCCATGAGACTGCACTCCAGCTTCCCCAGCCTCCCAAACAACCACTCTCTCCCAGCCCAGAGACTCCCCTGATGCTTCCTCTCATGTTCCCTCTTCAAGGAGTGCTCTTACCACTCCTTTAATTAATTCCTTGGATTCTTCGGAGCCATTTAAATATTACATCCTCAGAGAAGCCCCCATGAGGCCCTGGACTCTATCCAATTCCAGTACCCTGTTCACCATTTTATCCTCAGAGAAGCCCCCCTGAGGCCCTGGACTCTATCCAATTCCAGTACCCTGTTCACTGTTAAAATACCCATCATACATAAAGCTACATAATTAGTTGTGTAATTGTGACTTAATGAGAATGAGGATTGAGTTTTTGCCATTTAAATATCAACAAGCAGGGATGGATGGGTAAATCTTGATTCATTGTATATGATGAAATATTATGCAGTTGTTAAAAATGGCATAGTATATGGAATAACCTGGGAAATGTTTATGACATAATGTCAGGTAAAAAGAGGAATAAAAATAGACATTATCATCTCAACATTGAGAAAACATAAAGATTAAAAAATATAAAACTGTTCATTGGATTTTTTTCTGAATGATGTTATGGGTAATTTCCATTATTTTTAAAATACTTTCTTTTTCATGTCCCCCAAATACATGTTTTTTTTTTTTTTTGAGACAGAGTCTCTCTGGCACCCAGGCAGTGATGTGACCTTGGCTTACTGCAACCTCCTCCTCCAGGGTTCAAGTGATTCTCCCACCTCAGCCTCCCAAGTATCTGGGACTATAGATGTGTGCCACCATACTCAGCTAATTTTTTGTATTTTTAGTAGAGACAGGGTTTCACCATGTTGCTCAGGCTGATCTCGAGCTTCTGACATCAGTGATCCACCCACTTCAGCCTCCCAAAGTGCTGGGATTACAGGCATAAATCACCACACCAGCTGTTATTTATTTTTAAATCAATGGGAAAAACATGAATAATTTTCTGCCAGAAAAAAAATCCACCGAGTTCTAGAAAATAGAAATTATTTTTTTGACAATAAGCTTATTGCATGCTAGTAAGCCAACATAATAAAACCAAATATTTGAGTGTAAGTTTATTGCATGCTAGTAAGCCAACATGATAAAACCAAATATTTGAGTATAAGTTTATTGGGTCTTATGAAAGAGCCCATGAAAAATTCCTTTTATGAGCCTGAAACTCTCTGATACACCAGAGAGGATTTGCAGAGTGCAAATATCTATTGCTCTGAAACCAAATGCAACTGGGACATGTCTGAGACATGGGACAACTGGGAGATGTCTGATCCCCCTTCCCAAAAGATGGACCAGACATCTCCACCAGAGAAAGACGACATGTAGTATTTGCAAATTCCTCATGAAAGGTTTCTCTTTGTAGAGAAGATATGCTTCATTTTTTTTATTTGTATTAAAGAATAAGGGGGGAAAATCATCCCTCACTGACTCAAACAAAGCAAGATGGCCCTTGCCTCCTTTCAGTGTTAGTTAGTTCATGTAAATTCACTGCTCAAAACTCTCCAATAGTTTTTCCATCTAACTCTGAAAAGAGAGAGAGTCCTCTAAGTAACCCAACATAATCTGATTTCGGTTGCGAACTCTCCCTTCTTCCCTCTCAATCCACTGGACCTCTTCTTTTTCCTTTTTTTTTTTTTTTTTTTTTTTTTTCCCTGTTCTTCAACCTCAGGACCCTGACCTCAAACCCTACTAATTGCATGTCTGGTTTCCTTACTTCTGGCTTTTATGTAAATATCACTTTCTGTGTGAGGCCTTCCTTTACCATTCTACTTAACGTTGACTCCCCTGATACCCTCATCTCCTTCTCTCATTTGTTTTTTAGTTCCCCATAGCACTTTTTTTTAAATTCATTTATTTTATGTTGGGTGCATACTACATCTGGCATTTCTCCCCATGTTATCACTCCCCACCCTCCCCACCCACCATTGTCTCTCCCCTACCCGCCTCAACTGTCCCCTGTGTGTAATGCTCATCTCCCTGAGTCCACGTGTTCTTCTTGTTTGACACCCACCTATGAGTGAGAACATACGGTGCTTGGCTTTCTGTTCTTGGGTCAGTTTGCTGAGAATGACGGTTTCCAGATTGATCCAAATCCCTACAAAGGACACAAACTCATCATTTTTTTTTTTAATTTTTTATTGGATTTTAGGTTGTGGGGTACATGAGCAGAGCATGTAAGACAGTTGCATAGGAACACACATGGCAGTGTGCTTTTCTTTCCTTCTCCCCTTCACCCACATTTGGCATTTCTCCCCAGGCTATCCCTCCCCACCTCCCCCTCCCACTGGCCCTCCCCTTTTCCCCCCAATAGACCCCAGTGTTTAGTACTCCCCTTTCTGTGTCCATGTGTTCTCATTTTTCATCACCCGCCTATGAGTGAGAATATGCGGTGTTTCATTTTCTGTTCTTGTGTCAGTTTGCTGAGGATGATGTTCTCCAGATTCATCCATGTCCCTACAAATGACACAAACTCATCATTTCTGATTGCTGCATAATATTCCATGGTGTATATGTGCCACATTTTTCCAATCCAGTCTATTATCAATGGGCATTTGGGTTGATTCCAGGTCTTTGCTATTGTAAACAGTGCTGCAATGAACATTCGTGTACATGTGTCCTTATAGTAGAACGATTTATAGTCTTTTGGATATATACCCAGTAATGAGATTGCTGGGTCAAATAAAATTTCTATTTCTAAGGCCTTGAGGAATCGCCACACTGTCTTCCACAGTGGTTGAACTAATTTACACTCCCACCAACAGTGTAAAAGTGTTCCTTTTCCTCCACATCCTCTCCAGCATCTGTTGTGTCCACATTTTTTAATGATTGCCATTCTAACTGGCGTGAGATGGTATCTCAATGTGGTTTTGATTTGCATCTCTCTGATGACCAGTGACGATGAGCATTTTTTCATATGACTGTTGGCCTCATATATGTCTTCTTTCGTAAAGTGCCTGTTCATATCCTTTGCCCACTTTTGAATGGGCTTGTTTGTTTTTTTCCTGTAAATCCGTTTGAGTTCTTTGTAAATTCTGGATATCAGCCCTTTGTCAGATGGGTAGACTGCAAAAATTTTTTCCAATTGTTGGTTGCCGATCCACTCTAGTGACTGTTTCTTTTGCCGTGCAGAAGCTGTGGAGTTTCATTAGGTCCCATTTGTCTATTTTGGCTTTTGTTGCCAATGCTTTTGGTGTTTTGTTCATGAAGTCCTTGCCTACTCCTATGTCCTGGATAGTTTTGCCTAGATTTCCTTCTAGGGTTTTTATCGTGCCAGGTCTTATGTTTAAGTCTTTAATCCATCTGGAGTTAATTTTAGTGTAAGGTGTCAGGAAGGGGTCCAGTTTCTTCTTTCTGCACATGGCTAGCCAGTTTTCCCAACACCATTTGTTAAACAGGGAATCCTTTCCCCATTACTTGTTTTTGTCAGGTTTATCAAAGATTGTATAGTTGTAGATACGTTGTGTTGCCTCCGGTGCCTCTGTTTTGTTCCATTGGTCTATATCTGTTTTGGTACCAGTACCATGCTGTTTTGATTACTGTAGCCTTGTAGTATAGTTTGAAATCCAGTAGTGTGATGCCCCCCGCTGTGTTCTTTTTGCTTAGAATTGACTTGGCTATGCGGGCTCTCTTTTGGTTCCATATGAAGTTCATGGTGGTTTTTTCCAGTTCTGTGAAGAAAGTCAATGGTAGCTTGATGGGGATAGCGTTGATTCTGTAAATTACTTTGGGCAGTATAGCCATTTTCACGATATTAATTCTTCCTAACCATGAACATGAAATGTTTCTCCATCTGTTTGTGTCCTCTCTGATTTCGTTGAGCAGTGGTTTGTAGTTCTCCTTGAAGAGGTCCCTTACATTCCTTGTGAGTTGTATTCCAAGGTATTTTATTCTTTTTGTAGCAATTGTGAATGGCAGTTCGTTCTTGATTTGGCTTTCTTTAAGTCTGTTATTGGTGTAGACGAATGCTTGTGATTTTTGCACATGGATTTTATATCCTGAGACTTTGCTGAAGCTGCTTATCAGTTTCAGGAGTTTTTGGGCTGAGGCGATGGGGTCTTCTAGGTATACTATCATGTTGTCTGCAAATAGAGACAATTTGGCTTCCACCTTTTCTATTTGAATACCCTTTATTTCTTTTTCTTGCCTGATTGCTGTGGCTAGAACTTCCAGTACTATATTGAATAGGAGTGGTGAAAGAGGGCATCCTTGTCTAGTGCCAGATTTCAAAGGGAATGCTTCCAGTTTTTGCCCATTCAGTATGATATTGGCTGTTGGTTTGTCATAAATAGCTTTTATTACTTTGAGATATGTTCCATCGATACCGAGTTTATTGAGGGTTTTTAGCATAAAGGGCTGTTGAATTTTGTCAAATGCCTTCTCTGCGTCAATTGAGATAATCATGTGGTTTTTGTTTTTGGTTCTGTTTACGTGGTGAATTACGTTTATAGACTTGCGTATGTTGAACCAGCCTTGCATCCCCGGGATAAATCCTACTTTATCATGGTGAATAAGTTTTTTGATTTGCTGTTGCAATCGGCTTGCCAATATTTTATTGAAGATTTTTGCATCTATGTTCATCATGGATATTGGCCTGAAGTTTTCTTTTCTTGTTGGGTCTCTGCCGGGTTTTGGTATCAGGATAATGTTGGTCTCGTAAAATGATTTGGGAAGTATTCCCTCTTTTTGGATTGTTTGAAATAGTTTTAGAATGAATGGTACCAGCTCCTCTTTGGTAGAATTCGGCTGTGAACCCGTCTGGACCTGGGCTTTTTTTGTGTGGTAGGCTCTTAATTGCTGCCTCGACTTCTGACCTTGTTATTGGTCTATTCATAGTTTCAGCTTCCTCCTGGTTTAGGCTTGGGAGGACACAGGAGTCCAGGAATTTATCCATTTCTTCCAGGTTTACTAGTTGATGTGCATAGAGTTGTTTGTAATATTCTCTGATGATGGTTTGAATTTCTGTGGAATCTGTGGTGATTTCCCCTTTATCATTTTTTATTGCATCTATTTGGTTGTTCTCTCTTTTCTTTTTAATCAATCTGGCTAGTGGTCTGTCTATTTTGTTGATCTTTTCAAAAAACCAGCTCTTGGATTTATTGATTTTTTGAAGGGTTTTTCATATCTCAATCTCATTCAGTTCAGCTCTGATCTTAGTTATTTCTTGTCTTCTGCTGGGTTTTGAGTTTTTTTGATCTTGCTCCTCTAGCTCTTTCAATTTTGACGATAGGGTGTCAATTTTGGATCTCTCCATTCTCCTCATATGGGCACTTATTGCTATATACTTTCCCCTAGAGACTGCTTTAAATGTGTCGCAGAGGTTCTGGCATGTTTTGTCTTCGTTCTCATTGGTTTCAAAGAACTTCTTTATTTCTGACTTCATTTCATTGTTTACCCAGTCAACATTCAAGAGCGAGTTGTTCAGTTTCCATGAAGCTGTGCAGTTTTGGGTTGGTTTCTGTATTCTGAGTTCTAACTTGATTGCACTATTGTTTGAGAGGCTGTTTGTTATGATTTCAGTTGTTTTGCATTTGCTGAGCAGTGCTTTACTTCCAATTATGTGGTCAATTTTAGAGTAGGTGTGATGTGGTGCTGAGAAGAATGTATATTCTGTGTATTTGGGGTGGAGAGTTCTGTAAATGTCTATCAGGTTTGCTTGCTCCAGGTCTGAGTTCAAGCCCTGGATATCCTTGTTGATTTTCTGTCTGGTTGATCTGTCTAATATTGACAGTGGAGTGTTAAAGTCTCCCACTATTATTGTGTGGGAGTCTAAGTCTCTTTGTAAGTCATTAAGAACTTGCCTTATGTATCTGGGTGCTCCTGCATTGGGTCCATATATGTTTAGGATCGTTAGCTCTTCTTGTTTTATCGATCCTTTTACCAGTATGTAATGGCCTTCTTTGTCTCTTTTGATCTTTGTTGCTTTAAAGTCTATTTTATCAGAGATGAGAATTGCAACTCCTGCTTTTTTTTGCTCTCCATTTGCTTGCTAAATCTTCCTCCATCCCTTTATTTTGAGCTTTTGTGTATCCTTGCATGTGAGATGGGTTTCCTGGATACAGCACACTGATGGGTTTTGGCTTTTTATCCAATTTGCCGGTCTGTGTCTTTTGATTGGTGCATTTAGTCCATTTACATTTAGGGTTAATATTGTTATGTGTGAATTTGATACTGCCATTTTGATGCTAAGTGGCTGTTTTTCCTGTTAGTTGTTGTAGAATCTTCATTATGTTGATGCTCTTTAACTTTTAGTGTGATTTTGGAATGGCTGGTACTGGTTGTTCCTTTCTGTGTGTAGTGCCTCTTTTAGGAGCTCTTGTAAAGCTGGCCTGGTGGTGACAAAATCTCTGAGTACTTGCTTGTTCGCAAAGGATTTTATTTTTCCTTCACTTCTGAAGCTCAGTTTGGCTGGATATGAAATTTTGGGTTGAAATTTCTTTTCTTTAAGAATGTTGAATATTGGCCCCCACTCTCTTCTGGCTTGTAGTGTTTCTGCCGAGAGATCTGCTGTGAGTCTGATGGGCTTCCCTTTGTGGGTAACTCGACCTTTCTCTCTGGTTGCCCTTAGTATTTTCTCCTTTATTTCAACCTTGTTGAATCTGACGATTATGTGCCTTGGGGTTGCGCTTCTTGCGGAATATCTTTGTGGTGTTCTCTGTATTTCCTGCATTTGAGTGTTGGCCTGTCTTGCTAGGTGGGGGAAGTTTTCCTGGATGATGTCCTGAAGAGTATTTTCCAGCTTGGATTCATTCTCTTTGTCCCCTTCTGGTACACCTATCAAACGTAGATTAGGTCTTTTCACATAGTCCCACATTTCTTGGAGACTTTGTTCATTCCTTTTTGCACTTTTTTCTCTAATCTTGGTTTCTCGTTTTATTTCATTGAGTTGGTCTTCGACTTCAGATATTCTTTCTTCTGCTTGGTCAATTCGGCTATTGAAACTTGTGCATGCTTCGCGAAGTTCTCGTATTGTGTTTTTCAGCTCCTTTAATTCATTTATATTCCTCTCTAAGTTATCCATTCTTGTTATCATTTCCTCATATCTTTTTTTAAGTTCCTTAGTTTCTTTGCATTGATTTAATACATGTTCTTTTAGCTCACAAAAGTTTCTCATTATCCACCTTCTGAAGTCTAGTTCCGTCATTTCGTCACAGTCATTCTCCTTCCAGCTTTGCTCCCTTGCTGGTGAGGAGTTTTGGTCCTTTCTAGGAGGCGAGGTGTTCTGGTTTCGGGTGTTTTCCTCCTTTTTTCGCTGGTTTCTTCCCATCTTTGTGGGTTTATCTGCTTGTCGTCTGCATAGTTGCTGACTTTTCGATTGGGTCTCTGAGTGGACACCCAGATTGTTGATGATGAAGTATTTCTGTTACTTGGTTTTCCTTCCACCAGCCTAGCCCCTTCGCTGCATGACTGCTGAGGTCCACTACAGGCCCTGCTTGTCTGGGGTGCAACTCTAGCAGCTGTGGCACAGCGAGGGATGCTACCCGTTTCTTTTTCTGCTATCTTTGTCCCAGGATGATGCCTGCCAAATGTCAGTCTTTTGGATATAGAGGGGTCAGGGAGCTGCTTGAGGAGACAGTCTGTACTTTTTTGGAGCTCAATTGCTGAGCTGTGAGCTCTGTTGTTCATTCGGGGCTGTTAGCTGCTATGTTTGATTCTGCTGCAACAGAGCTCATTTAGAAAACCCTTTTTTTCTCAAATGCTCTGTGTTGGGGGGTTCGGGCTTTATTTTTCGATGTCCGATGAGGTGTCCTGCCCAGCTAGAAGGCAGACTAGCCACTGTTTGGCTGCCGAGGCTCCGCCCTGCTGTTGTGTGATTCTCCCTGTTCCTGCAGGCTCTGCTGTGGTCTCCACCATGCCCTGCGGTGGAGACTCTTCGTTGTAGCGTGTTGCCTCAGCAACGGCAGGCTGCGTCAGCAGTGGGCGTGTATCTCAGTAGGGACCGGTTGCCTCGGCAACGGCTGGCTGTGTCAGCAGTGGGCGTGTATCTCAGTTGGGGCGGGTTGCCTCGGTGGTGGTGGACGCCCCTCCCCCACAGAGCATCTCGGACCGTCTGCTCTGGATAGTTTGAAATCGCGGTTTTGTTCATCCCACTGGGTGTCCCAAACGATCTGTCCCTGCAATCCCCTGGGGTGGCCTACTGTCCAAGTTTCGTTCAGTCTCAAGTCCAGCCCTCTCAAGTCTCAGGTTGCCGGTTCAACAGGGCACCCGGACAAGCGCGCCCTGTGGGGATTGCTGGGTAGGGCCGGCCACCGCCACCCAGGGCTGCCGGCTTCGCCAGGCAGACCTACTGCCTGGCGTCCCGTGTCTTTTTTATACTTGGGAGTTTGCCCATTCTGTGGGCAACAAAGATCAGTCTGGAAATGCAGCTCCAACTCACCATTTGCAGATTCAACGAGAGCTCCAATCCTGGGTTGTTCTCACAGCGCCATCTTGAGTCCTCCTCCAAACTCATCATTTTTTAATGGCTGTGTAGTATTCCATGGTGTACATGTACCACATTTTCTTTGTCCAGTCTATCACTGATGGGCATTTGGGTTGGTTCCAGGCATTTGGGTTGCTATTGTACACAGGGCTGCAATGAACATATGTGTGCATGTGTCTTCATAGTAGAACAATTTATAGTTCTTTGGGTATACCCAATAGTGAGATTGCTGGGTCAAATGGAATTTCTATTTCTAGATCCTTGAGAAATTGCCACACTGTCTTCCACAATGGTTGAACTAATTTACACTCCTACCAACTGTGTAAGGGTGTTCCTATTTCTCCACATTCTCTCCAACATCTGTTGTCTCCAGATTTTTTTAATGATCGCCATTCTAACTGACATGAGATGATATCTCAGTGTGGTTTTGATTTGCATTTCTCTAATGACCAGTGATGATGAGCATTTTTCAATATGTTTGTTGGTCTCATATATGTCCTCTTTTGAAAAGTGTCTGTTCATATCCTTTGCCCACTTTTGAATGGGGTATTTTTTTCTTGTATATCTGTTTTAGTTCTTTGTAGATTCTGGATATTAGCCCTTTGTCAGATGGGTAGATTGCAAAAAATTTTTCCCATTCTGTTGGTTGCCGATTCACTCTAATGAATGGTTTCTTTTGCTGTACAGAAGCTCTGGAGTTTAATTAGATCCCATTTGTCTACCCTGACTTTTATTGCCATTGCTTTTGGTGTTTTAGTTATGAAGTCCTTGCCTATGCCTATGTCCTGGATGGTTCTGTCTACATTTTTTCTAGCGTTTTTATGGTGTTCAGTTTTCTGTTTAAATCTTTGATCCATCTGGAGTTAATTTTAGTGTAAGGTGACAGGTAGGGGTCCAGTTTCTGCTTTCTGAACATTGCTAGTCAGTTTACCCAACACCATTTATTAAACATGGTGTCCTTTCACCATTGCTTGTTTTTGCTGGGTTTGTCAAACATCAGATGGTTGTAGATGTGTGGTGTTTCTTCTGGGGCCTCTGTTCTGTTCCATTGATCTATGTCTCTGTTTTGGTACCAGTACCATGCTGTTTTGATTGCTGTAGCCTTGTAGTATAATTTGAAGTCCAGCAGTGTGATGCCTCTGGCTTTGTTCTTTTTGCTTAGGATTGCCTTGGCTATGTGGGGTCTTTTGTGATTCCATATGAAGTTTAAAGTGTTTTTTTCCAGTTCTGTGAAGAAGGTCATTGGTAGCTTGATGGGGATAGCACTGAATCTATAGATTACTTTGGGCAGTAAGGCCATTTTCACAATATTGATTCTTCCTAACCATGAGCCTGGAATGTTTCTCCATCTGTTTGTGTCTTCTCTTATTTCGTTGAGCAGTGGTTTGTAGTTCTCCTTGAAGAGGTCCTTTACATACTTTGTTAGTTGTATTCCTAGGTATTTTATTCTCTTTATAGCAATTGTGAATGGCAGTTCACTCTTGATTTGGCTGTTTGTCTGTTATTGGTATATAGGAATGCTTGCGATTTTTACACATTGATTTTGTATCCTGAGACTTTGCTGAAGTTGCTTATCAGTTTGAGAAGATTTTGGCCTGAGGCAATGGGGTATTGTAGATATATAATCATGTCATCTGCAAATACAGACAGTTTGACTTCCTCCTTTCCTAATTGAATACACTTTATTTCTTTTTCTTGCCTGATTGCTCTGGCTAGAACTTCCATTACTATGTTGAATAGGAGTGGTGATAGAGGGCATCCTTGTGTAGTGCCTGATTTCAAAGGGAATTCTTCCAGCTTTTGCCCATTCAGTATGATATTGGCTATAGGTTTTTCATATATAGCTTTTATCATTTTATGATACATTCCATCAATATCTAGTTTATTGAGAGTTTTTAGCATGAAGGGCTGTTGAATTTTATTAAAGGCCTTCTCTACATCTATTGAGATAATCATGTGGTTTTCGTCTTTGGTTCTGTTTAAGTGATAGATTACACTTATGGATTTGTGTATGTTGAACCAGCCTTGCATCCCTAGGATGAAGCCTACTTGACTGTGACGGGTAAGCTTCTTGATGTGCTGTTGCAATCTGTTTGCCAGTATTTTATTGAAGATTTTTGCATCTATGTTCATCATGGATATTGCCCTGAAGTTTTCTTTTTTAGTTGAGTCTCTGCCTGGTTTGGTATCAGGATGATGTCGGTCTCATAAAATGAGTTAGTGAGGATTCCCTCCTTTTGTATTGTTTGATATAGTTTCATAAAGAATGGAACCAGCTCCTTTTTGTACATCTGGTAGAATTCGGCTGTGAACATGTCTGGACCTGGACTTTTTTTGGTTGGTAGGCTATTAATTGCTGCCTCTACTTCAGCCCTTCTTATTAGTCTATTTAGGGATTCAGCTTCCTCCTGGTTTAGTCTTGGTAGAGCACAAGTGTCTAGGAATTTATCCATTTCTTCCTGGTTTACTGATTTACGTGAGTAGAACTGTTTGTAGTAAATTCTGGTGGTAGTTTGTATTTCTGTGGGATCAGTGGTGATATCCCCTTTATTGTTTTTTATTGCATCTATTCGATTCTTCTCCCTTTTCTTTTTCATTAATCTGGCTAGCGGTCTATTTTGTTGCTCTTTTCAAAAAACCAGCTCCTGGATTTATTGATTTTTTGAAGAGCTTTTTGTGTCTCTATCTCCTTCAGTTCTGCTCTGATCTTAGTTATCGCTTGTCTTCTACTAGCTTTTGAGTTTTTTCTTATTGTTTTTTTTTTATATTCCTCCTCTAGTTCTTTCAATTTTGATGATAGGGTGTTGATTTTAGATCTTTCATCTCTTCTCTGTTGCACATTTATTGCTATAAATTTCCCTCTCCATACTGCTTTAAAGGTGTCCCAGAGATTCTGGTAAGTTGTGTCTTCATTCTGGTTGGTTTCAAAGAACATCTTTATTTCTCCCTTCATTTTGATGTTTATCCAGTCAATATTCAGAAGCAAGTTGTTCAGTTTCCAAGTGGTTGTGCAGGTTTGAGTGTGTTTCCTGATCCTGAGTTCTAGTCTGATTGTGCTGTGGTCTTATACACTGTTTGTTACA
Source organism: Callithrix jacchus (assembly GCF_049354715.1). NCBI lineage: Eukaryota > Metazoa > Chordata > Mammalia > Primates > Cebidae > Callithrix > Callithrix jacchus. The sequence goes on along the minus strand of NC_133503.1, from coordinate 66,436,951 downwards.
ATTTCTGTTCTTTTGCATTTGCTGAGAAGTGATTTGCTTCCAAAGATGTGGTCAGTTTTAAAGTAAGTGCAATGTGGTGCTGAGAAAAATGTATATTCTGTGGATTTGGGGTGGAGTGTTCTGTATATGTCTATTAGATCCGCTTGGTCCAGCTCTGCATTCAAGTCCTGGATATCCTTGTTTTCTCTCATTGATCTAATATTGACAGTAGAGTATTGAAGTCTCCCACTATTATTGTGTGGGAGTCTAAATCTCGTTTTAGGCCCTTAAGAACTTGCTTTATGTATCTGGGTGCTCCTGTGTTGGGGGCGTATATATTTAGGATAGTTAGCTCTTCCTGTTGGATTGATCCTTTTACCATTATGTAATGTCCTTCTTTGTCGCTTTTGATCTTTATTGGTTTGAAGTCCTTTTTATCAGAGACTAGGATTGCAACCCCTGCTTTCTCTTGTTCTCTGTTTGCTTGGTAAATCTTCTTCCATCCCTTTATTTTGAGTTTATGTGTGTCTTTGTATGTGAAATGGGTTTCTTGAATGCAGCACACCAATGAGTTCTGACTTTTTATCCTGTTTGCCAGTCTGTGTCTTCTGATTGGGGTGTTTAGGCCATTTACATTCAATGTTAATATTGTTATGTGTGAATTTGATCTTGCCATTTTGTTACTGGCTGGTTTTCTTTCTCATTAGTTGACTAATTTTCTTCATTGCATTTTTGGTCTTTGCCAACTGGTTTGCTTTTGCAGTGGCTGGTACTTGTTCCTTTCCATGCTTAGTGTTTCTTTCAGAAGCTCTTGTAGGGCAGGTCTGGTGGTGACAAAATCTCTCAATAATTGTTTGTCCATAAAGGATTTTATTTCTCCTTCACTTATGAAGCTTAGTTTGACTGGATATGAGATTCTGGGTTGAAAGTTCTTTCCTTTAAGGATGTTGAATATTGGCCCCCACTCTCTTCTGGCTTGTAGGGTTTCTGCCAAGAGATTTCCTGTGAGTCTGATTGGCTTCCCTCTGTGGGTGACCTGACCTTTCTCTCTGGCTGCCCTTAGCATTTTTTCCTTCATTTCAACCGTGGTGAATCTGACGATTTTGTGCCTTAGGGTTGCTCTTCTTGAGGAATATCTTTGTGGACTTCTCTGTATTTCTTGAATTTGAAATTTGGCCTGCCTTGCTAGGCTTGGGAATTTCTCCTGGATAATATCCTGGATCATTTTCCAGCTTGAATTCATTCTCCCCATCATATTCAGGTACACTGATCAAATGTAGATTAGGTTTTTTCACATAATCCTATATTTCTTAAAGGCTTTGTTCATTTCTTTTCACTCTTTTTTCTCTTGTATTGCCTTCTCTTTTTATTTCATTGAGTTGATCTTCAATCTCTGATATCTTTTCTTCTGTTTGATGGATTCAGCTATTAAAACTTGTGTTTGCTTCACGTAGTTCTCGTGCTGTGTTTTTCAACTTTATCAAGTTGTTTATGTTCTTCTCTAAGCTGATTATTCTAGTTAGCATTTCATCTAACCTTATTTCAAGGCTTTTGGTCTCTTTGCATTGAATTAGAACATGTTCCTTTAGCTCTGAAAAGTTTGTTATTATCCACCTTCTGAATCCTATTTCCATCAATTGTTCGCACTCCTTCTCAGTCAAGTTGTGATCCTGTATTGTTGAGGAGTTGTGATCCCTTGAAGGAGAAGAGGTGTTCTGGTCTTTGATAATTTCATCTTTTTTGCTCTGGTTTTTTCCCATCTTTGTGGATTTACCTGGCTATGGTGTCAGAGAGCTGCTTGATGAGGCTGCTTGTCTGCCTGTGGGGGCGCTACTGGGTTTCTAGGGACGCCTTCAGATTACTAGGGAAGCTTCCTGTGTCTTTTTTGTTTATGCTGGAAGATTAGGCCCGCCTCTTCTGCTGACCTATAGTCACTGCTGGGTTGTCAAGAACACAGTCCCGGTACTAGGTAGGCTTCCTGCGTTCTTTGTTAAAACATGTAGCCCAGTCCCACCCCTCTAGTGGTGGGTTGTGCCCTTCCTCCACTGGGCTGGATCATTCAGGGTTCATCTCAGACTGTGGCACTGGCTACGCAACCCACTAGAGTCAGAGCTTCAGCCCTCTGGGGTTTGTAGGGGAGGGAAGAGACCCACCCAGCCACACCCGGCAGTCTCCCCCTTTCAGTTTTCTCTCTCTCTCCAGTCATGGGGTAGGAGCCACCCAGCTGCTCCCACTTACAACTTTCTCTCTCTCTGGGTGGGGGGAGGGGGGCGATAGCTCAGTCTGCAGACCCTTATTCAACTCCGCACTTGTAATTCCCGGCACTTGACTGCCAAAGATCCTCTGTTCTGTGTATTGCTGAGGCTTTGGGGGAAGTGCTGTATCTGGACCAGAGTGCCAGAGGTGGAGCCTCCAACTGGCCAGTCAGATGCACATTCTGGGTGAAGCAGCACCCCTCCCCACCTCAATCTGCCCTGAGTGGGCTTTGCTCACCCTCAGACCAGACCCATTGAAATGCACCTGGTACCTCAGTTAGAGCTAGGAGATCTCTGAGTTTCTACATCTCTCTCACTGGCTGTTGTGAGCTGAAGTTTTGTCCAATCTGCCATTTTGGATCCTCCCAGCACTTATTTTTTTAAAACACACTGTATACTTTAGTTATTTTGTTTATCACTTGTCTTCCCTTAAAGGCAGATTTTTGTATGTTTTGTTAACTTTTGCTCCCCTGGTACCTAGAACAGAATTTGGTACAGGATATAGACTTAATAAATATTACAGGAATGAATGAAGGAAGGAATGGATAAGTGTCTCACTTGAACCTGACTCACATAAGTAGGGGCCTTGTGCATGGATGTCACCAGTCCTCCACAAGTTGTGCCCTAGACCATTACATAATGGAAGACTCCCGCCTTCAGGCAGGAGTGGGCAGTACAGGTTTGGTAACTACTTGGCATTGCCTTTTGTTGAGGCAATTTGAATTGTAAATTGGTCTCTGCCTCTTAATGTTTGGAAGATTCCATTTCATGGTAATCTTTTAAAAAGAAAAGAAAAATGTTCACACAAAACGCTGTACACGAATATTTGTAGTAGCATTATTTGTAGTATACAAAAATGTAAAACAAGCCAGATGTCCTTTAATGGATGATGAAACAAACTGTGGTGTCTCCATACCATGGGAACACTACTCATCAATTAAAAGAAACAAACCATTGATACATCCAATACATCTTAGTCTCCAGAGAATTATGCTGAGTTACAAAGCCAATCCAAAAAGTTATATAGTGTATGATTCCATTTATATGGCATTCTTGAAAATGGCAAAATTATAGAAATTGTAGAACAGATGAATAGTTGTTAGGGGTTAGGGAGAGGGTTGGGGATGGAGAGAAGTGGTTCAGAAAGGAAATATCCCTGTTCCTGTCCAGCCTAGTCAACACAGCAAGACCCTGTCTTGAAAGAAAGAAAAGAGAGAAAAAGAAATAAAAGAGAAAAATTAAAAAAAGAGAAATGAAAGAAGGAATAAGGGAGAATAAAGAGAGAGAGAGGAAGTGAAGGAGGGAGAGAGCAAGGAAAAGCCCCTAATATGGCATAGAGTAAATACTGATACTAATGGGGTCACCCATAATCAAACTAGACTATTCTCGGTTGTTAAAGAAAAATTTCTCTAAACTTCATCAGGTCAGAGAAAGCCCAACATGGCATGTGACATTCTGGAAATCTTAGCCAGTGCAATAAAACAAAGAAAATAAGTCAAGGGTATTTACAGATTTGAAAGAAGAAATAAAACTCTCATTTATAGATAAAATGATTGTAGAAATCCCAAATAATTCTGTATACTAACAATTAACAATGGAAAATTCAAGTTAAAAGTGCCATTAAGAATAAAACCAAAAATCACAAAATATTTGAAATACATCTTACAAACTATGTGCAAGTTCTGTAGAGTGAAACCAAAACACAATCAAAACCTAAACAAATGTAAAAAGACCTAAATAAATGAAGACATATCCCATGTTCAGGAATTGAAAGATTCAAGATTGTTACAATGACAATCTTCCCCAAACTGATCTATAGATTCAATGCAATTAAATAAAAATCCCCAGTGTTGGGCCAAGAGAAGGAAACACCAGAATTATGCAGCTTCCAGTGAATGAGACGCAGAGGGCCAGAGGACTTCACAATTCCAAGTGAGGTGCCAGGTTTGTTTTGGTGGGACAGGTAGGACTCTGAAAATAGACCAGGGAAGAAACCAAAGCAGGCATGGTGAACTGAGACAGAGCGGGGCACATCCCCACCTGGAACATGCAGCTATCTGGAAGGGTCAGAGACTTCACCCCCTCGGTGCTCTGATTCAGATCCTGTGCTTACCTCATCCCTCCTGTAATCCACTGTCAATGAGGGCTCCGCCAGACTGAGGGGCACCATGGGTTGTCAATGCAAATCTGAGTGATGGCTCCCACTTGGTGCTGCAAGTCATCCACACAGAGCTGGGCAGAAGTTTGGATCAATGCCAGCAAGATGGAACAACCCATCCCACAGAAAGAGGCAGAGTTGAAAACAGGGAAAAAGGCCATAAAGCCTGTCAGGCCCCACCCCCATAAAACTCAAATTAAAGCCTGTGCACTAGAGAGCTTGGCACTGAATACACCAGTTTGACCTCAACCAGGAAAATCAAGTTGGGAGAAGAAGAGATGCCATTGGTAAGGTGGGGCTAATCTAACCTGCAAACAAACTCCAGGGGAAGACCACACACCCGGCAACCTGACTGAATCTGAGGCAGCCCAACAGCGCCTCTACAGGCCAAAAAAGATATAGGTCTAACCACAACAGAAAGGACATCCACTCAGAGAGAGATTCCTCCTGAAATCACCAACTTAAAAGACCAAAGGGAGATAAATCCACAGAGATGGAAAGAAACCAGTGCAAAAAGGATGAAACTATTAAAGACCAGAAAACCTCTTCCCCTCCCAGGTATCACCATCAAGGGAACAAAACAAGACAGAATATGAGTTTGATGAATTGACAGAAGGTTTCAGAAGGTGGGTAATAACAAACTTCTCTCAGTTAAAAGACCATGTTCTAACCCAATGCAAAGAAACTAAGAACCTTGAAAAAAGGTTAGATGAAATGCTAACTAGAATAACCAGCTTGGAGAAGAACATAAACAACTTGATGGAGCTGAAAAACAGCACAAGAACTTTGCAGGGCATATACAAGTTTCAACAGCCGAATCTATCTAGCAGAAGAAAGGATACCAGTGATAGAAGATCAAATCAATGAAATGAAATGAGAAAGCAAGATTAGAGAAAAACAGAGTAAAAAAAAATGAACAAAGCCTCCAAGAACTATGGGATTATGTGAAAAGACCTAATCTACTCTTGATCGGCGTACCTAAATGTGATGGGGAGAATGAATCGAAGTTGGAAAACACTCTTCAGGATATTATCCAAGAGAACTTCCCCAACCTAACAAAGTGGGCCAACATTCAAATCCAGGAAATACAGAGAACACCACAAAGATATTCCTCAAGAAGAGCAACACCAACCCCAACCATATAATAGTCAGATTCACCAGAGTTGAAATGAAGAAAAAAATCCTAAGAGCAGCCAGAGAGAAAGGTCAAGACACCCACAAAGTAAAAACCATCAGACTCTTGGCAGAAACCCTACAAGCTAGAAGGGAGTGGGGGCCAATACTCAATATCCTTAAAGAAAAGAACTTGCAACCCAGAGATTTATTTCCAGCCAAACTAAGCTTCATAAGTGAAGGAGAAATAAAATCCTTTATGGACAAGCAATTGCTGAGAGATTTTGTCACTACAAGACCTGCCTTACAAAAGCTTCTGAAAAAAGTACTAAACATGGAAAGGAACAACCAGCACCAGCCACTGCAAAAACGCACCAAATGGTAAAGAACAACAATGCAATGAAGAAACCACGTCAACTAATGGGCAAAACAACCAACCAGTAACAAAATGGCAGAATTAAATGCAAACATAACAATGTTAACATTGAATGTAAATGGCCTAAATGCCCCAATCAAAAGACAAGCTACCATTGATCTTCTTCACAGAACTGGAAAAAAACTACTATAAATTTCATATGTAACCAAAAGAGAGCCCACATAGCCAAGACAATTCTAAGCAAAAAGAACAAAGCTGGAGGAATCACGCTACCTGACTTCAAACTATACTACAAGGCTACAGTAATCAAAACAGCATGGTACTAGTACCAAAATAGAGATATAGACCAATGGAACAGAACAGAGGCCTCAGAAACAATGCCACACATCTACAACCATCTGATGTTTAACAAACTGGACAAAAACAAGCAATGGGGAAAAGATTCCCTGTTTAATAAATGGTGTTGGTAAAACTGTCTAGCCATAAGCAGGAAGCTGAAATTGTACTCCTTCCTTACACCTTATACAAAAATTAACTCCAGATGGATTAAAGATTTAAACATAAAAACTAACACCATAAAACCCCTAGATAAAAACCTAGGCAACACCATTCAGGACATAGGCACAGGCAAGAACTTCATGACTAAAACACCAAAAGCAATGGCAACAAAAGCCAAAATAGACAAAACATATCTAATTAAACTTAAGAGCTTCTGCACAGCAAAAAACAACAACAACAACAAAAAAAAAAACAATCATTAGAGTGAACCAGCAACCAACGGAATGGGAAAAAAAATTTGCAATCCATTCATCTGACAAAGGGCTAATATCCACAATCTACAAAGAACTAAGATTATAGAACTAAGATTTACAAGAAAAAGACAAACAAAACAAACCCATTCAAAAGTGGGCAAAAGATATGAACACTTTTCAAAAGAAGACATCCATGAGGCCAATAAACATATTAAAAAATGCTGATCATCATTGGTCATTAGAAAAATGCAAACAAAAACCACAATGAGATATCATCTCACACCAGTTAGAATGGCAATCATTAAGAAATCTGGAGACAACAGATGCTGGAGAGGATGTCCCACTGTTGGTGGGAGTGTAAATTAGTTCAACCATTATAGAAGACAGTGTGGTGATCCCTCAAGGTTCTAGAAATAGAAATTCCATTTGACCCAGCAATCCCATTGCTGGGTATATACCCAAAGGATTATAAATCATTCTGTTATAAAGACACATGCACACATATGTTCCTTGCAGTGCAGTTTATGACAGCAAAAACCTTGAACCAACCCAAATGCCCGGTGATGATAGACTGGACAAAGAAAATGTGGCACATATACATGATGGAATACCATGCAGGCATAAAAACTGATAAGTATGTGTCCTTTGTAGAGACGTGGATGAATCTAGAAACCATCATTTTCAGCAAACTGACACAAGAACAGAAAACCAACTACCACGTTTTCACTCATAGGCGGTGATGACCAATGATAACACTTTGGCACAGGGAAGAGAATAACACTCACTGGGCTAGGTTGGGGGGTGGAGGGGAGGGGAGGAGGATGAGAAGGGATAACACCTAACACCAGGAGAAATGCCTGATGTAGGCAATGGGTTTGGGAGAAATGGAGACAGCAAATCACCATGGCATGTATGTACCTATGCAACAATCCTGCAGGATGCAGGATGTGCACATGTACCACAGAGCCCAAAGTACAATTAAAAAAAAAAAAAAACCAGTGTTTCTTGTAGAAATCAACAAGCTAATTCTGAAATTTATATAGAAAAGCAAAAAAAAAAAAAAAAGCCAGAAGAGTCAAAACAATTTTTGGGAAAGAAACACCTTAAGCTATAAAAAACAATGCTTATTTTCTCTAAAATTACTATAGCCAGTTGTAGGCCAAACTACTCCAAAATTAGTACTGCCTCAAAACAGTGTGGTATTGGAGAAAGAACAGATACCTAAATCAAAGAAATGGTATTAGAGCATCCAAAAATAAACCCACAGACATATAATCAATTGATATTTTAAAGGAACCTTTATTATATATTATTATAATGACTAACAACTTAGCCTAATAAGATACAGTTTTTTAATTTTTTTATTTTGAGATAACTGTAGATTCACAAGCAATTTTAAGAAATAATATATCTGGTATACGCTTTACTTAGTTTCTCCCAGTGAATATCTCAAGATGTCATTTGCAAAACTATAGTGTGAAATCACATCCAGGATAGTGTGATATGTGCAAGATACAGACCAAGGATCTCTCAGGTTGCACTTATATAACTACATGCACATCTCTACACCCCCAACCCTCTCCTTAGCCCTTGGCAACCACTCATCTTTTCTACATTTCTATAATATTGCCATTTCAAGAATGTTATATAAATGGAATCATATAATACCTAAGCTTTTTGGATTTGCTTTCTCACTCTGCATAGTTCTCTGGAGACACAGGTGTGTTGCATGTATCAATGGTTTGTTTCTTTTCATTGAGGGATAGTATTTTATGGTATGAAGATACCCCAGTTTGTTTTATCATTCATCCATTAAAGGACATCTGGGTTGTTTTCCATTTTTGTCTACTACAAATAAAGATGCTATAAATATTCATGTACAGATATTTGTGTGAGCATAAATTCATTTCTCTGGGACAAATGCCCAATGGCTGGGATGTATAGTAGCTGAGCGTTTCATTTTTAAAAAATTTGGCCAAACTATTTCTCAAAGTGGCTGCAGCATTTCACATTTCCACCAGCAATGTATGACAGCTCCAGCTGCTCTGTATCCTCATCAACTTTTGTTATAGTCAGTATTTTTTTATTTCATCCATTCTAATATGTGTGTAGTGTTATTTCATCATGATTTTAATTTGCATTTCCCTAACAATGCAAATTAGAAAATTTGCATTTTTTCCTCCTTAGATCTATGATCCATTTTGAATATTTCTTTTATATAAGATGTGAGAGCTGGGCATGGTGGCTCACACCTGTAATCCCAGCCCTTTAGGAGGCCAAGCCAAGCAATTTCTTGAACCCAAAAGTTCAAGACCAGCCTGGGAAGCATGAAGAAACCTTCTCTCTACAAAAAAAAAAAAATACAAAAATTGGCCGGGCATCATGGCACATGCCTGTAGTTGCAGCTACTTGGCAGGCTGAAGTAGGAGGATCACTTGAGCCTGGGAAGTTGAGGCTGCAGTGAGCCATGATCATGCCACTGCACTCCAGGTTGGGCCAGAGTGAGACCCTGTCTCAAAAAAAAAAAAGTAAGGTTTAAGAAAACGTTTACTTTTTTTGCACATGGATATCCAATTATTCCAACACAGTTTATTGAAAAGACTACCCTTTCTTTACTGAATTACATTTGCACGTTTCATTTATGAAATATCAGCTGAGACTTATGCTTCCAGGGAAATGGAGTAGACATAGTTTTCCCTATTCCTGTATCCAAGTACTAAAAACTGAAAACTTGGAACATTATATATAAAACAAACATAAGAACACTCTGAAAGTTGTAGAAAACAGACCAGTTAAGAACCTCAAGATGCAAGGAATGACACAAGAGTGAGTTCTTAGGCTTTATTCTTGTTTTATATATTCCAGAATTCAAGCTTAAGATGCCAGGAACTTGGAAATGCTAAAGGGCATAGACCAAAAAGGCCCAGCAAAAACAAGCTCTCTCTACCTGAAGGACCAGGAAAGGAATAGCTGAGCAAGACAGAAAACTTTAGAATGATAACCACTCAACTACCCAAATACCACAGAAAAAACTGGGTCCATAACCATATTAAAAGCAGTAAGAGCTGAGTAGGAAGTCCAGGCTTTCACACTCGTGAGGCTATGCTGATATGCCCCAACACCCCCAATGGGGTGATGCCAGAAAAGTCAAGTTAGAGAGCCCAGACTTTCACCCCACTAGGCAGTAATGAGCCTTCTTTTTCCCCTTCATTTTCCTACTCTCCCCACTGACTCAGTGTTACTGGAGACTACATGAGAAGCCAGAGGGCAGGAAAAAAAGAAAAAAGAAAAACACAGATCAAAAATAACAAACAGAAAAAAACTAAAATAAAATGGAAAACTTAAGTATTAATATTTACTACATTAATTGTAAATGATCTAGATATATGCATACCAATAAAAGACAGATATTGGCAGAGTAGATTAAAAAAAATGACCCAGCTATATGTTATCTATGAAAAACTTATTTCAAATATAATAATATAGGCAGGTTGAAAGTAAAAGGATGAAAAAATATATAATAAAATGAAAGCAGGAATATTTACATTATTATCAGATAAAGTAGACTTAAGAACAAAGAAAATTACCAGACCAAAAAAGGGCATTTTATAATCATAAAGGATTCATTATCAAGAAGACTTAGCAGTCCTAAATATGTATGCACCAAATAATAATGTTGTAAAATATGTGAAGTAAAAACTGAGAATCTAAAAAATAAATAGAAAAATATACCACTGAAGACATCAACACGTCTCTTTTAACAACTGATAGAATAACTAGACAGAAAATCATCAAGGTTACAAAAGAACTCAACATCAACCAAGGAATGTAATAGACATTTGAAGAGCAGAATATATATTCTTTTCAAGTGCCCATGATATGGCTTGTAAAGGAACTGAAGTCTGTTCTCTGATCACGATGGAATCATGCTAGAAGTCAATAAAGAACAATAACAGGAAAATCTCAACAATTAGAAAGTAAACAACATATTTTTATATAATCTACAAGTCAAAGAGGAAATTTCAAGGAAAATCAAAAAAAATATGAGAGATCCAAGATGGCCGATTAGGAGCAGCTCAGGATTGCAGCTCCCAGTGAAAGTGCAGAGAGTGAGTGGACTCCGCATTTCCAGACGGATTTTTGTTGCCCATGGACCAGGAGACTCCCAGGAGGAGAAGCCCCACGGGTCACCAGCATGACTCTTTTGGCCAGAGCAGCTATTCTCAGTGCAGAATATACAGGACTGGGTGCCCTTTTGGTTGGTGTCTGGAGCTCCAAAAAGACAGTCGCCCATTTAGCTGATTGAAGAGGAGACTGAAACAGGGAGCTAGGCCGGAAGACTCCTGGGCAAAAAAGTGCCACGAATTTCAATGCTGCTGTTTCAGCCAGTGCAGTAGGTTGCCACAAGGGAAATTACACAGATCCCAGCACCTTTTCAACAGGCGACTGGAAGACCTGGGAGAGAATCGATTGTTCAACTGAAAAAAAAAAAAGGCTCTGAGGCAGGGAGCCAGGTGATCAGGTTTGGCTAATCCCACCCCCACAAAAAAACAGCAATTGGAAATGCTGTGGGTTGAGAGTTTCACAGCAAGCACAGCTTGCAATGCCCCTGCCAAGAAGGACACCAAGAAGAAGGAAGTGAAAGAGTTCCTAGCCAGAGCCAAAGAATATTTCCTCTACAGATAGGAGCACCCTGTTCAGAACACCACCAGCTTGGATCAGTTGGAAGTGCTCAAGATGCTGGGCATCAGCTCCTTCAGGCAGATGGTGATGGTGAGGAAGTGGGAGAGCAGCGACCACTATGAAATGAAGATCCTCAACAAGGAGAAGGTGGTGAAGGTGAAGCAGGTCAAGCATGTCCTGAACAAGAAGTGCATCCTGCAGGCGATCGACTTTCTGTTCCTTGTTAAACTCCATTTCTCCTTCAGGGACAACTCCAACCTGTACCTGGTGATGGAGTACGTGCCGGGTGGGGAGATGTTCTCCCACCTATGGCACGTCAGAAGGTTCAGAGAGCCCCATGCCTGTTTCTATGCCGCCCAGATCGTCCTGGCCTTCCAGTACTTGCATTCACTCAACCTCATCCACCGCGACCTGAAGCCCGAGAACCTCCTCATTGACCACCAGGGCTACCTGCAAGTGATGAACTTCGGTTTCACCAAGCACGTGAGGAGCCACATGGTCCTTGGACCCCGTGTGGGACCCCCAAGTACCTGGCCCCCGAGATCATCCTAAGCAAAGGCTAAAACAAGGCCATGGACTGGTGGGCCTTGGGGGAGTTCATCTACGAGATGGCCGTGAATTTCCCGTCCTTTGACACCAACCAGAGGATTCAGATCTTCGAAAAGATAGTCTCTGAGAAGGTGCAGTTCCCCTCCCTCATCAGCTCTGCCCTCAAGGACCTGCTGCGGAGCCTGCTGCAAGTGGACCTCACCAAGAGCTTTGAGAACCTCTGGAACGAGGTCAGTGACATCAAGAACACCACATGCAACTGGATAGCACATCTCTAAGAAGAAGGTGGAAGCTCCCTTCATCCCGAAGTTCGCAGGCCCTAGGGATGCCAGTAACTTTGACAACTACAAGGAGGAAGAGATATGGATCTCCATCAACAAGAAGTGTGCTGTTGGGGTCCGGCACATCTGCTGGGGGGCTACCGACCTGCGGGAGTCCCCGAGACTGCCAATGTAGGTGTCTCGTTCAATCTGAGGGAGAGAGTGTGCGGAAGTGAAAGAAAGAAAAGCGGAGTCTGGAGGTCTGAATGACTTGTAGTCAAGCAGCAGCTTTATTTTTGTGGGTTACGGCTTTTATACCTGTTTTCTTGTTACATTTACTTTAGCTCAGCAGAAAAGGGGGCAAACAGAAAAGGGAACAGAAATCACATAAAAATAGTTAGGGGCTTGTGATAACAGCTCACAAAGCAGTTTTGAGGGGGCTTGTGATAATAGCTTACAAAGCAGTTTAAGAGTTAATATATGTTTCTCAAAGATACACAGTGCAAACAATGGTGCCCTTAAGGTGGCTTGTTAATCATGTTTTCCATCAGGAGGTAGAACAGAGGCTCAGCTGCTGAGAAAATATGGGCAGGGGTCTTTGCCCCTCAGGCACCTCAATTGCAGCAAGCCTATTGCTTACACAGAGACTAAAGGGAATATGAAAGCAGTCAGCAAAATGTCCTCATAAACCACAGGCCTTTACTCTGCATTTTGTTTTTACCTCAGTGGCTTAGCCATTTTTACCTCGACTCGACAGTCCTTGAGAGCAGGGGAAGAGCAGATGGGTCCAGCAGCCAAGATGGGGCGAATCACGCTAACTGTCTCAAGCCCTTGGCGCAAACACTGCATCGTGCCAAAGCGTTTTCTGAGTTTTAAGGGTGTGCTTGTGCCCCTGTGGGTTTTCTTTTGTTTCTTCTTTTTTTCTCTTTGGTGGGTGGGTGGGAGGTGGTGAAGCTGAAGCAGGTCGAGCACGTCCTGAACGAGAAGCACATCCTGCAGGCGATCGACTTTCCATTCCTTGTTAAGCTCCATTTCTCCTTCAGGGACAACTCTAACCTGTACCTGTACGTGCTGGGTGGGGAGATGTTCTTTCACCTATGGTGCGTCGCAAGGTTCAGAGAGCCCCATGCCTGTTTCTATGCCACCCAGATCATCCTGGCCTTCTAGTATCTGCACTCACTCAACCTCATCCACTGCAACCTGAAGCCCAAGAACCTCCTCATTGACCAGCAGGACTACCTGCAGGTGATGGACTTTGGTTTCGCCAAGTGCGTGAGGAGCCACATGGTCCTTGCACCCTGTGCGGGATCCCCGAGTACCTGGCCCCCGAGATCATCCTAAGCAAAGGCTACAACAAGGCCGTGGACTGGTGGGCCTGGGGGTGCTAATCTACGAGATGGCCATGGGTTTCCCGCCCTTCGACACCGACTGGCGGATCCAGATCTTCCAAAATATAGTCTCTGGGAAGGTGCGGTTCCCCTCCCACATCAGCTCTGACCTCAGGGACCTGCTGTGGAGCCTGCTGCAGGTGGACCTCACCAAGTGCTTTGGGAACCTCCGGAATGGGAACAGCAACATCAAAAACAAGTGGTTCGCCACATCCAACTGAATAGCAGTCTATAAGAAGGTTGAAGCTCCCTTCATCCCGAAGTTCACAGGCCCTAGGGATGCCAGTAACTTTGACAACTACAAGGAGAAAGAGAAATGGATCTCCATCAACAAGAAGTGTGCCAAAGTGTTTTCTGAGTTTTAGGGGTGTGTTTGTGCCCCTGTGGGTTTTCCTTTCTTTCTTTTTTTTTTTCCTCTTTGATGGGTGGGTGGCAGGATTGGACTGAACAACCAGAAGGTCCCAGAGTTCCTTGTATCTAGTTTCACCCCCCACCCCACCCTCCAGGTTTGGCATAGCAGGAAGCCCAGATATTTAGAGGGATGGAAACACCAGCTGCTCCCTCACCCACTATGCCTTCCTGGGCCCTCTGTGCTTCTCCCTTCCTCCTCCCGCAGAGTTCCCCTTGCCCCAGCCCACTTCTACCTGTTTTAAATGAGTTTCTCAGCTCTATTCAGCCCAGGTCTTGCTGGTGTATCCAGGAACAGGGTGTGGAAAGAGGGGCTCAAACTTAACTCCAGCACGGAACAGGCACCACTTGCTAAGAGAGGATGAAAAAGCACAACTGCCTTTCAGAGTAATCCTGTCTGGGAAGGAGAGAGGTTTAGTGCCATGTTCAGTGGGCTGCTTGCTAAAATTAAAAATTAAAAAAATAGAGTTCCAGTCCGGCAGAGAACACAGAGAGATGCAGAGAGCCGCGAGCTCCCCCTGGGCCCTCCAGGCCCTCTGGCCCCAGGCTGGCGGGTGAGCGGCGGGGGCCCTGGGACAGGCCATGCCCTCTGCCCTTCAGACACCAGAGGCCTCCGCTGTGGTTGCGCATTGGCCTGGCCAGGCTCAGGCCTTGAAGCCATGGTGAACCTCTACCCCACCCCGCTTCTGTGATTGATGATAGCGGCGGCTTCTCCCAGCCAGTAGCCCAGCCTGGACCCTGCTGGCCACTGGATCTTCCGGTCCAAGTGTGCCGGACCTCGACAGAGCCCAGCTGAGCTGCCCGGATGCAATGCCTTTGGGTGGCGGTGGGAGGGGCAGACCGGGAAATATGGCGGCCCCTTAAATGCTGTGCAGCGGAGGCCGTTAGGTGATAGAGGGCCTGGGAAGGCGGCCTAAGGACGCAGGCAGGCTCAGCTGCCTCTTTAGGCCACAGAGCCATGCAGATCCGGGTCCCCAGTGACCACTCTGTCCCCATTGGGCAAGACCTACCTAGTCTTGACAGCAAAGGACAAAGGCCTTACAGGCCTGGGAGGTGACCGAAGTTCCGAACGACGATGGGTGGGATGGTTAGTGGCTATCAGGCTGTTAGTCTTCATTCTACCAGACCTTGCTCTCAGAAGAGAGAAACAATAGAATGACAGGCCATGTTTGGCCCGTTGGAAATGCCCACCACCCTCTGGGAAGATTTACTGGCCATTTATGGAAGGCCTGTGTATTCAATATGAAAAAGCTGCTCTCAACTGCACCCCAACATTTTAAAAAAATACATTTAAGTAAACCAAAATGAAAACACAATCTGAGCTATTAGATCACAGGGGAAAAGGAGAAAACACAATATATCAAAATCTGTGGGATACAGCTAAAGCAGTGTTGACAGAAAAACTTATAATACCAATAGTAGAAAAGATTAAAAGTCTCAAATTGGTAATATAAGCATTCAAGAATATGAAAAGGAAGAGCAAAATAAATCCAAAGCAACTACAAGAAAAAAAATAGTAAACAGAAATGAAAGAAATTGAAAACAGTAAAACGAGAGTTCCTAGGTGGCCACTGATGAAGGATAGCAACATCGTCTGGCCATCATTCTGTCTTCTTAGTTGTCCAGTGTCTCTCCAGGAGAGAGACAAAAAAAGAAAGCCAAAACCCATCAGTATGCTGCATCCAGACCCATCTCACATGCAAGGATACACAAAGACTCAAAACAAAGGGACGGAGGAAGATTTACCAACCAAATGGAGAGCAAAAATAGATAAATAAATAAATAAAAAGCAGGAGTTGCAATTCTCATCTCTGATAAAATAGACTTTAAAGCAACAAAGGTCAAAAGAGGCAACGAAGGACATTACATAATGGTAAAAGGATCAATGAAACAAGAAGAGCTAACGATCCTAAATATCTATGCACCCAATACAGTAGCACCCAGATACATAAGACAAGTTCTTAATGACTTAAAAAGAGACAGACTCCCACACAATAATAGTGGGAGACTTTAACATCACATTGTCAATATTAGACAGATCAATGAGTCAGAAAATATACAAGGATATCCAGGACTTGAACTCAGACCCGGAACAAGTAAACTTAATAAACATTTATAGAACTCTCCACCCCAAATACACAAAACATACATTCTTATCAGTACCACATCACACCTACTCTAAAAGTGACTACATAATTGGAAGTAAATCACTCCTCAGTAATTGCATAGCATTTCACAGGTTTAAATGAAATACTGATTGGCTGCTTGTTTGTTATTTTCCTCCCTTAATCTTTTTTGTCTCCATTGTTAAGCACAATTATTGGCATAAAAGAGGTTTTCAATACCCATTTTTAGACTGCATTCTAGCCTGGGCAATAAAGCAACACTCCCATTCTCTCTCCCTCTCTCTCTTCCTCTTTCTTCCTCTCTTTCATCCTTTTTTTCTTTCTTTCTTTCTTTTTCTCTAAAATAAAAAAAAAAGAAAGAAAATAAGGACTTGTTAAACAATACTTCTAAATGATTTCAGAATTCTAATCCTCTCATTAAAATAATATTTTGCAGCATTAAAATGTGATTTATGAATGGATTTTGTAAAACCCTGAGTTTACTCCTACTAGCTGTAAATATATGGAGAAAGAATCCATTATTTCCTGCATAAGAAAAAGTGCTCATATGGAAGGGTCACTGTGGTGTCTACTCAAAAATCTTCTCTGCACTTTTTGTTCACAAGTAATGGTTGGGTTTTTAAAAATATTTTTTACATCTTCTATCAAAAATTCATGTATGTGTCGCAGGCCTGATAAAAATCTTTAAATGTCAAAAAATAAAAAATAAATAACATATCTATTACTTAGGGGCCTGGCAAGGTGAAAAAGCATCTCCTCTGATCTTTGCACAAAAATGTTCCTAAAATACTCCATATTATAATATAGTCCTTTATAATATTTCCATGTTATAAATGTATAAATTTACTAATTTTCCTTAGAATAAAAAAATGGCTTAAATAATCATTAGCTTAGTTTTAACACCCAAAATAACTGTTGCTATGTAAATTCTAAGTTTTTTTATAAAGTAATTGAGAAGTTTAGAGGAAACCAAAAATAATTTAAATGAATCCAAGTTTAATTTAAAAGTTACATCTAAAAGAACAGATGAAAAAAGCAGCAGTTGGAGACTCATCAATAAAAAGAAAAAGCTGACAATTATAAAATTCATGCAATTACACTGCTATGCTAATCTAAATTTTGGAAATAACACTAGCACACATGTGGTTACAATATTTAACTGAAGGTATTATTAAGTTGCCAAGAAATACTATTAATTTATAAAGAAGGTAGTTTTCCTATTTGACTACTAAAGTCCCAATTCCAATAAAGCACATCAAAATTAACAAATAATTATGATTCATTTAATGTTTCATCTTTAGATTCTTCATATCTTCTTTGGGAAACATCCAAGGATAGGTTAATCCCAAATTTTAAAATGACAAAATTGAATTATTTTTAATACAAAATATCGTCATCAGTAGTCACTGAAAATTTTTAGCATTTCTAAGGCTATAAAGCAAGAGCTAGACATTCCCTGTAGTTACTGTTTTAATGACTTTTACTTTCTCTTGTGAAACATAAAAAGTTTCCAACAGACTCAATGTGTAACTCATAATTTTCTTTTCGACTCCAACTCCTGCCAATACCCTTGGTGACTTCAACAGTCCCATTTACAAGAAATGTGTCACAGAAAAACTGTATCACAGGCCTTCACCTACAGGCCACTTACTCACAAGCAAGGCCATTGCTTAGACATTGTCATCACTGGAATTTGTGCTTTACCTCTAGGTGCTAAAACTTTTCAAATGTTCCTAAATGACATATTTTTATGCTCTGACTCTTTATACCCCTGTACTCTCACTAAATAAGGTCTCTTCCCTCCTTTGAACTCCCAATCTTTTGATCTCCTGCAAATTTCATGTGTCCCCCTCCTCAGCCCCACAATCATCTCTCTCATTACTCCTAATTAAGTCCCTAGAATCCCTGACTCTGAAAATAAAAATTCCTCTTTACCCTCAGCATTGCCTGATACTCTGTACTCAGTCCTCTCCTCTCTCTCTTTCTTCACATTTAAGTCTTAATCTACATCTACTGTTAGAACTACATATGACCTTTATACACTATAGATATCATACTACCTCCCTTACAACAGTTCCAATTACTTGCTTAGCACTTTCACCTGGGTACCTCACTATTACCTAAAATTCAACATGGCAAAAGTAAAATTCAGTACCTTCATAAAATGAGTCCTTTCTCCTGACTTCTTATTTACTCTCAAAACTCAGTATCATCTTATCCCCATACCTGATCATTGGCCTTCTCTCTGCACCCTCCACAATCTTCATTTAAGTGCATTTTACTTTTCACGTGGATGCTATTACAATCCTCGGATTTTCTTTTTCACCTCCTATTTCAACTGCATTCCAAATCTTTCCACAAATGACATCATATTCTTTCTAAAATGCAAATCTGATAGCTCCACTGATTTAAAATATTCTATATATTCATAAAGAACAAGATATTTGCATACTGTCTTATTATCTATGAAATACTTATTAAAAAAGAAAAAATAGTAACTACAACTGGATAACAGCATAACCAAGAGCTCAAAGTTAACATCATCAATAAGGGATCAGTGAAGATCACATAACGTAAGATGTGATCCTCTGGAAAGTTATATTATATATACAATGTTCCCACCAAAAAATACATAACATGAATCAAATCATGAGTAGTCATCAAAAAGCCTTGAGGAGTAGTCTGAAAAATGACTGGCCTGTATTCTTCAAAAATATCAATATCACAAAAGACAAAGAAAGGCTGACAAACTGCTACAGATTAAGGAAGACCACAGAGACATGACAACTAAACACAATACATGATCCTGAACTGTATATCTAGTACCAAAATTTTTTAAAATCCCATTAAAGACCCTATTGTGGCAATAGAAAAAAAAGTGAAACATAGAGTATAAATTATGTTTAATATTGATGTTCAATTTCCTGAATTTGATAACTGTAGTGTGATTGATTATACAATAGATACCCTTGCTCTTAGGTAATATACATTGAAGTATTTATACACACAGAGAGAATAAGAACAAGCAAACAAATAAGGCAAGACTCTAAAAAGCAGTGAATCTTTATGGTAGAGTTTACTGGAGTACTTTGTATTAGTCTAATAATCGTTCTGTACATTTGAAATCATTTCAAATAAAAGGTTAAGAAAGTGGTCCATTTCTTTTTTCCCACCTGAATGAAGTACAAATCATCAGCCCAAAATTCAAGTGAGACTCTTTGATATACTATCTCAATATACTTTTATACCTTTCTTAGGTTATCATGTTAATCTTTATTCAAAATATATATTTTGGACAGAGGGAGCAGCAGTCACAAAAGAGAGTATGTGATATGGACTTAATAAACTTCTCTGGAGACCAACTCAAGATGGCACAATGAGAACAACCCAGGATTGAAGCTCTCAGTGAACATGCAGAGGGTGAGTCAGGGCCACATTTCCAGACAGATCTTTGTTGCCCACAGAATGGGGAAATTCCCAGGTATAAAAGAGATGTGGGACACCAGCAAAGTGGTTTTGGCTGGTGCAGCCAGCGGCCAGTGCAGCCAGCGGCCGGTGCAGCCGGCAGCCAGTGCTGCAGCGCAGCGGCACTCCACAGCACTCCACACAAAGCACACTGGTCTGAGTGCCCTGTTGAACTGGCAATCTGAGACTTGAGAAGGCAGATTGGCATATCCATCTGATTGAACGGGACTTGGACAGTGAGCCAGGCCAGGAGATTCCAGGGAAAAAGCGTTTGGGCCAGGGCAGTAAGACAAACAAAATGGGGATTCCAAATGCTCCGGGTGAAGAGTTTCACTGTGGGCACAGCTGAACCCAGGACGGTGCAGCTCGATGGGGGAAGGGCATTTGCCATTACCGAGGCAACCCGCCCCTACTGAGGTACACTCCCATTGCTGACACAGCCTGCCCTTGCTGAAACAACCCGCCACAACGGAGAGACTCTGCCACAGGGAGTAGCCCATGGCAGCAGAGCGGAGACCGCAGCAGCAGGGCAGAGCCTGCAGCAACAGGGCGGACCTCACACCAGCAGGGCAGACCCTCGGAAGGCAAATAGTGACTAGACTGCCTCCTAGCTGGGCAGGACAGTGCAACGGACACATAAAAAAACCCCAACCCCCTGAGACAGAGCATCTGAGTAAAAAGAGGGGTTTTTTTTAAGAGTTCGGCTGCAGCAGAATTAAATGTAGCAGCCTAACAGCCCTGAATGAACAACAGAGCTCACAGATCAGCACTTGAGCACCTATAAAGTACAGACTGTCTCCTCAAGCAGCTCCCTGACCCCTCTATATCCAGAAGACTGACATTTGGCAGGCATCATTCTGGGACAAAGATAGCAGAAAAAGAAACTGGTAGCATCTCTCACTGTTCCGCAGCTGCTATAGGTGCACCCCAGACAAGCAGGGCCTGAAGTGGACCTCAGCAGTCGTACAGTGGAGGGGCTAGACTCATAGAAGGAGAACCAAGTAACAGAAATACTTCATCATCAACAATCTGGGCATCCACTCAGAGACCCAATCGAAAAGTCAGCAACTACTCAGACAACAGGTGGATAAATCCACAAAGATGGGAAGAAACCAGTGCAAAAAGGAGGAAAACACCCGAAACCAGACCACTGCGACTCCTACAAAGGACCAAAACTCCTCACCAGCAAGGGAACAAAGCTGAACAGAGAATGACTGTGACGAAATGACGGAATTAGACTTCAGAAGGTGGATAATAAGAAACTTTTGTGAGCTATAAGAACATGTTTTAAATCAATGCAAAGAAACTAAGAACCTTGAAAAAAGATTTGAAAAAAGATTCAAGGAAATGATAACAAGAATGGATAACTTAGAGAGGAATATGAATGAATTGAAGGAGCTGAAAAACACAATACAAGAACTTCGCGAAGCATGCACAACTTTCAACAGCCGAATTGACCAAGCAGAAGAAAGAATATCACAATTCGAAGATCAACTCAATGAAATAAAACGAGAAGCCAAGATTAGAGAAAAAAGTGCAAAAAGGAATGAACAAAGTCTCCAAGAAATGTGGGACAATGTGAAGAGACCTAACCTACATTTGATAGTTGTACCAGAATGTGATGAAGAGAATGAATCCAAGCTGAAAAATACTCTTCAGGATATTATTCAGGAATATTTCCCCCACCTAGCAAGGCAGGCCAACACTCAAATGCAGGAAATACAGAGAACACCACAAAGATATTTCACAAGAGAGCAACCCCAAGGCACATAATCGTCAGATTCAACAAGGTTGAAATAAAGGAGAAAATACTAAGGGCAGCCAGAGAGAAAGGTTGGGTCACCCACAAAGGGAAGCCCATCAGACTCACAGCAGATCTCTTGGCAGAAACTCTACAAGCCAGAAGAGAGTGGGGGCCAATACTCAACATCCTTAAAGAAAAGAACTTTCAACCCAGAATTTCATATCCAGCCAAACTGAGCTTCAGAAGTGAAGAAAAAATAAAATCCTTTGCGAACAAGCATGTACTCAGAGATTTTGTCACCACCGGGCCTGCTTTACAAGAGCTCCTGAAAGAGGCACTACACATAGAAAGGAACAACCAGTACCAGCCATTCCAAAATCACACTAAATGCTAAAGAGCATCAACATAATGAAGATTCTACAACAACTAACAGGAAAAACAGCCACTTAGCATCAAAATGGCAGTATCAAATTCACACATAACAATATTAACCCTAAATGTAAATGGACTAAATGCACCAATCAAAAGACACAGACTGGCAAATTAGATAAAAAACCAAAACCCATCAGTGTGCTGTATCCAGGAAACCCATCTTACATGCAAGGATACACAAAGGCTCAAAATAAAGGGATGGAGGAACATTTACCAAGCAAACGGAGAGCAAAAAAAAGCTGGAGTTGCAATTCTCATCTCTGATAAAATAGACTTTAAAGCAACAAAGATCAAAAGAGACAAAGAAGGCCATTACATAATGGTAAAAGGATCGATACAACAAGAAGAGCTAACGATCCTAAATACATATGAACCCAAAACAGGAGCACCAAGATACATAAGGCAAGTTCTTAATGACTTACAAAGAGACTTAGACTCCCACACAATAATAGTGGGAGACTTTAACACTCCACTGTCAATATTAGACAGATCAACCAGACAGAAAATCAACAAGGATATCCAGGGCTTGAACTCAGACCTGGAGCAAGCAAACCTGATAGACATTTACAGAACTCTCCACCCCAAATACACAGAATATACATTCTTCTCAGCACCACATCACACCTACTCTAAAATTGACCACATAATTGGAAGTAAAGCACTGCTCAGCAAATGCAAAACAACTGAAATCATAACAAACAGCCTCTCTGACCATAGTGCAATCAAGTTAGAACTCAGAATTCAGAAACCAACCCAGAACCACACAGCTTCATGGAAACTGAACAACTGGCTCTTGAATGTTGACTGGGTAAACAATGAAATGAAGACAGAAATAAAGAAGTTCTTTGAAACCAATGAGAACGAAGACACAACATGCCAGAATCTCTGGGACACATTTAAAGCAGTCTCTAGGGGAAAGTATATAGCAATAAGTGCCCATAATATGAGGAGAATGGAGAGATCCAAAATTGACACCCTATCGTCAAAATTGAAAGAGCTAGAGGAGCAAGATCAAAAAATCTCAAAACCCAGCAGAAGACAAGAAATAACTAGGATCAGAGCTGAACTGAAGGAGATTGAGACACGAAAAACCCTTCAAAAAATCAATAAATCCAAGAGCTGGTTTTTTGAAAAGATCAACAAAATAGACCACTAGCCAGATTGATAAAAAATAAAAGAGAGAACAACCAAATAGATGCAATAAAAAACGATAAAGGGGAAATCACCACAGATTCCACAGAAATTCAAACCATCATCAGAGAATATTACAAACAACTCTATGCACATAAACTAGTAAACCTGGAAGAAATGGATAAATTCCTGGACTCCTGTGTCCTCTCAAGCCTAAACCAGGAGGAAGCTGAAACTATGAATAGACCAATAACAAGGTCAGAAATCAAGGCAGCAATTAAGAGCCTACCTCACAAAAAAAGCCCAGGTCCAGATGGGTTCACAGCTGAATACTACCAGACACACAAAGAGGAGCTGATACCATTCCTTCTGAAACTATTCCAAATGATCCAAAAAGAGGAAATCCTTCCCAAATCATTTTATGAGACCAACATCATCCTGATACCAAAACCCGGCAGAGACCCAACAAGAAAAGAAAACTTCAGGCCAATATCCATGATGAACATAGATGCAAAAATCTTCAATAAAATATTGGCAAGCCGATTGCAACAGCAAATCAAAAAACTTATTCATCATGCTCAAGTAGGATTTATCCTGGGGATGCAAGGCTGGTTCAACATACACACGTCTATAAACGTAATTCACCACATAAACAGAACCAAAAACAAAAACTACATGATTATCTCAACTGATGCAGAGAAGGCATTCGACAAAATTCAACAGCCCTTTATGCTAAAAACCCTCAACAAACTCGGTATCGATGGAACATATCTCAACGTAATAAATGCTATTTATGACAAACCAACAGCCAATATCATACTGAATGGGCAAAAACTGGAAGCATTCCCTTTGAAATCCGGCACTAGACAAGGATGCCCTCCTTCACCACTCCTATTCAATATAGTACTGGAAGTTCTAGCCACAGCAATCCGGCAAGAAAAAGAAATAAAGGGAATTCAAATAGGAAAGGTGGAAGCCAAATTGTCTCTATTTGCAGACGACATGATAGTATATCTAGAAGACCCCATCACCTCAGCCCAAAAACTCCTGACACTGATAAGCAACTTCAGCAAAGTCTCACGATATAAAATCAATGTGCAAAAATCACAAGCATTCCTATACACACATAACAGACTTAAAGAGAGCCAAATCAAGAACAAACTGCCATTCACAATTGCTACAAAAAGAATAAAATACCTAGGAATACAACTCACAAGAAAAGTAAGGAACCTCTTCAAGGAAAACCACAAACCTTGGCTCAACGAAATAAGAGAAGACACAAACAGATGGAGAAACATTGCATGTTCATGGTTAGGAAGAATTAATATCGTGAAAATTACTGCCCAAAGTAATTTACAGAATCAACGCTATCCCCATCAAGCTACCATTGACTTTCTTCACAGAACTGAAAGAAACCACCATGAACTTCATATGGAACCAAAAGAGAGCCTGCATAGCCAAGTCAATTCTAAGCAAAAAGAACACAGCGGGGGGAATCACACTACCGGATTTCAAACTATACTACAAAGCTACAGTAATCAAAACAGCATGTTACTGGTACCAAAACAGAGATATAGACCAATGGAACAAAACAGAGGCATCGGAGGCAACACAACATATCTACAACCATACAGTCTTTGATAAACCTGACAAAAACAAGCAATGGGGAAAGGATTCCCTGTTTAATCAATGGTGTTGGGAAAACTGGCTAGCCAGTGCAGAAAGCAGAAACTGGACCCCTTCCTGACACCTTACACTAAAATTAACTCCAGATGGATTAAAGACTTAAACATAAGACCTGGCACGATAAAAACCCTAGAAGGAAATCTAGGCAAAACCATCCAGGACATAGAAGTAGGCAAGGACTTCATGAACAAAACACCAAAAGCATTGGCAACAAAAGCCAAAATAGACAAATGGGACCTAATCAAACTCCACAGCTTCTGCATGACAAAAGAAACAGTCACTAGAGTGAATCGGCAACCAACAGAATGGGAAAAAATTTTTGCAGTTTACCCATCTGACAAAGGGCTCATATCCAGAATTTACAAAGAACTCAAACAGATTTACAGGAAAAAAACAAACATGCCCATTCAAAAATGGGCAAAGGATATGAACAGACACTTTACGAAAGAAGACATATATGAGGCCAACAATCATATGAAAAAATGCTCATCATCACTGGTCATTAGAGAGATGCAAATCAAAACCACATCGAGATACCATCTCACGCCAGTTAGAATGGCGATCATTAAAAAATCTGGAGACAACAGATGCTGGAGAGGATGTGGAGAAATAGGAACCCTTTTACACTGTTGGTGGGAGTGTAAATTAGTTCAACCATTGTGGAAGACAGTGTGGTGATTCCTCAAGGCCTTAGAAATAGAAATTCCATTTGACCCAGCAATCCCATTACTGGGTATATATCCAAAGGACTATAAATCGTTCTACTATAAGGACACATGCACACGAATGTTCATTGCAGCACTGTTTACAATAGCAAAGACCTGGAACCAACCCAAATGCCCATTGATGATATACTGGATTGGGAAAATGTGGCACATATACACCATGGAATATTATGCAGCAATCAGAAATGATGAGTTCGTGTCGTTTGTAGGTACATGGATGAATCTGGAGAACATCATTCTCAGCAAACTGACACAAGAACAGAAAATGAAATACCGCATATTCTCACTCATAGGCGGGTGATGAAAAATGAGAACACATGGACACAGGGAGGGGAGTACTAAACACTGGGGTCTATTGGGGGGAAAAGGGGAGGGCCAGTGGAGGGGGGGGAGCTGGGGAGGGATAGCCTGGGGAGAAATGCCAAATGTGGGTGAAGGGGAGAAAGGAAGCAAAACACACTGCCATGTGTGTACCTATGCAACTGTCTTGCATGTTGTGCACATGTACCCCAAAACCTAAAATGCAATAAAAAATTTAAAAAAAAAAGAATATATATATATACATTTCCTAATCATTGTCTTTACTGCATGAATTCGTTCACTTTCATGCCTAAAATATACTCTCAGCTGGACACAGTGGCTCATGCCTGCAATTCCAACACTTTGGGAAGCTAAGGCAGTAGGATCACTTGAGGCCAGGAGTTTGAGACCAACCTGGGCAACATAGCTAGACTCCCATCTATACAAAACAAAAATTTAATTAGCCAAGCATGTTGGTGTGCACTTGTAGTCCTATCTACTTAGGAGGGAATGCTGAAGTGGGAGGATCACTTGAGCCCAGGAGTTAGAAGTAGCAGTGAGCTATGATCAAGTCACTATACTCCAGCCTGGGTATAGAGTGAGACCATGTCTCTTTTAAAAAAACCAAAAAAGTAAATTTTAACTGTATGTAGATTTCAACAGAGGTGACAAAAAAAAAGTCATATTAGAACAGCCTAAAGAAAATCAGAGGTACACGACCAAAGGTCAAGGGAGATGTAAGGGTACTATACCCAAGAAGAGTAGTCGAAGCTCCAAAAATCTGTGAGTTGTTCCAGAGTCAATATGTAAAGAGAGAATGGGACCAACAATTACTCCTAGGACAGCATTTGTTATTGAGTGGTAGCAAAGGTAAATATGGTGAGGCAGGATGAGGGCCATGACACAGTCTGCAGGACAGTAAGAAATAAAAAGCAGCAGTAGAGTAAGATAGTATTAAATATGACAGTATGTTCAAAGGAAAAGAGAACTAAGTAGAGATATGAACAAAAAGAAGATTCTGCCCTCAGACTCTACAATAGAAAAAAAAAAAAAGAAAAAGAAGGAAAAACATGGACCACAGAGAGATAATTTCTAATAGCATGATGGAGATGGGGCCCAAATGAAGTTTTAAATGTCAGTAAGTATTTTAATTAGTGTCTGTTGTGTGCCAGACATTGGGTTTAAGAAAGGAAATAGGCTGGAACTACCAATGTTTATACAGTAATGTTTGGAGAAGGGAGGATATAGAAGGGAAGAGAAAAAAATCTATACAATTATTACCTAAATAGATTCTTACCAGAAGATAAGAAGATTCATCTTGTGTAATTTGGGTCTGCAAGCAACATAAAAAATAAGGAAAATTTAAGTTGTCCTCTAGCACTGGTTTTTCCCATTAATAAATACATCTTAAGGAATAAATATAATACATTTTTAGACATAATTATTAGCTTTATAAAGAAGTTCTGTAATCTAGTTTAACACTGTAATGCAAAATAATGAACTATATAAGGATACCTCTGTTTAAAAGAGGCTGTTTATGGAAAACACAGTATATTATTTTAAGTTATGAAATAATCCTTACAAGATTACATTTAAGAGAAGGTATCTTGCTGAGGCAAAAAAGAACCCAACAGATTCAAAATTATGCACTGATCTGAATAAGCACTCAGAAATATGCCCAGGTTTTTTGCACATTGCTCGCCTATTCAAACATCCTTTTAATTTAAGCTGCCTCTGACTACTTTTCTTTTTCCTATCAGCCCCAACCTCATTCTCCTTAAATGGATAAGAAAAGTGAAACAGATTATCACTAATTTGCCATTATTGCAAACAATTCATGCTACCACTGATGCAACATCATATGAACCATAAGTTTCCACTGCTTGTAAAATGTCATTCTGTTTTCCTGATTATCTTATGAAAATATTCTTCATGAAATTAAATACTGCAGGTTTACTGACTATGAAATAGAAGTTGCCATAGAATGACTATATTAAGAACTCACAGAAACATCCATGATAGCATGCATATCAGGACATGCCTGTTAAGGAAAGATAAGTTTTGACATTTCAATTCACATGGCATTACTAGTTACATAAATTGTATCCATCTTAACTTTTTGAAAATCCAGAACTACAAATTATTTTAATAAACATACTAGATTACATCTAATTTCCCTCTAACCACAGTATCAACTCAATATTGATGCAGCTTTAGAACATGGGTTTAATTCATGAGCTATTTTCCAGGAATGAAATAATGACATCAAGGCCATAAATCAAGGGCAGATTTTGTTAAATGCATTAAGTGGGACTGCAGCTTCCATGGAAAGGAAATGACTACATGAAGTGACACAATGTGTAATTTCCTATTGTAGTTAAAATGTTTTTCTTCATCATTACTGATGAGCTTTGTAATTTGTATTTTTTAATTGGCATTAAGATTCACATTTAACAGAAAAGTATCTTCCCTTTTGTCAGTAAATTCCAGTCAACATGCACTTTCTACACTCCTCCACTCACTCCTATACCTGTGCTCTCCTCTGCACTCACTGCTTGTAGATGCTCTGTACTTCTAATATGATGAATAGTGACAATATGGTAGCCTCATTTCTATAGTATATATTACATGTGACCATTAAGAAAACTGCTGATGTCATGCAATCCCAGGATAACTGAACTGTCACAGAGGCTACGTTCTTTAATACAATAAAACTGTGTTAACTTACTTTCACTGGATAATCTTTGGCATTTCAGCCTGTGTCTGTATTTTTCATTTTCTTCAAGCATTCTTGAAATGACTTTGTGTACTCTATTCCATACTGAAACCTTAAAAAGACAAGCACAGTAAAGGAATGCTAAGCAGAAAAGTAGGAATATATTTTCATAGAGGCAACCGGGAATGATTCAACTGTGTTGTATGTCAATTGATATCATTATTATAATACTTGCATTTAGAGAACTAAAACTTAAGTGTAATTGTTTACCCACAATCTGAATTATCTGTTCTCTTTTTTGAAATTCCTAGAATTTCCTTCCTGTAGTATTTAAATTAACTGTCCTGGATGAAGTTTCCTTTCAAAGGCAATGTCTATAACCTCCTGCCTAATTGAATCTAACACATTCCATTCTGAAAGATAATTTTTAAAAATTGTGAATTTATATTCCACTGATTAAACCATTGGGAAATGACTTGATTTTTAAATGTGCTTTATTCCAGTTAAGAATTAAGTATTTCTCCTAGCAATAGTATTAGAGAACATAAATATACTGGAATAGAAAGAACGAGGATTATGGAATCAAACGAATAGATCTAGGCTCAAATTCTGGCTTTGCCATTTTCCAGTTGCCTGACATTTTGAGAGTATTCTAATCACATCTAGGAATAACTTCATACATTGGATTATAAGAATTGATGAAAAAATATTTAATACATATAATAAAGCACATACCCCAGTATCTGGCACATAGTAATTAAAAGTAAGTATTGGTCATTGCTCTTTTCTCCCCACCCAAAAGGAACTGGTTCTCAGAAGAAACATCTCTTAGTACAGTGGGAAAATGAGATGCTCACTCAAAATATATTTGGTACAAGAGTTATTCACTTCTAATGCTATTTTATACCATACAGACATCAAACAAACTCAAAGCTCAGAAGCAACACAATGTTTTGTGTCAGTAACAACCAATAATTTCTTTAAACTGAATATAAACTATGCTGTGAAGTACAAACATACAGTGGCAATCAAAGATTTGCAGAGCATATGATCTTGAATATGTTCAAGACACTCAAGTTGCCATGACATTTGGACAACTAGCAGTGAGAACAGTTCAGCAGCATGGTTCATCCTTCTCAGATCGCCTGCTAGAAATATATTACCTATTCCTTGTCTTTAAAAAGACCAATATAAATACATTATTCTTTTCTATGAAATCTGTGATTTTCTTCTTATACTACATTATATATCACAGTTTATTATATTCTATGAAACATATATCATGCTTTGAAAAATCATCCAGTATGGTTACATTTTGATTAAAATGTGTTTTATACCTTCAAACACTGAAAGAACAATTCTTTATGGTTAATAAATATCTCCAAGCCCAGTTCCATTTCTGCTGAATTAATTCTATTTTCTCATTTCAGAAAATTAAATTATTCAAAAGATGAAACTATTTTCACTGTCTTGAATATCTTTACCCATTTGTATTTAGAGAGAATGATCTAAAATTCAAATATTGCTCATTCTCCTTTATGGTACTATACCTTTTTCTTTTTCTTCATTATTTTGGACGCTTCATTCAGTGGTATGGGAAAATCAAACTTTTTAGCTGCATCCTTCTGGATTAAACCTAATTTTTAGAAGAAAGTAAAAAAGTCAACATATATAAGAACTTGCTATCTGAAAATGAGACCATATAAATGTTTTTTGAGGTCTCTTTGGGGATTTTTACACTTGTTGTTATATTTCTGATCACCAGGTAATACTGGTTTACCAATTCACTCGTAACATGTGGAAAACAACCGCAAAAAAACTAGACATAATCTGTTAAGTACCTAGAAAATCATCCAGCTAGTTCAGTCTTCCGTTTCTGATTTGTCAGGCTAGTCCCAAAAAGACTAACAACAGAATGAACAAATACCAGATAACACATCTTGCTCCAGTCTATCTCCACAGGCTTCATTCTTCTCAATGCAACTCCAGACAGACATTTACACTTCCAACTACACAAATCTCATGGTTCCTCAAATGTGTCTAATTCCTAGCCCTTTCAGCACAGGCACACATGTGCACACGCACACACACATACACACAAACACACACACACTGACACACCTCCCAGGCAAATTTCTTCCACTCATTTTGCATATTGTGCTGAGACTAGCTCCAGTATATTTCATGAATTTCATTCCTGATCTATGTTTCAGATCTTTCTCCCAGTCCTCTTTCCGCCCACTCTGACCCAGTCGTTCTTCCTAATCGCTGCATCACTGATTCATACTCAGTGCTTTGCTCACATGTTTCCTCCACCTAATTTTCCTGTGTCAGCCCCATGTATAAATCTCATGGAGCTTCCACCACGATAAAGCCTTCCCTGTTCTCTCATTCCCCAAATTACTCACCACTTCCAAAGCATTCATTTGTACTTCCACAATAGCATTCACCATCTTCCATTATATATAAATTATAAATGTTTCTTTCAAGTTATGTAAGGACAGGGAGCTGGCCTGATTTATTAGTCTTATTTGAAATGTTAGAAAAGTTGCTGATTTGCCTACTCCTGAATTTCTAAACTTCAGTACATTTTCCAAACAGCTTACAAGTTTATCTTCCAGAAGTGCACCTGTCTCCAAAAACTTTTTCCACTATTTGAAACTCTTCAGTAACTATAAAAAATGAGTCTCCGAGGTATTCCATAATCTGGTCCAAAACTTATTTTTCATTCAATAAATAGTACATGTCCACTATTTGCTAGACATGCTAATCACCATCTTCCCTTCAAGCCATCTCTGCTCAATATGCCAACATTTACTGGTTACTCATTCTGTGTCAAACATCATGCTAGGCACTCCACACATAATACTTCATTTAATCTTCGCAGCAACCCTTTAAGGTTGGAACCATCACCCCCATGTCACAAATAAGAACACTGAGAATAATAGTGATTAAGTAACTTGGGCAATATTATCCTGCTGATAAATGACAAAACTAAGGATTATGCCTTTCTGACTTCAAAGCCAATGCTCTTGATAACCCCACTGTCCCACTAGTGATTTCTCTATACATGTCCTCCAATTTCCTGCATCTATGCCTCTTCTTTCCTTGAACTTGACTATCAAAGCCATTCTCAGCTCACTCTTACAACACTCATGTCTACTAGTTTATATTCCCATTATTTATAAATAAGTCCCTTGAGAGCAAAATAGTTCTCTGATTCATCTGTGTCATGAGCACCTGATCTAGTGAACACAACATGATAGGTATTAAATATTACTGAATGAATAACTCATCTTTTTACCCATGGAGGGTGACCCATTTAATGAATGTCTACTTAACATTTAGGGCTGGGTATGGTGGTTCATGCCTGTAATCCCAGCACTTTGGGAAGCCAAGGTGGGTGGATCACCCAAAGTCAGGAGTTCAAGACCAGGCTGCCCAACATGGTGAAATCCTGTCTCTACAGAAAATACAAAATTAGCTGAGCATGGTGGCACATGCCTGTGGTCCCAGCTACTTCGGAGGCTGAGGCAGGAGAATCACTTGAACCTGGGAGGCAGAGGTTGCAGTCAGCCAAGATCACACCACTGCACTCCAGCCTGTGAGACAGTGCAAGATGCTGTCACAAAACAAAAACCAAAACAAAAATAGACATTAAGTACATCCAACACTGAGTAAACCCTAAGCACATAAGCACTTCTGGCTTGGTTTAAATATAAGTCTACCCCAGGACCCCCTTCCTTTGACTATATTCTTGGCTTCACAAGCACAGCAGGGTGGTCACTGACATTAGTGGCCATTATCCATCCAGTTGCCCAGCACAGAGACTTCAGACTTGGCCACAATTCTCTCTTTCAGTAAGCTATGCGATCTTGTCCATTCTGCCTTCACTGCCGGCGCCTTAGTTCAGGCCTTCAGTCTTTCCACTGGAATACTGTAACTGCCTCATTAACTGTTTTCTGGCCTCCAATCTCTCCCACTCCCAATTCCTTTGTGGCAGGGGTAACATGATCAGATCCAGAGGAAGGAGAACTAGGAGGTGGGAGTGGCTGGACCCAGAAGAAGCTCCAAAGCACTTCCCAAAACCAAACGTGCACCAAAAAAGACCACAGTCAGTGTTTGGTGGTCTGCTGCCAGTCTGATCCACTATAGCTTTCTGATTCCCAGAGAAACCCCTACATCTGAGAAGTATGCTCAGCAAATCAATGAGATGAACTGAAAACTGCAACGCCTGCAGCTGGCATTGGTCAACGGAAAGGGCCCAATTCTCCACAACGACATGTTGCACAACCAACGCTTCAAAACAACTGGATGAAGTTTTGCTTCATCCACCATATTCACCTGACCTCTCACCAACCAACTACCATTTCTTCAAGCATCTCAACAACTTTTTGCAGGGAGAATACTTCCACAACAAGCAGGATGCAGAAAATGCTTTCCAGGTATTCGTCAAATCCCAAAGCAGGAATTTTAATGCTACAGGAATAAAGAAACTTATTTCTTGTTGGCAAAAATGTGTTGATTTTAATGGTTCCTATTTTGATCAATAAAGATGTGCCTGAGTCTAGTTATAATGACTTAAAACTCAAGGTTCAAAACCTCAATTACTTTTGCACCAACCTAATAAATTATCAGAGTATATTTAGTTCTGAAAGAATAGCAAACAAAATATATATTTTTCAACTTGAGATTTTTTTCCTGTCTAACCTGCCTCTAAGTCAATCTCCCCTGTACAGCACTGACTAATTACTGACCCCATCACTTTTTTAATTCAAAATCTTTTAATGCAGAGCTTCTGGGTAGCTGAAGACAATAGCAAGCAGGTAGTAATAATTTTCCCCAAAAAAGACCCACACCCTCAGCATTACTTTAAGGCAAAGGATTCTGAAGCTGCAAAATAACTATAAGTAAAATGAGAAGAAAAAAAAACATTAAATTGCAGCTCTATGATGCCATATGCCCCAGACCTACAGGGGCTCTTGCCAGCAGGGAAGAGAAAATAAAAACACTAGAAAAAATGCCTCAAGAGTTGGAGTGACCAACATTAAGATTAAATTCATTCTAAATCAGGAAATACTAAAAAAATAACTAGGCAGATCAGAGTACAGACTACAGGGAAGAAATTTAAAGAGACAGACAACACAAAATGCCAAGCATGCAATATAATAGAGACTCAGTTTAAAGTGGCAAGCATGATTTAAAGATCGAGACCATCCTGGTCAACATGGTGAAACCCTGTCTCTACTAAAAATACAAAAAATTAGCTGGGCATGGTGGCATGTGCCTGTAATCCCAGCTACTCAGGAGGCTGAGGCAGGAGAATTGCCTGAACCCAGGAGGCGGAGGTTGCGGTGAGCCGAGATCGCGCCATTGCACAATCGCACCATTGCCTGGGTAACAAGAGTGAAACTCGGTCTCAAAAAATAAAATAAAATAATAATAATAATAATAATAATAAAGGAGCAGTCTGCCAATGGCATGGTTTCTGAGGTGAAAAGAACAAAAAGGATGATACATTAGGTCACAAGAAAACACTAGCAACATCCATAAAATGAAGACATCACAAACAATGCTCTCTACTCACAATGCAATAAACCTGAGTTTACTAGCAAAAAAATAAAAATAAAAAACAGAGAAGCTCTGAAAACTTAAAAATTTAAACTCTATTAAGCAACTCTATGGAAAAGAGTTAAAAATTACATTTCTTTTAAAAGTAATGACAATGAAAACACTACATATTGGAATCTATGGGATGTAATTAAGTAGTGGTTAGAAGAAAATGCATTGCACTAAACACTTAATAACAAGAATAAAAATAAATAAATTAAATTTCCTGCTCACTAAAAAAGTATAAAAAGAACAAAGTTAAATCAAAAAAAAGCATAAGAAATAATAATATTAAAAGCAGAAATTAAGGAGGAAGAGACTAGAGAAACAAAATATCTAATTCATAAATCAAAACCTTGATTTTTCTTTTTTAAAGACAGGGTCTCATTCTGTCTCTCCAGGCTGAAGGGCCAACAGCCTTGAACTGCTCACCTTAAGCAATCCTCCCACCTCAGCCTCCCAAAGTGGTAAACTTATAGGTGTGAGTCTCTGTATCTGGCAAAAATCTTAGTTTTTTTTTTTTAATTAATGAAATAGAAAAAAATGTTGGCTAACTTGATCAAGAAAGAGAATGCACATATATACAGCAAAAGAAATGACAAGAGGGAAATAACCATTAAAACGCAAAAAAATGTTTAAACATCATAAGACACTACTTCGCAGATATCTATGTAAACAAATTTGAAAACCCAGATGAAATGGGTAATTGCTTCAGGAAATATAGATTACCAAAATTGACCTATTAGAGTTAGGAAGCTTACACAGGTCAATCTCTATAGAAAATATAGAGAAGGTTATTAAGGAATTATTACCCCACCAAAAACACTAAGTCCTAACAGTGTTACAGAAAAATTCTACCTAAGCTTCAAAGACAAGATAATCCCAACATTCTATAAATTATTCCAGAGCATAGAAAAGAAAAAATTCTCAATTCCTTTTATGAAGTAAATGCAACTCTTGATACCTAAACTAGATAAAAAAGTACAAGGAAAAACTAAAGATCATTATCTCTCCTGAATACTGATGCAAAAATTATAAACAAATTATTAACAGAGTCCAGTACTGTATTAGGAAAACAACACACCAAAACCAAGTAGAATTTACTTCAGGAATGCAAGGTTGCTACAAACTTGGAAAACCATTTATATCACATTCCATATTAATAAATAAATCTAAAGAAAAAGAGTATCTCCATAGATCTAAGAAACCCTCTCACAAAAATCAACACTCATTCATGACAAAAAACGAACACTGGAAAAACAAGCATTGAGGGATGCTTTGTGATATTTGAAATACGTAATCCTTATTCATATACCCAGTACCTTATTTAACGGAAAACACTAAAGGCATTTCCCGTATGGTCAGGAACAAGCCTAAGGTGCCTGCTATCTCTAACACTATTTAACATTGCTTTGAGGTATTAGCAAATGCAATTAGATAAAATAAATCTATTGCAGGCCAAGAATGGGTGAAATAGAAACAAAATTGTATCTCTTTACAAATAATATATATTGATACCGGAAAAATAATGTGAATCAAGGATAAAACTAATAATAAAAACATCCAGTGAGTTAACAGATCTAAAATTAGCATGCAAAAACCAATAGGCTAAGTGAAAGAAGCCAGTCACAAAGGCCCACATACTCTATGATTCAACATATATGAAATGCCCAAAATGGTAAAATCGATGGAAATAGAAAACAGATTAGTACTTGGTTAGGGCTGGGCTTATGCATAAAGGAGGGCAAATAGGGAGAATAATGAGTGATGTTTAATGGATATAGGGCTTTCTCTTGGGGTTAAAAATACTCTAAAATAGTGGTGATGGTTGCACAATCGTGAATATGTGAACTATGTATGTAAAATGGGTGAACTATAAGCACTGTGAGCTATAGTTTAATAAAGCTGTTATTTTATAAGTACAGATGATGGAAATGTTCTATATCTCAATTATGATGGCACTTACCAGAGTGTGTACAAGTCTGTCAAACCTCTTCAAAACATATGTAAATTAATCCTCAATAAAATTGATTTAAAAAAAAAAACAGGAGAGAGCCAGGCGTGGTGGCTTACTCCTGTAATCTCAGCACTTTGGGAGGCTGAGGAGAGTGGATCACCTAAGGTCAAGAGTTCCAGACCAGCCTGACCGACATGGTGAAAGACCATCTCTACTAAAAATAGAAAAAAAAATAGCTGGAGGTGGGGGCAGGGTCCTGTAATCTCAGCTACTTGGGAGACTGAGGCAGGAGAATCGCTTGAACCAGAGGGAGTGCGAGCAGAGGTTGCAGTGAGTTGAGATTGCAACACTGCACTCCAGCCTGGGCAAAAGAGCGAGACCCCGCAACAAAAAAAAAAAAAAAAAAAGAGGCCGGGCACGGTGGCTCACAGTCCCAGTACTTTGGGAAGCCAAGGCAGAAGGATCACCTAAGGTTGGGAGTTTGAAACCAGCCTGACCAACATGGAGAAACCCCGTCTCTACTAAAAATACAAAATTAGCCGGGCTTGGTAGCACATGCTTGTAATCCCAACTACTCGGGAGGCTGAGGCAGGAGAATCACTTGAACCCAGGAGGCAGAGGTTGCAGTGAGCCGAGATCATGCCATTGCACTCCAGCCTGGGCAACAAGAGTGAAACTCCATCTCAAAAAAAAAGAAAAGAAAAACGAAGAGAGGCTGGCACAGTGGCTCATACATGGAATTCCAGGACTCTGGGAGGCCGAGACAGAAGGATTGCTTGAGTCCAGGAGTTTGAGACCAGCCTGGGTAACATAGGAAGACCTCATGTCTACAAAAGATAAAAAAGTAGCTGGGCATGGGGGTGCCCACCTGTGGTCCCAGCTACTGGGGAGGCTGAGGTCGAGGCTGCAGTGAGCCTGTGATTGGACCACCACACACCAGCTTGGGTGACACAGCAAGAACCCGCCTCAAAAAATAAAAATAAATAAATTGGCTTTCTGTACACAATAAGCATTTAGAGGGCATTACATACAAAGAAATCCCATTACAACAGGAAAGATTAAATATTTAGACATAAACTGATCAAGACATATGCAAAACCTAAGGGAGGATAATTTTTAAATTTAAGACATTTCCTGGTTTAAATGTCAAGCTTATCCCGTTTTTTAGCCAGGATGCCTCAAAAGCATCCAGAAGTCAGTCCTCTAGGTCAGAGGCTTTGCGAAGTCAACCAATGTCACTCAGCTGGAACGGCAACACTGCAGACCAAGAGCCTCCTAAAGGGTGCCGTAAAGGCTCCGTTCAGCAACCCCTCCTCTTATGTCCGGTGCCCGTCCCGGCCACGGCAGACCCCTGGGAATTACAGGGCTTCTCCTTCGCCCGGTGCGTGCTGGCAACATCGCCTGACAGGAAAGCCGCCCCCACCCTCCCGCGCGCCACAAGATGGCGCCCAGTAGTGGCGCCCGCCCGCCCAGCCAAGACACCTGCACTCGCCACAGGCCTGGTGCTGCTCCGCCCGCTGGATGTCCGCAGCTGGGAGGAGGAGGAAGAGGCAGAGGCCGCAACCGCCACACCAGGGGCCGCGGGGACCCTGGGCCTGGAACCTGGGGTCGGCTTGCCGCCACCTGGGACGCCAGGCACCGCCGTTGCTTCTATTGGCTTCTCCTGGCAACAACCGGTCCTGGACTCCCGACCCCAAAGGCCTTTGGTTTGGCGGCCACCCAGCTTCAGGACACCACCGCACTGGTGTGAGCCGAAGCGCGTCACGTAGACGAAGCGCGCCCAGTCCTGCTCCCGACCCTGGCTTGCCGCTGCCGCCATCGCAGTCTCAGTGAAGGGCTGCCTGCCGGGCCTTCAGCAAACACGATGCTCCAAGCACTGAACCGCCCACTGTGTAGGTGAGACGTGGGGATGGGGGGAGGCGGTTAGGGCCAGACCACCCCGCAGGGATGGGGGGCATGGGTTTAGGGCCGGACCATCCCGAAGGGATGGGGAGGTAGAGTTAGGGCTGGACCACCCCGCAGGGATGGGCAGGTAGGGTTAGGGCTGAACCACCCCGCAGAGATAGGGCAAGAGGGTTAGGGCCGGACCACCACGCAGGGTGGGACAGGGAGGTTAGGGCTGGGCCATTGTATGAGGGCTGGAGGAAGAAAGCTGGGCGTGAGGGCAAGGGAGCTGGTCACTCTGTGGGCTGCAGAAGTGAGGGAAGGACACACTACTGGGAGATGAGAGACCCAGAGGAGATGGAGGGAAGTAAGAGGAAGGCAGGTGGTGGGTTGGGGACGATGACGTGGTGCAAACCCTTCAGAGGAAACGAGCTACTCCAAGAAGAGGGTGGGAGAAAGGGACGAGGTCACTACCAGGGAGACGCCCCCATGCTTGGGTGTAGGAGGATTGGATGCAGGAGGATTTCAGAGTGAGGAACCCACACAGGACTTGAGCAGCCTGGAGCATCAGCCACGTGGCATTAGGAGCCTGGGGAAGAACACAGAGCCCTTGGCTGCTGGAAGGTTCCAGTATGGCCTTGGCCTGGCAGATGGTGGGGATGGAGCCATTATCCACAAAGAGACACAGGGGTCTGAGGCCCAACCTGGTTTGGCACTGGCGAGCTGGGTTATTTGGGCAAGCCCTTTTCTTTTTTTTTTTTTTTTTTTTGAGATGGAGTCTTGCTCTGTCTCCCAGGCTGGAGTGCAATGGTGCAATCTCGGCTCAGTGCAACCCCCACAACCCGGGTTCAAGCTATTATCCTGCCTCAGCCTCCCAAGTAGCTGGGATTACAAGGATGCACCACTATGCCCCGCCTTTTTTTTTTTTTTTTTTTTAGTAGAGAAAGGGTTACACCATGTTGGCCAGGCTTGTCTCAAACTCCTAACCTCAGGTGATCTGCCCCCCTTGGCCTCCCAAAGTGCTGGGATTACAGGCATGAGCCACTGTGCCCAGCCACTTTCCTTCTCTGAGCCTCCAGTGTCTTCAAGTGTAAACTTAGGAGAACTGTATTGTGACGATAAATCAAAGTAAGGCATATATTCAGCATCTGGCACACGATGAGAGTTGTCCATTCAGGACATAACCTATGAGATACACATTGTAATTTATTTACATCATTTAAACTTTACAAATAGCTTTCCCTCTAACCCTTTTTTTTTTCCTTTGTCAGAGTCTTGCTCTGTCACCAGGGCTGGAGTGTAGTGATGCAATCTCGGCTCACTGCAACCTCTGCCTCCCAGATTTAAGCAATTCACCTGTCTCAGCCTCCCAAGTAGCTGAGACTACAAGCGCACACCATCACGCCCAGCTAATTTTTGTATTTTTAGTTGAGATGAGATTGTGCCATGCTTGTCAGGCTGGTCTTAAACTCCTGGGCTCAACGAATCTGCCAGCCATGGCCTCCCAAAGTGCTGAGATTAGAGGCGTGAGCCACCACACCCAACCTTACCATCTCTTTAAATTCACATAGCATTTTATGGCAGAAGAACTGGGGCTCCAAAATGTTAAATTACTTTCCCAAAGTAATAGGCAATGAGAGACATACTTTCTTAAACCTTTGTTATTGAATTATATGCAGAAAGCTGCACAAATCATCAGTGTAAAGACAGTCAAATTTTTACACAGCAAGATCCACCAAGGTTAAGAAATGTTGCACTACAAAAGCACCTCATGTCCTCACCCAGTCACCATCCTTTTCTTTTCTTTTCTTTTTATTTC
This sequence comes from Callithrix jacchus, assembly GCF_049354715.1. Lineage (NCBI taxonomy): Eukaryota > Metazoa > Chordata > Mammalia > Primates > Cebidae > Callithrix > Callithrix jacchus. The sequence continues at coordinate 66,397,435 of NC_133503.1, read as the reverse complement.
AGACATCATCAATGGCTGGGTGCCTGTAATACCAGCACTTTGGGAGGCCAAGGAGGGAGGATCACTTTAGCTATGAAGGTCAAGTCTGCAGTGAGCCCTGATCACAGCACTGCACTCTCCCTGGACAACAGAGCAACACCCTTAAAAAAAAAAAAAAAAAAAAGTCATCAGTTAGGTTTGTCCATTTAATTTACTTGTTTCCCTCAAGTTGCATCAGTGAGGTACATGTTATTGTGAAGCCAAGAGCTAACCTGAGTAAGCCCACCAGACTTAACCCGTCCGGCTTGCTTTTCATTGCTTACTTCTGGTTGTTCTTAAAACTAATGCTATCTATGACCTGAGTACATGGGTGAGAAGGAAAAAAAAATCCCACTAGCAAGTCATGTAGCCAAACAATACATAACTAAACTCCCACAGGCTTCCTTATAGATAACGTCTCTGGATGTTGCTCACTATAGTAACAGGTGCTTACAGATGGTTTTTCAGAAACTAGAGGACAGTTCTTAGTCAGTTCCAGTTGGTTGAGACCACCAACCCTTCAACTGGGCCTGCATGGATGCCTCCAGAATGACCTTTTGAAGTCAGAGAGCCAAAAACCTCACCAAAGATCATGCCAATGCCGCCTTTTTCTGCACACGTATGAAGAGTAATGTAGCTTCATTACACTTGTGTAGAAACCTGAATTACCTCACCTTTCCTCCCTACCAATTATCTTTCCCACATTTTAAACCACCCTGCTTTCTGTTCCTAAAATACTCTCAAGCCCTGTTTTTGGAGAGGTGAATTTCAAGTTTGTTCTCCCATCTTCTCACACAGCAGCCTTGTGAATAAAATCTTTTCTCTCTTGCAAAACCCATCACCTCAGTGATTGGCTTGCTGCCTGAGGGCAGAATGAACTTGGTTAGTTTACAACTTTAGAAGTTTGCATATCATTTGAATATGTCACCTTTTTTTTTATCTTTGCCACTTATTGATGGGGACATTTGGTTGTTTCCAATTTGGTTCATTATTAGTGTTGCTAAGCAGATTCTCATACAAACTCTGTGGAAATAGGTTATGGGTTATATATGTTAGTGTGGAGGTGCTTAGGGTGTTCATATGTTCAGCTTTAGTTGCTGCTGACAAACAAGTATCCAAAATGGTTGTACCAATTTACACTCCTCCAGCCAAGTATGAGGGTTCCCCTTGCTCCACTTGTTCACCTCTACTTGGCATTGTCTTCATTTTAGCTATTCTCATGGATATGTGTGTTAGAGTTTTCCAGAGAAGCAGAAACAAAAGACTGTGTGTGAGAGACAGAGAGAAACTACATGGTACACCAGCAAGCTAAGAGATTTAGGGAAGAGTTATTGATGCTGCAGTTCCAGTCTAAAGATCCTCTGCTGGCTGAATTCCCCGCTCTTCAAGTGAGCCCCATCTTTTTCTTCCAAGCTGATATGGTTTAGCTGTGTTCCCACCCAATCTCAACTTGAATTGTAGTTCCCATAATCCCCATGTGTTGTGGGAGGGATCCAGTGGGAAGTGATTGAATTATGGGGGCTGTTATCCCTGTGCTGCTGTTCTCATGATAGTGAGTGAGTTATCACAAGATCTGATGATTCTGTCAGGAGCTTTTTCCCCTTTTGCTCAGCCCTTCTCCTTGCTGCTGCCATGTGAAGAGGGACATGTTTGCTTCTGCTTCCACCATGATTGTAAGTTTCCCGAGGCTTCTCCAGTCATGCCAAACTGGCAGTCAATTAAGCCTCTTTTCTTTATAAATTACCCAGTCCTGGGTATGTCTTTATGAGCAATGTGAGAATGGACTAATACACAGGCCTTCAAATGATTGGATGAGGCTCACACATATTATGGACTTCTTTACTCCAAGTCTACCAGCTTAAATGTTAATCTCACTAAGAAAAAAGAAATACCTCACAGAAACACCCATCACTATCTCATTAGGGTTGGTAACTGGCACTTTGCTTTGTCTGTTTTAGGAGGTCATGGTTCCCTGTTTGCCGTTGTTTCTTTTGGATGTGCATCCATGTCTTTGCATGAAAGATTATATTTTCCAGTTTTCACATCCAGCTTGTTTTTGTCTTTCTAGGGTATGTTTACTTAGACATTCTTTGCAGTCCACCTGTCGAATCCCTTTTCCACTAGTACACTGCCTCCTTTTCCACACTAGATGGCCCCTTTAGCCCAGGTTCACCTCACTTTTCCAAACAGTAGTGCTGCCAAAACTGGATGGAGGGTGGTGGGGTCCCAAATGAAACACCCCAGCCATGTGGGAAGGCTGGTAGCCCAGGGACCCGTGGAGCATGCCTCCCACAGCAAGATGCTGCTGAAAAGCCACTGAGCTGCCACCCTCCCTTCTTGGTCTCAAGCTGCCCTCAGGGGTTTTTCTCCTTTCAAGCACTCATGAAACTTCTGTGGGTTGATGCAGGAACCCAGGATAATGTGAAAGCTGGCATCCACCTCACTGTCAACAGTGGAGCAAAAGTTCATGATGTGAGTCTCCACATGCTGTTCTGTTCATCTGAGTGGGAGCTACAAGTTAGTCCGGCCTTCTATATGCCATTTTCCCCCTAGTAGGTCTTTTTCTACGTGTCCCATTAATAATATTGACAATAACTCTGATCAGCATATTCTACAAAATTTTCTGAAGAAATTCCGAATGAGAAAATAGCAAAATGATTCTAAGGGCAATTTTCTGTGTAGTGACTGGTAGCTTGGGGCATGGCCATCAAGGATAAAGAAGTCCATTTCTCTTACCTTCCAGTTGGAGGTTTTATTACTTCTCTGTGGCCTTCAGGATGATTTCTGCTTCCTATTTGAGTTCTAGGATGTTGCTGGTGATAATCTTTACACTGATACCAGTTTTAGTTTTCTGTGGGAGAGAGGAAAGCCAGATTGCTTCTATTCTGCCATCTGGTGACTTGACTCTCAACTTTTCTTCCTCCTTATGCTTTATGTAACCACATATAGAGTTTTTGGTAATTTTGTAGTATATTCAAAGCATCATGACACATCAATATTACTGTTATTTTATACAGTCAGACTTCATTTAGGTTTGCTGATATATTTACTCTTCCCATTGCGTTTCATTTGTTCTTTGTTTATTTCATTCATTTTAAACTGTATTTTTATGGATATTTTTGCTGGGTATTGAATTCATGTTGCCAACTATTTTCTTTCAGCCCTTTGAAGATATTCTGTTCCCTTCTTGTTTCTGGTATTGCTTTTGAGAAGTCAGCTATTAGTCATATTACTGCCCTTTTCAAAGTAATGTGTCTTTTTTCCCTCTGCATGTTTTTTGGATTTTCTTTTTGTCATTGCCTTCTAGCAGTTTCACCATGAAGTAACTGTGTGTGGGGTTTTTGTCTCTACTCTGTTTGGGCTTACTGCTGCTTCTTGAATGTGCAACTTGGTAGCATTTGTCAGCTTTGGTAAATTCTAGGCCATTATTTATTTGACTATTGCCTCTGTTCCATTCTTTCTCTTCTTTTCTGAGACCCCACTACACATACATTAAATCTTTTTACTCTGCTACATAGATCTCTTGTGCTCTTCTATAGTTTTCACACTTCTTTCTCTTAATGCTTCTGTCTGCTTATTTTCTACTGATTTATGTACCAGTTCACTAATCCTCTCTTCAGCACAATCTAATCTGCTATTAAACCCTCTATTAAGTTATTCTGTTTTGTTTTGTTTTGTTTTTGAGACAGGGTCTTACTGTTGCCTAGGCTTGCATAATCATGGCCCACTGCAACCTTGAATTCCTGGGCTCAAGTGATCCTCCCATCCCTGCCTCCTGTGTAGTGGTACCACAGGATGTGCCACCATGCCTAGCTCAATTTTTTATTTTTTGTAGAAATAGAGTTTCACTTTGTTTCCAGGTTCAAACTCCTAGACTTAAGTGGAGTTTGAACTCCTGCCTTTGCCTCCCAAAGTGCTGGGATTACAGCCTAAATTCTTAATTTTGGTTAAATTTCCTGTTGCTGGAATTTCCATTTCCATTTTGCTATGTTTTCTTATTCAAAATTTCTTCAGAATATTTTCTAAAATATGCTGATCAGAGTTATTGTCAATGCTATTATGGGACACATAGAAAAAGACCTACTAGGGGAAAAAAATGGCAAGTAAGAGGCAGGACTAACTTGCAGCTCTCACTCAAATGAACAGAATAGCATGTGGTGACTCACACCATGAACTTTTGCTCCAAGAAATACTGCAGGAACATACCAGGAAAACTGACAGAATTCACAAACCCTTTAAAAGAAGCGGCTTTCTGCTGCAAACTCTGTGAGACAGCCAAAAAACTATGAGTGCCCAAAGTGTGAGGGGGGAAAGTCCACCTCCACATACAAATCCTCACTGGGAAACCTGAAAATCCAGATCACAGGAGAAGGATATAACCTTACCTAGAGCTGGAATGAATTTAGGGAACTGAGCAAAATATAAAAGTAGAAGAAGCAGCAGAAAGAGCCCTCAAGGTACTCCTGGTTCCCTGGGAAGCCATTTCCGACTTTCTCTCACAAGGGTCCTTGGGGAGGGCTGCCAGTGGAATTGGGGAAGGATCACAGGGAGAAGGAAACTTCCAGCTGAACTTCGTAATAATTTTGACCAAGCATGAATTTTTAAGGGCAAAATCCAAGGGGAAGGAAGAAGGCAAATAGGAACTGCAGATATGAGCAGAGAAGCTGCAGCAAGCAGAGAGGGGCAAAGCCTCAAAGCCTTGCTTGCTTTCTCAGTGGGGAGGCTTGTAGTTTGGAGCAAGATCTCAGCCCTGCTCACTGGCCACTGGGATATAAACTTTGCTGTTGGTGGGGCATGGAGGGAGTGAGATTGGCTTTGATGGCTGCATGGAAGCTGAGTGAGGCCTCAGCTTTCCCCAACTTCCCTGGTGACCTGTATGATGTAGCAGAGGCAGCCATAATCCCCTGGGAACATAACTCCATTGACCTGAGAACTACACCCCATCCCCACAGCAGCCACAGCAAGCCCCCCCGCCCAAGGAGAGCCTGAAGCTCAGACTACCTAACCCTGCCCCACCTTATCTTCTTTCTCTATTCACCCTGGTAGCCAAAGACTTTAACCCGTGGAATCTCTTTTACCCCACCCATCACCTGAGAAACCCAAATCCTTATCAGGGTGACTTTAGGGCAAGCTTGTATCCCCCAACATACTACTACAGCTGATGCTCTCTTGAAAGTGCCACCTCCTGGCCAGTGGCCAACCAACTCATGTCATTATGGCAACTCACAAAATAAAAACCCTTTTCCAGAAAGGAGAAAACAACAGCTAATTCCACTGCCTGCAACATCCTGGATAACCAGAGGTCCTGAGTCTGTCCATGTGACAACTTTACTGCTATCAAGACCAGCATTCAAAAAAACCAGCACACTAAACAAAACTATAGGCAAGGACCCTCACCAGAGCAAGTGCTGGCATCCACAGCTGAGAGACCTGAAGATGGATCACATCACATGACTCTTTGCAGACACTGAGCCTGGTAGCTCAGCTGGGTGGCTAGACCCAGAAAAGCAGTAACAATTACTGCAGTGTGGCTCTCAGGAAGCCCCATTCCTAGGGGAAAGAAGAAAACATCACATTACGGGAGTACTCCATGGGACAAAAGAATCTGAACAGCAGCCCTTGAGCCCCAGATCTTCCCTCTGACATAGTCTACCCAAGTAAGAAGGAACCAGAAAAAAATTCTGCATATGACAAAATAAGATTTTCTTAAATGCCCCCAAAATATCACACTAGCTCACCAGCAATGGATCCAAACCAAGAAGAAATCTCTGAATTGCTAGAAAAATAATTCCGAAGATTGATTAGTAAGCTACTCAAGGAGGTACCAAAGAAAGGTGAAAAACAACTTAAAGAATTTTTCTAAATAATACAGGATATGAACAAAAAAAACTCCAGAGAAATAGATGGCATAAATAAAAAACAATCACAAATTTTAGAAATGAAAGACACAGTGAAAGAAATGCAAAATCCACTGGAAAATCTCAACAATAGAATCAGACAAGTAGGAGAAAGAACTTTAGAACTCAAAGACAAGGCTTTTGAATTAATCCAATCTGACAAAGACAAAGAAAAAAGAATTTTTACAAAATGAACAAAGGCTCCAGGAAGTTTGAGATTATGTTAAATGACCAAATCTAAGAATAATTGCTGTTCCCGAGGAAGAAGAGAAATCTGAAAGTTTGGAAAACATATTTGAGGGAGTAATCAAGGAAAACTTCCCTGGCCTTGCTAGGGATCTAGACATCCAAATACAAGAAGCTCAAAGAACACTTTGGAAATTCATCACAAAAAGATCACCTAGGCAGATAATCATCAGGTTATCTAAAGTCAAGATGAAGGAAATGATATTAAGTGCTGTGAGGCAAAAGCATCAGATAACCTAGAGAGGGAAACCTAGCAGATTAACAGCAGATTTCTTAGTAGAAACCCTACAAGCTAGAAGAGATTGGGGTCCCTCCTACTTTAGCCTCCTTAAATGAACAATTATCCACCAAGAATTTTATATCTGGCAAAACTTAGCTTCATAAATGAAGGAAAAGTCTTTTTCAGACAAACAAATGCAGAGAGAATTTGCCATTACCAAATCAGCAGTACAAGAAACACAAAAAGGATTTTTAAATCTTGAAACAAAACTTCAAAATACACCAAAATAGAACCTCCTTAAAGCATAAATCTCACAGGGCCTATAAGCAATAACACAAAGAAAAACCAAGGTATTCAGGCAGTAACTAGCATAATGAATAAAACAGTATCTCACATCTCAGTATTAATATTGAATATAAATGGCCTAAACGCTCCATTTAAAGGAGACAGAATGACAGAATGGATAAGAATTCACCAGCCAAGTATCTTCTGTCTTCAAGAGACTCACCTAATACATAAGGACTCACATAAACTTAAGATAAAGGAGTGTAGAAAGATATTCGATACAAATAGCAAAAGTGAGCAAGAGTAGCTATTCTTAGATAAAACAGACTTTTAAACAGTTAAAAAAAAAAAGACAAAGAGGGACATTATATAATAATAAAAGGACTGAGTCCAAAAGGAAAATATCACAATTCTAGATATATATGGTGGAGCTCCCTAATTTATAAACAATTACTACTACACCTAAGAAATGAGACGGATGGCAACACAACAGTAGTGGGAGACCTGAATACTCCACTGACATAACTAGACAAGTCATCAAGACAAAAAGTCAACAAAGAAACAACAGACTTAAACTATACCCTACAATAAATGGACTTAACAGATATTTACAGACCATTCTTCCCAACAGCTGCAGAATATGTATCATGGAACAATCTCCAAAATAGACTATATGATTGGCCACAAAAGTATCAATAAATTTAAGAAAATTGAAATTATATCAAGTACTCTCTCAGACCACAGTGAAATAAAATTAGAAACTCCAAAAAAGGAGCCCTCAAAACCATGCAAATACATGGAAATTAAACAATCTGCTCCTGAATGATCATTAGGTCAACAATGAAATCAAGATAGAAATTAAACATTTTTTTGAACTGAATGATAATAGTGACACAATCTATCAAATCATCTAGGATTACAGCAAAAGTGGTGCTAAAAGGAAATTACATAGCATTTAATGCCTACATCAAAAGGCCTACATCAAAAAGTCTGAAAGAGCACAAATAGAGAACCTAAGGTCACCTCAAATAACTATAGAAACAAGAACAAACTAAACCCAAACCCTGCAGAAGAAAACAAATAACAAAAATCAGAGCACAACTAAATGAAATTGAAACAAAAAAATACAAAAGATAAATGAAACAAAAAGCTGGTTCTTTGAAAAGATCAACAAAATTGATAGACAATTAGTGACATTAATCAAGAAGAGAGAAGATCCAAATAAGCTCAATTAGAAAATAAATGGGAGACATTGCAACCTATACCACAGAAATACAAAAGATCATTGAAGACTACTATGAATATCTTTACGTGCACAAACTCAAAAACCTAGAGGAGATGGATAAATTCCTGGAATATACAATCCTACTAGATTAAACCAGGAGGAAATAAAAACTCTGAACAGGCTGAGCACAGTGGCTCATGCCTATAATTCCAGCACTTTCAGAGGCCAAGGCGGACTGATCACTTGAGGTCAGGAGTTCAAAACCAGCCTGGCCAGCATGTCAAAACCCTCTACTAAAAATACAAAAATTAGCTGAGTGTGGTGGCAGGCACATGTAATCCTAGCTACTTGGGAGGCTGAGGCAGGAGAATCACTGCACTCTAGCCTGGAGGACACAGTGAGACTGTCTCAAAAAAAAAAAAAAAAAAAAAACTGAACAGACCAGTAACAAGCAGAAAAATTGAAATGGTAATTTTTAAATTGCCAACAAAGAAAAAAAGTCCACAGCTGAATTTTATCAGACATTCAAAGAAGAATCAGTACCAATATTATTGACACTATTCCAAAAGATAGAATAAGAGGGAATGCTTTCTAAATCATTCTATGAGGCCAATATCACCCTAATACCAAAATCAGGAAAGGACATAACAAAAACTATAGACCAATATACCTAATAAACATAGATGTAAAAATCCTCAGCAAAATATTACCTAACTGAATCCAACAACATGTCAAAAAGATAACCCACCATGATTGAGTGGAATTTATACAAGGGATGCAGGGATGGTTTAACATACAAGTCAATAAATGTGATGCACCACAAAAACAGAATTAAAAACAAAAATCATATGATCATCTCAATAGAAATAGAAAAAGTATTTGACAAAATCCAGCATCACTTTATGATTAAAACCCTCAGCAAAATTGACATAGAAAGGACACACCTTAAGATAATAAAAACCATCTATGACAAGCCCACAACCAACAATATACTGAATGGAGGAAAGTTGAAAGCATTTCCCCTAAGACCTGGAACAAGACAAGATGCCCACCTTCACCACTTCTATTCAACATAGTACTGGAAGTCCTAGCCACAGCAATCAGACAAAAGAAAGAAATAAAGGGAATTCAAATTGGGAAAGAAGAAATTGTTTGCCAATGATATGGTCACATATATAGAAAACCTAAAGACTCATCCAACAAGCACCTAGATCTGATAAATGAATTCAGTAAAGTTTTAGGATACAAAATCAATGTACACAAATTAATAACACTGCTATACAGCAACAGCAACCAAGCTGAGTCAAATCAAGAACTCGATTCCTTTTACAATAGCTACAAAAAATAATAATAAAATACTTAGGAATACACCTAACCAAGGAGGTGAAAAACCCCTACAAGGAAAATGACAAAATGCTGCTGAAAGAAATCATAGATGGCACAAACAAATGGAAACACATCACATGCTCATGGATGGGTGGAATCAATATTTTGAAAATGACCATACTGCCAAAATGACCATACTGCCAAAAATATTGTGAAAATGACCATATTCATATTCATTGACTGCCAAATTCAATGAAATTCCCATCAAAATACCATCATCATTCCTCACAGAACTAGACAAAGCAATCCTAAAATTCATATGGAACAAATAAAGGGCCCACATAGCCAAAGCAAGACAAAGCAAAAAGAACAAATCTGGAGGCATCACATTACCTGACTTCAAACTATACTATAAGGATATAGTCACCAAAACAGCATGGTACTGGTATAAAATAGACACACAGACCAACAGAACAGAATAGAGAACTGAGAAATAAAGTCAAAAAGCATTGTCAAACAGCCAGCTGTTCTTTGACAAAACAAACAAAAACATAAAGTGGGGAAAGGGCACCCTATTCAACAAATGGTTCTGGGATAATTGGCAAACCACATGTAGAAGAATGAAATTGGATCCTCATCTCTCACCTTATACAAAAATCAACCCAAGATGGATCAAGGACTTAAAGCTAAGACCTGAAACCATCATAAATATGCTAGAAGATAACATTGGAAAAACCCTTCCAGACATTGGCTTAGGCAAAGACTTCATGACCAAGAAACCTAAAACAAATGTAACAAAAACAAAGATAAATAGATGGTACTTAATTAAACTAAAAAGCTTCTGCACAGCAAAATAAATAATCAGCAGAGTAAACAGACAACCCACAGAGTGGGAGAAAATCTTCACAATCTATACTTCCAACAAAGGACTAATATCTGGAATCTACAAGAAACTCAAATCAGCAAGAAAAACAAAAACAAAAACAAATAATCCCATCAAAAAGTGGGCGAAGGACACGAAGAAACAATTCTCAAAAGAAGATATATACAAATGGCCAACAAAGTGAAAAAATGCTCAACATCACTAATGATCAGGGAACTGCAAATCAAAATCACAATGTGATACCACCTCACTCCTGCAGGAATGGCCATAATGAAAAAATAAATAATAAATGTTGCTGTGGATATAATGAAAAGGGAACCCTTACATTGCTGGTGAGAATTAAACTAGTACAACCACTATGGAAAACAGTGCAGAGATTTCTTAAAGAACCAAAAGTAGATCTATCGTTTGATCCAGCAATCCCACTACTGGGTATTTTCCCAAAAGAAAAGAAGACATTTTATTTAAAAAGACACTTGTACATGCATGTTTATAGCAGTACAATTTGCAATTGCAAAAATGCCAACCCAGCAACGAGTGGATAAAGAAAATGTATATAAACATATATACACGTGTGTGTGTCTGTATATATATACACATATATATACATGTGTGTGTATATGTGTGTGTATATTAAAAAATTTTCCAGCATGCCAGAATTCAAACCCATTTTAATATACGTGTGTGTGTGTGTGTGTCTGTATATATATGTGTATATATATATACAGACACACACACACACACACGTATATATACCACATTTTATGGTGTGTATACCCTGGAATACTATTTAGCCATAAAAATGAATGAAATAATGACATTCACAGCAATCTGGATGGAGTTGGAGACCGTTATTCTACGTGAAGTAACTCAGGAATGGAAAACCAAACATTGTATGTTCTTATGTATAAATTGGAGCTAAGCTATGAAAACACAAAGGCATGAGAATGAGACAGTGCACTTTGGGAACTCAGGGGAAAGGGTGGGAGTGAGAGTAAGGGATAAAATACTATACATTGGGTCGTCTATGACACTGCTCAGGTCTAGCAGGAGCAGTGTACACTGCTCCAGTGATGGCTGCAGCAAAATCTCAGAAATCACCGCTAAAGTATTTATCTATGTAACCAAACACCACCTGTTCCCCAAAACACTATTGAAACTTTAAAAATACCATTATTGTAACTGAAGCCATTTGTTTCCCTTATTTTTTGGTCATTGGGTTTTGAATTCTGGCATGCTGGAAAATTTTTTAATATCAAATACCAGATGGTGTGTAATAAAAATTGTAGAGATTGTTTGAAACTCCAGATAAACGTTATCTTTCTCCAGAGAGAACTTACTTTTGTTTCTGGTGGGCAGTTGAGATAGAGGAAGTTCATCGCAATTTCCTATCTGGGATCAAGCTGATTTATAGCTGGGTTCAGTCTTTATGGAGGCTAGTGTGTATCTTGTTTGGTCTTACTCTCCAGACTCCAGCTCTTCAGATATCCCAATTTAAAGTCCAGGGTGTTTATCAGGGCCCTCTCTGGCCCTGGTCTTTTTTTCTTTTTTTCTTTTTTTTTTTTTTTTTGATACTGAGTCTTGCTCTGTTGCCAGGCTGGAGTGCAGTGGCACGATCTTGGCTCACTACCACCTCTGCCTCCCAGGTTCAAGCAATTCTCCTGCCTCAGCCTCCCGAGTAGCTGGGACTACAGTTGTGCGCTAGTTGGCCCAGCTAATTTTTATATTTTTAGTAGAAACGGGGTTTCACCATATTGGCCAGGATGGTCTCGATTTCTTGACCTCACGATCTGCCCACTTTGGCAGCCCAAAGTGCTGGGATTACACTCGTGAGCCACCGCACCTGCCCCCCGGTCTTATTTTTGTTCCTTACACCCCATGAGACCACCTACATCTCAGTGTCTCGGCCTCTGGGCTGCCACTCACAATCAGCCAGCATCTGGAGGAGAAGTCATGCTGCATATAGCATCACTTTGGTGCTTATCTTCTGCCTAGACTTGTGCACCACCCACCTCAAGGTCTTACCACCTCAGTGCCCTCCAGTCCTTTTGCATATATATATATAAAATATATATATAGGTAAAATATATATATTATATATACACTATATATGATAGATAATATTTTATAATATATATTATATTAATATTTTATAATATATATTATATATAATATATTTTATAATATATATTATATATATAGTATTATATATATATATATATATATATATATATATAAAATAATCTAGTTTCTTTTTTATCTTGGTAGGAGATACATCAACTCTGATGTTAACTCTTTCCCCTTAGACAGAAGAACAGGGAAATAGGAGATGTAGGGAACAGAGGAGACTGAAGCTACTGTGCCTTAAAAACCTGTTTTGGCCTGCCCATGTGGAGCAATCACAGAGCTGTCTCACGGTCCCTGTCACCTGGGGCCTTCCTTGTGCTCCATGAGAGTCAGCATGTGGGGCTGCTAATAGGACACCCAGCAGGATGATGAGAGAGTTTGGTAGGTGAGAGTACACCCAGCTCACACCTTCTCACAGTTCAGATCTCAGCCTAAAGGCCTCTTCTGGAAGCTGCCACTCTAGATCCCTCTCTCCAAAGCAGCTCTGTCCTCGTGCCCTCCCTCACACACTGTCTCTACCATGCTTGGAAATTCTCTCTCTTATTTACTGTTACTTGTTTATTGTCACCCCCCAATCTCAGCCTCATATCAGCGCCCCCTCACCACCACCACCAGCCTCCTGGGACTCCAGTGTTCTGGCAAGAGGGGGAAAGGACTGATGGCTCATCTCAACGCTTAGACATCATCTCCAGCATCTCCTTCACCTGCAGCAAGGGGCCAACCCTCAGTACCAGGGCGCTCCACCTCCACTGTTCCCCCAAAATCTGCCCACTCCCCAGGTGAGGTAGCTCCTGTGGCAGTGAATCCCATCCCAGAACATGCTTATAACAAATTATAATCACCTGTGTACACACCTGCTTCCCCAAAAAGACCACAGGGGCAGGCACGTGTCCTTTTTGTTCTTCATTCAAGTGTTCATGCCTGTATCCCTCACCAGAGGGTGAGCCTGATGAGGTGGGGAGCAACGTTTCTGCTCACTAGTCCTTTCCCCTCTCCGTGTGCCGCCCAGCACCTGACACCATCCAAAGATTCCCCTGATCCCCGGGCTTCCCTACATGCTATCAGCCAACTTCTGAGCCCTGTCTCTGAGCCACACCCGTGGTCGGCGTGTACATGGAGTTCGTCATTCCATCTTCAGGACCTAGGAGACAGGGACTGCCATTCTGTGAGGTAGGGGCCGTTAGTTTCATTTTACAGATGAGGAGGAGGGACAGGAGAGGTTAAGTGGCTCAGCCAAAGTCACAGCAGGGAAGTTCCGGGGTAGGGACACAAACCCAGGCAGTGTGGCTCTGCCACCCACACTCTGAGCCCCTATTCGAGACCGCGCCTATCACAGCATCCATCACACTGTTGTAGTTCTTTCTTCCCCTCCACAGAGCTTCTCCTGGAGGGAACAGTCTACCAAAGAGGCTGATTGGAAGGAGCCTTTGTCTTGTTCAGCTAACATCTTCCACCAGGTGGCAGTCACAGCTCCCGGATAAAGTCGTCCCTTTCATTCCCCGCTGCCCCTGAAGAAGGAAACCTTTCTCCCCCCTCCCCAACCGCCCCCGCCGCTCCCCCTCCCCCGTACACCGCCTCCCTCAACTTTTATTATTACCAAGAAGTGAAGTGAGTAGCCTCAATTCAAAACACGACTCCCTGACTGAGCTTTCTGAAAACAGCACTTGGAAAAGATGCATCTCCAACCCCTGGATGCCGCGTCGCAGGCGGAGAGAGGCTGCGGGCTTGGGGGTGCGCAGCCTGGGAATTTCAGCCCGCAAAAGAGGTGACTGGCTCCTACCTCCGCACCCCTCATCAAACAGCTGCAGGAGCCGAGAGTTAACCAAACGGCGTGTATTCCTAGTCATGAATTCCATTTGGCCAGCAGCAGACCTGGGACAAATGGTCCCCTGAGGACACCTCAGGGATGGCTGTCAGGAAAGGGCTTTCCCGCCTCATCTGCCTAAAATGCTGTTCCTCCACCCTCCGCTGGTTCTGCCACAGCTTCTGGCAGCTTCCAGTGTGTTCCCAGCAGTGGAAAGGGGACTGATTCCAGGTTGGGGAGTGGGAGGCTGGAACACACCTTGCTCCTAAGTCCCCCAGCTTTCAAAATGCTAACCCCAGGACTGTTCTGTGAAGGAAAGAGGCTCAGGCCAATTCCATGGATTGAGGGGAGGGGAGATTTCCTTTTTTTATAATAAAGAAATTGTGGGCTGGGGGCTCATGGCTGTAATCCCAGCACTCTGAGAGGCCGAGGCGAGCAGATCACTTGAGGTCAAGAGTTTGAGACCAGCCTGGTCAACATGGTGAAACTCTGTCTCTACTAAAAATACAAAAACTAACCGAGTGTGGTGGCGTGTATCTGTAATCACAGCCACTCAGGAGGCTGAGGCGGGAGAATCACTTGAACCTGGGAGGCAGAGGTGGCAGTGAGTAGAGATGGCACCACTGCACTCCAGCCTAGGTGACAGAGCAAGACTCCATCTTTAATAAATAAATAAATAAATAAATGCTATTAGCCTTCAAAGTACAATGTAACGTAGTTGTGTTCTTCTCCAGAATGAAGGCACTGACTTTTTAAGATTGAATTCTTTGTGGGTTAACTGCAGAGGGTGTGATAATGGTACCAAGTTTAGAGGTGTTCAGGGCTCAATTCTATGATACCAGGCAGTGGAGCTCTATGGCTACTGTTTAACCTTCAGATAATGTCAGCTGTCTCCATTTTCAGTCCTTTGTGAATGAAAGGACCCTGGGCCCCAGGGGACCTGGCCCAACCCTGTAGAAATGGGAGGGCCCCACCCCTACGGGGAACTGAGATATAATTCTCTGGACCTGGTAGGAAAACTGAGTGTTTCCTCCCTCCCCCTGCTGCCTGCATGCCACTAAACCAACACAGACACATACCTTGGCTCCTGGGTTTTGCCCCCAGTCTCTAAATTAATTAAATTGCCCACGTCATCGCTTCTATCTCATTTTCCTTCCAGAAACGCCCCCCTCTCCAAATTAGAACAATACTTCATCAGAATTAGAGTCTGTTTCATGCATCTAAGTATTAATAACACTCCTCACTTGTTGAAGCAGGATCGTGTACCCTTTCAGACAAGCAAAGAATGTCAGTGAGACTTCAGAGGACAGAGAGAGGATTGGGGTAACAGTCTCCCTTTGTAATCCATACCTTCCTTTTGAGGGTTCTGTGTAGCTAGGCAGGATTAGGACTGGCCTTGTTTCCTTCTGACTTCATGAAGGTTCTGCCTTTTCTGAAGTGCTCCAAAGGAACGAGATTATAAAATGCGTTGTAAACTGTGTTTCCTCCCAAAATAGTAGGGCATGTGGGACTTTGCCAACTCTCCAGTCACGCGCACGTCTTCCTTACTGCCCACGTTCTCTCTGGCATGAAGAGCTAATGTGGCCCAGTTCTGCCATCCTCCACTTTCACCAATGACACCAGCACCACTGCCACCCCCTCCTAAGGGCTTCTCCTGCCCCACTTGGGCTCCTTTACACTCCATTCTTCCCACAGTTGTCCAGGTGATTGGCACATCAGTCCCATCCCTCCCCTGCATCTACTCTTTACTGACTCCCTCTATCTAATTATAAATAAAATCTAAAGTCTCTACTGGGCTAACAAGGTCCTGTCTTGTGCAGACCCTAAACTTCTCTAAGCTCAGCTCCAGGCATGCCCCCTGGCTCACCATGCCTGGCCACACTCCTATTCCTTGCACATTTATCAAGTTCAGTCTTGACCCAGGACACTTGCACATGCTATTTCGTCTGTCCAGAATACTTTCCCCTCACACTCCAGCATGGCTTGTGTTTTCTCGTTTTTCAGATCTGTTTAAATCTCACCTGTCAGGGAGGCCATCTTCTGTCCCCCAGTTGAAGCAGCCCGACTCCTTCCTGGTCTCCACTGTATTGACTGGTTTAATTTCCTCAAGGCTTAGCACTAATATTTTCCTACTGATGTATGTGTTTACTTGGTGACCATCTGAGGAGTTCCCTTTCCGGGACATACATGCCAAGGGAACATGGACTTTGCTGGATTTGTCCCCACAATATCCCCAGAGCCTGGGACAGTGCAAATACTTGTTAAATGAATGTCTGAATGCACAAAGAGACTTCCTGATGCAATGCTTTTTTGCAGATCAACAACTTTGGGTAAGTTATAAAGTGGGAAATTCAGACTGGTGATTCTGTGCATAATAGTAATGCCTTATATTTTCCAGGCATTGTTTCCCAAGATCTTCCCAACGATGCCCATCACATTTTGATAAGGCTCCACGGCTGAAGCTGAAGTGATTCACCAAAATCACAGACACAGCAACACACGCACACATCCCAGCGCTCAAATCCAGGCCTTTGTCTCCAGAACATAAATGCCAAGAGGACAGACAGGGCCTGTGCCTGTCTTGCCCCACAGCATCCTCGGGGGCTAATAATAACAAATATTTGTTGAAGAAACAAAAGGATGAATGAATGAGCAAAGTCCCAGATGGAATTCTTTCCCTGGCACCCAGGCGAATTCTAGAAAATAGATTCCAGCCTCGTCAGGCTAATCTGCTCAGGCATAGTGAGGAGAGGGCCCTTCCTTTGCTTTTGTCCTCTCTGCCCCTACTGCCTGGGTCAAGCAGGAGGCCCACTCACAACCCACCCAGACTCTGCTCTCCCAGCCCCAGCACTCATTGTGACCACGTTACTCCCAGGTCTGAAAGTCCACAGCTTAGTCTCTAAGTTCTATGGAGAAACAGTAGCATGCAGCCCACTGGACAGATTGTTAGAGATGTAGGCTCAGGCCTCCAGCGCTACCGACTCAGAACCTGTGTTTTGACAAGATCCCCAGGTGAACTTTTTGCTTGTTCTCCTCTGAGTGCTCCAAGCTACCTTTATCAAGCATTCCGATCTCCACTTTCCTTTTGAAACATCCAGGCTTGGGGCCGCATTAGTTGTGGGCCTCTCCTCCCAAAGCACAGCCCTCCTCTTAATGGCAATTTTGAAACCCAGTCTAGGAAAGAAAGCTCACATAGGGATCCTATTAGTCACTCATTCAGCGAAGATTTAGTAAGCACTTACTGAGAGCCAGGCACATGATGGGCCCTGAGGACACAGGTGAGCTTGAGGATATTTTGTCTCCTCCCCCCAAAAAAGGTAAACAAATGATACACGGTGACAGTTACACATGCGTTTAGTGCTGAGTCAGAATGAGACTTGGGAGGACAGGGAGGGGATTGCTTTAACAGTCTCCCTTTGTAATTGATACCTTCCTTTGGAAGGTTCTGTGTGTCTAGGCAGGATTAGAACTGGTCTTCAATAAATACACAGATAAAAAGTGATGACCAGGAGGGCTTCAGAGAGACCCAGGATGTCCTCTCAGAGGGAGGAGGTCATGGTGATATGTCAGCTGACTGCAGAAGGAGAAGTAAGGAGCCAGATCCACGTGGAGCTGGGTTGAAGCAAGGAAGGGGGCAAGGTGGGAGCAGGCAGAGAATTTCCTAGGAGGCAGGTGAGAAGATCCTGCACCAGGGAAAGAGGCCTTTACTTAACGGAACGGTGGCCCAGGCAGACTGACAGCAGCCCACCATCCAGAAGGAGCAATAGAAGGGCAGATTGGGAGCCAAGGCCAGATCTGGCAAGGCCTTGGGCAGATTTTACTTCCAGGGCAGTAAGAAGCTGCTGAGGTGTTTTGCAAGGCACCTGCAGAGGCAGTCAGGTTTCCATTCCACCCTAGCTTCCAGGGGTTGACGGTGGAGGCCAAATCTCCATCTCTCTGAAAGGTGAGGGGACCTTCCTTAGGTAGTCATGGCCTACAATTGTTAGATATGGGGCAATAATGTTCACGATACTGGGGGCCCTTAATGATTATGACTGAAGAAATTTTTTTGTGATTACCTTGTTTCATCCTAACCTCAACCCAATGATGAAGATATTATTTGCCTCTTCTGATGCATGAGAAAACCGATTCTCAGAGGTTACCTAATGTGATCAAGGTCACTCGGTCAATCAGTGGTAGTCCAAGGATAGAAACCCCATTGGTGTCACCCCAAAGCCAAGTCTCTAACAACAGTGATTCCTGTCTTTGGCGTTTGAACCCAGCTATGCCTAACTCCCAGAGGAAAGTCAGGTCTACTATCCCACATGGTGTCTGGGCCCCCCACCCTTTACCCACCTTTTGCAGTTAATAAGGACAAAGGGGAAAAAATTGAAGAACTAAAAATCCTGTTTTCTCAAAGGCGGTATCATTAAGCTGTCAGCTGAAAAACACGGGGCCTAATTTCCAGCTCCTGTTCCTACCTCCTGATCCTTTCCCTGAAGGGAAAGATTTGGGGCTTATCCAAAGTTTCCAGAAAACCAGTCCCAGGACACAGCCCCTCTGTTTATGTCCAATTTGATAGCACACATTCAACCCCCTCTGCTGCTGCTCATGACTCCCGGACATGGGAGGAATCCTCCAGTTCCTAAGATGGAAAGAGAGACAGCGAGAGCTGGGCGCTGTGGTGGTAGCAGCAGAGCCTGGAGTTGCAGAGCCTTCTCAGTCACCATGGCAACTGTCGTAGGCTGGATGGGGTGGGAGCCGGAGAATCTACAAGAAGAAAGAAATGTGGGAGAGGGACATCCAGGGTTCCTACCCCCTCCGCTGGGCAGTGACCCTGCCACCCACCTCTGCCCTCAACCCAGCACTGGGACTGGCACTTTGTGAGTGGATAGATAATAGTAGCCATAACAACGATTATGATAATAATGAGTTAACACTTACTGAGTACTTACTCTGTGCTAGACACAGTGCTACCTGCTACCAGAACCAGAAGATGAACCCCAGCTTCCAATGATTATGGAGCTCCACTCTCCATGTAGAATTCAAAGGAAAGAATATTACAAAATGAGTATAAGGAAAGCCAAGAAAAATTCCAGTTTTCCCCCATTATGGGTGATAACTGTGTTAATGCAAAATTGTGTGCCACCCTGGGGAGAGAGATGAGGTTGTGATCAAAAGTGTGGAAGGCCTTAGATTCCTAGTTGTGGGGCGTGTATGTAGAGGCTGCTGTTGCCTTCTGGGTACGAAATTGCATGCAATGGTTAAATCCTATTCCTTTCTCTTTTTGACCTCCTCATTCTCCACTCTTCCCTTTAAACGTCCCCTCCTCACCCTCCAACACCCATCGCAGAGGGTGCTGATCCTGACTTAAGTATGACACTTATGGGACTAAATCTGAATTCCAGGGTGCATTCTCTCCAGCTTTAGAATTCATGTTTGGTCTTTGTTAGAGTTGAACTTTGGGAAGGGGCAAAGAAAAAGGAAGTCGCTGATGACTGTATCTGAGTATGGTCTTAATGGCTCCCTCAGAAGGGCCTTTTGCTGCAAATCTAGGTTCAAAGATTCTAAGTTGCTTCCTCCAGGCTCTACAGCATCACATCTGCTCAAGAACAGCTGTTGAGGCTGCGGCAAGAATCAAAGCCATGCGTGATTCAAAGCTCCAGTGCTCTAAAAATGGCAAATGCTGCCTCTCTTTACATACATACATATATATATACACACACACACACACATATATGTATATATACACATATATATAAAACAACATCAGGAATATAAATTCTCTGTAGAAATCTATTTTGATGCTTCTGACATCCGAATCCAAAAGCAAAATGTTCAAGTGCTGTTTTAAAATTCACGAGGACACATCCGTAAGTCACTCCCCCATTCCTTTGGATTTCAGGACTATTTTTGTGAGATTACATACACAGACTGTGCAGATATCAAAGGATCAGATGCATGGGAGGAGGCTTGATTTTCTATATAGAGCATATTGTTCAATTATAGTCCTATAGAAAAAAGTAAAACTCTTTCTTTTTGGTGGGTTTTTTCTTTGAATCTAATATATATATATATGTATAGATAGATAGATAGATAGATAGATAGATAGATAGATGCATATCTACATAGATCCATAGATACACATATAGAGACCCTGTCTTACAAGAAATAAAGAATTAGCTGGGTGTGGTGATGCACATATGTGGTTCCAGCTACTCAGGAAGCTAAGGTGGGAGGATCACTTGAGCCCAGGAGGTCAAAGCTGCAGTGAGCCATGATGGTACCACTGCATTCTAGCCTAGGTAACAAAGTGAGACTGTCTCACAACAACAACAACAACAAAAACCTATTGCTCCATTCACCTACCTATCTAGCTGTTCATCCATTTAGCTGGCTCGACAGCCTTCCTTGGCTCCCGTGTGATTTTGGTTAGTTGGGCCACATCTTAATCCCTTGATAATTTGGAGATGGCATAAGTACAACACAGATTAGCTATCACATGCCTTATTGGTGAGTTTTTAACCAGTGCAGGGAGATAAATGAAATTTTAATAAAATTTCTCCTTAGGTTGCAAACTTCTAAGGGGTGAAGTCAAACAGTCAGGACCTGTTTGACCTGGATTTGAATCCTGGCTTTGCAGATTAGTTAACGTTTTGAACTCTGGTCACTTTAAAATGAGATAGTGTGTAATGACAATATCTTTCACATAGGATTGTGGAGAGGTAGAAAGGAGATGCCTACAGCACAATGCCTAGCACTTGGAAAGTACTCCACCAATGTTAGTAGTTATTAATATTCTCACTCCAAAAATTGTATTTCTGGAATTCTTGGGTTGACAATACTAGAGAAAAGGACCATCCTTTTTGTTTCCTACCCCAAACTGATGCATGTCTACCTTGGTGGCTGGATCAAAGACAAAGAATATATACTAAGAAGTCTGTTCTGTACTTCCTCAAGGTGAATAGAAATGTCATTTCAACTACCTTTCCCTAAATGTATGCCCCGTTCTGGCCTCTGAACCATACTCATGGCCTTAATGGAGGCCAGTAAGGCAGACAAGAACTGCAGAGGTAGGCCTGAGCCACCTGGGCTTGACAGAACTCAGAAACTTCCCTCTGGCCTCCTTAATTGCCCCCTTGCTAACTACATGATCTTGAGCAACTTTCTTAGCTGAGAGTCAGTTTTTAGAGAGGAACTGGCCACATTTTAGGACTCATAATCAAAACTCACATTTGCTCTTACAAAGTTTATTTTTATTTTTTATTTTTAAAATTAGAGACAAGGTCTCACCATGCTGACCAAGCTGGTCTTGAACTCCTGGCCTCAAGTGATCCTCCCACCTTCCAAAGTGCTGGGATTGCAGGTATAAGCCATTGTTCCCAGCCATGGTACAACTTTTGAATTTTTTTGGTTTTCTTTTGTGGTGTTTTTGTTTTTGCTTTTGTTTTCCCCCAAGACAGTCTCACTCTGTTGCTCAGGCTGGAGCATGAGGGCCATGGTATGATCGTGGCTCACTGCAGCCTCAATCTGCCAGGCTCAAGTGATCCTCTGTCTCAGCAGTCCCCTTCCCCTGCAGTAGCTGGAACTACAGGCACTCACCACCATTCCCACCTAAGTTTTTTATTTATTTATTTTTTTTTTGTAGAGACAGGGTTTCACTGTGTTGCCCAGGTTGGTCTTGAACTCCTGGGCTCAATCGATCCTCCTGCCTTGGCCTCCCAGAGTGCTGGGATTACAGGTGTGAGCCACCGTGCCCAGCCATCTTACAACTTTTGTTTTATCATCCTATCTCTATACTTTCAAATATGACACTTACACCCAGATTAGGTTTAGGAAAAAAACTTTTGTTTTAAAAACAAAACCCAACTTAAATAAAAACCCCTGATCCTGTTAATTGCTAATCCAGTGAGAAGAATGTTTAAAGGAGAAGATTTGAGATTAGTAGATGAGAATTGGGATCTAGGCACATCCGAGCTTTGGCCGAATCACCCACCTTCTCCATGAGACAGTTCTATGGCCTGTTCAATACCTCATGGAAGTGTTATCCTTGTATGTAAGGGCCTGGTCTATAACAGGTGATCAGCATATACTAGTTTTTTCTGAACCAAATCATTCAGTTATTGCAGTCAGAAGTGCTGAGAGTCATTTGATGGATGTGACCCTTCCACATTCCCACCCCAACCCCACCCAGCATGTTGTTGGAATCAAACCTTCTATCACCAGTTAAACACGCAAGAGCCCACAGCACTTATACTTCAAATATGAAAGGGGAATTGTGCCTTTGAAGTGGCGTCATTGTCTGGGGTGAATACCCAAGGTTCGTCATCTCCCGCCAGAGAAATCAACAACGCAGACACACAGAAGTGAGTTTAATAGTGGAGGTTTAATAAGCAAAAGAAAGAGAATAGCTCTTTCTGTTCCAGAGAGACTGGGGCTCCGGAGTCGGACTTCTGGCTCCGTGCTTAAATGCGTGGGGTTTTATAGATGAGCATGAGGAGGCGTGTCTGATTACCGTAGGGCGGGAGAGATTGGTCGGACCAGGTGTGACATTTGCGTCGTGCACAAAGCTGGCCATCCCACCCTAATCTTTTATTATGCAGATGGAGTCTCTACCTGGCCAACTGCCTTGTTGCCTGCCTTTCTGCTGCACACGTAGTGACAAAGAAGAGGGTGCCTCCATGTTGAACATGCCTGGCCCCCAGCTAGCCTTTTCCTATTGGCACAGCTGCAGGCATTTACCTATGCGGGCTTCCAGCTTGCTTATTTATGTCTGCAGCTCGATTTTACAGGCTGCTCTTTGTTAGAAATAATTTGAGGGTTGCTTTTTGTTAAAAGGGAAGCCTTACAGAGGCTCTCTTACCCTCACTAACTGCCTAATTTCTCTTTAGCTCCTGTATCACCTTCATTCCTACAAATAAGGAAGCGCCAGGTCTTTACTGGATCCTACGTAAAACCTTTGCAGCTTCACATATTTATTTTACCACCACCCCTCCCAGTTCTCTTTCTGGGTAACTTATTTTGAGTTTAAAATGCCCTATTGCCTTTGGTGGGTTCCGGGGAATCACTCCTAGGTGTCGCAGGGAGATGGGAGAAGAGTTGAAAATAATCTCTTTAACATGGTGACATTTGCTTGATCACATTGACATTTTCATGGTATCAAAGCCAGGCTTCCTGAAATAGAACTCCAAGGAAAAGAATAAAGAAAGCTCAAGCTTAGCTGCTGGCATTTGCATGCACTGATTCACCACCTCCAGCCCAGCTACCCACAGGCAGTTTTTCCCTGACACTGAATCAAATTACAGGCAATACTAAAGGCTGGAGGTTTGCTCACATTCTGATTTGGGATGCTGCTGTTCATTTTTAACTTCCCTGAGACAATGTGTACTTTTCCAACTCTGGTCACCACGCTGAATCACAATAAGACACTTTTTCCAGACAGCCAACAATGACACCCAACTTGACTAGAGAAAGATTATAACTCAAAATACCCTGGGAAGACTGAAGGCATGACAAAACAAAATGTTCTCTAATAAGAACGACTGAATTGATATTGCTAGATTAGAGTTCCTAGTGGGGCACAAATGTTCATTTTCTGAATTCTTAGAGTTTATTCAAAGCAAGTGGCCCCTATTCTCAAGAGAATCGGTAGGCAAGGGGTGCTGAGGGAAGTTTGCAAAAGCAAATTTTGAAGGACAGGAATGATGAGAAAACGAGATAGTGTATCATAGAATGGGAAGATTCAAAGTGGCACTCATGAGAAAGGTTGGTCTGAGCCAGTGAAGAGCATAATCAAAATAGCTTTATTATGCAAAGTAACTTCTCTTTTTCTTTCTCCTGGGATGGGAGTAGAGGGAGGACAGAATTAGGAGGAGGTACTGGAACTAGGACAGGGGTTAGAAGCTAGGCAAGTACCTAGAACTCCAGTAAAGTACATATGGGCAATGAAAACAGCTCTGAATGTGGCTTACAAGGGGCAGGGCCAAGCACCCTTCCAGAACACACATATGGATGCCAAAAAACAAGGTGGGGTTTCAAAGGTTCTTGAAACATACTAAAATGTTACAGTGGTATATCCCAAAGTATGTTCTATGGGATCCTGCATCACCTGTAAACAGAATCTGTAGTTAGAGAAATTGGGGTGACGGAGACACTTTCAACAAAGTAAACAGGTTTCTTCACTGTAAAACTTCTCTTAAGTCTTAATAAGCTAATGTGCATTACTTTTGACTTTGCAAGAAACAAGGTGCCCCATTTTCTAAGTGTATTTAATGCTTTTTCTTGTGGAAAGGACTATCCTAGTCCTCTGAAGATCACTATTAGACTTTCTTCTTGTTATTTGGTTGTTACACATTTCAGAAAATAATTACTCCTTAAAAGTTTCTAACTCACTTCATTGACACCTTCAATATTCTTCAATTTTTAAAATCAGAGATTACTTCCCCCTGACATTTGATCAAACTTTGAGTATTTCCCAAATTAAAAAAAAAATAAAAAAAATCCCTAAAAAAATTACCTCTGACCTAGGTGTGGACAAAACCCATTACTAAAAGGGGTTATGAAATAACTTGATTGCTAAGAATGTGGTAGAGAATTTCCATTGTTGATTGATGATTTAATAGTAAAAAGAAAAAGAAAAAAAGAATTTTCCTTGTTGGGCAGGTTTAGGCAATCAGTGAATAAAGAAATATAGCCCTCACACCCTTTCCAGACTCACCATTCTGTGATTTAAAACACCCAAGTAAAGCACCTATATAATATCAAGATAAAGTTGTTGTGTCACTTATTATTGATATATCACTTACCTCAAATAACATTTCCTAAACTAAATATGCTTGGGCTATCTTTCTTTTTTCTTAAAATACTGAAATCGGCCAGGTACAGTGGCTCACGCCTATAACCCCAGGACTTTGGGAGGCCAAGGCAGGTGGATCAGAAGGTCAGGAGTTCAAGACCAACCTGGCCAAGATGGTGAAACCCATCTCTACTAAAAATACAAAAAATTAGCCAGGCATGGTGGCGGACACCTGTAATCCCAGCTACTCAGGAGGCTGAGGCAGGAGAACAGCTTGAACCCAGGAGGCAGAGGTGGCAGTGAGCCGAAATCACACCACTGCACTCTAGCCTGGGTGATAAAGCAAGACTCTGTCTCAAAAAAACAAAACAAAACAAAAAAACTGAAACCATTCCAGAATGCCTAGGAATATTATAGAGGTGGTAACCAAATCTCCAGTGTCCCATCCCTGGGGCTTCCTCAAAGCCCTTCACTGAATGCTGAACATAAGGTTTGGGAATTGCCAGATAAGAGAAAGTGGAAGCTCTCCAGTCTGCCCTTACCCTCAGGAATCTCTATAGTTGGAAAAGCTGCATGTTGGGAAAGACAATTTTGAAGCAAAAGATCTTACAGTTCATTTCTCTCAGGACAAGAACCTCTTCTAGCTTTCAGAATACTACATTCAAGAAAGAACAGATATTAAATTTGACAAACAGGATATTCTTAGGGTTATATTTTGTTACAATAAATCCTTATAATAAAAGTTTGAGAATGGAGTTTAAAATATAAATACTAACATATTACTTAGTAGTCCACATGATTAATGGTTCAAATCAAAGATATATTTTCGATTGACATGCTACAGAGATTATAATCCCACAGACCATACCCGATGACATTAAAGTCTACGGAGGAACTGGGAATTGGAAGTCAAAAGAGACTTGTTTTCAAGCCCTCTAGTAGTCTGGCCACAAATCAAGACTATTGATTGGCAAAGACTCAAAACTGAACCTCCCAGATACTGACTGTCATTATTAACTAAACGTTGGTTCTTTCACTTTTATTGGACATTTGGCCTTCAGCTGATGACTAAATGCTTAGATCTGGCTTATACCTCATATACATATTGAAGGCTACAAATAAAAAGAACTCTGCAGAGCAGGCAGCAGGTGAACTAACAGTACAGGCCAAAGACACAACCACCCACTGACACTTTAGGCTTACATAAGAATGCACACTTGCCACAGTACTTATATGACTGAAGATTTTTTTTATGTTGGTTTGTGCTGCATTAGCTCCACAGTAAATTTCTAATATTTTAAAATGTTATATTCCCAATCAAGTAAGCATAATCTACTTGTGTTGAAAATAAATAAGTATATTAAAAGAAATCTGAGTTAAAAGTTTTATTCATTCAACATCTCACATTACAAATATTTAAAAATTATATGCATACTGGTATAAATAGTCATTTGCAAACTATTTAATAACATTAATTTTCCACTAGCACTTCAACAAATGAACTCTTTTAAAAAAGGAACTGTGTTATATAACTTAAGAGTAGAACATACAAAAATAGGAACTTAACGTGAAAATGACTTTAATAAAAAATGAATTACCCTTATTTAAAATGCTATAATAAATACTACAACCTCCCCATACACAGTAAAAACTATATGGAAATTCAGCCAAGTAGTACAATTAACTGACATACTTAAATAACTTTTCCTTCTGATAATATGAGCAATACACTGGAAAAAAAAATTAGGGATTAGTAAAAACTAGGCACCCACTTGCTAAAAGTTTCACTTCCAAAAAATATAACAAAAATCTGATGAAATTATAAAAACTAATTATACTTTAAATTTTAAAAATATAAAAAATAAAACAGTTGAATACAATATTGTCCCGATTCTTACAATGCTATCAATCACAGTAGCTTTAAAATAAGATAATAAAATAAAGCAAATGACCAAAACCTCTTTTATTCCATTTTTAAAAATAATCTCAAATTTACATTAGTAGAAAGATTGATTTCTGATTCTTTTCTTTAGAAACACCAGCAAGAAAGAGGATTACTCTTAACAGTAGAAAATGACATTTTTAAATGTCTGCAATTAAAAACAAAGAATTACACTGCAAAGATCTTTCAAAAGTTTGAAATAAGTATTGCACATAACTTGAAGTTAACTTGCCACGATTCATCACATTCAAGTTTTAAATCACCTTTTAACAGAAGATTCAACTCTTCAAAACAAAAGGGGTGAATTATCAAGTCTTTCCAACAGCACTCTCATAAAATGCTAAATTCATTCACTGCAAGTTTTATTTTGCATTCTGCAGAGGTCTGTGTATGGAGAAGTATATATATTATACCAAAGCGCGGGGACCAGAAGGGGAAAAGAGAGGGTTCCTTTACATAGAAAATAATCAGAAACACTTTATTTTACATTGCAAAAATAACCATGTAATTACTCTGTAACTACATTGTAAGTACATGGCTGGTGCCATGCTAGTACGCTAGAACTACATGCTTGGTGAACTGAAGTGATGCCCTAAAATCTGTAAACTAATTACATGTTAATTATGTTTGAGTTACATGGTAACTCCCAACTACAATCCCATGTATTCTGAAGAACATGTAATCAATAAAGTTCAGAGTAATAGATAATCATTGTTTATGCCCTGTAAATTGAAGTGTAACCAAATAATCTGTAAACACGCTTGTCACACAATCACAAGTAAATATTAGTAGAATAACAATTTCTTACATTAGTCATGCATACTAACATTACATACCTGTCCCAAGGCAGGCTATTTTTTCCTTATATATAATTTAAAAGAGCAGACATCTCTGAATCAAACACTTAACATCAATTTATTAATATTAAAAATGGCTAAACATTCACCAAAAATGTCTGCATTTTATGAATAATTTTAAAAACTTAGTAAGAAGCTGTAGACAATTTTGTATTTTAAATTTCTACCCTATGCTTATGTATTTAATTTGTTTCAGGAACTACAGTGTTATCTGTCATTTTCATGCGAATTTTTTTTTCTTTAATTTGTGACTTTACATAGACTATTTCTTAAATTATAGGTACACCAATAGCTGGTGCTGGGGAAGGATGTTTAAGCAACATGCTTTCTCTTCTCTGCAGACTCTAAAATAGCATTGCCAGTGCACGACATTCATAATTTAAAATGTATGCAGAGCACTGAAATGTATAAAAAGCAGAATATAAGAAAATAAAATTTATTAAAATTATTTATATTAAAAAATGAAGTATATGAAGATCTCTCAGTAATAAAAGTACAAAAAGCTACTCTTTGCAATATGAAAAATTGAGGTATTGCATAAAGAGATATCCCGTCAGTGAAAAGTGTGCCTAAAAATGTTCACTGTTGGAAAAACAAGATATACAAAAGTAGTGCATAACAAATATACATTATGTGCATGACAAAATAAGTTAGCTACAAAAACACTGTACCGAAATTCAGCAGGTCATGTACAAAGGGAAAAATTATTATTCAAAGCTAGTTCTCAAACAGTGTTATTTCTTGTTAACTCATCACACCTGTTTACTGAGTAGGAACAGCACGATAGCACACCCCAAGCCACCTACAAGCATTTAAAAGAGTAAAAAGAGGCAAATGAACATTCCAATTAGAATCATGTAGTTCAGGAGAAAACAAAAAAAAGTCCCTGACCAGCTACACAAGAGCACCCTCCATTCGCATGACTGCTTTCAGTATTTGCAGGGAATTCTTTAAAAGCAGCTCCCTTTCTATGTTTGAATATTAGACAGCAAATGCCTCCATTTTGACCTTTGGAACTTAACAGGTATAGTTCATTAAAGCCTGTATTAAAAATAAAGGGCTGCTTTTCCTAAAGATCATCCATAGGGGTCATAAGCCAGGTGGTTCCACAACAGTGCTGGGGCAAGTCTTTGGTTTTGAAGGATCCAAGATGGTACTGTTAGGTAGCACAACTAGCAAGATTGCCATTAGATTGTTCTATTTCATGTTTTGCCCACTGATAATATTCCTTTTAATGATGGATAGGGCATTTAATAAGAGAATCTCAATTAAAATAAAAGTTACTTCCATGACTGGGGCTTCAAGAGACTATTTTAAATTCACCCCTGAAGCATACTGTTCAACACATAATAACGCCTTTCAAAGCTAGAATTTTATTTATAATAAAGCATGCATTACTTGGTGAAGTTGGCACTTCAAACACTGACTATGTCCCATGCTAAATTCTGAAACTGTAATGTTATTTTAGTTTATAGGAAGAGTAAGATAAACATACGTACCTTTGCACAGATTTACACAGTTACTTAGTTCAACAGTGCAAAACACTTTGCAACTACTTAACTTTTTTTAACTTTTTTTTTTCATTTTCTATGTTACAACTAAATTACAGGATACCCAAAGAAACTTTAAATCTAAAAGTAAGCCAATCAGCAGCCAAATTATATATTGGTTTTGTCTTCCAGTTTTGGCTCCAAGTATACTGTAACACAAAATCAAAAATGATATCCTTGAGGTATCTCTAGATCTGTTGTTTTTTGACGTCAAAATGGAGAGCAAAGGCTGACACCTGATGAGTGTTAGTAAATTAGGATATAGAGTTTATATATAAACATCAAAAATAAAATTTATACATTTGTTCTTCAGGAGAGGAAATGCTAGGTTTCCCACCAGTTGTCATTAATTCTAGCTTTGGTAGGTTTCCTGGGGCTTTGACCAGATAAGTAAGTTAAATAAATAAGTGCACTCCCCTCAGTAGTAAATTTACCCAATTTTTACATTCTAAATTTTAAAAATTGTTTAAGAGAAAATAAACCTAGCTCTGCTTACTTTACTATTTTTTGTTTCTGATGTGGTGGTAACTTTTTGAGGGATAATGAAATTATGTTCAGCCTCAAAACCCTGAAAATTAATTATAATGCTGCTCAATCTTGCTTATGCATTTGTTTTAACATGTTCTTTCCGTTAAAAATTGTTAACTTCCTCCATTGCTGCTAAAAAAATTAAAAGGGAATGGAAAAAAAAGAGAGAGACAAAAAAGATTAAAAAAAAAAAGAAAGGAAAAGGCAAAAGCACTTCCCTGGGGGAAAAACTGTCAGATAGATGGATAGTGTTATTGTTGCATGGTTATTTTAATAAAAGTATTCTTATATGTTATATTATTAACAATAATTTAATTAAAAACCCAAAATACTCTATTGTTTTATTTCTTTTTTAATATTTCTCTCTCTCCTCTAAGAAAATGTTAAAGGAAGTTTAGATCCTCTTGGTCTCCAGCAAAACAAGAGAATAAAACTTCCATGTAACCCGATGGCAATACGAAAAAGGAGTTCATATTGTTTGCAGTGACACAAGAATCTACAAAACACCTATATTATAGGTCATCCTTTTCATTATACTATAGTTAAGTTGCAAACTGCTACAAAAGGACATGCCAGCATGAAGAGGTTGAGGAAGGGGTCAGAATTAACAGAAGAGTGCACTTATTCTGAGGCCTGAAAATGAGCACTGTAGTTATCCTTTAGTTCCAGCGGAATGAAATATGCCGAGGGCGGTCACCGCCTTCCTTCACCAGGGGCTTGTGGAATTCCCTGCCAGCGCGAGAATGAATAGCAGCCCAGCAATATTCACAGTAATACTGCAGACAGGTAACATTAGCACAGAAAAATGGAGCAAATTTTCCCCCACAACGGGCCCCCTGACATTCATCACACAGCTGATCATCCAAGACATATGGCTTAACTTCCACCTGCAATCAAAAATAAAAAAAGATCTTACATTTTTCAGTGACTAGGCCAGCAACACTTATCATACATGTACATTTCCATCCACTATCTGAAGGAATCTGTTCCAAAGTACCCAAAGTGGAAGGAACAATTAATTATTCATTCACTGAAATATGGATAGTTCATCTTTTAAGAACCTAGGAAGGTTTTAATTATCTATCATTTTACTTTTTTTTTTCTACTAAATAAACACTCTTCAAAGGAAAAAGGATTTCAGTAGACATGAAGTGAAGCCAACTGTTTAGACTAGAATGTTATGAGATTAAACAAACTCACAGGAGATTTTTCATAGACACAAACCCTCATTTTAATTAGTGGATCTGGATTTTTGTCATATGTGGAATCATAATTTAAACAAAATCAGCTAAGAGGATCCAAGTTCCACACAACTGCACTTCAATATTCAAGTCAGTGGGAAGATGCCTGACTTCTGTGTCACGAGATTCTGAGCTGTCGTAAAGCCAGGCTCGTGGTTTCTATTTATAGTGTACACATCTTGGGTTATAATCACAAACCTGGAATTCTGTTTTAAAAAAAAAAGATGCAGCTACAGGATTCACAATTTAAAACCCTGCTTTATTCTTTCTCAGTTAAGAATGGTTCACCTGAGTCTAAAAGTCAAAGGTGAATTTCTAAAACTGGGCCTGTTTCAGTGTTCTATCGGCCAACCTGTCATGTGAATGTTTCAAGCATTAACAGTCACTTGGTTATTAATTCATCAGCTAGAAAAGAGCTGGTTATTTTTAGTTTGGAGAGACTCACAGCTGAAACTCCCTTACAGCAGGCTGTCACCACCAATGGTGCCATCCAGCTCTGACAAGAAATCCCGACCAAGGTTAGCCATGAACAAAATGAGAACATGCAGTGAATCATGATTGTGCCGCTGTGCTCCAGCCTGGGTGACAGAGTGAGACCCTGCATCTAAAAATAATGTTTTAACTAAAAAAATAAAAGTACAAAAGGAGAAGAGTGCCACGGAAGTCCAAGAAGAGTAGGCATAAGGACAGCACCAGACTTTTGGCCTCTAGGCTGCTCCATAATGTCTGTCTACAGAGTGGCAAGAACACTGGGCAAAGGATTTCATTGCAAAGGAATACAAATTAAGTCTGAATTTCTAATGACCAACCCCACAGCTCTGAAACTTATGTTAGAATGAGGCAGTGATACGTAGATATTTTTTAGTGTGCATAAAAAAACAAATAGGCCGGATGTGGTGGGTGGCTCAAGTCTGTAATTCCAGCACTTCGGGAGGCCGAGGCAGGTGGATCCCTTCAGGTCAGGAGCTCGAAACCAGCCAGATCAACATGGTGAAACCCGGTCTCTACTAAAAATACAAAAATGTGCTGGGCATGTTGGCACACGCCTGTAATCCCAGCTACTCGGGAGGCTAAGGCAGGAGAATCACTTGAATCCAGGAGATGGAGGTTACAGTGAGCCAAGATCGTGCCACTGCACTCCAGCCTGGGTGACAGAGCGATACTCCATCTCAAAAACAAACAAACAAAAACAAACAAGTAGGCATATTAATGTACTAATCTTGTCCCTCCCCCAACACTTAGAATAGAATAGGTGCCGTTCTCTTTAATAAAGCCAGTTGTAGGATGATCACTACTATCTTAAATGTTTTTACTGCCAATGAAGTAGACTATACATGACATGAAACATAAAAAGCAGAAACCATTACTGACTTGATCATTTTTACATCTTGAATTGAGAACAACACAATAAAATCAATCTATTTTAGCACAATACCTCAGAGTGTTGGATATCAAAGTCAGCACTAATGCAAGTGCCAGTGTGCCATGAAATAAAAAGGTAATACCAGAATATAAATCAACATGTTGCTTCCCTCATCAATAAAACTTTTCTATGAAAAAACAACTGTTGAGTCTCCTTTAGACTCAACGAGACAGAAAATTAATAATATCCAGGACTTGAACTCAGATCCGGAACAAGTAAACTCAATAAATATTTATAGAGCTCTCCATTTTAAATACACAAAATATTGATCGGCCATTATTAATACCCATTTTTAGAATAAAGCTACATTCCCGTTCTCTCTCCCTCTTTTTCTAAAAAAAAAAAAGAAAAAGAAAAAACAACTGCCAGCTTCCAGCTGGACCAAACATTGTGCCCAGCAATGTAGCTGATTACACAGTCTGGTCTAAATTCCTATCTCACTACAAACTAAGTTTGCAGACTGGTGGTCAGTCCACAGGCCATACTTTGAGTAGTTCTAGCAAATGATACAGTTCTATCTGCTAGGAAATAAATTCATGAGAACAGGAACTTCTTGACCTAAGCTTTAAAATGTTTGTTGAGTGGATGAAACACCAAGCTAAGAAATAAATTGGTGAGAGGCAGCGACTGTAGAAAAAGAAGAAAAAAAAAGAAAAGAAATCTGTGAGTGCAATTCATTGAGAAATAGCGCTTACTGAGGTATTTGCTATGTCCCAGGATTAAAAAACAAAACAAAAAAAGAGGCAGGAAATCTCAAGGGCATTCCTGTTTATATACCTGATATAACACAGTACAAAGAATTCAGTAAATATTTATTGAATGACTGACAAACTAAATGAATGAATGGATGGATGGATTGAGATTGAATGAAAGTTATAGTTTAGAGAAGATTAAATTAACTCAAGTAAATCGATTATAGTGTTCTGATTAGGCTACTCAAAAAAAATCAAAGATAAAAGAAATTCATAGGAAATTCTTTCATGTATTATAGAGCAGAATTAACTCTATAGGCAAAATTCTCAGCTGTCACTTTATTGTCATAAAATTTTCCCATTCTAATATTGCTAATCACACATTTAGAGGACCATTTCTAAAATTTTCCAAAGTGTAGTGTAAGGCTTACCCGTTTATCTATCTCTCCATGCTGCAGCTGAACAAAGCGGGCACTGATAGCAGCTATGTAACTCTGTTGATTAGAGAACGCAACTCTCCCAGCTCCTTTTGGGTATTTTAGCTCAGGGTCAGTATCAATCCCAGCGTAGCACACACCTCCATATAGCCGATCCATTATCATTGCAAGCTCCACTAATTAAGAAAGGAGCAAACAGGATATTTAAAATCAGGAAAATTCATCTGGCTCACCAACGATTTCATCAAAAGCAATTCATCTGTACTCTAAGCTCACATCACTAAAATAATTATTAAAATTAAACTTATTACTACAACCAGTCATCCATTGTGTCAAGCTTTATCTTTTAACTTTGGGCAAGGGGTTGCTAGATGTTTTCTAATATGTTCTCTTTATTCTTCTCCCAACTCTATGAAGTAGACAGTAATTTCTCAAGGAAACTGAAGCGCAGAAAGGGCGATCGATCTGTCCAAGGTCACAGGTCATTAAGTGATAGTGCTGGGCGTGGCTCCCACGTTTGTCACTCTGTGCCATGTTGCTGCCATAGATTTACCAGTTAATGATGTATTGATTAATATAATAATTACCCGAACATTAGAAAACTAACTGGTAGACTCTTTGGGGACCCTCCTGGCTTATTCCCATCAAAACCCTTTCCCCGTAGTCTCTTCACCAATTTTTCATTTAAAAAAAAAAAACAAAAAACCATGAAATGACTACATCTTCTCTATGAAGTGTTATAATCATGAAGCTACATTGCTGTTCATGTTATGCTTTTTATCTCATTTATACTATTAAACCTCAAATTACTTGAAGTTGGGAATTTAATTTGTTCTGTAAGTACTACTCTAAAAGCATGAGGCACCGCTTAGAAGTCTATTATATTCCAGAGCTCAGTTAATGGCTGTTGAGCAAATGAGGATGTGAGAAACAAATACTGACCATCTCAATATGTAATCTATTCTTGAACTACTTTTTTTCTTTTCAGACAATGATGAGAATAATTAGCATTATGCAGCACTAGACTAAGTACTTTGCACTGGTCATCTCATTCAACCCTCAAGATAATACTAGAAATACATACACCTTTCACCCCTACTTGACAGATGGGGAAACTGTGAGAATTACAAAAATCATGGAATTTGTCCAAGGTCACTCAACTATTAGAACACATGAATTCAAACTCAGACACTTTGATTTTAGAATTCTTACTCTTGGATGTTAACTCAAATTTTTGTGAAAAATTTATCCTGAAGATCTTGATATTTCTTGTGCTATAGGATAGAGAGTTTGTTGTTTGTTTAATCATACCAGCTCGTAATGGTCGAGGAACACCACCAACAAATATGGTTTTTCGTGGGTCAAGTGGCTGTGAACCATCCATCACAAAGTCACTGTCACTGAGATTCCAAGGCCGAATCTGGACCTAGGGAATGTACAAACCAAAATGTCTCATTTTCAATACAGATACTTTATGGGGGAAAAAGTTAAAAATTATTACAAAGTATTTTAATCTTAAAAGCAATAATCCTATTATTACAAGTCAATAAAGCTGGGAAACTAGAAGATTTAAAAATAGTGTATCCTAACCCATCATTTTTAGAGTAAACTAAACCAAGGTGAAAAGTTCACTTTGATTCTCTATTATAAGCCAAATTACTTAACAAGCCCCCTAATTATCTGTAAGTTAATTTGCTGTTTTTCAGCTTATTTGGGCCGTTAGTCTGCCCAATCCCCCAATATCTACATAATTTAAATTTTTAGCATTGGTATCCAATGCCAATCAATAAATTTGTAGCATGGTAGCCAGTGCTAAGTAAACTAGAATTGTATGTCCAATCAGTGTATGTTCAGGAAATGCAAACTACTCCTGATACCATCAAATCTAATGCATTATTTCAAAATAGTTTTCAAAGTTAAAATATTGATGATATTTACAACATTTTTTTTATGACAAATACTTCAGTGTATCTATTAGCTCAGTCAATCAAGAATCATGTACCTCATTTAAAACTGTTCACGTTTTCTAACTGTCACAAATGCCCACACCAAAGGCTATGGGTTGACAGCAGTGGATTCCCAAATACGCACACCAACAGAGTCCTAGGTCAGAGGCCCCATACAGATGGGGATTGTCAGAGAACATAAACAAGTCAAGCAGAAAGAGTCTAGAACACAGGAACTCTTACAAAGTTTCTGACCTAGATAACCACAAGACATCAAAAGAGGCTCCACAGATATTATTTGCTTAAGCTGGGTTCACTGACAACTCCATTCTTTACTATACCCCAACATTCACTGGGTGCTGGCTGAATGATAATAAATTACTGCTTTGCCAGACTCATCAAAACATGCCAGCTCCTCTTCCTGAAGACTAAATTTTATGATAAACTTTTCCAAAAAGAAAAAAACAGTATGCAATGTACCTGTACATGTATATGCACAAGTCTACTTTGGTGAGTACCATATATAAAGTTAACGGTAATATTGGGTAAAATCTTTATTAAAGTGAAGAAAGAGCTAGAAAGATATACATATAACATTTGTGATTTGAGTTCTATTATTCAGAAGCAATTCAGCTATTTTATTAAATGCATTATCAAGTGAAGTCTGGTGTGTTTTTTTCATTTTGTTTTGTTTTTGAGACAGAGTCTTACTCTTTACCCAGGCTGGAGTACAGTGGCACGATCGATGCTCACTGCAACCTCCACCTCCTGGGTTCAGGTAATTGTCATGCCTCAGCTTCCCAAGTAACTGGGACTACAGGTGTGTCCCACCACACCTGGCTAATTTTTTATTTTCAGTAGAGATGGGATTTCACCATGTTGGCTAGGCTGGTCTCGAACTCCTGGCCTCATGTGATCCACCCACTTTCGGCCTCCCAAAGTGCTGGGATTACGGGCATGAGCCATGGTGCCCAGCCATGAAGTCTTTTACAAGTAAAGATTTACCAATTATATTTCAACTAACTAAAAATTCAATGTCAAATTGATAAGTGCAAATACATAGAAAGTCAATGTTAGGAACTTCACAAGACTTTTAAAATTTAGTCTGCTTACAAACGTGTCAATAAGTACCCCAAACACATCAAGTTGTCTATGGGTTTTTCAAACAGAACAGATGAACGGAGGCAAAAACAAGAAGCTATTTTATGCTAAACTACACTTACTGGCTTATCCTTGATAGTGGGACTTGATACACAAAGGTAGAGTTTTCCATCTTCTTCAATGCATGCATCAATGAGAGCCTGCACAGAGCTTTCATCTTGAAATAGCAGGAATGCATAGCCTGGAAAAGAAAAAAACCGGGGGCAAAAGAAGGCTTATATGTTTTCCTATTTTTGGGTAATTCTTCAGGTGACAGGAATCATGCACTAAAACTAAAGGAAAAAGGAATAGGAAAAAATATTAAAACAATATTTATACCAA
The DNA here is from genome assembly GCF_049354715.1 of Callithrix jacchus. Classification (NCBI taxonomy): domain Eukaryota; kingdom Metazoa; phylum Chordata; class Mammalia; order Primates; family Cebidae; genus Callithrix; species Callithrix jacchus. The sequence continues at coordinate 66,360,532 of NC_133503.1, read as the reverse complement.
AAGTCTGATAACATCAACATATAGTTCATTTTGGTAGTATCTTGAAACATCTTTTAGAGTAAAATTAAATTTGACTTAAAAGTATATTGAAATTTTAAAGAGCATTTGGGAAAATGCAACTTCAACAATAAAAAAATGTTACAGTGAAGATGAACATTTATGAAAAGGCTACACATTAAACAATGTTAAGAATAAATTATATAAGTATAATGAATCTTGGGAATTACCTTTAGGAGGAAAATAGGATTTGCTCTCGGCTTTATGAGGCCAATCCACAATCAAAGGGCCAAAGCGACGAAAACTAGCTGTGATCTCATCTAATAAACAACAAAGGAAAAAAGCAGATTTAATATATATTTATGATCATTTTTTGAAAGTTTTTTTTCAAAGTTTCAAATCTACTATTTATAACAACAGTAAAAAGAACTCCTTTATACCCTCCATCTAGATTCCCCAACTGCTAATCATTTGCACATCTGCCTTCAACCTCTTTCTTCTCTCTTTCTCCCTCTATCTGTATATATGCATTAATCAATCTAGCCATCCAGCCAAGCCAGTCAGCCAGCATATTTTTATGAAATGGTGCTCTGTAATCCCAAACACAACTATTGTTACCTGCTCAAAGCAACATCACTTGCTTATATACCAATTTTGATATAACACTACTATGCGATTCACAGACTTCATTTAAATTTCAAAATCCTTTCTGACCCACAGAGCTATCCAGAAAACAGGTTGCATTTAATCATCATATCCTTAGAGCATCAGTCTTTTTTCAATTTGGAACAGCTCCATGTTCTTTCTTGTCTTTCATATTCATTCTATAGAATGACTGCTATGGTCTGAATATTTATATTCTCTCAAAATTCATATGTTGAAATCTGTTCCCCAATGTGAGGGTATTTAGAGCTGGGGCCCTTGGTAGGTGATTAGGTCATGGGGTTGGAATTCTTTCATGGGGATTAGTGCCCTTATAAAAGAGGTTCTGGAGAGACCCTTCACCCCTTCTGCCATGTGAGGGTGCAATGAGAAGACTTTATCTACTAGGAAGCAGGCCCTCAACAGACACTGAATTTGTTGGTGCCTTGATCTTGAACTTCCCAGCCTCCATAACAGTGAGAAATAAATTTCAGTTGTTTATAAGCCACCAAGTCTATGTTATTTTTTATAGCAATCTGAACAGATTTAAGACAGTGACCCTCACAGACACCCTGGGTCTGTACTCTGCTTCCTATGCTACGCATTCCAAACTGGAATATCACCATAATGGTGTAATGCCATTCTGCCCTACCATAAGCATGTTAATCTTTTCCTCCCGAGATAAGGGCCTATTATGTTGCCCTGGCTGGTCCTTAACCTATGTGATCCTCCAGCAACTTTCCAAGTAGCTGGGATTACAGGTGCATACTACCACACCTGGAGGGCATGTCAATCTTGGCCTTGTTTCTCTACCACAAGAAAACCTTTTCTCCCTTTGTAATCAGTGTTTTACAAAGTATATTTTGTTGCTCACCAATATCCTGTTCCTTCATGAGCCTTGGCATCGATTGAAGACTCCTGCCTGTATTAACTACCAAAATAATGGATGCCAAATAATGATTAACTGTTTCCATGATTCCTTCTACATGTATTAGTTAGTATTGTGTAGTAAGGGAGCTTTCCTTCTGTCCCACTGATTCATTCATTTATTGTATCGGTATCGTCTATTTTATTCAATGGGTTGTGATCCTATTCATTCCTTCTTTATCTTGATGCTCAATATGTCCCCAAAATTGTTCCTGATTTGGCTCTAATTATCAAATTGTCAGGGATAATCTGTCCCTGCTTGTCCCATAGGAGTGGGAGGCTTCTATGTCCTTCACACTTCTTGCCACCATTCTTTAAGCACGTTCATGCTTTTCTGGCCTAAGAAGCTACTCCTAGCTCGTCTTATTGTTTCCCTGTACCAGCCTAAGAAACAGTCATTTTTTTTTTCCTGAGATGTATTGATCCCTTCAGTGGCAAAAGATATTTAGAAACCAAGATGCAGGTGTTCTATATGCTCACTGCTAGTGAGTATTCACTATTTCTAAGTCTTCGCAGTGGATGAAGCTAGGAAATAAATATGCACACAAACACACATTTATAACTATTTCTGTATCTGTGTATGTACTGATAAAAACTAGTAAGTTCATACTGATATTTTCAATATGACTCCAATATCTCATGGCTTTTTCTAGCCTTCCCTCTTTCTATCTTTATATTCTCTTCTCACAGGAAGAAACCTAACTCCCAATACCTGTACAACATGTATTAATTTGCTCAATGTAACCAGTCTTGCCCCTACCCTGCTAGGCTCCTCTAACTTCCACCTTTGTGCCTTTGCTCTTGTCACCCTTATTTCTTGGATACCATTTGTGCTGCTGCTCAGGCCTCTGAGCAAGCCCCTCCACACACATGCATACACATCCCCTCCACGTGAGACCTCTCCCCTGTCACCAATCCACTTCCTTGACAGCATTATCTCAGCCTTGGAGGAAGGGAGGGGAAAAAAGGATGAATGGGAAAAAATGATAGACAAGGAAGACCTGACCATATTTTGCTATTAATTTAAATGATACAAATTATGCTACATTATATATTTGGACACTAATGAGATTATAAAACAATACATTTCAAAGAGACTTCTAGAAAGAGTAGGTAAGCATGTGTAGGTAAGAACTGATAATAGGGCAGTGTAAAAGAACAGAAAAGAAAGATGAGGAGTATGTCTAAATTCCAGTCTGGTAGAGCTGTTTTCATCTCCCCGATACTGTGAAACAGTCTAGTCTCCTCTGCTGTGACACCTGTTTCTACAGTAAGTTTAGTTTTTGTGAGTCTAATAAATATGGAACAATGTCAGTAAAACATGGAATTGTACTGGTTCATAAATGATTTTTCCTAGGCAAGATGAGCTAGCATAGTGAGGAAAGAATTATAAACTTCATCAAAAAAGGAAAAAGTCCCCCACTTCTCTGATGTACAGGTACAAACTCTCCCAGCTCTATTATAAGAAAATTAAAAATAAGCACAGCAACCAGAATTTTCTTGTCAAAGAGATATGCCCCTAACCTTCCAGGACTCTTCTCTCCTGACAGTTTAGTTTGCGCTTCCTCAGGTGTTCAAAGATGTTTCCATGTGCATTGTCTCCACACTTGCAAGCCAACATTTCTGCCTTATTGGTTTTGTACATTTTCAATATTCCCTGAAGCAGCCCCAAGTGTGCTGAGCTACTTGCCTGAAATGTCCAAGTTATCTCCAAGGTACTAATTCTCTTCTTGTCAGTGTTTCAGGTACCAAGTTCATTTGGTTTTAAATGATTTATCTTTAACCTTATTTTCCCCCATAAACCCTGTAATTTTTAGTGCACAATTCTGCAGAACACAATATTCTTCAATCTATGCTGAGGGCAGGATGGAGACTGATTCAGTCAACCCTGAAATTTCAGCATAGCTTCCACCAAGACATTTAGAACCATTTCTGTCTCAACCTTCCAAAAGATAAATACTCTTAAAGAAAATGAAGTGACTTGATAAGTGTGATCCCAGTCTAACTGCGAAGATATCAAACCTTATTATTAGATCTTAGACATGTGCACAGAAATCTATTCTTCACACCTGTAATCGCACACTTTAGGAGGCCAAAGTGGGTGGATCACAAGGTCAGGAGATCAAGACCATCCTGGCCAACATGGGGAAACCTCTTCGCTACTAAAAATACAAATATTAGCCAGGCAGTGTGCACCTGTAGTCACAACTACTCAGGAGGCTGAGGCAGGAAAATTGCTTGAACCCAGGAGGCAGAGGCTGCAGTGAGCCAAGATTGCACCACTGCACTCCAGCCTGGGCAATAGAGAAAGACTCCATCTCAAAAAAAAAAAAAAAAAAAAAAGAAAGAAAGAAAGAAAGAAAAGAAAGAAAGAAAGGAAGGAAGGAAGGAAGGAAGGAAGGAAGGAAGGAAGGAAGGAAGGAAGGAAGGAAGGAAGGAAGGAAGGAAAGAAAGAAAGAAAGAAAGAAATCTATTCTCTTCTCCATAACATGATTTAGCGTATTTCCATTTTCATTCAGGAAACTGAGACAAAAGAAATTAGGAAAGCAACCAAGGATAGGTGATTGCTATGAGGTCTGCTATTTTAATTTTTATTAGGGTCACTGAGACCCATAAAGGAACAGCATATTCCTGAACAAGCCCCTCTAAAATGGCTGGCTCTTTATTCAGGTCTCAGCTTAAATATCGTTTCCTCAAAGAGGCTTTTCTTATCCACCTAATTTTAAAAACCTCCCTGCATCACTATATTACATCATTCTGCTCTTTGCTTCTAAACACTTGCACTCTAGTATTTATACGTTACGAGCCTTCCCTCAATAAAATGTAAACTCTATGTAAGCAGGGACCTTCCATCTTGTTTACTACTTTAAATAAGATTATCTTTCTTGTAGTACAACTGTAGGCTATATTTTTCAAAAGTTCATGCTTAGTTTAAGATTTTAAATAATAAACTATATATTTGTGGAGCACTCATAAAAGATGGGGGAAAAAAAAGAAAAATACATCATTGAATTTGTCCAAAGTAGCACATACAAACAAAAAGGCGGTTAGTACCCATGTATCCCCACAATAACTGAATCCCTTGGAACTTTTCCCAGTGATGTTTACTCCTTTTCATGTAGTCTAATCCCTTGCTTTAGTTGGTTTGCACAGCTCTGCTCCCCTCCCTTCTATGAATTAATCTTATATGCCATGATAGGAGGATAGGACAAGAGAACAGTGCAATCATGGCTGACTACTGGAGCCAGATGAAACTGTTATTGTAACAACAACAACCACTAACTATGAGTTTCATACTGTGTGCCACCATCTGGGTACCCTGCTATAAATAGTTATTTCCAAATATACCTTCATCAATGTCTGGAGGCAATCCGCCCACAAACACCTTGCGAGAATATCGTTCCACTCTTTCCCCATTCTGGTGAGTGAAGCAGTGAGGTGAACCCAGGCCACTATGAAGAGGTTGATCCCCACGGCCATCATCCAAGAATCCATCTTCCATTGGAAACAGTGAAGACTGACCTGGAATAGAAAGCAGGGAAAAAACGGTAACAGAAAATGTTCCTAGCCACTGATTATCATGCACAAGAAACAAGGAAACAGCAGATTCAATAAAACTGCTGCTTTTATTTTTCTCACTGAGTCATAGAATCACTTAGCTATACTCTTGAATTCCCAACCAACTTAAAAGTCCCAACTGAGTCAGAGAGAAAGCACATGGTTAAATATTAATCATGGGCTATTCCAGTATCCCACTGGGATCCAGAAACTTCAGTGAGGTGAACTGAAGTACAGCATGAGAGAGCACACTTTAACAAGCAGTCGGCAACAGACTATACTCCCTTGGCAGGGCCCCCTGGCTACTGGCAACCTAGACATGTATGCTAAGTATTAAATTTGACTATAAGACATTGAATCACTTATATTTCTTTAAAAGACCAAACAATATAGCCTGCACAATTTCCTCTATGAATGTGCTTAAAATGAACAAGTAGATTTTCTTTTTTTTTTTGAGACAGTGTCTCGCTCATTGACCCAGGCCGGAGTACAGTGGCATAATCATAGCTCACTACAGCCTCAAACTCTTGTGCTAAAGTGATCCTCCCACCTCAGCCTCCCAAGTAGCTGGGGCTACAGGCATGTGCCATGACACCTGGCTAACTTAACAAGTAGATTTTTAAAATGACCACTCATTTTTGTTTACCTTAACTAATGGGATATAATCAAAACCTACTTAATGTTATATTTCAATTTCACTGTGTAGTCTTATGGAATTTAAGATTATTAGGCATGCTAAAGATAAATTTATTATTAACTGGGTAATTATCAGCTTGCTAAGGGTATTATCAATTTCTAAAAACTAGTCATTAAATTTGCTGTTTGAAAATCTTATCATCCAGAATATATATGCAGGAAACACCAGAGATGCTAATATGTGTAACAGTCTTTCCATATTTACCTGACAGCAAAATATAAACTTTTAAATCATAAGGAAAACACAGAGCTACAAATAGCTACAGAATCTCCCAGGCCTTCTTTTAGCACTTTTTTGGCTGCCAATTTAATTCTAGGTACCACATGAGGAATTTGTTAACGGATCCTCTAGAAATGTATCTCAAGTGCTCTTACTTTAATAGAAACATTCCAGGTTTTGCCATACTTGTCTTCAATTTCCATCACTAAACACAAATAATAATAGTATATTTGTTACAAATTTATCCTATAATAGCATATGTCAAGTGAAGACAAAAACATAAAACTGGAGGTTATTTCGTGAATGATCTTAAAAAATCACTTATCCTTTAAATCTAAGTTATTTAACTGTCTTACTTTCTTGTAAAAAGGCAAATTATAAGTGCCAATAATAAGGTTTATTGAGGCACTTCTAGGAAATGATTCTTTAGAATTCCCTAACATTTCTAGAGCTTTTCTGCCCAACGTTTGAAATCTACAGGATTAGTCATTTATTTAGCTCATCTTATTTTAAACCACATATATTGTTTACTCAGTAAAAAAGAAAAAACGTAGACGGCATTTAAGTATAATTAAACCTCAAAGATAATGAGGAATTTTGAGACTTGTGTAACTATATTTTCCTTTTTAAAGATTCTTAATTTTTTTCTAAGAAATTCCTTTCAGAAAAAAAAGCAAATCTTTAGATTTAAATTAGTTGAGTTTCTAATATAACACAGGGAAATCATTTTGATTCAAATCCTATCATTGTGATAAATTTCCTTAGAGCTCCTTAACTCCTTCAAATGATGTCTAAAATGTTAATTGTAACACAAAAAGTATGTAAGGATCAAAGCTATGCTTCATTTTCCCTCTCCCCTTCCCCACAAAGGTTATAAATTAAACAAGCTTGGCTTGGGTCCTCTCCTAATACAAGTGATACATTTAAAAGTTAGAAACAATAATGTTACCTCTCCTTCGCCCATATGTCCTTGCTGCATGTCAAATGAGAAAAAAACAAAAACAAAAAAACAAAACAACCTTTCAAACATTGTCAAAAAAATCAACTGTGATTTCATCTACCAGCTTTTGAAAATAAAAAACTGTGGCTATATTCTTCATTTCCTGGTAAATGTCTCAAAAACAAGGAACTCAATGGAAAGAGGTCAATTTTGTGCATTTTTAAAATTTCTTTAAGGACACTGTAAAACTTCATTGAATCTTATTTATTTCAGGGGAAGCTTTTTGCTATAATTGTTCTCCAAGGTTCAAACTGTTATGAAATTAATGCAGTATACAACAAGATCAAAACCAATTATTACCATTTAACAATGTTTTCTCTTAGAATTTGCTGCTAACTAGCAATTTAGTAGATATACCAATATTTAATTCATGACTTTTTTACCACCAGAAGATAAATACCAATTTCATGGTATTCCTCAGCTGATCCCTTATGGAAAAAAAATGAAATCTTTAAGCAATTCATCAACTTCTTTTTAGCCAACAGTTTCCTATCCCTAATCAAGTCTTCTACCAAGTCCTAAATGTTGAAAAAGTAAAAGATTTGGTATTTTTATTGCCATGTAGGTTGTAGTCAAAGGGCTAAGTAATGGTAATTAATAATCCACTGGAATACTCTGGAAACGACAGTATAAATTTTAAATCAGAAAACCTTTGAGAAAATGTCTCCCCTGAAACAAACTGGGACTTATGAGCCCAGCCTATCCAAACAACTCAATTCTATTCAACAAACATTTCTTGAATGCCTGATCTTGTAGATAAATAGTAAACAGCGAATGTCCCTGACCTCCAGGAACCAGCAGCTTTTAATGTCAGCAGGCCACAGAAGCAAACAGTATAGCATGCCTATTGTTATACTAGTTATGTGGTAGGTGCAACAGAATTAGAGGAAGAACTGGCTCTGATGTAAAAGTTGGGGGTGGGGGTAGGGAATTTGAGGTGGCCCTTAAAGGAAAAACAGAGGAAGGGCATTCCAGGCCCAGCAGCGTTACAGGCAGGGGGTGTTGTAGCATTCAGGGAACGGTGGCCAGAACAGAAGCATGTAGAACAAGTGGGGACTTGGCTGGGGATGAGACTGCAACGGGGTGGGGAGGAAATAGGATTTTTCTTTTTGGAGACAAGAGTCTAGCTCTGTAGCCCAAGCTGAAGTGGTGCAATCTGGGCTCACTGTGGCCTCTGCCTCCCCGTTTCAAGCGATTTTCATGCCTCAGCCTCCCGAGTAGCTGCAACCGCAGAGGAGTGCTGCCACGCCAAGCTCATTTTTTTAAAAAAATTTTTTGGCAATGACAGGGTTTCACCGTGTTGGCCAGACTGGTCTCGAACTCCTGATCTCAAGTGATCTGCCCACATCAGCCTCCTAAAGTCCTAGGATTACAGGCATGAGCCACTGCATCCAGCCTGAGATAGGTTTTTGAGTGAGAAGGTATAGCTCTTTTAAGAAATCACTACACAAACTCATAAACTGGTCAAGGTATTTATTCTTATTCTTCTAGATAAATGCTAAATAAGTATACCTCAGAAGTATTATGTGAATATCTTCCAAAGTGAAATTATATCCCAAACCAAAATACACGATTTCTGCCACACTTAGATAGCCCTGGATTTCACCAAAATATTTGAGCAAATGGATTCACACAACATAAAATCTCCCTCAAGCAGTTGTGCTTTCACTTTAATAGGTCTTAAGTTTAGAGGGTTGGGGTGGGCTAGGTATTTTCTGACTTAATCAGACAATAGTTAAAAGACAAAGAGCATCACAAAAGCTGATGCTTGTTTAAGAACATTCTATTCATACAACTGCTTCACAGATAAGCGAGTTTGGGGAAACAAAGTAATGATTTGAAAATCTTGGTGCTGTCAATCTTAAAAAGTTGATTCATGCTGCTTGGATTTCTAAGAAAACAGATATTTGAAAAGAACGGGCTACAAAATTAACATGAAAACTTTTATAAGCTACAAAATTAACATGAAAACTCTCACAGATTCCATTATTTCAAAAATAAATAATTTCAGGAATAGTAGTAAGGGCTGTGGATCAAAAGGTACAATCCAATACTTCTTAAATCTTCAAATGTGTGCTCTCAAACTTTGATTATATACTGTAAAATAAAACTGGTCAATATAAAATAATTCATGGTTAAATTCTGAGATTAAATTCTAAAAGCTATGTAGACATTTTCACATATTAAGAGAAAATAGGTTGTAAGTGAACAATGTTTACAACTATAAAAGTTGCCCAATCAAATCAGGTATAATCAATGTAAATTAATACTGAAGAAATAAAAACAATGACATTCTGGAATATGCAAAACAAGAATGTGTAATTTTTATTTCCACTTACTGTAATATTTATACATTATTTTTCATGTAAATTTTGACATATGACATATACACAAAAATAAACCATAAGTTCAATGAATTTTCTACAAATTGAACAAATCTATGTAACTGGAACCCAGTTAATAATAGAATGCTAAATAATGCCACTTTATCCTATATAAAAAAGATATACTAAGCATCTTTTCCTCATTTATTTCAAATTATACTGGCACACACTTTATGATGAAATACTTGTAACATAAATCCTCTCTGCTTTCCTGAGGAAAATGTCAGACAGATTTCTAGTCTCATGACTAGCAAGCATTGCTTGTTATTTGATGTTTCTCAATTATCCAAGGAAGTTAAGTTAAAAAATGACTTTAATTATGTTCAAAGAAATCTACGTTTTGGAAAAGTTCTAAGTCAGCAAAACTCACTATGCTCAGAATTTTCCTTGATTTACCCAAAAGTAGACTCTTAAAAAGATTTTTTTAAATCCATGCTATTACCACTGAATAAAAATCTCCCAGTCACCATCAAAGTTTAAATGACTATTACTTACATGTTTGTCTACTTTTATTTTTACTTCTTAGTTTTGATTTATTTTTATTTTTGGAGATAAGAGTTTTGCCCAGGCTGCAGTGCAGTGGTGCAATCTCAGCTCACTGCACCTCTGCCTCCCAAATTCAAGCAATTTTCCTGCCTCAGTCTCCTGAGTAGCTGGGATTACAGGCGTATGCCACCATGCCCAGCTTTTTTTTTTTTTTTTGTATTTTAGTAGAGACAGGGTTTCACCACCCTGTTGTCCAGGCTGGTCTCAAACTCTGAGTTCAGGCAATCTGCCTGCCTCAGCCTTCCTAAGTGTTAGAATTACAGGCCTGGGCCACCATGCCCAGCCTAGTTTTGATTTACAAAATCCTCAATAATTTCATGTTCAGAACTAACAGGATTCAAGAATGTTTAAAAAAAAGCGGGGAGCCACTCAAAATATTATGGCCGTAAGTTTTTATGACTTCTGGACATTTTATTAGATCTATTGATAAATACTTTATCACCAAATTGTCTTCATAAGACTGCTTACAAATGCTTCCTTTCCTTGTTATTAGCCCTATATGCATAATCAAATTCCCTTTAGCAAAGTGAATACCCATTAATCTGTAATGCCAGACTTACAAAGAAGGTACAGAAAGACTTTTCAGGGCTCCCCCACTTTCTCCTTCCCCTCCCATTTTATTATAAAAATAAAACATTATTTATCTTATTAAAAGCACCTTTTTCTCATTTGTTGCAACATTTGTAATAATCAAAAAGAAACAAAGTACGGATACATTCAAAAGGAGAAACACCTAGTATGGGGCATTTTTATTTTATTTATTTATTTTTTTTCAAAGGAGCAACCGTATTAACTGAGCATGTGTCATTTTATTTTAAACGTGGCTCATGGTCATGTACCTAAAGCTCTCTAAGATGTGGCCTGCATGCAGTGTTTAAGTGTGTATTGTAGAATCCTTACTGTGTACATTTAAAAATAAAGAAAATATAAATAGGTATGAAGGAATAGGCATAAAATCTTCTTACTTTTTATTTTCTTTTGATTTTTATAGAGCTGGGGTTTTGCCATGTTGCTCAGGCTGTTCTCAATTCCTGAGATTAAGCAATCTACCTACCTGGGCCTCCCCAACTGCTAGGATTGCAGGCATGAGCCACTGCACCTGGCCATGAAATAGTTTTTCTAGAAACAACCACAAGAACCCTTGGAGAGAAAAACTTCTGGAAACAAGAAAGAAGGCTTTCACTTCTTGTTTTATCCCTTTCTATACCATCTGAATTTATTATTATTGCATATGCTATATTGCTATATTTGTTAATGGACCTTTTTTGGTTTTCTCCTTGGTACTAATATTAAAATAAGCAAATAATACATTACTTTCACACAAAAGCCTACTTTCCTACATGAGAGCATCTAATCAATTCTGTCAAGAATAGGACTTAACATCATGAAGGATAAGATATTACTATGTTTTAGTGGACAATGAAAAAATGGATCCTATTCAGGTTACGCTGATCTACTTTACACTCTCCATTTGTGCACCTCTCACTGCTCCATGGTGAGAAGGCAGACAGCAATTCTATTTGGGAAAAAAAGCGGGGTGTAGCTCACATGATAAGATGCTATCAAATAACTGACTTTTGGCCAGGCATGGCTCACACCTATAATTTCAGAAATTTGGGAGGGCAAGGATCATCTGAGGTCAGGAGTTTCAGACCAGCCTGGCCAACATGGTGAAACCTGTCTCTACTAAAAATAGAAAAATTAGCTGGGCGTGGTGGTGGAAGCCTGTAATCCCATCTACTCGGTAGGCTAAGGCAGGAGAATTGCTTGGACCTGGGAGGTGATGGTTGCAGTAAGCTGAGATCACACCACTGCACTCCAGCCTGGGGAACAGAGCTAGACTCTGTCTCAAAACAAAACAAAACAAAAAAAGTTGACTTTTCCATTAGGACTAAAAGAAAATATATGAGAGGAGGAGTGGGGAAATTAGCCAAATTAGTAAATCAGTTGAAAAGCTATAAATCAAAAACTTGAAGCTAAAAGGAGTTAATCTATGAACGAAAGAATAAAGATGGTAGAATCAAAAAGCAGACACAATCATTACAAAGATCAAAGCATACAATTCCACAAAGATTAAAAGAAACATTTTAAATAATTTTATAAATGAATTCCTAATTTAACAGGCTCACTGCCAAATAATTAATTTACATATGCTTTATAGTTCGAATTTTCTATACCATGTGGGCTTATGCTTATATTAGCTTGTTGGTACAACAACATTCAAAGAATGTCCATAAGATAAGATAAAGACACTATATTTATAAGGCCTACCTTAGAAAAGAGCAGAGAATGCAACTCTAGTTTCTTCATGTCTCTAACCCTCAGTTTTTTATTTAAAAAAATGAGGAGCAAATGAGGGAGTAATGAAAGACATCATGTGTATATGTAATGGTCAGACAGTCACACACTCAATAAATAATCTCCTCCCTCTCCCAAAAGTAAATTCATATGCATATATTCTTAGTTTGATCTTCAACAATTATTCTCAGCTTTTCATTAATCATTTTAAGGATAAGAATTGTAGAGCACTTTGGAGTTTACAATATGTTTTCATATTATCTTTTCAACAAAGGGATCTTTCAACATGCTCCTTACTGTAGCAACTAGAACCATATGACATACATTTTCAGTAAGTGATCATCATCTACATTTCTCTTTAGATTTACAATCTAAATTATATGTTCCTTTTTGATAGATTTCTTCCTCCTCCCAAGCAAACAATATTCCTCCTTTCATTCAAAAAAACTATAATTAAGAGATGCTGGGCTGGGTGCAGTGGCTCACGCCTGTAACCCCAGCACTTTGGGAGGCCGAAGCAGTTCAATCACTTGAGGTAAGCAGTTCGACATCAGACTGGCCAGCATGGTGAAACCCCATCTCTACTAAAAATACAAAAATTAGCTGGGCGTAGTGGCAGGTGCCTGTAATCTCAGCTATTTGGGAGGCTGAGGCAGGAGGAATCACTTGACCCGGGAGGTGGAGGCTACAGTGAGCAGAAATCAAGCCACTGTACTCCAGCCTGGATGACAGAGTGAGACTCCATCACAAAAAAAAAAAAAAAAGAAGAGAGAGAGAGAGAAAGAGATGTTGTTCTGTGCTACCTTTAAAAGATCTTTAATCTCTTCCTCAAAGGAAAGAAAGCACATACATGAGTTGTTAAAACTTAACAGGTTTTTTGTTGCTTCATAACTTTCTCCTGCCCCAAGGTTAATTTTTAAAGTAGTTAATCCTGAGGGCTAAAGCAGTAGAATGAAAGGTTAGAGAAAAAAAAGTCTAATACGTGAGCATTTTTATTCAGAGGTAATGGTGGTTTCTCAGGTAAATAAAGCTTCAAGCTGGGTAAGAGGAAAATTAATCTTTTAATCCAATGTCTGTCTCAGAGCTAAGCCAAGATACTCCAGAGGAATTTGAGGTAACTGGCCTATGTTTAGCACTTCCTCTCACCTAACTGGGAAACTAAGTTTCGGACTTGCTTTTCATAACCATAAAATGGGCATTCTAACTATATCCCTGCTACATGAAATTTACTAGTAAAAAAAAGGTACCTATTATGGGCTGAATTGTGTGGCCACCCCTCCCACGCCCTCCCCCGGCCTCCTGCCCAAATTCATATGTTGAAGTCCTAACCTCCAGTACCTCAGAATGTTACTCTATTTGGAGACAGGGTCTTTAAAAAGGTAATAAAGGTTAAATGAGGTCACTGGGGTGGGCTCTAATCCAATATGACTGGTGTCTTTATAAGAAGAGATTAGGACACAGACATGCACAGAGAAAAAACCATGTGGCGACACAGCTATCTATAAGCCAAAGAGACACGCCTCAAAAGAAATGAACCCCGATGAAACCTTGATTTTGTACTTCTAGCCTCCAGAACTGTGAGGAAATAAATTTCTGTTTAAGCCAAAAGTCACTGGTACTTATTATAGCAGCCCTAACAAACTAATACAGCACCCAAAAAGTAGCTTTAGAAAGTTTGGTTTTAAAAATACATTGAAAATCCAAAAACTCTCCCCAAGATCGCTGCTCAAAAAAATCTCTACAACTATTAACACAGCAATAAATGAAAAGTTCTGTAACAGCCTTAACACAATTATCAATCATTGTTGAATTATATTGGCATTGCCTTTTAACATGAGTGGTATATGAAGGTATCTGTATAAAACTGTAGGAAAACTGATGATTGAGCAGGGGAAAAGATAATTTGATCCATGAATGAATACAACCTATTTATCTTTGTTCAGGCAAATTACAACATTAGTCCAATATAAACCACTGAAAACTGGTTGATTACTCTGACTTTTTTCTTTCAATTATTATTATTTTTCCAGTAAGAGGCTGGTGAGGGGATTTTCTTTTTATTTATTGAGGATTTAAACCTCTTTCCAAAAGCTTTGAGGTTGCTTGAAAATTCCAAAATAAAGCATAAAATAAAAATCACAGTCAAAATTCAAATGTTCATGTGAGAAGGAGAACATTCTTTCTCTACATTTACATGTAGCTGCTCTACATTTTTATCGAAACAAAACAAGAAATGGTTTTCAACAGATACTTGGAAGAAAAAGCTCTGAAAGTTACCACTGAAACAGAGTAGAGTGGCCATATAATTACCTTATTAAAGGTTTTTAAAAGCCTGAATAGATTATGGTAGACAAGGAAGAACAGCTCTTTATAGCACCTTTCAGTCTTAAAATTAAGCAATGACTGCCTATAAAGTAACATAAATTAGGCTTTTACTTTCAGTTTTAAGAAAAGGCTGCATGGACACAAGACATGAAGGGAATGCATTTTAAGGTACATAGTTTCAAGTTATCTACCTTATGACAAACAACAAAAGCAGGTTAAACTTTCAACAATTTTTGCAAACCCATATTAATCCTTTGTTCGGTATTTTTTTCTTATATATTTTCAGCTACTAAGAAGCAATATTTATCATAGCAGCCCTACCAAATTAATGAATGACATTAATTCCTAACCAAAAATATTACTTACTCTAATTCTCCTACTTTGACTTACTGTGTGCCAGGTGCTATACTAAGTGATTTACTACACATATTTAATCTTCACCACAATCCTATGTGATGGGTGGTATTTGTAAATCTTTAATGAATCCACTAAGCACAATTCATTATGCCAGATTTGTAATACAGGCACCCCCAAAACCTAAGCTAAAGTGAGAGCAAAGCTACTAAGAATCAATACATAAATGAGATTAATTTGTCTACAGACGCGATCCACTCTAGAAGATATTTCACAAACATGACTGACAAAATGGGTAATGTGCACATCTGATCAAGGTCACTAAAACATTGTCTTAACACCCCTCCTCCCCACCTAGTTTTAATTTCATGACTTTTTTTTTTTTGAGATGGAGTTTCGCTCTTGTTACCCAGGCTGGAGTGCAATGGCGAGATCTCGGCTCACCGCAACCTCTGCCTCCTGGGTTCAGGCAATTCTCCTGCCTCTGCCTCCTGAGTAGCTGGGATTACAGGCACGTGCCACCATGCCCAGCTAATTTTTTGTATTTTTGGTAGAGACAGGGTTTCACCATGTTGACCAAGATGGTCTCAATCTCTTGACCTCATGCTCCACCTGCCTTGGCCTCCCAAAGTGCTGGGATTATAGGCGTGAGCCACCGCACCCAGCCAATTTCATGACTTTTAGGCAATCTTCCGCTATGATCTGGACCTTGCTACTGGAAAGAGAATAGGTCGGTCCAGCAGTCACCTCCAGCATCTGGTCTACCTGGAATTTTTATGTTTCATCATACATGAATAAATTGGCATCTGGTCCTAGTTGGCTGGTTACTGAAAAACTAATCCTTGATCAAACCTAACAAAATCAAGTTTTGGGGCCCCACAAAGCTCAATACTAGACCTGAGACCATGGCAATCATAACCCCACACTTCTGGGTCTTGCTTGAGGAGCCAGCAAGAGATGCTTCTTAAAAGAAAGACATCTCTCTTTGTCTTTTATCTTCACATCTTTCAGTATGAGGTGATGCTAACCCAAGTCAGTATACCTTTATAATAAACAGAATTTCCATGTATGTAACATTAAAAACTATCTAGTCCTCTCTTAGAGTTCATGGACCAGTAAAATTTGAAAACAAATATTTTGGGGAAAAGTTACTTTTATTTTTTCATTGACAAGTAAGATCATTAAAAATGATCTATTTATGAAAGAAAGGATAGTAATGAAGATAAAAGGAAAGGCAATTTCATAATAGTATACTTTTTTTCTTTTTTTGAGACAGCACATTACTCTGTGACCCTGGCCGGAGTGCAGTGACGCAATCATGGCTCACTGCATCCTTGACCTCCCGATCCCAGCAATTCTCCCACCTCAGCCTCCCAAGTAGCTGGGACTATAAGCATATGCCACCACACCTGACTAGTTTTTAAAAATCTTTTGTAGAGAGAAGGCTTCACCATGTTGCCCAGGCTGGTCTTGAATTCCTGGGCTCAAGTGATCCTCCTGCTTCAGCCTCCCAAAGTGCTGAGATTACAGGTGACTTTTTTTCCTAGTTAAGTGAATTTAGCTTTAAGGAAAACCCACTAAAGAGAGGCTATTTTTCTCAACAACCCTCAACAAAGATGGGCCCCAGAGGCAACTAATCCAACAGGAACAGCTTCATAAGGAAACTGGGACAAAGAAGAGTTGATCACTTTGTCTAACATGACACAGCAGTATCCCAAATTTTGGTTCACTACAATTTCCAGTACTTGGACCTGACTCAAATGAATTTCATAGGAAAAGGTAAACTCTTCTACATATGTGTGTGTGTGTGTGTGTATGTATGTATGTGTGTATATATATATATATATATATATATATATATATATATATACCTTATGTTCTCCTTATCCTGATGCCACTGTCGCCACAGGGTTTGGTTTTTGGCCTAATACATTTATGCTAGAATATTATATTATGGTATTATTTCTGACTGTAGCATGAAAAGACCTGCATCTGATGACCAAGTGAGGTTTTATAAACTATTTAGTCTCCAGAAGACCTGATGTACCCAGCAATTCTCAAAAATTGAATCTCCTGCTAACTTTTCCTGGCTCAACAATCCTAAGTTCTACAACATATTGATTTCAAACACTAGTCAAAAAGGAGATTGTCATAAAAATAATTTTTAACTCCTCATTCACAACATACTAAAATCAAGAAATGGAAGGATTTTTATTTTTATTTGTTTTGGGAATGATGAGAATATAGCTATTTAGTCCAGAACACTTCTTAGAGGTTGTGGGACTTAAAATGAGCTTTGACAAATGAAAGGCATTTTCTACACACAGAAATCTGAAAATTCACATTCCATAGTAAGTTAGTAGAAAAGAAGTAAACAAGACCTCTGTATTTCACCCCATTGTTTTAGACCATGATACTAAAAAAACAGACACTAAAACTCTTCTAAGTGAATGTTCCCTCCTCCTGGTGAAACTTAGCTTGCTTCACTATGCACATAAAAGAGAACTCAACAGAACCTTAGCAGTATTTAGAACAGGAAAGGAGAGTCTAACGAAGGCACTGAAAAGCCAATCAAATTTCATTTTCCTTGTTTTCATTTGACAGCAAACAGCAAATGACCTTGTCCTATGTGATGTCAAGCACTGTGGTTTTAGGCTGCCTTTTTCTGGTTTTAGGTATCTGCTTACCCTTTCCTCTGGAACATTTTTCCAGCCACGTGGAAATGGCTTTTATGTTGACATTTCAAAGGTCACTCTCCAGAGGCTAATATTAGATAAAGTCAATCTTTAGGTATCATTTTGAGATTTTCATTTATTCTCATAAATGAAAGTTAAGGACAGGGAATCTGTTGGCCCTCAAATTAAAAAAAAGTCTCTGCCACAATTTTGAGGTAAAAGAATTATTCTTAAAATAGCTGATAGATTAATGGCAACTTATAATTATCATTACAGAACAAACTAATGTCATTTCTCCACTGTTGAAGCACAACTACTATATCAGTTCTGTGCACTTCACTAGGGTAAATCAATTATCACTTACCATTAATAAGCAGAGAGCTATCGGATCCTGGATATGAATAGTTTAGACGACCTGAAGGTAAAAGAAGGCCGTTACTAAATTTACTTTTTCCATAGATGGTTTAAACTTACTCAATAACAGAGCTGAACTGACTTGCTTTCAAATAGGCAAGGTATTTGAATCAGAGGATATATCAATCAGCATGTTCATCAATATTTAAAAAGGAAAAGTTTCAAAGTAGGAAAAGAAAATATCTCTCATATTAAACTTCTAAGTCCTTCTAATTTGCAAATCCCCATCCAAAGTAATTTTCTTTATATCATTATGTAACAGCAACTCATTATGACAATCTTCACATTTCTGCCCCAATAAATGTAAAAATTTTTCTTCATTTGCGTAGTGTTTTGTTACTTTTGAAAGTATGTAATTGGCAGTAATATTTTCCATGTGACTCATAAGAAAAGTGCCACACTTATGCCTACATGTACAGACAGGCTAATGGGTTTAATTTCAGGATTGGGGGAACATTCTCAGAGGGGAGAAGAACATTTCACTGAACTTACATCTGACAAAAAATATCAAAAGCCCAGGGCACAGCAGGCACTCACTAAATGCTGGGTTATTTTCCTCTAAATTTTGAAGTGTGTCAAAATCTACTTTTGAAACTAAAATGGGCATCCAAGATAACCCTCAAAAAAGAAATTGCAAAGGTACTAAAATTTTTTGTTGGATGAACTGTCTTCCAAATTGCTAGCCACAAATACAAGACAGGGAATGGCAGTGGGATTTCTCTACCTTGAAGTAATTACATTTCTGTTTTGGAAGAGTTTCTACTTGTAAGCTGAGTATACTACAAATCCTTACTGAGTACACATATGGATCTAGTTCTATACTGTAAGTTATAAAATAGGAATCATCATGCAACACTTTTAATTCTCCAAACCCTACATGCCACCTGCACCCGGCTTAAGAAGAATGACTGAAGAACACTCAACAGGTCTTCCTCATCTAGGGAATGGATAGGAGGACCTGGTTGGTAGTTCTCTACTATAGTCCCACCTTCTATAAATCAGGATTTAGTACAGGAATTTTAAAGTGACTCAAAACTACAAACATTACCTTAGAAAACAGCAGTCTGAACTCCAACCCCACAGAACCATGACACCCAAAGGCTAAGGAAAAACAGATAAACAAAGGTTCTCCGACAGCTTACAGCTCCGATGGCTTACCTGTAGGCCTTCCAGGATGCCAGCAAAGACTCCACCTAGTTCCACTGAACACTGGGAACCACAGCTAACATGGGGTCCCATCAATCCAACAGCTACATAGTAACACTTCTTTACAGAGGAACTTAAGGTCTTCCATGTTTTAAAATGCTGCTTCTTTGAAACAGTCTCCATAGAAATGAATTCATGTTATGAAAAGAGGAAACTATTCTCTATTGCCAGCAACTTTAATGAATCCATATCCAAAACTTGAAGTCTGGATAAATTCTGAACATTATAATTTTCCTACAATTTTAAAACCAAATGAAAGGACTTAAAAGAAGTTGGTAATCGTTCTGTTTAAATTTCAGCTTATTCTTATGTAGAGAATGGGGGTAGGATTGGAAATGGAAGAAAAAAGATAACCACTGATTTCGATATTTCAATTTCTTCCTAAAAATTGGTTTCATTCTTTAATGTTAATGTACACAGCCAAGCACCCAAATTCTATCTAGGCTACTGAATTCCAACTAGGCTGCTTTTTAACTACAGTCTGGATCTATGGTTTGTCACAAGTATATATTTTTAAAAGAATAGACTTGAGATGCTAGGATCAAGAACATGACCCTGTTAAAAACCTGTGGGTGGAGGGCTGGGCACAGTTGCTCACGCCTGTAATCCCTGCACTTTGAGAGGCTGAGGTAGGCAGAACACCTGAGGTCAGAAGTTCGAGACCAGCCTGGCTAATGTGGTGAAACCCTGTCTCTACTAAAAATACAAAAATGAGGCAGGCATGGTGGTGCATACTTGTAATCCATCCCAGCTACTTGGGAGGCTAAGGCAGGACCCGTGAGGTGGAGGCTGCAGTGAGCCAAGATCACACCATTGCTCTCAAGCCTGGGCAACAAGAGCAAAAGTCTGTCTCAAAAAAAAAAAAAAAAAAAAAAAGTTGTGTGGTAGGGACAGAGTACTGTTTCTGAATCACAAAGTAGCAGCTCATTTTCCATAATGGAACATATATATGGATTCTGTGCTTCTAAAACTCTCTAGTAAATGGATAAGAGCTATCACACACTTTCATTTATAGTAAAACATTTTTCAAAAGAATGTCTAAATCAATATAGAGACAAAAATATTTCAAAACATTAGTTGGAAGTGTTAAGAGGAAATGTTTTATTATCTCTAAAAAGATATTATAATTATTTAATGCTAATATTGCAATAGAAACCAAGGCTGCTCTATATGAACCATAGTGTCTCTTATTTGATGCCAAGGAAGAATTATTATTATAATTATTTTAATTTTTGAGACAGGGTCTCACTCTGTCACCCAGGCTGAAGTAGACTGTGGTGCCATCTCAGCTCACTGCAGCCTCAATCTCCCAGGCTCAAGTGATACTACCACCTTGAGACTCCCAAGTATCTGGGACTATAGACACATGCCACCATTCAGAAATTTATTTTTTGTAGAGACTAGGTTGGGGGGGGGGGTCTCCCTATGTTACCCAGGCTGGTCTCAAACTCTTGGGCTCAAGCAGTCCTCCCACCTCAGCCTCTCAAAGTGCCAGGTTTACAGGAATGAGCCACCTCACCCCGCCCGCCCCAAGGGAGGATAATAAACAATGAGAATCCAAAAGACAAACAGGCTGGTTTCACAATAAAGTTTTACAAATGAAGTTCCACTTTATCAGAAACTCATCTTTTGGGTACCTTTTAAGGAGAAAGAGAATATTTTAGCTTGACAGTAACAAAATGCTCCCTTAACTCAATTATGAGATTAACTCACTGCATATCTCATGAAGAGATCTCCCACAACCAAAGTAGGTGACCTGTAACACCTACCCTGTCCCTTGGCCTTATAAGTTAAAGTCATTCTACCCTCCAGCTAAGACACAATGTGACACTGTCATTGGCAAAGTTCATAGTTGAACTCTGAAAGTGATACTTGTTTCTAATTTTTTTGATCCAGCCTTGTAATATGATTCCTGTCAGGCTAGAATCAATTGTGGTCTCTAGTAGCAACTACACCTGTGATATTCTGTTAAACAATCAGTTATTCTTTCTACTTATATTTTAACATATAGGCAGTGACATAAGAAAACTGTTTCTTTTTTTAACCTTCATAATGCTTCCCTAACCTGTGTGCTTACTCTTCTGTAAATTCTCTCCACAACTAAAATATCGAAAGAGTTGTCCATAATTTATTATGGATAATACATATCATTTTCCTTTCTGGAAATCTTCCAAAAGCTCCCATTAAAAGTGCCATGGGAATTTGGTTATCTACAACCTTTCTGCATTCTCCTTGTACTCTTTCCTTTATTTCTGTTCTAATATCCTCTCTGTTTTATTGGTGTAAATTTCTATGGATCTTCTATTCCATGGCTAGCTAGTTGATGATCCCTTCACATGTCTGAGACAGTGGCCCTCACTACGTGTTCCCAATGAAAGGTGTGTACGTAGTTTATATATGTTTATATATAAATATGTGCTTATATAGAAACATATTTGCATACTTATAAATACATGTCTTTTTTCTTTTTAGATCATTTTAGATCTATACCTCCCCACTAGAGTGGTATAGGTTGATGGCAAAAACCACAATTACTTTTGTACCAACCTATACATTTGTTACACCCAAAGTTCACAGTGTATGTTAGGGTTCACTGTTGGTGTTCATTCTGTGGGTTTAGACAAATGTATGGTGACATGTATCCATCCATTACGGTATCATACAAAGTGGTTTCACTGCTCCACCTAGTCATCCCTCTTTGCCAACCCCCAACCCCTGACCTTTTTATTGTCTCACAGACTTGCCTTTTCCAGACTATCAGACAGTTGGAATCATAAAGTATGCAGCCTTCCAGATTGCCATCTTTCACTTAGACATATGCATTTAAGGTTCCTCCACATCTTTTCATGGTATGATAGCTCATTTCTTTTTAGTACTTAATAATAGTCCATTGTTTGGATGGATCACAGTTTGCTTATCTATATTCACCTACTTAAGGGTATCTTAGTTGTTCCAAGTTTTGACAATTATGAATAAAGCTTCTGTAAACATCTATGGGCATTCAGGCTTTTGCACAGACATAAGTTTTCTCAAGGATCATTTCAAATCTTTTTTTTTTCAGGTTCACTTTTTCCAAGACACCTTTCCCAACAAAGAAACATCTTTTTAACAAACTTACCTAATTTTATTTGTAGCTACAAAGCAACAGCTAACTTTCTTACCTAACCATTTCCGCTTCTGGCTTAACCTTCTTATCTCTCCAGCCCCCTTTGGAACTAGAACTTTTAATAGCTAGGCATCTTGAGTTTCCTGTTTGGGTACCAGGTGAGCATTTGATGAGTTCATTCCACTGAACTCAAAATACCAGTATTTCATAAAGTATAATAAAATAAAAATAATTGAGATATCTGAATATTAATACAACCCAGTACCTGCCTGTTGTTTTGTCTGGTTGAGTTTTTGAGAACTCATCTATCTTTTATTTTATCTTATTTATTTATTTTTTTTTTTGAGATGGAGTCTCATTCTGTTGCCCAGGCTAGAGTGCAATGGCATGATCTCAACTCACTGTAAACTCCACCTCCCGAGTTCAAGAGATTCTCCCACCTCAGCCTCCCAAGTACCTGGGATTACAGGCACTCACCATCATGCGCAGCTAATTTTGTTTGTATTTTTGTAAAGACAAGGTTTCAACATGTTGACCAGGGTGGTCTTGAACTCCTGACCTCAGGTGATACACCCACCTCAGCCTCCCACAGTGCTGGGATTACAGGCACGAGCCACCATGCACGGCTGAGAATTCATCTATCTTTAATCATTATCCAGGTTTTGGCACATTCAGAATTTAATTCCTCAAGGGAGAAGGAAGGCATGAGGATTTCGGCATGTGAACCAATTCAATGGGTAAAATTCAATCTTTGAAGGCTTTTGGTATTGATTGTGTTATAAACACAAAAAATACTGCCTGGTCAGCAGCTCTAATCTCAGGGAACATTATAACAGGAAAAGTAGTAGTCTCTGGAGGCCAGCTGTAGAATTTGGAGCCAGAAGCCTGGCATACATCTTGCAGAAGGCATAGGCTATATTTGGTGACATGACTCAACCTAGCCAAATATAGGCAACAGATAGTGTGTGACTCTGGGGATTTACACTACCAAATCCTACAACCTAGAAGAGATCCATACATCAAGTAGGCAATTCTACACCAAGCATTTGCCAGTTGGAGAGAACCAATATTTACCAACAGATTGACTTAGAATAAGTTGGGGGAGGAGGTGCTAAAAAGAACAGTATGTACTAGTATATCCTTTGAAGACACTAACTAAAGTACCCGAGTTAAAAAATAAAAGGAGAAAAGACTAGAGGAAATACTCTTTTACATTAGCAGCACATATATGTATTACTTTAATTAATAAGGTAAAATGTTATTTTCTAAAGAATAACCCAGATATTACTGCTATTGATAATTCAACAGGAAATGATAAAATAAATGCTGCCATTTCAAACAACACAAACACTGAAAAATATCAAATGTATTTGAAGTGCAATTAGATTTCATGCTGTCTATAACCTTTTCTTTTTCAGAGTCATGCCAGCAATGCTGACAATATGGTACAGGCCACGGCCAAGGAATGATAAGAAATAACTCTGCAAGGTTCTCCAAAACATAATCAGACAGTCCTAGAAAGTGACAGGTAGCATAAAATTTTTAAGAATCAATTTCTGATTGATTCACCCTATAAAAATTTGGATACTCCAAAGAAAAGAAGGGTGGTGGTGGAAGAGTCTTCAGTGACCACCATTAAAAATTTCTAATACACACACACATACAGACACATACATTTGTTGTTGATTAACTAACTAGAGGTCTTGCTCCTACCTCTTCTCCTGCTAATTTTGTTTAGCTCATATCTAAGTAAACCAAAACTATACTGTCATAAATAATATTTTAAAGGAGGTAATCCACCTACCCCCACACATCTGCTGTTTTTACAAACACCACTTGAGACTTGCAGCAACACGGCGCTGTGGGGACCTGGACATTGGACAGCAAAACTCAAGAAATGTGTAATAAATCTACTGGTTTTGAATGCCCACTTTATACTGACACATATGCAGAAGACATATCAATATGAGCTAACAAAAAAGTATTCAATATGTTCTATAATTTAATGGCATAAATTGAGTTTTTAATAATTTAGTCTATGGACTTAAAAATAACTCCCCAAATCAAAATCAGTAAGCTTATTCTACCCCCTTATCTATCTGTGCTACAAACCAATTTCCAAAAAAAAACATTCCCATGCAAAATCACAAAGAAGGAACTGGCTGGGACTGATACCAACTGCAGAGTCTTGTACCCTCCCAAAGAGCCACTTCAAATTCACTAAATACACACAGAGTTTAGGCTAAACAAAACCCTTCCCTGCTGCAGATCTGGCTTTCAGCTCAAAAGTCAGTGCTTAGAAAAATCTTCGAATTAATGCCTTTCCTAACTCTTCACACTGCCATTGCCCTTCCCACATCAGGCTCTCCAGCCATTCAGAACTGCTGGCCCATAACTTCAACTTCTGGGTTACTCCCTCTACCTAGAATGCCCCTTTCTCTCTATCCCCAGTGTCTTACCACTCAAGTCTCCACACTTTTGTCTAGGCAGTTCCCGGGCTATGTCTCACATCCTATGATTAGCCTTCCCTGCCCCACATCATCCTTGCTCTGATTCAGATAACGCTCTGTACTCCTTCCAGCATTATTTACACTTAATACACTGTATTTACATTACTTGTTTAAATCTCTTGCTGTAGGGCAATGAGATCTTTATGAATTTTGGGTTTGATATCCCAGAGCCTAGAGCAGAGAATCGTGCTCCATAAACAGCTGTGGAAAATGAATGAAGCAAAGTCAGCAGTTGGTTGTCTCTCCACCCTGGAAGATACAGTGTAATGGGTAGGGTCAAGGCGATCTCGTCTTGTGACCTAGGTCAAATTAGTTAGCTTTACTGAACTTCAGGAAAAAAGAGATATTTCCATCTACTTCACAAAGCTGTTGTGAGACAGTCTTGAAATATGTTTGCAGAATGCCAAGAAAAGTCCCTCAGTATGCAGTAGGTACTTAACCAAATTAACTCCTCTCCCTTCCTCTGTTATAAGCCAAAGACAACCAACAATTTTCCACTTGTAAGAGAAAGGACAAGGAGGATTCCTTTTGCCCAGAAAGTTCCAAACTGGAACCTTGAAGAAGGGAGTGGCAAATCTGGGGATTTTTCAGCTTCAGAGAAATGAGAATTTGCTAGTGTCCAGGATTTGAAACAGGGATATAAGTCTTCTCAGAAGGAGAGAAAAGAACAAAACCTAACCCCTTACTCTTATCAAAGTCAAACTGGCAAAGATACAAAAGAATTTTAGTTAATAAAAACTTCAAAAATTCAACCTAAAATTTTTCTTTTCAATAAAACCAGGGAGGATCTTCATTTTGAACCAAAACCCCAAATTTAATGTTTTAATTGTGATAGGATGATTGAAAAACAGATTGTAATAGTGGCAAAAGAAAATAACACTTATCTGGTAAGATGGGTGAGGTCAATGGAATATGTTTTTACAGATGGAGATGGAGGAGGTTTCATATACAGGAAGGACTGCTTTGACTACAACTTGGGGCAGGTGCAAAGCTACAAGATCTAAAAGTTTCCAAGAATTTCAGGCAGAAAGGAATGTCTAGAGAGAACCTAGTAAGAAGTTGACCCAATTAAGGAATTCAAAAGATTTCCTACTGCCAGTAAAGCTAACAACAAACCAGCAAGCAGGAAGGCTATTTTTATCCCTGCCAGAAGCCTTCTGACTCTAGATGCTACATTTAGAGGACAGAGCAACAAGATAACTTGCCTTAAGAGGATGTTATGATACCAGTGATTAATGGCAATTTTTTAAGCTCTAAAAATCTAGGCAAAACTAGGCATAGTTTTTGTCCAAACTAAGCCAGCCAAAGTCAGTTGTGAAAAAAAAAGTTGAAAAAAATATAATGGAAAGAAAAGTGGAAAAAGAGACTGAGTAGTAGAAAAAAATTAAAGCAATCCAGAAAGAAAGCCAAGGTAGTAAATTAAAATTCTCCTACCTTGCAAAAAGTTTGATTAAAAGAAGCATGTGTTACAAGAGACATATATCAAAAGAACCAGTGAATAAACAAGGTGAAAATAATTTTGAGAAATGGCTCTCTGTACTGACGTGAACATAAAAAAAACATCAAGATAAACTTATGAAATCTCTAGGGACCACAAGCTACGTCAGTGTAAATGATTGAGAACTTTAGAGGTAAGAGAGAAAAGCCACAAGAAACCTAATTAGACTTTTCTCTGACTACAGAAACTAAAAATAATTAAGACTGACTTCTTATTTATAACCACTATTTTATAAAATAGAATACTACTAAGTTGATAAAAAAGCTGCCTTAAAACTGTTTGCTAAAGTCCAAACCCCAAAAAGTAATCTTCAAAGTCACTAGTTGACTTTCTGCATACAGACCTATTTATCATTAACCCTAGTCACTTACCATGAGTTCTGACAACTTTTCTGAATCTTTTTTTTTTTTTTAAAGACGGGGTTTCACCGTGTTAGCCAGGATGGTCTCTATCTCCTGACCTTGTACTCCATCCACCTCAGCCTCCCAAAGTGTTGGGATCATAAGTGTGACCTACCACGCCTGGCAACTTTTCTGAATCTTAATGAAGAATGGACTTGCATTTTATGTCTAAGAATTTTGCCTTTTGTTATTTCTCAGAAGGCCCACTACCTATTTTATCCTATCAATACTCAGCGTTCTTACTTTTCCTCTTACTAATCTTCTAAATTAAATTATAAACAGGATATTCAAAGATATCTGATAATTATTTGGAAAATAAACTACAAGAAGCCAGGAACCTTTGTTTTTATTTAGTCCCTGATATATCCTAACAACCTAAAATAGTGCCTGGTGCACAGTAGATGCCTGATGTATATTTGTTATATGAATGGCCTCAGACAGCTTTCGACTTTATGTATACATCCAAAGCAGCGCAAAGGTAGGGGTGGGAAGGGAAAGAAGTGTATCTGAATCACGTTCAGAATACACATGCTTAAGCCCCATGGCAAACCTGATGAATAAGAATCAGGGAAGAAAACAAGTCACCTTGGAAAAGTTTCCACTCCCAATAAGGCACACTTCGGTATGAAACCAGCCAACTGTGAGATCTGAATCTTTCATAGATGATGATAAAATACAGATTTTTAAATTTTGTAACATCTCCTAAATTTAAATTAAGAAATCTTGGCCGGGCATGGTGGTTCATGTTTGTAATCCCAGCACTTTGAGAGGCCAAGGCCAGCACTTTGGGAGGCCAAGGTGGGCAAATCGCTTGAGCCCAGGAGTTTAAGACCAGCCTGGGAAAAACATGGCAAAACCCCGTCTCTGCAAAAAATACAAAAATTAGCCAGGTGCACTGGCAGGCACCCATAGTCCCAGTTACTTGGGAGACTGAGGTGGAAGTAACATATGACCCCAGGAGACAGAGGCTGCAGTGAGCCAAGATTGTGCCACTGCACTCCAGGCTGGACAACAGAGCAAGATCCTGTCTCAAAAAATAAAAAAGAAAAGCAAAGAAAAAAAAATTGAACGCCTACCTTCTGTCAAAACATACTAGACAAAAATCTTTGTGTTTTTTTTATGTTTGTTTCCTTTCCAGAGGCTACACAGTAAATACACAGGCCACTGAACCAGGAGCCAGAAGCTGTGTGTTCCTCCTATACTGACCCTGTAGGTACCAGGAATCTGAGTGAGTTTACAGAAGCTGTTGCATCTCTGGGATCTTCGATTTTTTTCAACCGTAACATGAAGACCACAAAACTCACGTAAAAGGTTATTGTAGAAGTAATTCTCACAGGGGCACTGAATAAAAGAGAAATGGTGTCAGAGGTAAGCACCCTTTCACTTGAAACTAATTGTTAATGCTGCTTCCCATACACAATGCCCAGGTCTACCTCGAAAAGGAAAAATGCAGCCCAGCATCAAAAGTATCCTTCAGTCTACCTGGCATACTGAATATGTTCAAATATTTGTGGAGGTGGAGTATTAGCAGAAGCTAAAATATAAGACACTTCCAAACCATGTGGCCTTAAAGAAGCTTTAGTAGCACCTGTCTCTCCCTCCTAACAAGAACTGCCATGCTATACAACGTGGAGTGCACCCATCTCATCAGATGGCTCCCTCTACCCCCTGGCATTGTGCAGGATGTAGCCTCAGCAGCCCATATTCTCAACCCTGCCACAAAGGAATAAAAGATGGCTTCAGATGTCAGGAAGCTCCGAAATGCTAACTGGTGGAGATGACAAGCTAGGAGAGGGTAAGTAGCCCCCTCACATCTCCCTGTCCTCCTCTTCACCATTTCCTCTGTTAAATTCCTTTTTTATATTATGTTCTTTTTTGTAACAAGGAGCATACTAATTGCAGGAGTATAAAGCAGAAAAATTAAGGAAATTCTCTAGAGCAGTATTTCATAATCTTTTATAACTATTAAGATCTACTTTGATCAAAATATTTCAGAGAAATTTTCCTCCATAATACCTTAAGACTCCTACCCCTACCTCTACCCTAATGAATGCTACAAGTAAAACAGAACAACAACAAAAAAATCTTAATATCAGAAGCCTACTATGAATTCAGCAACACCTTTAAATGTATTTTAATTGCATTACATCAGCATTCACATGCTTTTGGAAGATAATCATGCGTAGATAAGAGACATCTATCATCTAACTGGAATGCTTGGTCACTAATGGGCTCACAGGCTCTATCAAATAATTCCCATGGCTGAAGTGGCTGATGGTTCACAAATGGAGAAAGAAAACATTTCATGAGGCCAAGTTTAAACAACTGTTTCCTAAACATAATATTTTTAGGCCTATCTCAAAAAGAAAAGATGTAGTTTAGATCCAAAGCCTTCCACTCAACCGACTATATCTGATTTCTGATTATATCTCTTCTACAAACTATTCCATATATGAAATACTGGCACACCCAGACTCACATGATACTCACGTGCTACTTTCAGTCATTACACCATAAAAACCTTCAGTTTTATCATGTAATATAAGACTGAATTGCTAATAGTAAGTAAAGATCATTACGTTCAACCCCTCTGTTTACAGGTGAGGAAACTGAGGTCTAGAGAAGTGACCAACCTAAGGCCACTGCACTACTGGTGACCAAACTAGATTTGAACATAATCCTAAACGCTTCTCCTTTTATTTCATAACATTTGGAAAAGTCTGTTATATGCTAACAACTTCTGATCATTACAATAAAGAAATCAGGCAACTGGCTTAAATATATCTATTTAACCATGCCAGACATACATTATTTGGAATATTACAGCCAGCAGAAGTTAGATTTTTTAAAAGTTATTTATACTTCAATTAATCAAGGCTGCTCTTCAGAATTAAGACTTGCTCTTTATTGTCGGTTTCTCAAGCACTAAAGGGGGGCTCTAATTGGATGATTCCTCTTACTCTTTTCCAATATACAGCAACTGGCATCCGCCCAACTGTATTCCAAAGAGATTATGGAAGTGCTTTCCCTTCAGAGTTCCACTAATGTTCTTAATTGACTGGTTACCAGGTACTACCCAGAATAAAACAAAGCCTTGCTTTTAGAACTGAGTGCACTGGTGTGGGACTGAATTCCGAATCAGTCAATTAGACAAATAATGAAGCCCAGAGGCAGCCTGGCCATCTCAATATCTGATTCGAAAAGTAGTAACTAGTTTAAACCTTCTTAAAAAGTATTCTTTTTACAAACTGAATGGCTAATTACCAAGAACAATTTCAGAGAGTTTTCTCTCTCCTCCTTTTCAGTTTTGGTAGTAAGGATAATGGTAATGTGAGGGGGAAAAAACAAGAAATTCACAATTCAGGCACATAAAGCTGATAAATTAATCAACTGCATACATATTCAGGTAGAAATTCCATGCAGAAGTTTCAGGAAGTAATAATTTCATGGTACGAGTGTGAACTGTTCCCTCCTTCCTGCTGCTAAACTGAATGCAGACAATCTTGAATATTTTTATGACAACTATGAATCAGGCAGCACTTCTTCCCCTCCCCCAAAGTCAGCAAATAACATAGTGTCAGATTATATAACAGGATCAAGGAAAGCCTTTAAGACCTTCATAGACAACAAAGGGCTTTTTTATTAAGCAGATATTTGGGCTGTTTTTGTAGCTGTCAGGAAATATGGCAAGAGTCACTTCTATAGAATTTTATTAGAGAGGGAAAACAATGTGACACTATTAAAGGTACACAATACACTATATTAATTTAGATGTGGCACATGAATGACATGTATCACCATAAATGTTGTGGGCCCCCTTCTCTTTTATACAGTAGGAAGGTCCCCAATATTTATCATTGACAAACTGTGGACAAAGTCTAAAACCCATACTATTTATTGTCATTCTGATTTTATTTCTGAGTAGAGATTACTATTTTTGTCTGTCCAGATGGTAAAACATAAGCTTAAATTGTACACAAAACTTAATATGACAATGTAAAACATTAAAGAAAAGTACTTGTTAACTTGTTACCTGATTGTTGCTTGTTTTCTAATTTATCTCTTAAGTTTTTAACTACCACACATAGTTAAATCTCTGCCCTGAATGTATGTCAAGCAATATTAAGTCATAATAACCATAGAATAAGAATGCTTTACTACAAATGAAAAGAAAAAAAAGTTAATGCGTTAAAAGAAATCTTGTAAAAGTATAATTAACCTTCTAATAACATAAAAAGTTTACTATTATAATACTCTCCCATCCCCCTGGCCACCACCGTTACCCTCACCTCTCACTCAGGTAACAAAGAATAAAATAACGAATTTTCATGGCCTCAAAATAGGATTCCTTGTGTTCAGTGTTCAGGATTAAGATAAAAGGGCTGCTTAAGTAATTATGGACCCACATCATGGATGACATAAGACAAATTCCCCCTTTGTGACAAATGCTTATGTGATTTTCAGAACAATTAAAAACAAGGGTCAAATATTCCATCACAAATGTGTGGCAGGTAGAGGGCAGAGGATCACTATTTTCGATTGACTAGTATGTGTTATGTAAGTAAACAGGCCAGATGAGGATCTGGCCCATGCATAAGATGCAGTTTGAACTGAGTTGGTTTCCGTTCAGAAGCTAGAGCGAGGAAGACCTCAGTCTGATCCTATGACCATATCGGCGTTCACATGTCCCCCCCACCCCGTCCCAGGCATTTCCCCTTCCCCGCCTCCCCTTATAAAAACCCAAAAGACAAAAACAACAGCAACCCCAAATCTGAAAGGGGGTAATCACACTGCTCAAAATCCACACCTTTATAAGCTCAACCTACACAGTAGAGTGAGGAATCCAACAAATTTAGATCAAAAGTAAATCAGAAAGCAGGCAGTTGTTCAAAATTAAGAACAGACCCCTCACTTTTCAAACAAAAAAGTCATGCCACACAACTTCGCTCTCTTCTTCCTCACAATAGAAGTTACCTTAACACAGAAGCAGCCCAGGTCCCATCCTACAGTACAGATAAGCCAAGGCAAGAGAAAGACTATTTAGGATGTTCCATTTCCGCAGTCAAGAAAGGGAGAGTGCAAGAGGAGAGGAAATACGCTTCATTCCTAAAAGCCACACACACAATTAATTGTAGCCCAGTTTAAATCATACTCTGTGCTGTTTACCTTCTTCCATTACTTAGGAGGCTCTGAGAAGTAAGGCAACTTTCTGCTTCCTAGGAGACCTCACGAACTCCCCTGCTACGCTACTTTGAATTACTTGGTATCATCCAAACAGAGCAAGAAAGAGCCAGCCGATTTCAGGAAGGCTCCAGCCAGACACGCAGGCAGCTGCCGGCTGACTCTCAATCCTGAAGACATGATATTTAAAGATCCCTCAATTCACCAGAGACATTTGATACCACATACTAATAATTTACTTGGAAGGAGAAATTTGATTATAAATTCAAGTAGAAATAACTGGTTTGCGTTATCCATTTCTTCTTCTTCTTTTTTTTTTTTTGAGATGGATTTTCACTCTGGTGTCCAGGTTGGAGTGCAAATGCCTCAATCTTAGCTCACAGCAACCTCCGCCTCCCAGGTTCAAGCAGTTCTCCTGCCTCAGCCTCCCAAATAGGTGGGATTACAGGTGCCCACCACCATGCCCAGCTAATTTATCTATTTTTAGTAGAGAGGGGGATTTCACCATGTTGCTCAGGCTGGTCTTGAACTTCTGACCTGAGGTGCTCCACCTGCCTAGGCTTCCCAAAGCCCTGGGTTTACAGGCATGAGCCACGACGCCTGGTCTATCCATTTCTTCTTTATGGTACTTTGAATAATGCCCCATTAAATGTCCCTTAAAGGAAAATGTTCATCTAATCCTTTAAAAAGGTTGGAGGTTAGGGTACCAGTAATCTGCTCTTATTTTGCCACAGGCAAACCAATTTAAATAGAAAAAGGTTAAATATTGTACGAAATGATATACCCTCCCCACCATTCCTACCTGAAATAAATCATTCTAATATTAAAGCAACAGAATCTATTTTAGTAGTACTTCCTTTCGTTTTGAAAAAATTTTACTTATACCCAAATTGCTTCAAATTTATAACATATGAAATTAATAAGTGACAAAATTTAGCAACTCTCATAGCAAGTTTCTAGAGCTACTTCAGCCTGCATAGAGTAAGTATCTGTATAAGATATTTGTCCTAATGCCTCTGTACCAGTATACAACATGTGTTCTCTAAGTCAGCTAAATGACTGCAATTTGGAATATAAGAATATTAGTAAAATTATGTATCAAAAGAAAAGTTAAGGTTTCCTATTATTTATTACATATTTTTAAGTAGCACTAAATTCATTCTCTCCCTACTGTAAAGATCTAGAATTTAAATAAGTATCGCAACAGCCACTCTCTCACAATGATATAAAAAAACTTTTATGAAACTGATGAAACAAGCATTGTGTACTAAACTTTCAACTGCGTTTCATGATTTTCTTCTAGAAAGGCTATTATAAATTCTTTTGCTTAGCAACAAAGAAAAGCAGCACAGATGGAATCATCACTTGCCTACTCATTTAAGCATTTGTTTCAAACAAATTTACAGCAATAAAATATAGTCAGGAAAGGGTCTCTAAATTTAACATGCAGATAGAGCAAGAAAAAATATCAAAGTGTTTTAAATGCAAGGTCACAAAACCTTTGGCAGTCAGGAATTAAATACATAGCATTTTTGGAGTAGATCCATAACTTTTAAAATAAAGCAATGAATGAAACACATGAGGTAGTCATGTGTTTAACTGTATAACATGCTTCCACTCTACATATGCAATAGGTTTCCTGGGCACCATGGGGATATGTAAAAGACGGGCACTTTAAACAACTTGCATTTCTGAATGCAATCATTATTGCTTACATTCAAATTAAGTACTTGAAATGCCGGAAACTCTGAGGAATTGTGGTGGATATGTTGAGTCTTCCCTTTCAAAAACTGAAAGCAAGATACATTCTACAACAATATGAAGAGGAAAAGACTCCATTTTCACAATAGTCAAAGGAATAATATGATATTCTAAATCATAATTTAATATCTGAAGAGCAACTATAATGTTTTGACAGTCTGTAGATTGCCTTTGTTTTCTCAATAATTTTGCTGTCTCATTTGGCTTTCTAGTGAAATGAAGCAAACTGAATATTACATTTTCATATACTGAATTTTTAAAATACTCAACCACTCTTATGAAACTGTGGATTGTTATAATATTCTGTCTGATGTCTGATAATTTTTAAGCACATTTTTGTCCTTTATTCCCTTCACATAAAGAAAAAAACGCTCCTTAATTTTCAGAGGTCTCTCTATACACTGAATATAACACTGCTTTATGAATCTTTATTTCACTGTGTCCAACCTATGCTTCAGAAGGCTGGAAACAGATGTACTTGCATGTGGTTTTAATCTATTTCATGCTGCTCCATTTCTAAGTAACAAATACCAATTTTACAAGTGAGAAAAAACAGGAATAACAACAAGATACAATATTCCCAAAATAATCATCTAGGTAACTATCTATAGTAGTAAAAAATTTTTCTATCCAGGTGAAGAAAAAGCTTGATAAGCTTAATAATATTGTAGCAATGCACGAGCTGCCACCTGGGAGCAAAATTCAAACTCAGCTTGTAGCTCAGGCTCTAAGCTTATGAGACTGGGTGTGCAGTAAAGAAAATGAAATAGGTC
The DNA here is from genome assembly GCF_049354715.1 of Callithrix jacchus. Classification (NCBI taxonomy): domain Eukaryota; kingdom Metazoa; phylum Chordata; class Mammalia; order Primates; family Cebidae; genus Callithrix; species Callithrix jacchus. The sequence continues at coordinate 66,326,060 of NC_133503.1, read as the reverse complement.
TCTGGGGAAGAGCTTCTCAGGATTGTCACTGGTGTTGGTTATGGAGAAGGCAATACACAATTTCGCAGATAAAAATAACATCCAGACTTGCCGGCTGACCAGAGAAAGGACACAGAGATAAGGAATGAGAAGAACCCTTTTCCTTCCCTCAAAGAGTTAAATCCACTGGGTGTGGTGGCTCATGACTGTAATCCTAGCACTTTGCGAGGCCGAGGTGGGTGGATCACCTGAGGTCAGGAGTTCAAGACCAGCCTGGCCATCATGGTGAAACCCCATCTTTAAAAAAAAAAAAGAAGAGTTAAATCCCTTGTACATAGAAAAAATGATAGTAGCCTCAAAATTCTTAGAAAAGCAATTTAAAATAAGCTGTTAAAAAAACCCTAATATGAATTATGAAAGCTATGTACTCCTTTGAACATTTGTTTAAAAAAAGATAAATTTTCCAACAAGTCAGTTGGAATCAGTAACACATTCATAAAGAAATTCAAAAACTGTACTTGAAGATTCCTAGGCCTATTAAGCATTTTGTTGATAGTAAAAATAAAATTTTTAACACCATTATAGCAAGGGAGATTTTTTTTGGTTCCCAAATGAAAAATACAAATAAGTTTTCTAGCTCTTTTGAAAATTTAAGTTAATAATAACCATACCAATAGATTCAACTTGTAGTTCCCATAGCAAATTTAGGCCTTATTATTTAAACACATACATGCACAAACTGTATATCTATGAGGAACTAGAAAAAAAGATAAAAATAAATGAGATCATTCATAATTTTTATGAAATTATTAAGTATTAAAGTTGTCTTTGAATTGTGAAGTCTTTAAAACAATCAAATCTTTTAATTAATTTTTTTCTAAGAGGTATACTGTTCTCTAGTAATCTCAAAATTAATGCTAATTTCCTTTTCTTTTCCTTTCTTTTCTTTTGTGACAGAGTCTCTCTCTTCTGTCACCCAGGCTGGAGTGCAGCGGTACGATCTCAGCTCACTGCAACCTCCGGCTGCTGGAGGGTCAAGCAATTCTACTGCCTCAGCCTACCAAGTAGCTGGGACTACAAGTGCATACCACCACACCCAGATAATTTTTCTATTTTTAGTAGAGATGGGGTTTCAACATGTTGGCCAGGCTGGTCTCGAACTCCTGACCTCAGGTGATCCACCCACCTCAGCCTCCCAAAGTGCTAGGATTACAGGTGTTAGCTACCACATCTGGCTAATGTCAATTTTCTATTTTCTGTTCTAAGAAAGCAGAGTGCTGGAAGAGTATTTATATATTTATTTTCAAAATGAATTGGTGTTAGACACCTATTTCAAAATGACAATGTGTTTCTTTTTAAGTTATTCAAATGTTATTATCTTTATACCTTTAAACAAAATTTCACAATAGAATGAACAACTGTTAAAATCAAGCATAGTACTCCTAAAATAGCTATCTAAATCGGAAGACAGTTTAACAAAATAAAATGTTAAATTTCACAATAGAATGAACAACTGTTAAAATCAAGCATAGTACTCCTAAAATAGCTATCTAAATCAGAAGATAGTTTAACAAAATAAAATGTTACCCTGAGCAAAAACAATGTCTTGGTAGTGATAGGCTACAATGATACAAAGGTCATGATCTTGTTTGAGAAAGAAAACAAGCATAACTATAATCTGGCATTTTAGGTCTATGCACTCATTTGTGAATTCTTTATTGCTCCTTGAAGGAAAAACACACACAAAATTCCTGTAATAAACTCAAGCCAGACTGGCACCTAAACTTAAACTGAAGATGGCTTTTTTGATGAGCATGAAAGCAGACTTAGATGTTTAGTAATAATACATGTAATTTCTTTAGTGCCTTCTATCAACCAGGCAATATACTGAAATCTATAGCTGCATCATACCATGTAATCTTCACAGCCACCACAGACTGTAGTGGCAGAATGGCAGTTAATCAGATCTGATTCGGAAACCCACTGTCTTTCCATTCTGTCATGTTGTAGTCTATAAATCACTATTTTACAAAATCTGTATGTTCCAGATCAGACCAATCCAACTTAATTTTTTCTTTCATCAAACCTAACTTTTGATTATCCCTATATCAGTTTAAAGAAACTTAATTTAGTAAAAATTAGTACGAAGAACTTAAAAAGAGAATATAGAATAAAGAGAATATAGAACTTTAAACAATTACCGTTGAGCAAACTAGAAGAAAAAAATCTGATAAAGATGTCCTGGCTAAAACTGACGGCCAAAAAAATTCTATTGTTAATTGTATTAGACAGGCTGGGTGCGGTGAATCACACCTGTAATCTTAGCACTTTGGGAGGTCAAGTCAGGTGGATCACCTGAGATCAGGAGTTCGAGACCAGCCTGACCAACAAGGTGAAACCCCATCTCTACTAAAAATACAGAAATTAGCTGGGTGTGGTGGTGTACGCCTGTAATCCTGGCTACTTGGAAGGCTGGGACAGGAGAATTGCTTGAACTCGGGAGCCGAAGGTCGCAGTTAGCCAAGATTGCATCACTGCACACCAGCCTGGGTGACAGAGCAAGACTCCATCTAAAAAAAAAAAAGAACAATGTGTGCCAACTTTTTTATCTAACCTAAGTATTAATTAGAGGTTTGCTTCTTAAAATGTCACATAACAAGTTGTTTCTATCTACTGCAGTTAACCTGCATTTTCTGTGATAAAAACTATAGGCACTTAAAAAAATGATTTCCAATTACTTATTATCTGTAGTACCTAGTGTATAGGAAGCTCTTTGAAAAATGTGCTGAAAGAGTTAAACACATTAAGAATATACAAATGAGGCCAGGCGCGGGGGCTCAAGCCTGTAATCCCAGCACTTTGGGAGCCCAAGGCGGGCGGATCACGAGGTTAAGAGATCGAGACCATCCTGGCCAACATGGTGAAACCCCGTCTCTACTAAAAATACAAAAAATTAGCTGGGTGTGGTGGCACGCGCCTGTAGTCCTAGCTACTCGGGAGGCTGAGGCAGAATTGCTTGAACCCAGGAGGCAGAGGTTACAGTGAGCCGAGACTGTGCCACTGCACTCCAGCCTGGCGCCTGGAGACAGAGTAAGATTCTGTCTCAAAAAAAAAAAAAAAAAAAAAAGAATATACAAATGTTCTTTAACTACTTTTTCCCTTTTTTTTTTGGAGACAGGGTCCTGAATCAGGAACAAAATTCACTGCAGCCTCAACTTCCTGGGCCCAAGTGATCCTCCTGCCTCAGCATCCCATGTAGAATCAGGTCTCACCCTCTTGCCCAGGCTGGTCTTGAACTCCTGTGCTCTGGCCATCCTCCACCCTGGCCTCTCAAAGTGCTAGGATTACAGATGTAAGCCACCACACCAGACATTAACTTCTTTTTTTAAAATTATTTTATTATATAAAGACAGGTATCACCGTGTTTTCTTTCTTTTTAAAATTATTTTATTACATAGAGACAGGGTCTTGCCATGTTGCCCAGGCTGGTCTCAAACTCCTGGGGCTCAACTGATTCTCCCTCCTTTACACCTCCCAAAGTCCTAATTATAGATTGACAGCAAGTTGCAAAAGTAGTACAGAGAAAGCCTCTTTACCCAGTGTTCTCAAATGGTAACATTTTATATAACTATAATACAAAACCAGGAAATTGACATTGGTACAACCCACAGACATTCATATTTTTCCTTTAGCTACTTTCTTTAAGAGTGTACAATTTTTCTGGTGCTAGAAATAGCACCTTAGACTCTTCATTTTGTTGAGGAGAAAACAAAGAGTCCAAGAGGCTGAAGGACTACCCACAGTCAGAGTGCTAAAAAGTAGCAAAAATAAAACCAGTTCTGAGTGAGAGATCAACTTTCCTCAGCTGTACAGCATGCATCTGCACTATTCATCCACCAGAATTCCATAAGAAACTCAGTAAAGACCTTCCAAATATTCTTAATTCAAAGGTATCACATCAGATGGATGTTTTTTTCACATTATTTTTTTCTCTCTCTCCAGAAACCTAAAAGCTTTCCTCATTAAAAAATACTGTCTCTATTGGTCTACTGAAAAATACATAAAAGGTTTTTCTGCATCAGTAACATGATAAGGCAAACTCAAAGGAAAACTAGACTAAGTGGGTCACCAGTTGAAGCAACAGGCTGCCTTATCACCTTTGACCTCAGTGCAAAGCTCTATGTCTGGCACAAAGAGGTCATAATTATTGAATCACTGAATGAATGAATGAATGGATGAATGAATCAACAAGCCAACAACTTAAATGGGATGTCCAAATATACCAAAAGTTCTAAATTTCTTTAAAAAAAAAAACACCTGCTTTCTAGGAGACCGATATTTTTGTCCAGAAAAATGTTTTATTTTGTGGGATACTTTTCCCAAAATCAGAGGAAGGGCCCTTAGGAAATATGTAGTCTTGTAATTTTCATTCCTGGCTACACGTTAGCATCACCTAAGATATTTAAAAAAAAAATATGCCAAGCCTGCAACCCACGTATGGAATGGGGTCCACACATCTATATTTTATTTTTAAAGCACCTCCCTCAGGTGATTCTATGTCTTTATAAAGATGAAGAAATTGAGGCCTAGTCAAATGGAATGTCTTATTCAAGATAGACAGCTTGTCAGTAACAGAACTGAGACCAGAACCCATGTAGAAATAGTACCTTTTTTTTTTTTTAGAGACAGGATCTCACTATGTTGCCCAGGCTGGAGTGCAGTGGCTATTCACAGGCACGATCCCACTACTGATCAGCACAGAAGTTTTGGCCTGCTCCATTTCCAACCTGGGCTGGTTTACCCCTCCTTTGGCAACCTGGTGGTGCCCCACTCCCAGGAGGTCACATATTGATGCCAAACTTATTGCGGGCACCCAACGGCATAGCTCAGAACTCCTGGGCTCAAGTGACCCTCCCACAGCCTCCCGAGTGCCTGTAGGCACACGCCACGGAGCCCAGCAGAAATAGTACTTTTTTAAAAACATAATACATAGAATAAAAATTCTGAGAACCACAAAACTTCACTTTAACTTTGAAACTATTGGTTATTTTTTAAAATGCGAAAGTAGGCAAAAATTCTACCAACATGTCAACGCTTCCTGGGACATAATCATTGTCATAAGTAGGTAGACATAAACAATTGAGGCAATGAGAAGTTACTGCTTGAGATATTAAAAAAATAAAATAAAGTATGTGGTTGATGTCTTTGAGCTAATTGCCCATTCTTAGATTGCTTAATTGGTATCACAGTGGCTCCACAGTAGAGGTCCATCAAATATGTTGGATTTTTTAACAAGAAAAGGTATATATGTAAAATCGATAGAACTTACTGCATACAAAGTGACTCCATAATATTTGTCAGACTGTGTATCAGATTAAAAAGATAACATACATTTAAAACTACTGTTTAAAATCAACTGAGTATATTTCTAAACTTACCTTTCATAGTATCATTTTCAGCTCTCATTATGTCAATGAGTGAACTCTCCAGTGAGTGCATGTCAAATGTCCTGGGGCGATCCTGCAGACACAAACAGCCACAAACCATTTTTTAAAATAGCAATTAAATATAAAAGAGGACAATAAGTTGTATTAGACGGGACACAGATCACAACGTAGCAATTTTCCTCTCTATATAAGGCATATTATTACTAAATGTTATTATTAACACCGAAAATCATAAACCACAAACCTAAGTGCACAGGGCTCAGCAAAGAGTGATCTGATTTCTAATAATTTCAACAAAAGCATCACATTTATTCAAAAGCAAAAACCATTAAAACTAATTTCTATATTAGTTAAGAACATTACATAAATATTAAAAAAAATATGGTATTCTTTCCCATCACTTAAGATTGCAAAAATGTGGCAAAGCTTTCCAAACTTGTCCCATTAGCTATCTGCTAGACTGGTACCTATACGTGCTGTTCAAAATAACTGTATTTTCTTATAAGGCAAGATTTAAAAATAGTCATCAGATGATTGTAAGACTACTAAATGGTATTCAAGAAAATGAGAGAAATCATAATTTTTTTTTTTTTAGACAGAGTCTCACACTGTCCTTGGGGCTAGAGTGCAGTGGTATGATCTCAGCTCACTACAACGTCTGCCTCCTGGGTAGCTGGGATTACAGACAAGTGATTCTTGTGCCTCAGCCTCCCAAGTAGCTGGGATTACAGACACCCATGACCATACCCGGCTAATTTTTTATATGTTTAGTAAAGATGGGGTTTCACCATGTTGGCCAGGCTGGTCTTGAACTCCTGACCTCAAGTGATCCTCTTGCTGCAGCCTCCCAAAGTGCTGGGATTACAGGCATGAGCCACCGGACCCAGCCAAAATAAATTATATACTTATCAGCTGGGCATGGCAGGCACCTGTAATCCCAGGTCCTCCAGAGGCTGAGGCAGGAGAATGGCTTGAACCTGGGAGGCGGAGGCGGCAGTGAACCGAGATCATGCCATTGCATTCCAGCCTGGGGAACAAGTGCAAGACTGTGTCTCAAAAAAAAATTTTTTTTTAATTTATACATCTCTATATATTATCAAAGTTGTTATTGACTGTTAAATGATTTGCCTTCTCTAAAGATAAGTTTTTAAAACTAATAATCTATATGAGAAGTTAAAAAAAAACTCCTTCCTTCCAAAAAACGTGTAAAAAATAATTTTGGTAGACTTTCCCTTCCCCCAACATAAAAATAAATCTGGAATAATGAAGCACAGAAGCTGCTCTCATTACTGTCACGAGGCTTTCTCTAAGGAGAAGGATGAGAATAGCAATAGAGAACTGCTGAAGCATGTTCCGTCCCTCCCTGCCCCCAATGCAACATGTTATTAGGTCCCCAAACAACTCAGTCGTTACTTCTGGTAAATAAAGGATAAAAAGATCAGAGTTAGAATTAGAATCTAGATGAGAAAACAAACAAACAAAAATCTCAATTCTTATTTACTCTAAACTTGCAAAGTTAGAATTGGTTTTGTTGCCATTAAAATTAAAGGAAAGAAAAGGTGTGGGTATGTACATTGCTGACCTGAAACCCTGGCTTAACAAAGTGCATTTCAAGAGTGGGTAAGGAATCCTAAAGTATACAACATTTCAGCTGCTCTGACATTCCTCAGGATGAAGAGTACTAGAGACAACTCAAATCAAGGTTTAGCTTGATAAATTAAAAGTAGGACATGAAAACATTTAAAAGTAAACTGAGAGGAAGCAATAATACATGCTTCTGACCCACCTTAAGGATACTGTACATAAACACACAAAGACCACTGCAAGAGCATTAAAGAAAAAGAGGATCCCAAAGGAATCTGCAAGCAGAATTCTAATACCTTTTCCTCAATTATATTTCCTTTTACATTACTATTTAAATTCAAAGCTTTGGCTTTATTAAAAAAAAAGATCACCTAAGGCCAGGTGCAGTGGCTCACACCTGTAATCCCAGCACTTTGGGAGGCCAATATGGGCGGATCACAAGGTCAGGAGTTCAAGACCAGCCTAGCCAACATGGTGAAACCCCATCTCTACTAAGAATACAAACAGTTAGCTGGGCATAGTGGCACACGCCTGTAATCCCAGCTACTCTAGAGGCTGAGGCAGGAGAATCACTTGAATCCAGGAGGCAGAGGTTTCGATGAGTGGAGATCGCACCATTGCACTCCAGCCTGGGCAACAGAGTGAGACTTTGTCTCAAAAAAAAAAAAAAATCACCTCCTAATTTTATCCCCTGCTTTTTTTTTTTTTCTTGAGACAGAGTCTTGCTCTGTCACCATGCTGGAGTGCAATGGCATGATCTCAGTTTACTGCAACCTCCGCTTCCCGGGTTCAAATGATTCTCCTGCCTCAGCCTCCCAAGTAGCTGAGATTACAGGCCCATGCCACCATGCCCGGCTAATTTTTTTTTTTTTTTTGCATTTTTAGTAGAGACAGGGTTTCACCATGTTAGCCAGGATGGTCTGGTCTCAATCTCCTGACCTCGTGATCCACCCGCCTCGGCCTCCCAAAGTGCTGGGATTATAGGCGTGAGCCACCGTATCTGGTCTTTATTCCCTTTTTATTTTTGAGACGAAGTTTTGCTCTTGTTGCCCAGACTGGAGTGCAGTGGCGCAATCTTGGCTCACCGCAACCTCCACCTCCTGGGTTCATGTGATTCTCCTGCCTCAGTCACTCAAGTAGCTGGGATTACAGGCATGTGTCACCATGCCCAGTTAATTTTTTGTATTTTTAGTAGAGATGGGGTTTCACCGTGTTGGTCAGGATGGTCTCGATCTCTTGACCTCATGATCCACCCGCTTCGGCCTCCCAAAGTGCTGGGATTACAGGCGTGAGCCACTGTGCCCGGACTATTCCCCTTTCTGGAAAAAAAAACTTGTTGGGACTTCATTTTTCTACTTTCCTAGCTAACCTCTAGAACCTCTAAGCTGACAGAGGATGTCCTCCATTTGAGAGCATTTTTTTTTTGATGGACCTAACATTTCTCCTCTATGCTTGGTAACACATCTTACCCCATATGATTATTCTGCTTCCCTGAAATAGGGATCACTCCTCCTGACCCCATCTCATCATGCAGATATTCAGCAATGTGCATTGAATGGTTTTATAATACCATTGCCAACTTGAGTCCAAGGACAGTATATTTGGATATAATCTAATATTATATGTAGGAGACAGTATTGCAAGTTTCCCCCCAGAAGTGGGAAAGTTAGGGTGAGGATGAGGATGGGGAAGAATGAACAGGTGCCTTACCATTCTATTCTGCTCTAAACTGGTATGACTCCCTCCAGAACATCTTTGCCACTTCTTCCACCTGATTCTTTCCTCATTATCCTCATCTCCTGAACAAGATCTGTCTATAGAGAGGCAGGAGTACATATGGCCAGGATCAGACTAAGGGTTAGTATTCACAAAAGGGAGAAGCTCTTCTGTGTTTACACTTTCTCATCTCAAGCACTAAATTAAATCAAAACCTGCATATTCTTTCAGAAGCCAAGTCGATTTGAGGCAAAATTTGAGGTTTAGAAGTTAATATAAAATTATACTATCTCATTCTATAGTTGCTGGATATGTTCTCTTTCAGCAATAAACCACACCTTTTTTAAAAGGGCCATCCATTTCTATCTCCAATGCAAACCAGTCTTGGAGGCAGTAATTCCTGGTGTCTGTTCACTTGGCTGTGTCCCTTGTGAGCTTCCCAAGAGCAGGAACTATGTCTCACATCAAATATTTCCAGTGTGTCTACCACAACAGGGTGATGGTGTGCCAAGACAGTCATATCCTAAGCCCACAAGACTACCCAGGAGAGCCTGAGGTGGCAGGAGCTTCCTGGCAGATGATCTTACCATTTTCTACGTGTGTCATGAAGTAAAGCAGGTTAAGAAGCACTGTCCGATATTTCTGTATCACTCTGTCTCACATAGGTCTTGGCAGGAAGAAAGCATGCAAATGTTTGCTAAATCAATGAATGGAGGTATTCCTTCATGTAATTTTTAAACATTTAAAATATTTCTTCTCTCCTACTTCCTTAAGATTTATCTTTATTATTTCCCATTTCCCTCTAAAGAGCTGTATGTTTTCTTTTGCGGGGAGGGGAGGAATTAAGTTTAGTGTTCATTTTCATACAACAGAGTAAGCAACCTTATGAATTTTTCTGGAACGTGCATTTTGCCAATCACTGAATGACATGAGCACTGAAAAACAAAGCAATTGATAAAAAATACAACACAGACTGCTTTTGTTTGGTTTGTTTTATAAGCGCTATTTCCAGTAAGTCAAGAAACCTTCTTTTTACCTACAAGTTTTTGTTTTTTTAACCTATAGTTTTTTTAATGTGGTATTATTAATAGAGTTTAGTAAACTACTCCACACCTTCCTCCCACTACCCTGCCCATGGGCACCCCAAGCATCCTGTGGGAAACATAAAGATCTTTGCTGACTTCTAATTGGTAAAGTACATTAAAACTAAAATCCAAAATGAAATTTAAAATTTTCAGTAATGTTTTGTGACATGAAAAAAAATTCTCCATCCTTTTTACACTAATTTTTAGTAATGATGCTAATTTATTTTTCCTATAATTTGTTACGATTTAATCCAGCGATGACAAGTAAATACAAATACACAAAGTCTGTTCAATTGGTACTGACTATTAGATGCAAGGTGTTTTGAGAAGGAGTCTCAGGCTCTACAGGAACTCAGAAGGAAACTGCCTCCACAGACTGCTGCAGGGTATAAGGCCCAAGTACTTCATTCCTGCCAACCCTAGTCTAATATGCATTCTTCCCCACAACCCAAACTTATTAGCAAGTATACTTACTATAAACATTTCGTTCATGATGCTTTGGTAATTCAAACAGTTCAAAAGCCATATATTTTGTCATGTAAACATTCTCTTCTCAGAGCAGTTTTAAAATTATCATTCTTGATTTACCCCCTCACTGATCTTTTCTGTCCATTTTTAACATCTAATTTTAAAAAATCCTGAAATACATCTGTACCATTAGGAACTAGATAAGGGGAACACAGATAAAGGAACCCAAGGTATAAGAACAGTACAGACAATGCTGGTTTTCCTATGCAACAACCAAAGAGTCAAATCAAAAGAATAAGAGGGCTTTGATTTCCATATTTCATTCTTCAATTTTGCCTTTTTAAATTGTTAATTGGACCAAATATAACCACTGACCTATTTTCTAGGATCCATTTCCCAAAGATCAAACTAACTGTAAAATGGAAACCTTGTTAGGTTATGCTTTTCTTGATTGACCTTGAGCTAATGACCAAAACATGAACATTAGTAAAAATGGGTGGAAAAGGCATTAGACACTAGGAAGCTTCAACTCTGCCTGTCATATTATATGAGCTTGGGCACTTTCATCCTTTCTACCTCTTTCCTGGTTCATAAAAGGAGTAGTTTGATTAGATTTCTAATGTCCCTGTCCTAACTCCAAAATACATTTGTATTCTAGCTTTCTGATATCCTAACATGTCTGTGCTCTTTCAAGATTTACAGTTTAAATTATGATGATAATTATGGCAGGAACCAAAAATGAGGGTGAGAATTTATTAATCAAAGTCTATCACTTTTGCCCACAAAAAGGCAAGGGTCAGTGATCAATTATTAAGAAAATGATCACTCAGAGTCTTAAAAAGACAATCATAGCTGGGCACGATGTCTCATGCCTGTAATCCCAGCACTTTGGGAGGCCGAGGCAGATAGATCACAAGGTCAGGAGTTCGAGACCAGCCTGGCCAACATGGCAAAACCCCATCTCTACTAAAAATACAAAAATTAGCTGGGCATGGTAGTGCGTGCCGGTAATCCTAGCTACTTGGGAGGCTGAGGCAGGAGAATCATTTGAATCCATGAAGCAGAAGTTGCAGTGAGCTGAGATTGCGCCATTGCACTCCAGCCTGGGCAACTTAGTCTCAAAAAAAAAAAAAGGACAATCACGGCATTTTCATTATGCTATACAAAACATAAAATAAGCTTCTTGAAAAAAAATCTACTTCAAAATGTGCTGGGGGGAAGGGGAGTGAAGTGTGCTGCTTTCAGATAGATGATTAAAGAATCTCTTACAAAACAAAAGATCCTGACAACTCAATTTACTTCAGCCCCACTGCCAGTTTCTCTTGGCACCCTGATGGGAGAAATTAGAAAAGCAGAACCCTTTATTGAGCATCTACTAAGCACCTGATATTATTCTAGGTACGTTATTAATACTGTCTTAATTGATCTTCAACCTCCTAAGTTACATTTTATTATTCCTTTGAGACAGGGTCTCACTCTGTTGCCCAGGCTGGAGTGTAGTGGCATGATTACAGCTCACCGCAGCATCAGACTCTGGCGTCAGCCTCTCAAGTATTTGGGACTACAGGCGTGAGCTACTGCACCCAGCCTATTATTCCTATTTTAATAAAAACTAAGACTAAGGAAAACTTACGCAATTTACCAAACAGATTGGTTACTGCATAGTTCAGTGGCATAGTCAGGATTCATGGTTACTGCATAGTTCTGTGGCATAGTTGGGATTCAAACCCAAGTCTTACTACAAACCAAGCCATCCATCCTTGGGTAGGGTAATGATCATGGCAGTCAAAGAAGCACACTAATTAAGACATACATTTGAATAAAAAAGGCACTCTGCTTTAAGAGTTCTGAGAGCATGAACGTGCTGGCTAGTGCCTGGCAAACAGTAGGCAATCAAATATTACTTATATTTTACTTATACAAATGTTACCTTTGATATTTTACCTATACACAATACGTATCAGAGATACTAAAAAACCGTAAGAAGAGAAAGAGAAACCTTCTCTTCCTTCTCCCCGTTGAGATGACAGAGTGGCACACAAATTAGGGACCTATCATAAATGGTTCTTTGGGTTATCTACTAACCACAGGAGTATTGGTGGTAGTAATAGTAATAATAGGATTAATATCAGCAGCTAACATTATGCATAAGCTCATTTATTCCTCATAAAACCCCAATATACAACCAGGTATGTTCAGTTATCATTCCACTTCACAGATTAAGAAACTGAAGCTTAGAGTAATTAAATAATTCCATCAATGTTAGATAACTGGAGGCGGAAAGTGAACCCAGGCCTCCAACTCTAGAACATGTGAGCTTAATAATCACCATGGAAAATAAAAGATCACCAGTGATTTTCAAGGCTCAGCAAAAGAAACTTTATCACATGCTGAAACCTCATCTTATTTTGCAGTTTTAATTGTTATATTTAATATACTGAGTTGCATGTCAGTAACTGGTTAGTTTCAGTTTCTGTCGTCTCTACTTCACAGGACAATTTCTAAAAGAAAAACCTTATGATACCACTATGAAAATCAAAGTTGACAAAAATAAGCTTCCGACAAAACGAAATGAATGTTTCAAAGAGGACCCTTCTTTTTAATATACACCTGAATACTGCCTGCCATGGCAAAATAGGAAGACCTACATCAGTATATAGCTATCATGACCAGGCTTTTCATAACATTCCAGAAGTTGCCATAAGCTGCACATGAACCTGCTGGTCTTTGCTATCAGGAAAAACAACTAAACTGTAATTATGCCACAAACCAAAATAATCATTTGTGGCCATTTTTTTTTAATATCCAGATGAATGATTTAGGCCAGTGTTTCTCATACTTGAGAGTATGTCAGAATCACCTGGAGGTCTTGTTAAAATATAGAGTACTGGGTCCATCCTTACAGTCTCATTCAGTATGAGTAGGGTCTAAGAATTCACATTTCTGACAAGTTTCCAAACAACCAGGGATTACTCTTTGAGAACCACTGAATTAAGCAATTCCATTCAACAGCTTAACTTAATTAGATCCTTGGGGGTGTGCTTTATAGCTTATATCCTGGTTGGCCAGCTATGATGCAGTCCAGCTTAAATATTCTACAGGAACTATTGTAAGATTTCCTTATGAAGAGAAGGGCTTTGCTCTCAAAACCTAAAACAGCTCTGCCTTTCAAGTTCTAAGGTCCATACCTTGGGAGAGACTATAATAAAGTTCAATTTCAACAAATAGAGAATTGCTCTTTGAGAAAAAAGCATAAAGAGGTGAGTAGTTTACCATTAAGATCAAATAAAATACAAATTTGGTGATTGAATTTTCACAATAAAATATTATCCCTGGCATCCATATACCTCATGTCTGAAGCATGTAACTTTTTTTTCCATTCAGCTACATAGAATATCTGCCCTTCAGGTATTTACTACTGACGTGTCTTCTCTGTCTCACAACCGGTCAAATGCCCTATAAGACATCTTTATCCAAGATAAACAGTATAATCAAAGGATATGCTAATTACTCATTCCTTTAAATTCAACATATTTATCAAGTCACATCATCAGAAAATACATACTATATTCTGATCCCTTTTGACTTGCTTTTATAGAATTATGGCTTAACAGCATGATCTCAGATTTTAACAAGCAGAAAACATTACTAACTGCCGTTAGTTAAACATATATGAATTTTCTTGTAAAAATCTGTCAGCAATGGAAAAATTCATTGTCTGTCAATGTCCCATGATTAGAAACCTGCAAGGCAAATTTATCTCAAAAATGTTTCTCTTGTTTAAAAGCATGCTTATTTTCATCAGAGAATGAGATCTACATCACCCATGATGTTACATTCTTGTCTTAGATGTTAGGATGTTCACAGTTAGGTTATGTGCTCAGAGGCAATAACTTTACTGAGCTTAAATGTTCTCATCTAAATATAACCCATGCTACCCACCACCACCACCACCACCCTATTATTGCTTCTTTTTATACTTGAGTTAGTATGTTTTGGCATTACTAGACTGAGTCTAAAACACAAAACGTAATTAACTGAATGTAATCACATTATTAAGAACCAAAGCCAAAATTCAGCTACCTCTTACTAATTCTATTTCTATAAAAACATACATTACTATGATCATCACTTCTCAGACTACTACATATCTGTACCAGGCTATGGAAGTTTCTCTTTCTGGCTAAAACTTTCCCTGGTAAAGAAGGGAAGGGAAAATATTTGTGTTTGAAAGGAAAGTGTACATGAGTGTGTCAGCTGCCAAAATAAATAGAAAGTTTGAAATACCAGTAGAGCCCATAATTAATCAAGATAACTATGGGAGTTTTAATCCAAGATTTGTCAAAATAAAATTATCTTGAATTAAATAATATTTAAATTCACAGATCATCAAGCATTTATCCAGTAAACTTTCAATATTCCACTACCAAATGACCCTCACATCCCTATGCAGGCAGCAAATCCCTTTTTCCTTATGTCTCCCTAGCACTCTGACATCCATGATATTGATGAGCTCGGTATGACAGGCCACCCATTGCACCATGAGCTTCACTCATTTTCATATCCACAGCTTGTGGCATACGTGTAGCATGCTGTAAAGCCATTGCCACTGATATAGGAAGTGGCTAACATGTTCCTCCCGGCTCTGTATTGTGCATCTTACAAGAATTATATAACATTCACATATATTAGTTCCTCACACCCCCCATGTGAAGACAGTACTCCCATGTATTATCCCCATTTTAGGCAAATGAAGCTATGAGAAGTTAACTAATCGCCCTACAAAGTCACACAGTAAGTAGTAGAGTCTGACTTCAAAGCATATGCTCAGGAAAAGTGGTTTAAGTGAAGTTTTGTTTTAGTCTAGAATTTTTGCTGTATTGACACCTGCAGGGTATGAAATCCTTCATCGTATATACATGGCCTGAATGAGGACAACAAGTGTGAGAGATTAAAGTTAAAGTGGTAATTATCTGAAGCAGGAAGAACCACATTTAACAGCATCTTGTATTTCTTAGCAAGTTCCCTCTTCAATCAGTACTTCTTCATGAAGACTCCTGTAATGAAGGTAGAATCTAACAGATCTTAGGTTGCCAAATGTTCCCTAATAGAATTATAAACTATAATTAAATGAGTGAATGTCTTTGGTGCATTACCTTGGATCAACAGCTCAATTTAGTTGCCATGTGAACTGACAAATAAGATCTCTCCAGAAAGCCTCTGAAAACATTTTTTATTGTACCTTCACTAAATAAATCACATTCATTTGAGCATTAAAATTCCTTAAAATGATGAACATTTCTTGTCATCAATTATTTGTATTAAAAAAACAGGCATTCTAGGCTTGATTAGTCAGTTCCTGATTCAATAGACCTTTTCTTCTTCTTGACAATTGGTTCATACTAATCTCGTCTAACAGAGAAATAATTAAAATCGATCACAAGCTTTGAGTTCAAATCGTCACAAACTAAGCAAGTGACCCTGATGCTGCAACATCATTGAACCTTAATTTCATCACCAAAATACCACACCTCCCTTATAAAATTGTGGTGAAAAGCAAATGAGATAAGGTATGTGGGCAGCAGGAGCACAATGCATGGCAGTTGGTGAACTCATTCAAGAAACATTTCTCTGCCCTATCTCTCTATGGTGCAATGAAAAACAGCATGAAACTCACATTTTAAATTAGATATTGGTCGTATCTGAAAAATTTGGTGATTCTATGGTATTTTCTATAACCTGTTTTCATAGAGATAATAAAAATAAGTTTAAACCTCTGACCCCAAAACTATCAGTATAAGACTTCTTCTCCCTAATAAGCTATCCGGGGCAAGAATAGCTTATTGGTTCAAGCAAAGTAGAAAAACAGGTAAACAATACTAACACTTAGCCTTGAGGAATTAAGTCTTAAAGACCTCAACTGGCTGTTAAGAGTTCCTCTTTTCCATGTCTGCTAGATCTGAGCAGGGTCCAGAGACAGCAGGGAGAAGGGTCAAACCTAAAGCACAACCTTTATTCCTAAACTGAAGCTTATGTCTCGTAACCCTCGTCATCTCTTCCTTCTCTTTTTTTCTTTTCTTTTTTCTTTTTTTGAGACAGAGATTCGCTTTGTCCCCCAGGCTAGAGTGCAGTGGCACAATCTCAGCTCACTGCAACTTCCAACACCCTGGTTCAAGGGATTCTTGGGCCTGTCTCCCAAGTAGCTGGGATTACAGGTATGCACCAACACACCCAGCCAATTTATTTATTTTTAGTAAAGACGGGGTTTCACCATGTTGGCCAGAATGGTCTCGATCTCCTGACCTTGTAATCCAACCGCCTCAGGTTCCCAAAGTGCTGGGATTGCAGGTGTGAGCCACCGCGCCCCATTAATCTGATCTGCTCCCAAATTTCTTTTTCTTTTTTTTTTTTTTTTTGAGACGGAGTTTCGCTCTTGTTACCCAGGCTGGAGTGCAATGGCGCGATCTCAGCTCACCGCAACCTCCGCCTCCTGAGTTGAGGCAATTCTCCTGCCTCGGCCTCCTGAGTAGCTGGGATTACAGGCACAAGCCACCATGCCCAGCTAATGTTTTGTATTTTTAGTAGAGACGGGGTTTCGCCATGTTGACCAGGATGGTCTCAATCTCTTGACCTCGTGATCCACCCACCTTGGCCTCCCAAAGTGCTGGGATTACAGGCTTGAGCCACCACGCCCGTCCTGCTCCCAAATTTCTAACCCCACCTGGTGGTTTGGTGGTTTAACTGGATCTCTTATTTTTCTACATTACAGAAGGAGAAGATGAAGCCAACAGTGGTTGCCTTAGAGATTAGCAGCAGATTGAGCAGTGAAACAGGCTGGGCAGGTACAACAGAAATATGGGCCTTGCTTCAGTTTCTCACTACCGTTCTTTAAAAAAAAAGACTTGAAAAAAACTTTGTTTTCTCTTAAAGACTCCTTATCTTCTAGAGACACATACTGAACCATTTACAGATGAAATAATATGATGGGGGCAATTGCTTCAAAATAATATAAAAAGGAAGAGAGAGGGTTAAGGGTATAGATGAAACAGGTTTCCTCAGGAGCTGATAATTGTTGAAGCCAGGTGACATACACATGGGAGTTCACTAGACTATTCTGTCTACCATGGAATATGTTTAAATTTTTCCATAATAAAAACTTAAGAAGACATAGGTCAGGGGGTGCTTTACCAAAAGAGAAAAAAAAAAATACCACCAGTTGGTCACTGTATTTTTCAGCAGTGCTCAAGAAAATCAGTGTGTCATCTAGCCTCAGTCCCACGATTATTTAAGTATAGTGACTTTAAGAATTGTAGTTTATTTACTTAAGTTCAGGCCAGGTACGGTGGCTCATGGCTATAATCCCAGCAGTTCAAGAGGCCAAAGCGGCGGGGGTGGCGGGGGTGGGGGGTATCACCTGAGGTCAAGAGTTTGAGACCATCCTGGTCAACGTGGTGAAACCCCGTCTCTACTAAAAAGACAAAAAATTAGCTGGGCATGGTGGCACGTGCCTGTAATCCCAGCTACTCAGGAGGCTGAGGCAGGAGAATTGCCTGAACCCAGGAGGCGGAGGTTGCGGTGAGTGGGGATCGTGCCATTGCACTCCAGCCTGGGTAACAAGAGCGAAACTCCATCTCAAAAAAAAAAAAAAAAAGTTAGATGGGCCTTGTGGCATGTGCATGTAGTCCCAGCTACTGGAGAGGTTGGGGCATGAGAATTGCTTGAACCCAGGAGCTGGTGGTTACAGTGAACCCAGATCACGCTACTGCACTCCAGTCTGGGTGACAGAATGAGACCATCTCAAAAAATTATTAAATTATCACACACCAGGTATACATGGGTTTTCACATTTTAAGAAACTGTGCTATACTTTGAATAAAACTTTGACTTAATATTTCTGTCAGATGACTTGCTTTTTTAAAACAATAGAATCTTCTAGAAGCCAAATATAAGACATGTCTCATTTTATCCTCAAAAATACCAGACAAAAGAAATGTGAAACTGAAGGACCTGGAAGGTGGTACAGCTTGCCTAGGTCACATAGCTAATGAGTGGTCAAGCCACATCTGGAACCCAGATCTGACTTCCATTAACTAAGATAATTTCTCTAACAACATTTTCTCAGAGTATATGAACATTGAGTCACGTTCTTATATTGAGTTTTATTTTTTTAAGGTCTCATAGACAATAAAATGGCAGCAACTATTTTACTGACTAGTACCATGATCCTATTCCTCAAGAATACCTGGAAGAACTATTATTTAAAATGTTACATGGTGTTTTTAAATAAATATAGATTTAAAATATATAATTCTGAGGAATTAATTATAACTTAGTTTAGGTCCACTAAGAAAATGATTGGAATATATCTGATAAATCTTCAGCAAAGAGAAATTGCCCAACCAATATACCCTATAATATAAAACGTGCTTGTACAGCTTTTAACTTTAAACTTGAATAATTCCATTTGTAAACATGAATGAGCACCTATCGGTAGCTGATGGGAGTTTTTCTTTGGCATGTAACAGGACTGAATTCTGCTATCCAAGTTAAAGTTTGCCTTTTGTGGTACCATTTTGTTATAGAATGTTAATAATCACGTTATATACAAATATACAGGTAGCTTATATAAGCATGTATTTATACTTGACAATAACATTTTCTTTCCAAAAAAATTATAATTTCTAAAAATTTTAAATTTCCAATTTAAGTATATATTTATAAACATATTAATGACTACATTAATTAAAATGTTTGGAAATGCTATTTATACAATGTTTTTGTTATAGCTAACACATTTAGTTAGTTTGCCTTAAAGATTAAACAACTTAATGGATTAAAATAAAACTATTGGGCTAGTTGATAATTTATTTATAATGTTTAAGGGAAAAAATGCATGTTCAGTATTACTCAAAGATTAGCCAGGTCAAACGGACTCATTTTTATGACAGTCCTGTGCCTAGTTCATAACCTAGTAGGTGCTCCAATAAATGTGTACTAAATACATTAAAATATTAAAAAAAATACTTTGATTCCAGGATAAAAGCCTAACTATACTCAATTCAAATCTATGGCACCCTTTCATATCTCTTACTGAAAAAAATCACAAATTCTCCATTAAAATGTAGTCTCCTTTAATGTATGCAAAAGCAATCACATGTTCTCAAGTTCTTAATAAAACAACTGTAGCCAAAATCTTTCAAAATACTGAAAGATACAGGCTGTCAATGCTAATGAAAGTTTAAGCTTATATTTAATTAGAAAACTTCTCTTCAAGAGAAATGATAATTCTGCTAAATGTTTTATCTGTCCTTGGTTACACCTACAGCTTATTCAATAAAGCAAGATAAGCATAACTAAAAGCTGTTCAAAATATTTCATAGGAACACAAGCTATATTTGTAACTAATTCCATGACTTTATTCAATATTAGAAAGCCATATTTTACATTTAAAAAAAAGTTAACCTACCTAATATGGCCACACACATAAGGTACCTCACATTACCCTTCACTGTTAGTTATTATTACCTTTTTAAAATTTTTTTTGTATTTTTTGTAGAGATGGGGTCTCACCATGTTGCCCAGGCCTGGTCTTGAATTCCTAGGCTCAAGCGATCCACCCACCTCGGCCTCCCAAAGTGCTAGCATTACAAGTGTGAGACACAATGCCCGGCCAGGTATTATTATTTTGATACAGTATTGCCTTCTGGAATTTAAAAGATTTACTCAAGGTTAGAGTTTAGAGACAATTTTTTTTAAGCTTTATATATGCATTTTATTTATTTTTAGAACAGCTTCCTGGAGAATTATATTCAAATTCAGAGTCAAACTTAAGTCTGTCTGAGTCCACAGCCTATGCTTCACTCTACATTCTTGGGCTCACAAAATAGTCTTTCTCAATAATTATTCACTTTTCACCTTCAAATATTGATTAAAAATAGTATCTACACCTTTATCTTTCTATCCACTAAGTATTTTCTGAAAACTTAAAGATGAAACTCATTCTGTTTTAATCAGATAAAATGTGATGAGGAAAAAAATGGAAGAAAATCTACAATAATTTCATTTTTTAAAAATATATTGCTCTACATTTATCACGGTAAAACACACTGTTGATTTCTGCAAGGCATCTTTGAACACTTAAACCTAAAGGGAATTTTGTCACTAAAAGTTAAAATGCTCACATTATAGACTCTGTGCCTTAAAGAGAAACACATTATTCACACTATCTTATATGTGATGAGACCAAAAAATATGACCGTGAATCATCAAGCTTATTCTCCCTCTAGCAAAAGAAAGAGGAAAAAGTCATAAGGCAAATAAACAGAGACTGTAAAATTTAAACCTAAGCATATATTAATTTTAAAACTATGTTCCCCATTTCTTCCTTATAAACACCAACAAAGATGACTTTCAAAAACTTCAACTCATGAACTAAGTAGCATCTTCCTAGTTGCAACTAGCAACAACCACATTCATTAGGCTTGTAATAAACAGGTTTCTCCTGAAAGATGTTGGAACAATGTGCTGATCATATTCCATGGCTTCTCTGAAGATAAAAAATAAAAATAAAAATAAACTCTACTCTGGAATTAGTTTTAATTTCATCAGAAAAACTATCTCACCTAGTTAAAAAGTTGTCTACAAAGAGGAAGAAAACTGTATCTGACAGACTTTTCCCAAGACTTTTCCAATATGTCAATTCTGCTAGAGTTAGAACCATCCGACCCATAATTTACAATTAAAAAATTGGTTTCTCCCCTTTTAAGTAAAAGAAAATATTTCCTATGCAAAGTTCCCTCTTGGATGACTATACTGTATCAAGAAACAAGAAAATGTAATAAGGTTGCGTATTAGACAATTTTAATAATTCACCATGACTTTCAGAACTGAAGCACTGCAGCAATGTTCTGTTTGCAAATATAAGATGCAGTATATAATTTTGAGGATCTATACACTTGTTTCCCTATCAGACAAGTTTTAGGATAGTCTTGCGACATATAGATTTTGTCTTTTCCTTACTTCCTGATTCTTAGCTAATTAAAGTAGAAACATAATTGAGCTGTAGTTAAGAGGGTGTCTGCACATATACTAAGCAATTCTCCTTTACCTTCCTATAAGGACAAAAGATCTAGGCACTCCTCCAAAGATATACTATACTCAAATATAATTATTGGCAGGTACCCCAATATATATCTGGTTTGGATGTCAGAATTCAAAGATGTGTTTGGTAGGACAGACAGGATTTCTTTCTCCCCTTACTGTAAGGGTCAAATCATGCCTGTAGTAACATGAATATGGACCTTGTTTCTTCATTTTGAAACTGGGACAATAAAATCAAATGTCACAGGGCTGAGAAATCCTACATAGAAAGTGAAATAACATACTTGAAAGAACCTAGTCCAGTGCCTGGTATATAATATAAGCTCAAAATTTAAAACAAAAGCATTGACCTAAATATTATCTAAATTTAACATTTAAAGTTGATAAGTATACTCAATTAATTATTTTCCACTTTCAATATTCAATCTATAATCAGCTTTTGGTCATCATGAATCACCGTAAAATTTTTCCTCTCATCTTACATGCTTCTGGGAGGCACTCTGCCTCCCTACCGACCCCGCCTACACCCACTATCCCCCTGCCATATAATCATTATGTGAAGAGGCACTGTGGTATAATGGTTAAGAGCCAAATCTTGTCTGTGAATAAAAATAATAATTTCTGCCTCATAGGATTGTTGAATGAATTAAATGAATCAACACACACAAAACATTTAGAACACAGGAGGCAAGTTAGATATTTTTTCTTTTCTTTTTTTTTTTTTTTTTGAGACAGAGTCTCACTCCGTTCCTCAGGCTGGGATGCAGTGGCATGATCTCAGCTCACTGCAACCTCCACCTTCCGAGATCAAGGAATTCCCCTGCCTTAGCCTCCCGAGTAGCTGGGCTTACAGGCACCTGCCACCACACCCAGCTAATTTTCTAATTTTTGTATTTTTAGTAGAAACGGGGTTTCACCATTTTGGCCAGGCTGGTCTCGAACTCCTGACCTCAAGTGATCCACCAGCCTTGGCCTCCCAAAGTGCTAGGATTACAGGCATGAGCCACTGCACCCAGCGGCATGTTAGCTATTATTAAATGCATATTACTTTAGCTGTGTCTGAAAACAGGATTTTAGCCAGACACGGTGGCTCATACCTGTAACTTCAGCACTTTGGGAGGCTGAAGTGGGAAGACTGTTTGAGCCCAGGAGTTCAAGATCAGCCTGGGCAACATGGTGAAACCCTGTCTCTACAAAAAAATGCAAAAATTAGCCGGGCAGAGTAGTGTGTGCCTGTAGTCCCAGCTACTGGGGAGGCTGAAGTGGGAGGATCTCTTGAGCCCAGGGAGGTCAAGGCCGCAATGAGCTGTGAATGTGCCACTGCGCTCCAGCCTGGGTGACAAAGTGAGACCCTGTCTCAAAAAAACAAACAAAAAACAGGATTTGAAGGATATTATCTGAATTCGTGTAATGAAGCTTTAAGCTAAACAAAAATAACTTAGAAATAAATTTTAATATACAAAAATACCTGCAAATAAAATGCCTTCCCCTATCAGTTATTTGGGGGGAGGGAGTTATGAATGTAAAAGGTTATTAATTTTAATTCACTACATATACCCAAGCCTGCAGTAAACAAATGTAAAAATCATTCTGGTTCATTTCAAATTAAAATAAACACTACTTAGTATCAGTTATACATCAAGTAAATTATTTCCTTTTAATATAACGATAACATGCTGGCCTTTGATCGAACACCAATATTATATGTAACTACGTAAGCACTATCCTTTAAAGTCTGTGGTAAGTTTCAAGGTCTCTCTATAACACTAATGAACTCTTTTTATTTTTGTTCCCTATGATAAATAATGCAGAAGAAAGAAATTCTTTATAATACTAATTAAATTGAAGTGCTAATATCTATAAAATTCCTTTCCTAAAATTAATAGTGTTAAAGTTATAAGTTATTCATTTATTTTTTTGTGATGGGGGTCTCACTATGTTGCCCAAGTTGGTCTCAAAGTCCTGGGCTCATGTAATTTTCCAGCCTCAGCCTCCCAAGTAGCTGGGATTACAGGCTCATGCCTGCATGTTATAAATTTAAATAAGACAAATTTAACCAAGTTACTTATACCAACTTAAAGTGATACTTTTTGCCAAAAAAAACTAATTCACAAGGATTATTGGTTTTTAAAAGCAAGAATAACCACATTCATTTAAGTAAGAATCACAGTAGTCAGTTTACTTACTGCTTTAGACTTTCTCAAAACCCAATTAGGAGTTTCTTGTCATAGAGATTTTTTTCAAATCACTTATTTCTCTTGTGACTTTCAAATCACCCCACTGCTAGCTTTCTCTCCTCGCATATGTGTGCATGTGCTCTCTCTCACATACACACAGTTACAAATAATGGGAATGGGGAGCAGAAATAACAATTTACTTTTGAATCTTACCATATTTGAGAGCAAGGTACATTGACCAATCCTTTTTCCATAATCAATATAAAAGACAACAATTCTAAGGGAAGACTTAGTTTCTAACAACACGTTTTGGTATCAATCTAAGTCTAACCATTATTTCATAAATCACCTTAATTTCCAAAAAAAACTGTTCAAAAAGATTTCACACATTACACATGCTCTATTAGGACTATAGGAAAAAATATTAATGTGCGTATATGTATATTTTATTCATTGTCTGAACTTTTCATTTTTCCTAAAGCAATCTTTATCAAAAATCAGCAAGCTGAGAATGGGAACCAAATCGTGAGGCCACATAAATTCATTCTGCCAGTGTATAGCAGCAAAATAAGAAAAAAAGGTGTATTCAGTTCTGAGCCAAATCTTAATCCAGTAATCCAATTATCCAATAATCAAAACTTATCTATGCATTAAATTTTCTTTAAATTTATGTTCCAAAGAATATCAAAAGCAACTTTTTAAAAATAGATTTCATGAGATCGTCAATGTCTTAAAAACAGCCTCTTTACCTGACCACTAAAGCACAGTAATTGATGTTTGGTTTTAACAACCGAAACCCTTTAAAGCAAATGCCAACAGCTTTCTGATAGGCAAAATTTTAAAAAAAAAAAAAATGATTTTTAAAAGTCGAAAACTAAATATAACCACATATTTTACGAGGTACTGCACTTGAATCCTTAGGGAAGGAACAGATATATAACTCCTCAAATGACATAGGGTACTCTTAAGAACCTTCCCCTCCTTCTCAGCCAATTACTAATTAAAATAAATAATTCTGCTAGTGCTAACAGTGCAACGATTCTGTCATCTCTTTTAGCCTTTTTGGAAATATTTCTAAAATCCTCTAGCTGTAGCACATGTGTATGTGCAGACATGTATGTATACATATTTTCAATCTTTTTTTTTTTTAACTTAGAATATGTACTCTGACTAGCTGTGTACCCTTGGGTAAGTTATTACATATTTTTCATATTCAATTTCTGCATCTGTAAAATGGGGACAATAAAAGAACTCATGCTGTGAGGCTGTTGGGAAAACTAGATTCAATGCTACATTCTTACCCCCTATAAATTTCCTAAACACACATAAATAATCATACCCTTAAAGTATACATATTTAGTGGCGCATCAGACGTTGAAGCACCTATGAAATTCCCTTTATCTTGTTTGTGTCAACCAAACTTGCTGCCCATTAATTCAAAAATATCAATGACTCTTGCCAGAATAAGGATATACTGGTAGCAAGAAAGACAAATGATCTTTGCTTGGATCTATTTTTAGGAATGGTTTAATTATCTACACCTCCGGTGTTAACATTGGAAAATAAACAAATGGGTGAAAGGCATAAAGAGTCACTCCGAGACGAACAGTTTCATAGTGTTCAAAAATAAATGGGGATGAAGAAAACATTTAGATCATTTCTCTCACTAGTTAGTCCTTACTGACGAAAGGTAGGCCAAAATTTGCAGAAGTTTAAGAGGAACTGCCAAATCCATCAATTCAGACTGTTCAGACTTACAAGGCTCAGAGAGTTTCAGATTTAAAATGCAACCAACCAGTGAGAAAACTGCAATTCAATAGCTGGTTTTCAGTGAATCACTGCCTTATAGTGTCAAAAGAAATTTCTTTAGTTATATAGTTACTTCAGAAAACACTGATTAGTTTCTGCAATGAAATATATTTGTATCTATATATTATTTATTCTCACCTAAGTAAGTAGGGAAAAACTGACCATGATTCTCATGTCAGGCAAGAAAGGTATCACAGTTAATAATTATTACATCACCAGCTACCAGGTATTCATAATTATCTATGACAAGATTAAGGCTACAGTTTAGAAAACTGCCAAAGAAACAGCTGAATATTTTGTTCCAATTACACTCCTGCTAAATAAAGTCTGGATATTGATTCATTTTCTATCTAAGAAAAGCTCCGATGTGAATACGGGCACTTCAAACTCTAGTTACACAGATATTACACCATGCTATTTCCTTATTCATGCTAATCTATTAATGGAATATAATCTTACCGGAAAAGGAAAAATGTTGTCAGCCCTGTTCAAGCTATCTTCCATCCAGGATTTAGGCGCAAAGGCAGAGCTGGGGCGAGCATACTTCTGGAGCTGAATATGATTGCTTGCAAAATTTTTCTTCAAAGGTGAGATGGAGTTCAGGGACGTTATTCCACCATTCAGCCCTCTGCGGTGATCTCGGCCTTGGGAACCTCCCCAGCCACCATATCCACCACCGCCCGGGCTCCAGGAAGAGGAGGGTGTTGGTGAGGGACTCTGGTAGCTGCTCCATGGAGAGGGGGGTTTGTTAAGATTATTCGCCAAATGAGGCAGCTGGTTAAAAGCAGCATTTCTATGTGTGAAGGGTGGGGGATGGGGACTGGCAGGAGACCTCCTTTGCTGCTGATGCTGGCTGTGATGATGCTGGAAATGAGGGTGATGTGGGTGGTGCTGTGAGAGAGGCCCGATCTGAGGAGAGAAGCTGCCTCCAAAGCCAGGGCTGACATGATGGGGAAAATTTTGAAACAAGAGAGCACCGTTATTAGCTGAAGCAGCAGGGACCCCTCCCTGGTGAAAGAAACTTGCATCTTCATTGATTATTGTAGAGGAGGAAGGCGCTATCGCTGCTGACCAGTTACTGAAACCAGTAAGAGACGATGCACTAGATGTCAAGGGTTGGGTCGAAGTACCTAGCCCAGTGGCTTCTTGATAATCAAACCCTGTCAACACTGGAGATTCGATTCTTATTTTCTCCTTCCCATTGCCGTTTTCCGAAGAACTGTCCCCTTGATTTTCCTCTGATTTTGCCTTCTCGGTTTCAGGCAGTATTCCAGCTTCCTGACCTGGACTTGGGGAAAGCTGCTGCTTTTCTAAAGGGTCTTGCTGTTCCTGTTGCTGACTTTTTGCTTTTTCTGACCCCAAGATCTCATCCTGAATATTATGGGTAGCTGGAGCAGGAAAAAGCCAAGCTGACCCAGCACTGCTGCCATTGGCAGCTGTGTTATTATTTATAAAAGCAGCAGGGCTGGGGGTGGCATTTTGGTGATGGTGTGGAGGCTGCAGATGTGGATGGAATCTGACTGGAAAAGCAGATTTATTCCCAGTATTGCTTTGCACTAGCACTCCAAACCCGTAATCCCCCATTTATTATTTTTAGGAGCAGAATCTCACAATAAAAAATGACAACCTGATGTCTCACGCCTTTTTTTCCTCTACCCAAAATTTAAGTTGTTTGCTTGCTTGCTTGAAATGTCTTATTTATAGCTAGCTCAAAGATCGCAGCTTATCACCTTAAATTGTTCTGATTTGGAATTCTGGTCTCTGAAAGAAAAAAAACAACTCTAAAAAAATCTCTTAAAACATTGACATGGATCCAATTGGGCTTATTTTTAGGAGGGAATAAAAACGAAGAGGGTAAAAATCAAGTCTTTGGTTAGTAAAATAGGCGCTTTCTTTTTCCAAAGGAAAATGTACATGAATGACAAAAACAGAGCTTCTCAAGCATCTATGGATGTAGAAGAATAAGCCTTGCACGGAGTAAAAATATAGATATATATAATTTAACAGTCACATATGGTTTTCCTCAGCAGTTTAGATTCACTCACATAAAAATTAGAATAGGGCTACGAGGGGAATACGTTCTTTTCTTGGCAGCTTGGTTAAAAAAAAATCAGGAATAATTTAAGAACATTATATATTATATATTTATATATATAGATTATATTAGGTTCTCTGGGGTGGGAAATGAATTCCTGGTTTCGGGAGAGGAAATCAGCATTGACTAATGGAAAGATGATTGCAGGGAGGTTTCTGCTGTTCCTGGTCCTGTTTTCTGCTCTTTCGCAGGGTGCAGTTTTGGCCTCTGGGGCTGTTCCTGAGGCTTCGGGTGCAGATCTTGCTGCGGTCGCTGTTCCTGGGCTCCCCCCGGCTTCCTCTCCCCCATGAAAGGGGTTGGAAACACCCGTTTCTCCCTCTTGGGGGGTAGCGATCAGGCGGGATTAGCAAGACTCGACGAGGGTGAGCTGGCGGCCCGGGGGTGCGGGGACCGAGGGAGCGACCTGGAAGGTCCTGCGGTTTCTGCCTCTTCCCCTCTCTGCGGCTCCGGGGTTTTTTTCCCTCATGGGACCCAGGGGCGGTTTGTTCAGTTACTCCCTCAGTTCGATTCTCCGCAGAGAGGGAAAAAAGAGGAAAAAAAGGAAAAACCCACTACCGTAGTTATTTTAAAGGAGAAGCGCCTCCCCCCTCGGCTTTCTCTCTCTTTTCCCCTAGATTTTTTAAAAAACTATAATTTAGAAGGCTTTTGTTTCTCCTCACGGTTGCTGGGCCGTCGCCGCCGTCGCCGATTTACCCTGGTCCCACAGTCCCCGCTGTCGTTGTTAAGGGCTCCGCCTGGCTCTTCTTTTTCTTTCCTTCTTCCTCCTCTTCCTCCTCTGCTGTTGCCGCTGCTGCTGCTGCTGCCGCCGCCGCCGCCGCCACCGCCTCCCGGTGCCCGGGTCCCGCAGCCGCGGCTGAGTCCTTCTCCTCAGGACCGAGCCGAGTGAAATGACAACCAGCTGGAAAGACCCAGAGATACTTCCGGTTCGAAGAGGGAGGGGTGGAGTAGCGCGCATGCCCCACCTACTGGCCGGAAGGCCAATCGTCTATTAGAACTCAGACAAGACCACGCCCCCTAGCTTCAGGGCTACTCCCAGGAAGGTCGAAAAGTTACCTCCAGAGACGCCTCTTCCGTCTGCGCCTCGCCCAGTGAGGCCGGGCGCCTGGAACCCGCTTCCCCCACTCAGAGTGAGCCCAGCAGGTCGCCCGCTTCCCCCGCTCAAAGCGAGCCCAGCAGGTCGCCATCTTTTGTGTGGGAAAGGGACTCCTTCGATATTTCTCTTCCCTATCTGGCTTTGCAGGAGGAGCAACAGGGACGCGTCGACGAGAATGGATTCCTTGTTCACGAAGGCATAGGGTCTAGGTGTTGGAGATCGAAGTGGCGGCCCGTGAAACCGCGGATGAATGTGAAGAGTGCCCACAGTAAAGGTGGTGCTGCAAGCGTCACGTGCTCTGGCCCGAGCTCCGCCCCAGAGGGATCTGGAAAGGGAGGCGGGTTTTCCTAGCAGCTGTGCGGTGCCTAGAACTGCGTTTGCCCTTGCCAGTAATGTAGACCCTTAACCCTCCGTTCAATCACCTGCACCTTCCACTCTTCGATTCTGCTAGACTCTCATCTGGTTCAGTTTCCCAGGCACAGAAATGCAGCCGACGTGTCTGTGGCTAAGCCCCCGTATTATCCCAATCTAGTCCACCTTACCCGCAATACCAGAGAGAAAATTCCAAAACTAAAATTTTATCTTGACCCTCCATGCTCCGATTTCTCTAGGGTTGCCCATTATTTTGAGGATAAAGGCCAAACTTCTTAGTGTGGTATTCGAGCCTTTCTACCTTGTGGGTAATACTGCTTCATCACTCTCCAAACACACTCTCAATGCCTTTTACATGCCCTTTGCACTCTTCTCCTTTGGTAAATTCCTATTTAGTTTTAGGAATCAGTTCAAATGCCACCAACAGTATCTTCTGAATTCTTTCTTATAAGCATCTACGGCCCTGTGTACATTTCGTGCTTGTTTCTCACACTATATTGTGACAGTTTATGTCTTCCAAACCTATGCTGGGATCTTTGAGAAGCAGACATTGTAGTTAGGAGGCATCAGTGACTGAATCCTAAAAACGAGAATGAACAAACCAACACCAACGAAGTCTTCCCTGAGTGACAGTCCTCCACCCCACAGCCACCCTCTCACCCATCACTCCCCTCCACCCCTCATCTCTGTTTCCAAGTCTGAATTAATTATTTCCTTCCTTTTGCCACTTGGTTTGGAGCTCACATCTCAGACTTTTCATAATTTGTTTGCTACTCAAGGACTCTAACACCTCGTTTATCTTTGTACATTCCCAACGCTGTGACCACCATCAAGGCTTAGGATAATGCTTTGCTGTCAGCACAAGCTTTAAAGATGTTAAATGAGTATTTTCCTTTAGCAGGAAGGAAAATGAAAAAAGAAATCAGGGTAGAGCCAGAAGTAAATGGCAAAACTAGGGGATAAAAAAGATACCAAGATTAATGAAGAATAGTGTGAACAAAGGTGGCTTCCATTTCATTTCCGTAGCCTTCCTCTAATGGTCTCAACTTCTGCCTCAGTCTGTCAATTCTCCATCACTTCCATTTAGAACACCTGAGGGCCTTAAATCGGTGATTTTATTCTCTTTCATTGTGTCATGAGCATGAGTCTTGTCTCTGCAACTCTACTATGGATTCTTTGAGCATAGAGATTGGGTCTTACCTGCTGTTTATTCCCTACAACTGGACATGCCTGGGAACTTAGCAAGTTCCATAAGGTGTCATTTCCTTCAGAATGGTTTCCCTGACTGGCCCTCTCTCTAATATCTTGTAGATTCCTCTCTTTTAATTACTGCTGGTTGTCAGTGGGTTCGTTTCTTAAGGGCAGAGGTTGTGTCTGATTTATCTTTATGTCCCCAGTGGCCAGAAGAGGGTCTGGCACAGAGCAGATTCAAGACACATTTATTGAATGAAGAAGTGAATGTTCCATGCCCAGTAGATGGTTGAGGGTCCCTTGGAGCTACTAATTATCAGTGGCTAAAATGACAGCCATGACTTGGAAAAAAGAGTACCTTTGGAACAAAGTAGCCTTGAATTTGAATCTCAGCTCTGCTACTTCCTAGCTATGCAGACCTGGGCATCACCTCTACAAGCCCTTGGTTCCTTGTAGATAAAATGTGAATGATATTTTCTCTCATGCTAAGTTTGTAAATTACACGAGATGCATCTAAAGTGCTGGACTCCTAAGAAGTTTTATTAGTCCATTTTCACACTGCTTTAAAGAAATAACCAAAACTGGGTAATTTATAAAGGAAAGAGGCTTAATTGATTCACAGCTCCACATGACTGGGGAAGCCTCAGGAAACTTACAATCATGGCAGAAGGTGAAGGGGAAGCAAGCGCCTTCTTCACAAGGCGGCAGGAGAGACTAGAGTGAAGAAAGAACTGTGAAACACTTATAAAACCATCAGGTCTCATGAGAACTCACTATCACGGTAACAGCATGGGGGAAACTGCCCCCGCTTTATCCAATCACCTCCCTCCCTCTACATATGGGCATTACAATTTGATATAAGATTTCGGTGGGGACACAGAGCCAAACCACATCAGAAGTGTTCAAAAATGTCACTTCCTTTGTAACACATTAAATGCAGGGAACTCCTTCACAAGTGTCTTTTGCCTAAAAGCAGCTGTGTGCACAAAGGGATCCAGGAATCTGTCTTGGTTGATAGAAGGTGGAGACGCCCAGGGCCACAGTCTGGTGCTGTCAGGTCACGCTAATCTTTTAAGGCTAAGTCAAATGTGGGCAGTAGATTTGGGATGGTTTGGAGCTAGGATGATCACTGAGACATCAGGCTTTTGCTTAGGGACTGGAGGTATGGAAGAAGGAAGGAGAAAGCAATTTTTTTTCCATCAGTTGCCAACTCAGGAACATAGGATACCCAGAGGCCAGGGCTGCCCTCCTTGAAAACATACTGGCCTCAGAAACGTCCCATGGTAACCATGACGACAATTCAGCAGTTCCATTTAGGATCTCCAAAAGGATCTAGAGATGTAGGTAAGTGCTGGCTTAAGCACTCTGCTGGCAGAAGAGAGCCCTTCTTATGAAGCTGGCTCACCAGAAAGCTTTTGGGTTGCGGGAAAAGCAAGTTCTACTTAAGCATTAAGGTGCTACTAGTTAAAAAAAAAAAAATTAAAAGCTCCATCCCTATCTAGTACAGTGAGGGCTAACACACCTTCAGAGAAGTTGTAGGCTGGGGAATGCCTGTAACCTGCTGGCTACTGCCCAGCCGACTCTGGGGTTTCAGGCCAACTACACCCAGAACAGAGCCTCCCAGGAAGCAGGGCATTAATATCTCCTTCACCAGCCTTTTTTAAAGCTTGGCAAGCAGCATCAATCTTACCCCATAATCACACAGGGTGAACTCTGCCCCAATCCAGCTCTAATGTCCTCCACCACTTTCCTTGAAGCATACATTGTCAGTTTTCTCCCAATAGCCCACACCCAAGCTCCCCAGAGGCCTAATGACTAACAATCAGGACCACTACCCAAGGCTTCCCTGGTTGTGCACTGTGCAACTCCATAAGGCACCACAGACTAGTATGTGAATGCACCCAATGGAGTTGTACAAGGCAGTGGCCCTGCTTCGGTTCTTTTTCATAATACACAGGGGCATAGTATACAAATATGACACCCATACAAAAAAAAGCTCATTACATGAGCCATGCTTATTGCATGCAGAAATATTTAAAGCTCTTGATCCTTTTATAGTTAGCAGCCCAGGAACTTTCTGAAACTGAATTGAAGGACACTGTGTCCTTGGTATTGGTTTTGGTTAGTGAGCTGTAGTGAGAAGACAAGTCTGGACAAGTTTATGGTCCAGGCCCCCAAGAGATGAATACCCAGCAGTTACTCTGCCTAGCAACGTTAATAAACATTCTGATATAGTGTGAAATATATGCTTTAATGAAACTAAAAAAATAATAATATTCAAAGGCAGGGCCTGTGACGGTAGGGGAAGAAAGAAAGGTGAAATTATCTTTGGAATATCCTCTTCTCCAAGAGTACCTGGAAACTCACCACCATAAGGCTAGCTTCATAGGAACAAAATCAAGTCCTGAAAGCAAGTTTTATTAAACTCCACTTCTGATCTTTGCCTTCTTTCAGTATTGGAAAGTATACATATTTACTTAGAAAGAACCATTTTTCTTTTTGACAATTAATTTCTGGGCTGTATTTTCTTCTTTGGTTGGTTGTTTTGCAACCTGTGCAAGCCATCTGCATTTTAAACATGATTTTCTTCCTGCCTTTTCATTTTAGGTATTACCATTAACATAGAGTGGATAGTTAACAAGCCATTTTGATAGTGAGTGGTGAAGCCAGTGCCTCTGATGCATTGTTATTGAATAAATGGTTTGAAAAGGTCCAGGACACAGATATACTTCACTTGAAATTGTCGCATCCTAGCAAGGATTTAGGTGAGCTAGAACAGGGAGTTGACCTTCCAAATTATGACATGCATCACTTTGGGATAAGTTGGATTCTTCTGTGGCTCCAGCCACCTAGGTGGCCTGGCTGCTGACCTAGATTGCCCTTGGCTGTTTTGATTGGACATACTTCGCTTCCTCTATCAAAACTGTGGCTATGCTGCTGAACAGCTGCCCTGTAACACTCTGTGGCTAGGCTGGAGGATTTTCACCTGCAAAGCTGGAGAAAGAATAATTTTTCAGAGATTCCAGGCAAGCTACAGGGTCCAGAAGTCAGAGAGCTTGGTGTCAGGGATCAAAATTCTAGCCCTAACATAGCCATAAGCTCACAGGCACTGGTTCCGTTTGTCTGATGATTTCCTTATGGCCAGAATTTGTACTACAGAGTTTCCATTCTGAACCTTTACGCAACAAAAGTGCAAAGAAAGTCATCTACAGGTGTAAAAAAAAAAAATGATCTTTTTAGTATCCAAATTTCTTACTCCCTTGTTGTTGGAGTATATATATTACAATAAAACAATGATATGAGTTAATTCCTAGAGCTGGGCGCGGTGGTGCTTGCCTGTAGTCCCAGCTACTCGGGAGGCTGAGGTGGGAGGATCACTTGAGCCCAGGAGTTCTGGGCTGCAGTGTGCTATGCTGATCAGGTGTCCACACTAAGTTCGGCATCAATATGGTGACCTCCCGGGAGTGGGGGACCACCAGGTTGCCTAAGGAGGGGTGAATCAGCCCAGGTTGGAAACGGAGCAGGTCAAAACTCCAGTGCTGATCAGCAGTGGGATCGTGCCTGTGAATAGCCGCTGCACTCCAGCCTGGGCAACACAGTGAGACCCGGTCTCTAAAAAAAAAAACAAGAAAGAAAAGAAAGAAAGAGAGAAAGAGAGAGAAAGAAAGAAAGAGGGAAAGAAAGAAAGAAAGAAAGTTCTTAGCCACCCAACCTCAAACTTTAGAATTCATCAATTCCCAAGGAATGTCATCAAATGCAGATTCCCAGGCCCTGCCCCAAATATTCTGATTCAGCTTTCTCATAATCTTTTTTAAATAAAAGTAAAAGGTACAAGGGATTTTCTAATAATAATGTAAGAGCAGAGAAAGGCAAAAATAAAAATGGTTAAAATCAAATAGTTCCTTTCTTACATGAAAGAAGTTTGGAAGAGTTAACATAGAGCTAGTAAGTGGTTTCAAGGAGTCATCAGAAACCCAGCTTCCTTCTAATTCATTGCTCTTCTCTCCTCCAAGTGTCATTTCTCCCTCATGATCCAAGATGGCTGATCAAGCTCCAGCCATCATGTCTGCATTCCAAACCAAAGGACAGAGGAAAAGATGAAAAAGGACAGAACTTTTCTTTGAGGAAACATTTCAGAAGACATACGCATTACTTCCATTCTTGGCCTGTTGGTCATAACTTGGTCACACGGCCATACCTGGTAGCAAAAGAGATTGGAAAGTATGGTCTTTATTCTAGACTCCCAAGTACTTAGTTAAAAATCAGGGTCTATTAATAAAAAAGAAGGGGGAGTTGGTTATTTAGGGGTGAAGTACTGAGGGCCAGTGAGGTTTGGTGACATACTGGAGATTGTATGCCACCAGTCAATCCTCGTTTTGCAGCTGAGGAAACTGAGGCCCAAGGAAAGGCCTTGTCTAAAATAATCCAGATTTTTTTGTCCAGGTATATTGACTCAGAATTCTGTCCCGTGCCCAGTGGTCCTTGAATTTTATTATGCGTCAGAATCATCTAAAGAACTAGTTAAACCAGACTAGAATTTCTCATTCAATAGGTATGGGTGGAGCTAAGAATTTGCATTTCTAGCAAGTTTCCAGGCTATGCTGATGGTTTGGTGAACACACTCAGAACCAGTGGTCTACAGTACTATCTGGGTTTAACAAGAGGCCATCAATTCAATGTGGCCGACTGCACCCATCACCCTCCCTCCAGCCTTAGCCCTCCTCCCATTTTCTCTAGCTCATTTAATGATGCCATGATTCATTCTTTCGGTCACCTAAGCCAAACTTTAAGAGTCATCCCAAACTTCTCCATTTCCCTCTCCATCCTTTTACTGTTGGTCCCCAAGTTTTCCTCCTTTTCCCTCTTTAGCATCTCCTTTTCTCCCTATCTCCTGCTTCGGTTCAGGTCTATTCATTTCTCACCTGAAATTTGTTTCTTTTTGTTGTTTTTTTTTTTTTTTAAGACATTTTCAGGCTTAAGTCCTGGCCTTGTCCACTGAATCTCTGTAAATGGAGAGTCTAATTACATTACTCCATTGCTTAAACACTTTGGGTGGCTCCCTGAGGTACTCAACTGCATTTTTTAAACTTCAGTGTTTTTCATTTCAGCATTGCAGTTTTTTCCATGTAGATGTACCTCCTGCACTATCACCTATGTAATATTTTTCAGCAAGTTGACTTACTTTAAAAAAATTTTTAAAAAGGAAAAAAAATTTTTTAAATTTAAATAAGTATACATTTAAGGAAACTTGATTTACTACCCAAAATGAAAAACAAGGCCAGGCATGGTGGCTCATGCCTATAATCCCAGTACGTTGGGGGGCCAACGTGGGCAGATCACCTGAGGTCGGGAGTTTGAGACCAGCCTGACCAACATGGAGAAACCCCATCTCTACTAAAAACACAAAATTAGCCAGGCATGGTGGTACATGTCTGTAATCCCAGCTACTCAGGAGGTTGAGGCAGAAGAATCACTTGAACCCAAGAGGCAGAGGTTGCAGTGAGCCGAGATTGCACCATTGCACTCCAGCCTGGGCAACGAGAGCAAAACTCCATCTCAAAAAGAAAGAAAAGGAAGGAAGGAAGGAAGGAAGGAAGGAAGGAAGGAAGGAAGGAAGGAAGGAAGGAAGGAAGGAAGGAAGGAAGGAAGGAGAAGATAGAAAGAAAGAGAAAGAAAGAAAAGTATCACTTGCTATAACCAAAAGGTAATTATCAAAATTCTTTCTCTTTGTTGAAAAGGAAGATTAATAAGGTTGGAGAGAGTAAAAACTTCCTAACCTATTTCCCCCCTCCTTTTTTTTTTAACAGACAGGGTCTTTCTCTGTCACCCAGAAAGAGTACAATGGCTCTCTCACCTTGTCTCACTGCAGCCTCTCCTTCCTGGGCTCAAGCCATCCTCTCACCTCAACCTCCTGAGTAGCAGGGACTATAGGTGCACATCACCATGCCCGGCTAGTAACTTCTAAATTTGTGGTGGAGGCAGAGTCTCACCATATTGCTCAGGCTGGTCTCAAACTCCTGGGCTCAAGTGATCCTTCCACCTTGGTCTCCCAAAGTATTGGGATTACAGATGTAATCCCACTGTGCCCAGCACCTAGGCCAATTTTGAAAAATTTTCTTTATGTAATTAGAAGGACTGAAAGAGAATGTGAAGAGAACTAAATGTCTCGTTGTATGATTCAAGATTATTCATTGCCTTGTCTGTGTGCTGCCTCCAGTCATCTCATATATCCCACTGAGAAAGGACCCATTGCCTAGAAAGCACTGCTAAATTCCTTTCATGTGGCATTAGGGCCCTCAACAGCCAGGAACTTGCCTGACATCAGCATCATCTCTCTCTAAGAGCATTGCTCCAAGCACCCTGAAAAACTTGTATTTCCACAAACTTGCAATAAGTCGTGAATGCTATTTGCAGCAAGTAACACAGTGCCTTAAACAATGGGAGGTTACTTCTCACACATCAAGAAGGCTAGAGGTGGGTGGTTGCTGGTGCTGGCAGGCCAGTATGTCAGAGAACTGGGTTGAAATCTCTGGACGTTCTTGGTCTTTCCTCCAAGGTCTTAAGAAATCTGCCACAGTCCCTGTCATCACAAGGCATTCAGAAGCTAGAGGGAAAGGGATGCAAAGAGACTAGAGTTTCTCATCACTGATGTTCCTCTGATCAGATAAGAAAGGCCTTTTCCATTTGCTCACTCCCTGTTATATCTTTTTGGACAGAGCTGGGTCACATTCCTTGATCTAGATCACACATGGACCCACCTTCTCTGATACTAAAGGAGCTTAACCTGAAATGTAAACAAATCAGGACTCAGCTAGCAAAGAGGAGGGAAAGGCTCTGGAGCAATCAACAAGTGTCTAGCATGATCACCATAAAATTGCTGTGGGGCTCACCTGCTTTGTTTGCCCAGGGAGCTCCTATTTAAGCATGCATGGCCTTCTCTGCCATTCTAACAGAAGTGGGTGTCTTCTCCTAGGCTGGCACAGACACTTGGCTGCATAATTGACAATTATGGAATTGACCATTTAGATCCTAGCCACTAGAGTTGCTCCTCCAGGTCAGGGACTCTTAGTTTTCTCTTTGGCGTTGCCTGGGCCCAGCATTGCATCCAGCACATAGTAGGCCTTTAATGAGTGTTTCTTGAAGTAAGGCTGAATTAATTAATTTGTTTCTTCTTCTATGCGAGTCAGAAATGAAGTCCAAATACTAAATATTAGGTTGAATTACAAGCATGCTTTGGAATATTTTACAAACAGTGCTCTCTATTTTATTGCTGTTTTGTGTTGTTTTTGGGGAAAATATAGCAATTTCCTAAAAGCATATGTGAAGTTACTGTTAGCATAAAACTTCTACCACACTGCTGATCTTACAGAAAATCAGTCACTGTAAATCCTGGAGAGTGATTTTATAAACTTAGTAAACCATTTCCATCTTGTGTAAAACACATTATACGTGTAATAGCTTCATTTGGCCAAGTCATCTTAGGTACAGTTCCACGATTGCATTAAGCTAGTTTTTATTGATGTACCCTCAATGTTAAACAGCTTCTTAATGAGGCGAATTGCCTTAAAGCCTTTGGATAGTGCACACTCATGCACACACACACACACACACACACACAAAGTTATCACCAACCAAACAACTGCAGAGGCAGTAATGATATAATATTAATAAGCAATATCGCATACAATTGGATGTGCTAGTTTCTAACGTTGTTGAGTTGATTCTCAGTAATGGGCTTCTTGAAATGACCTAGCCCTCAAAGAAGTAACTTCAGGTTCAGCAGCCCATGTAAAATATAATAAATGCATAAATAATTTAGCAAGGGAAATAGGTAACATTATGTCCACAATTCCGTGCTGCTGTTATTTAAAAGCCTGGCAGCTTGGTAGTTAGAAACCACTATGTCCAGGGGTGTTGTAATTCACCATTTGCTCAGAGTTGAAATGAGACAGAAGAGAGCTCCAGGCCCCTGGCTCATTTTTTATTTAGAGGCAATTTTAAAAAATCCATTCAGCCATTTAAGTTCCAAAAATAGAAAGAGGAAAAAGAAATAAACACACTTCAAAGTTAGAAATTTAGAGACTGCTTGGAGGCTTCATTAGGCAGGGTCTGGAATATATATTTTTAAGCAACATTCTACAAACTTGGAAATGCAAGTTCCAAGTGACAGTGGTGAGAATTGAAATATTAGTTTCATTGTGTGTCTCTGTGTGTGTGTGTATATTTGTGTGTGTTGCTTTTTAACCCATATACGGTGGTTTCTGAGGCAATATTTTTCAAATCCTAGTACTTTGTATATACTTAGATATATAATCTGTATTATTGTGCCACATATCATATTTATTATTCATTCAGCATTGTTGTTTGTGAATGGACTCAATATTTCAGAACTTAAGTAAATAAGTTAAAAGGAAAATTCTGTATTACTAATGTAAATGAAAAATCAATATGATATCCCACAAGAAGTTGCTATTGTTTGTTTTTTCTTAATATACACTGAAATAAATGTATATGGAGTGGAACAAATGTCTAGAAATCAAAATAAGAGACAGTTCCTCTGTGTATTATCCAAAAGAGCTCAAGGACATTTAGGGAAGCACTGACTTCCTGGTTAAGAACACAGACCTTTCAGAGCAGGCAGGATTGGCTCCAGTCCCACCTCTCCCATTTGCCAGCTGAGAGGCTTGTGAGCAGGTCTTTTTTGTCTTTCTGAGCCTCAGATTCTGCATCTGGAAAATGAGGATAAAATTTTTGAGCAGTTAGTTAAAAGGATTGTATGAGGTAAAATGTATAAAACTCTTAGCGCCGCACCTAGCCTACAGCAAATGTCCAAGGACTATCAGCTATGATTATTTTTCATTTGTGATTGGAGAGATGTGGGTCATCATGGAGAACAAAACACCAATGAATTCAGTTCCAGAAAAAACAAAATGTACTAGGTGTCTGTCACATGACAGGCTCTCTGGTAGGCCCTGGGGACATGGAGATAAGTTTCAAAGTAACAGCCATGTAAAGAGATAATGGCATGTAAACAGCCATGTAAAGCGTTATGTGCAGTGCAGTGAGAGCTCTGTGCCCAGGTTAAGATGGAAGGTCAGAGTGGAAGAGCATGATCAAAATCAGCATCGGGGAAGAAAAATGTGTAGATCCATACATCAGGTCTTTCCTGATGGCTTATGGGGACATACATTAGTACTGGAAAGTACCAGCTAAATTCAGTTTCTGCTAGGGAACAAGAAATGCATGAAATTCAAACATATATACAGCCATGGAGACGTATCATTTACTTATGGGCTCAAGTGACATTAATGAGTTGGAGAATATCATTTTCAAAACTAAATGGTGATATTGGTTTGCTTCCTTCCATAGAAGTTACAGACAGGTGGTTCACAGATACTTTTTATTTGGCCTGCAGAGTAATTTATGTTTTTATTCTTATTACCTACTAACATGTAAAAACTATGCAATTTCATAAGAAAACCCAGATTTGTGTCTTTTCTTCAAAAAGTAGAAGATGTGGCCAACTGGATCCATGTTCCTACATATGATAATTGGGGGCTGAAGTTGAGCAGCTGCTGCTGTTGTAAGATGGGGTGTTTGCTCTCCAGTTCACCGTGGTCTCTGGTGTTGACCAAAGGCCCAGGGAATTGGAGCCCCTGCCCTTGGCCTGCTTTAGAGGGTCCACCCTGGCCTTTCCCCATGCTGCAAGAAGTCTGAAGAAAAAATGGATGCCAGCATTGCCTCTTCTAGACCATGCTGCAGGTACCAAGGGACACTGAGTGCCCAGCCCAAATCACCTGAGGCTGCTTCTGAAGCCTGCAGAGACCTCTTTCTTGGTTATTTCACCCAGCACTGCCAGGTTACACACCCTGGGATCCAAGGGGTGGCAATGAAGAGCTGTTTTATCATTATTATTATTATTATTATTTGGTGAGGAATAGAATAATGCTTGGATGTGAAGGCCAGAGTGTCCACCCACCTGCACAAAGCCCCCTGCTATGTGAAATGGAACCAGATATGAGAAGAGAAGAACAGATAGTGTGTTGAAGAGGAAGGACCCTGGACTGGGGACCAGTTTTTCCTAAGTCATCATCTTTAGGCAAGGGAGAATTCTAAATCTGAACTTGGCCTTTCAGGTAGCTATAAAGGTATATTTGTCAAGATAAGAGATTAGAAGTTACTTAAATTTGCTAACTTGATTTAGAACTTGTAAGTATTTAGACATACGGTGGGTAGGCTTCCATATATTCTTTCCCTGGACCTGCAAATATTAGGAAATATTGAGAATGGGCCTGCTAGTGGATTTCACTGCTTTCTCCTTGTTGCCTGGCCCCTGTTGATATTTGAGTTTGTGGCTTTTACTAAATTATGAGCTTCCTGAGGGTGAGAAGAGTACATGACTTGTTTACCACTATATACGTTTCCCCCAGTACAGTCCCTGGGACATCACAGAGTACCCAGTAAATCCTGAATGAGTGACTATCTAATCTGAGGGTTGATATTTTTGACTAGTTCTCTTGGAATTATTTTCTCCTGTCATATATGTGTGAAAATCACAGAGTATTTAAAATTTTCTCCTTAGAAACTTGATTAATTGCTGAACGTTTTTTGGTTATTTCTACTTATGTCTGGGCATGGTGGCTCAAGCCTATAATCCCAGCACTTTGGGAGGCCAAGGCAGGTGAATTGTTTAAGCCCAGGAGTTTGAGACCAGCCTGAGCAACACAGCAAAAAACAGTCTCTACAAAAAATACAAAAATTAGCTGGGCATGGTGGTATGCCTATAGTTCCAGCTACTCAGGTGATTGAGGTGGGAAGATCACTTGCACCCTGGAGGTCAAGGCTACAGTGAGCCATGATGATACCCTTGCACTACAGCCTGAGTGACACAGTGAGACCTTGTCTCCAAAAAATAGAAAATGAATAAAAAATGAATTTACGTTCATGGTAAAATAATCAGAAAAGTTTAAAAAAATAAAAAGAAGAAAAGAAATTTGTGTAGCATCCCAACCCCACTGGAGCAACCATTATTAACATTTTGATATATTTATTTCCAGTCTTTTTTCATACATTTCTTTTCATACTTGAGATTCTACCCAGAGATTTATGACAATACAATCACCATATTCCAATTATGTGAGTGGCTTTCTTGCCACTGTTTATCATTCCCTGTGATGCATTTTAAAAAATAAATTGCACAAAAAGCTTCTAGATTTCAGGAAGAAATATTGAAGCAAGAAGTGCTATAAACACTTTCCAGAGAGGTGAATGTGGTTCTCAATTTTTGTACGTATGAGAGTTTGTGATTCACTTTACTCACTAAGTGTTTATCATTCTTATTGAGATCATGGTCACAATGAAGGGTCAATTATTAGCCATCTAATGTTTTTGCAGCCTTTTTCTGTTAAGCTCTCTGTTTAAAAAGCTGCATACACTTGGTCTCTTCTCTTTAGAAACCAACAGACTGCCATTTGTGCACATTTGTCATTCAGTCAGTGGTCCACATTTATCAGTTGACACCCGAATGCTGCACCATTGAAAGCCCAAGACTGGCCATTTTAACAGGGTAGAGAAGATTAAATTCCAAATTGCAATAAGCATGACAAACCAATAAATAAGGGTGCCATGGGGACACTGAAGAGAGGTTGCTTTGCACAGCTTGCCTCTAGGGAGGGCTTCCAAGAAGAGGAGACATGTGAGCTCTATTGGGAAAGATGAGCAGGGTCTTGGCAGGTGCTGAAGGGAATCAGGTGTCAGGTTGGGGCTATGAAAGGGTGGGACTGGGTGAAGGAGAAAGTGCCTAACCCACATTCATTGACTGTGTACTACAGGTAAGTGGCCACATGGGCCTGGAGCAGATGGAGATGGAGGGAATGAATGAAGACATGAAAAGACCTTTGGGTGACATCCTACATAATAGAACACTTCAGGACTACATCCTTGATAATTAAGCCCAAATTCAAGGCATTCTAGAATATTCCTAATAAAAGTAATATAAAATGTCCTATATAATTTGGCATCTATTGTTTTTTTTTTTTTAGATGGAATTTCGCTCTGTTACCCGGGCTGGAGTGCAGTGGCGTGATCTCAGCTCACTGCAATCTCCTCCTCCTGGGTTCAAGTGATCATCTTGCCTCAGCCTCCTGGGTAGCTGAGATTACAGGTGCATGCCACCATGCCTGGCTAATTTTTGTATTTTTAGGAGAGATGGGGTTTCACCGTGTTGGCCAGCCTGGTCTTGAACTCCTGACCTCAAGTAATCAGCATGCCTTGGCTTCCCAAAGTACTGGGATTACAGATGTGAGCCACCACACCCAGCCTAATTTGGCATCTATTAAAATTAAAAGTGT
Organism: Callithrix jacchus; assembly: GCF_049354715.1. Classification (NCBI taxonomy): domain Eukaryota; kingdom Metazoa; phylum Chordata; class Mammalia; order Primates; family Cebidae; genus Callithrix; species Callithrix jacchus. Next base: position 66,283,594 of record NC_133503.1, on the reverse strand, counting down.
GCACATCCCATGACTCAGAAATTCTACCACTTGGTTTCAAGTAGAGAAAAAACTTGTTCAAATCGCTTGTATAGAAGGGTATATATGGTATCACTATTCATAAACATGAAAATATTGGAGAAATCTAAATTTGTAGGCTTTAATGTATCCCATGCAAACATATGGAAAGTTAGAGTGAAGTAGATTTATATACACAAAGGAAGAGCTCCAAGACAGACAGCTAAAGGTCATAAACAAGTCACATAATACATACGTGACATTATTTATGTAAAAAATTCACACACAAAAATATGTTTTCTACGGTTATAGAAATATGCAAGTCTTTAATGCTCTATAGGTAATATAATTTTATATAAGAACACGGATAACTAAATAAATGCATTGTTAGAGGATTTTTGTTAAGCCGAAGACTGTGGCTACCTCAGGGATTGGAGGGAGTGGTTAAAAGACTTAGGCTTTACTTTCTTAGATTTTGTACAAGGAGCGTATATTCCTGTGAATTAGTTGTGCAATTAAAGACTAATTAAAACAGTGAAAGTGTTCTAACTTTCAGGTTAAGCAGTACCACCGATTTGGAAATTAATTGAGCAACATGAAACAAAATACTCTCAAATGTTCCTACCCTGTGGTGCATTAGTTTTCCTTTTAGGCCTCCATGCAAAGGAGATAACCCCAGATAGTTGCAAAGATTGTCACAGAAAGATGTTCAATGCAGTATTATTTATAATGGTGAAAAAAAGGAACCATTTGAAATGTTCAATAATGGGTGAAAGCTTAGCTAGTAAGTTTACATATTACAATGCTGGGTAGCACTAAAAGTTTCTGTAGAAGAATTTTTATTAACTTGTAAAAAAGTTAACAAAATTATATTAAGTATGAATATAAAAATATGAAGGCAGTATGATCTCCAATATGATATAAGTACAAATGTCCATGGGTCATGGGAAGGGATCCAGGAGACCCATTTGACTAGGTCTCACATTCACTGATTTAGACTTTGGAAGGGACCTGTAAATGCAGTTATGCAATAATCACAGGAACACTCTAAATACTGTTACACATAGTCACAGATAAACTGTTGTAAGAGTCACATGATAAATGGCAAGATTATATCTGTGTACAATATATCAAGAGTACGCACATTTAACAGCACATTCAAACCATTTAACAGCACAATGGTTTTCATCTCGCTTTAGTATTGCTTCATACCCAGAGTTTCAGAAATAGAGGAGAACCCAGGTCACTCTCCCTCTTGGAGAAGACCTGTTCTGCTGCAGGCACAAGGGGCCAGAAGCAAACGCCCCAAATGTCAGTGTGCATGCAGGTAGTTTCTTGCCAGTGGGATTATAGATTTACTTTTAATGGACAGTTTTGTGCTTTTTCTAAATCTTCTACAATGAGCATATGTATTTCTTTCAGAATGTAAAAAGAGCCTCTATAGTGAAAAACAAACAAACAAACAACAGAAGAAGAAATGTCCTCCTTTAAAACACAAAAGCAGTGCTTCGCTCTAGAATGTGCCACCTCAGGCTGTGTCCGAGTGGAGACCTCAGCAGGCTGGCACCAGGGTTGGACAGAAAGAATACAGCTGGACCCTGCTTCAGTGTGTCACAGAAAGGCCAGCGGTGACTCCTGCCCCCACTCTGCCCCACGCTGCTCTTCTAGGTGAGGCCCGAGGGGCAAGATGATTCAGGTTCAAAGCCAGGCCAGATGTTTGCAGGGGGTGGGGAGATAACCCAGACTCCTCACAGGCTGGGTGAACCTGAGGTCCTGGCTCGGTGGCTCTAAACCAGCATGTGTGACAGCTCAGAGGCGAGGAAGAACCACACATTTAAAGGAGCAAATGGGATAACCAGGTTAGGCTGATAAATAAATCCCTTTATCAAGGGACTTCAGAACAGAGGACTTATTTGCATGGTAGACAAGCTGCACATGGATGATGGGCGCAATAGAGTGAAAAGACACAAGAATCACTAGATTATGGTGGAGTCTCTTATTAATGGAGTTGGGCCTCTGGGAGCACGTGCGTACGTGTGTGTGTGTGTGTGTGTGTCTGTGTGTGTGTGTGTGTGTGTGTGTGTTATAACCCCTTCCCACCACCACTCTCTGCCCCCACCCCCATGCTTTTTCTTCCCACTAACAAAGCGGGTGTAACTGGTTCTATCAGCAGAACAAACACAAGGCCTTTGGTTTTTCTCCTTGTGAGGAAATCATTCCTGCCTCCTCACTGGAGAAGCACAAGCACTGATGGGTCAGGGAGCAAACTGAGTTTCTAGTGCTGAGCAGCTGGGGCCGGGAGACAGAACCCTCATTAGAGGAAGCTGCTGCTATTTCCAGGCTGTCTCTATTCAGTGAAAGCAGGTCATTACAAACACAGCACGTTTTTGCATATTAACCAAATTAAAATAATAATATGTTCTCTCCTTTCATGTGCTATACTGATAAATCCCAATTTATGAATGAAACATGCTGATTAGTTAGTTAAAAAATAATTAGTCCCAGAATGTGCCTCTAAGTTGGAGACTTAATGAATGCACACAAATACATTCTTCTAAGTCCTCAGCAGATTAGTCTTTTAAAGGAAAATATTCATAAGATGCATTCATGAGAGACAAATGATGAAGTAGCCTGATTTTATTTTTCTTTCTTTCTTTCTCCCTGGGTGGGATAATATTTGGATGTTATTTAGTGCCTCGTCAGGCTGAGTCACCTTAGAAATACGGTGAGGGCCCAAGCAATGGCCCTCATACTTGATTAGGTTCTGATATTCTGATGTCAAGAGAAAGGTCTCAGCTCGGCAGCTCCTTCTTGCCCTGGAGAGAATTTTCCAGCTCCATTATGGAGCCTTCATATCTAGGGGCCAAAAATTAATTACAGAAAGACCAGGGTGGTGGAAAGCCAAGGGATGGCATCCACAGCCCCAGAGTGGGGTCAGTTTGGTCTTCATCATATTCCCATAGCTGAGGAAACCACATGGTTTCGGATAAAATCTGGCTGCATTGTCTCTGAGACTCAGAAGACACTGGCACTCCAAGGACAAAAGGGCACAAAGATGGCTGCCAAGGCAGGGGTCTTTAACCCACTGACCAACTGGCCATTCCTAACCTGGAGGCTGCCCTGGGCATAATTGCACCTTATTGGGGCCAATACATTCCAAAGACAACATGGGCTGCATTGATATTGTAAAAATCACCTTGAAAAATTTTTTGTCTATAGATGTGCATGATATAGGAAGAGTGATTGTTTAATGTCCATGGTTGGACCAGATAGATCACTGTTTCTTTGATTGAGCCCAAGTAAAGTAGTGGGCTTGTATTTAGGAACCTTGTTGTTTGGAAATCATGTGGGCACCTAGATACATTGGCTATGAGAGGCCCAAAGAAACAGAGAGGAGTGAAGGTAATGTTTTAGATTCAGGCTCTGCCCCACATTTACTCTATGGCACAGGTCATGATGAGAAGAATGGCTTATGTTCTTAAAAGTTCCTTTCCCACTGCCCCGCAAATGCGTCTAGTGAAATTCACATAAGTTAAATGGCCCTACTGTCCTCTAGGATTTGGGATAAGAGAATGAGATTTGGGGTCAGAAAGACCCAGCTGTACAAACTGTTACCTTATTTCTCTGAGTTTCAACGTGCATATCTGTAACTCTGGGGTAATACTAATATCTATCTAACACTTCTCTGTGCCAGAGACTGCTCTAGGTTCTTCACTTGCCTAACATAGACAATTTATCTAGCTCTGATGGGAAGGATGGAATAGTATAATCTGTATAAAGGCCTGGCACATCTCAGACTTCAATAAATCTTATTGCTTTCCTGCTGCTCTTCAGTGTCACTCTGTATGCTTCCCTACCACACTTTCTCCACTTCATTCATTCACTCATTATTCTTTTATTAATTCAACAGATATCTACTGACCACACTGGGCCTCTGATGGATCAGAGATGGAGAGGTCCTGATAGTTCCCCTAATGGGCTTTCTCTCCTGCCTCTCTGCCTTTACTGTTCCCTCGGTCTGAAACTGCCACATCTCAATCATGTCTGCCTCACAAACATGCCCTTTACAACTCAGCTCAGTCTTCGCCTCCTCCATGAAGCTTTCTCTTATTCTACCGTGAGCTGATAGTCACCCAATTCCATGTAAAGGCTGGAGTCCATTCTGATGGGTCAGGCAGTCATTCTATCTGATCAGTCAGTACCAATGGTAACATGTTGTGAAAATCCCCAGTGATCCCACCTGCCCCCTCCCCACTCTATGTATGGTTCCTTTGCTCTATTATTCTGTATTTTCTTTTCTTTTTTCTTTCTTTGAGACAGAGTCTCGCTCTGTCACCCAGGCTGGAGTGAAATGATGCAATCTCCGCCCACTGCAACCTCTGCCTCTGGGGTTCAAGTGATTCTCCTGCCTCATCCTCCCAAGTAGCTGGGATTACAGGTGCCCGCCACCACGCTTGGCTAATTTTTGTATTTTTAGTAGAGGCATGGTTTCATCATGTTGATCAGGCTAGTCTCGAATTCCTGATTACTCAGGTGATCCACCCACCTTGGCCTCCCAAAGTGCTGAGATTATAAGCATGAGCCACCACGCCCAGCCCTGTTCTGTATTTTCATTGTTGGCTTTTCTTGTCTGTCTCCCCTACCTGACTATAGGTCCCTGAAGGCAAGTTTGAATAGCTCATTTCTGTAGCTACCAGGGCTGGCCACTGAAAGGTACCAATTACAGTGAAAAGGGGAAAGGGAGAAGATGGGTGGAAAATGAGACACATGGGGGAGAGGGAGCTAGGGTATTTTCAGCCCACGAAGAAGTGGCCACAGGCTTTAAATCTGTCTTTATAGACACCCCCCACCCAGCCATCTGCCCCCAAAACTTTGGCACAACAAATCTCTGCCTTTTCTATTAAAAATTCTGCTCATATGAAAATTGTATATACGTGTTGAGTATTATCTGGGCTTTGCATTTAGAAAAGAAAAAAAAAATCTTTTGCTCTTGCCTGTGTCTGTTTCTTTGTCTGGCCCTTTGAGGCTCTGGTCTGTGAGTGTCTGTGCCAGTGTGCATGGTTGAGAATGGATGCTTTATGTGCAAAGGAAACACGGCTTTTCTTTGGCTGGTTCTCTGAACCCAGCTGCCAGTCACAAGGCTGGCGGCCGCGCTCTGCTTCAAGGAAGTCTCACGTTTGTATTTTAGCTCTGTATTGAGGAAGCCACTGCCTTTCCAGAGAGGCTCCTGGGATATCCCCTGAATCCGAAGTGCCTGGGGGCCATGGAAGGCTCAGGGCCCAAGTGCCAGGCCTCACAGAGTAAGGGCACAGGGTCCTTTTATGTCTTTCCCCTTGGGAGGCTATATGTGGCAGTGAAAAGGAGTCAGGTAGATGTGGGTGCAAATCTGACTCTATGTTACCAGATGTGTGATCCTGGACAAGCTCCGCGACCTCTCTGTGCCTCAGTTTCCTCATTTGAATAATGGAGAGAGCAGAATTGCCACCAAAATAGAGCTGCAGTACAGAATAGGTAAGATGATGTACATGATCACATTTTGGGCTCTGAAAGGTTAAGTGCACATGTTGATTTTTTATTAATGTAACAGGTGGTTAAAATTGAAGTTTTAGCTGAGGCATCAAGATATGACAGCTGCTGCAAGCCACAGGTGGGCTGAGGCCAGCCCAAGAGTGCAGGATTTACAAAAGTAAAATACAAAAACCAGTTTCACATTTCTCAAAGTTTGCCACCTCTTTGAAAGACAGAAAAGGGTTGGGTGGTGGAAACGTAGGACAGATTTTGTGAAGACTTCCGTGGAAAAGGAGTTTGTACCTTCACCCTTAGCCCTAGTTCATAGGACTCCCAGAGAGCTTGTTTTGTGTGCCTTGCAGCTGGGGGGACTGTGGTGGGCTGGGGTCTGACTCATGCTTAAGGAAGCTGCAGTTGCTGCTGGCAGCAGCGGGAGAAGGAAGTAGGGACATGGCCTACAATGGTTGGGCAGAGGTAGATGAGGCGGAGGGCAGGGGAAAGGGGTATTACTTTCCTAGTAGAATGTCAGCCTGGGGTCATTGTGAAAGGGATCCTGTCCAGCAGAAGTACCTGGAGAGGCCAAGAGGGGGAATAGGGAGTTACTGGGCAAGCAACAAGCTCACCTGCATCGAGGGAGCTGTAATCATTGGTGGGGCAGCAGGGCTGTCCCCAAATAACCTATAGAGCATCCAGGAGGGAAACTGTCAACTTAAAACATCTATCAGACTCAGAGAAGACAAAGCCAGCCTTTAATAGCACCAACCAATTAAGAACTTCCCTATCCCCTTTACCTCCCTTCCCTATCCCCACGTGATTCTTGGAAGGACCAGAAAACAGGTTAGCAAGCTAGTAGAGGAGCAGAAAAGCCAGACTCACAGGTTTCTGCTGGCAGCAGGCCTTAGGGAAAAGAGCAAAGAAAATGCAAATAATGAATTGAAGAAATGTCCCTGATTTAAAGCAACCACAGGATGTTTTATTACTTAAGATTGATTAGAAAACTCAAGGATCTGTCCATATTTTCACGTTGGGGCAAGGAATGTACTGAACACAATGAAGAGTTTTAAAGAGAAATGGAAGACAAAAATAAAGTTGCTTTTATGAGTCCTGTCTATCCAATGTATTGGATACATTATTATTATCTAGCACTAACCATGTGCTAAACACTGTACAAAGCACTTTATATATTCAAAACACACCATGGAGATGGATGGTATTATAAATTTTTTTTGCAAAGGAAGAAATTGAGAAGGGTTAGACAACCTGAGTTGAGTTTCAGGGAGTGTGGGCAGGAGCCAGGATTGGGGGCCAGGCAGTGAGGTCCCAGAACTGGCCACCCTATCACTTTCCCTCTGTGGTGTCTCAGTTAACGGATCAGGCAAGGCATTTGGGAGGGGAAGGACTAAAGTTGTCCCACATGCCTCCAAGTGAACTAAGCTAAAAATATTTCAGGAGTTCATGGGACTTTTCGCCAATCCTTTTGGGAAAGGATTTCATGAAAATGTGCTGTTTGGGTTAGAATGACTTGGTTTTAAATATGAAGACCCACTCCAGCTAGCTTAAGGAAAAAGAACAATATCATAAGGATACTGGGATGTATTCTGGAAGACTGTCATCATTATCTCTGCCTTCATCCTTCTCCTCCTTCTTTTGCCACTTTACACCCTGAAGTCCATTTTGCAGAACAGGATGGCCCCAGCTTCCCAGTTAAGGGAACTTCAGTTCCAGTTCGAGGGACACCAGTTGGCTGACTCCTGACTTGAAGTGTAGAGCATGATTCAGTTAAATATATACTGAGCACCTACTAGGGGCTGGGTTTTATTTTAGGCATTTAAGATATAGCAGTGCACAAAATAGATAAAAGGAGTGGGAGGAAAAAACACCAAAACAAGAAAGTGCTGCCCTCGAGGTGTTTAGAGGCTAGTGTTCCCACTGGAAGAGTGGGGCTCTGATTTGTCTTTCTTGGTCAGCTGACCTCTTCTCCCCACTCAATAATGTGCCCAGGGGCGGTGCCACAGGGTACCACGGAGGTGGCTGCAGGCCTGTATCTGGGGCTGAGCTGTAATTGGAGTCCCAGGCTGCTAATCCTAAAGCCATCGGTTAGAGCCAGAAGACTTCATGTGCAGTCCAGTTGGTCCTAGCAAGCCTTCAGCCCCTGCACAGTGGTTGTGACCGGCTGCTAGAGCCTATTGATATTCTCTCTTGGGTGGGCCCCCACTCAATAGCCTTGCCCCAGTGTCTTTCATACTGGGATTGACACACAATTTTTTGTCTCACCCCCTTTTGTGTTGGATGAAGCTAAACCTTATTTTGCCAGTTACTTTTAGCTCGTTTTTCCTTCCTGAGTGAGCCTTTTATTTTATTATTATTATTATTTTGAGATGGAGTCTTGCTCTATCGCCAGACTGGAGTGCAGTGGTGCAATCTCGGCTCACTGCAACCTCCACCTCCTGGATTCAAGCAATTCTTTTGCCTCAGCCTCCTGAGTAGCTGGGACCACAGGCACATGCCACCATGCCCGGCTATTTTTTGTATTTTTAGTAGAGACAGGGTTTCACCATGTTGGCCACGATGGTCTAGATCTCTTGACCTCGTGATCTGCCCTCCTTGGCCTCCCAAAGTGCTGGGATTACAGGCGTGAGCCACCGCGCCCGGCCCTGAGTGAGCCTTTTAAAGGAGGAAATGGGGAAGTCTCCCCTGGTCAGGTGCCGGCAGCAGCTGAGGTGGAGCCTGGGGGTGATAGATCACACAGAGAGAGGATGGACTATCCCGGAACTGTTGTCCCCCAGATGGTCTCCTCTGAGGCAGTGACACTGCTTTATACAGCTGGGCCTGGCTGCGGGAGCTGGCTGAAAGGGCCTTGTCAGAGTGCCTTCAGCCTTCCTTGTCCTGCTGGCTGGGATTGGCAAGACCTGGACAGCCAGGGTCCTCTCCTGCTCCTGTTTGATGGGCACTGTGATCGGCATTGGTAATGCCAGCTGCTGCTTTTCAATTGGCTGGTTCTGGGCCTCCCTGACTTCCAACCATTTCCACAGAGTTTTTTTTTTTTCCTTTTGTTCCTTTTTTCTTATTTTCTAAAACTTGAGCTACTGCACATTCAGTAATGCAATAGATTACATCAGATGCTGCATTTGCCAGCCTCAGCACTGAGCTATGCTCCTCACAGCTGCAGCAGAGGATGCCAACCTGGTTTATGTTAGGATGGGGTTCACAGTGCAGCATCCCTAGACAGGATTCTGGGGGATCCCTGTTTTGTCAGTTGAGCAGCATGGTATTCTGTCTTTCCTTGGTGGTTAAGAGCATGAAATTCTGAGTGCAGAGCCAAGATTCAATCTTTCCAGGGCCACTTGCTATATGCATGACCCTAGGCAGGTAACTTAAACCTTAGTTCCCCAGTTTCTCATGTAAAATGAGGTTGATAATGGTTTCCTCTCTGCATCATTGTGAGTTGAAATCAGGATAATATATATAAAGTGCTTATCATGGTTCCTGGCACAGAGTGCCCACCCAATACACAGCAGCCATTGTTAATATATTTGTTACACCCCTCCTTGAATTCTGTCCTCCAACATAATCTCCTGCTGGCTGGGATCATCGAGGACCCAGAAAGCCAGGGCCCTCGCCTGCTTCCTGTTTCATGGGCACTGTGATCGGCTTTAGTAATGCCAGCTGCTTCTGGCCATAATGACAGCGTGCTGAAACCAGGCTTTGTAGTCAGACAGATCTGCAACTTTGAGACAATCATGCATACCTCTAGGGTTATGAGAATTAAATGAAATGATGGGTATAATCATAAAACACGTGTATAAGCACTTTACGCATCTTATTTACTTAATCCTCCCAGCAACTATAAGATTAGGTAATATTATTGTGTGTATTTTACACATTGGGAAACTGAGGCATTAACAGGCATGCTAAGTAACTGGTTCAGGCTACTAGTAAGTGAATAAAGGAAGAAGCGGGTAGAGTAAGCATGCCTATTCACTATACCAATTGCCACCCTCTGCCTTACTGCCTAAAGTGCCTGGCACCTAGAAGGGGTTCAAAACATGTGAATTACATTTCTGTACATTGCAGAGGTATAAGTGACAAGGCTACAGGGCAGAGTGGATATTTGGGACAAGAACCATGGGAATCATTAGGGAGTCAGGTCAAGCTAATGATATGATCTAGTAAAGTTGAGAGTACCTACTCTGTGCCAGACATTCTCCTGGAAGACTGGCATTGTATAATTCAAATTAATCCTGAGATCATGATGTGTGATAGATGAATGGGTCCCTTTAGTTAATGTGAATTCTGTCCACACAGATCTCTGAGCTTCCTGGTTTCAGATTATTCCAGAAAATCACTTTTCCTAAGGACTAGAAGAAAAAGTAACTCTTATAGCTGGCCCAAATTGAACCACAAACAGGATGTGCAAAGACTTAGAAGGACAACCTTGTCGTGGCCAAATTTCCAGCCTTATTTTCCACTGGTCCAGAAAAATATATGCACAGTGCAAAGTAGTCTCCAGGCTGAGAAACTGGAGGTGTCAGTCAGGGGCTGGGAGGAAACAGATGGCATGCTCAAATTAGGCAATTTGAGGAACGTTTAATAAAGGAGCTGTTTACAAAGGTGTGGGGAATCCACGAGATACAGCGCAGTTTCCTGGGGCTGGTTAAAGCTGAGTGCTGTCACCTCTCCTAGGCCTGAGGGGACAGGAGACAGAGTGCTGACCTGGACCCTGAGACAGAGAGCCCAGTGTGCAAGACTTGTGGCCTTTGGTCGAAGGACTCAGCCAACCCATAGTGGCCCAGTAAGTGGAGGCAGGGGAATAAATACTCCAACATCACTTTCCATCTCCTACCCCACCCTCTGTTGTTTGAGCTCAACCAGGAACTAGAGAGTAAAGGATCATCGTTGATTCTGGTAACTGAGATCAGCCTCCCAGAATCACAGAGCAGGGTGCAAGAGGCTAGACTGTGAGTCTAGAGAGGCAGAGGGAAGATTTCTGAAACCCCAGTTCTCGACTGGAACCCTAGAAAAACTGTTGTCCCCAGGACTGGAGATTTGAAGAAAAAGTCAAATTTAAGATCCCTGTGATAGTGGCCTGTTTTGGGGATTGTGGAGAGGAGTGGGAGGGCTAAGATTAGGTTTGTGCTGGCTGAGCTGGTAGGCTGACGTGACCTCTAACCCTCTACACCAGGGATGTGAGCTCTTTACCTATTCAAATTGAATTTAGTATTCAACCTACTTTTCTCTGTGGATATACTCTTAAATGCAACAGATAGCCAAAGGGAACTTTCCAAGACCAGGAATGACTCTGATGAAAAATTCTGTCATGTCCTTCAAACCCTGCTTCATTCCTTCTGTGGTGTCTTCCCTGATATTTGTGTATGTCCGTTCCACATACACAAATAAAATGAAAATACGGATCTAAAATGTGGACTCCCCACAGTGGTATGTTTTACTCATCTCCACAGGCCCAGAACCTGACATGAGGCTGGCACATTGTAGAATACCAATAAATATTTGTTAAATCTTTATGTCTCTGTAGTCCTTGGCAGATTCCACTTTAGCCAGCCCTTATTCAACCCCCACTATATTCCAAACACTGTATCAGGCCATTTTCATATGAATTTGCTAATTTAGTATTCCTGACAACCCTGGTTGTATTTTCCTCATTTTTGCGAATGAAGAAACTGAGTCTCAGAGAGATGAAAGAGGCAGACGTGAATTTTAAATGGAGTTCTGTTTCCCTGGTATAATGCTCTTTCCTTTCCTGCTCAGGAGCTGTCCCTTGATTGGCCGCTGAACAGTTACTTTATCCATATGCATGAACCGGCTGCATGAGTGAGCCCAGCGGAGTCTCTGCATGTGTGTGTATGCTTTATGAATCTCTGAACCTATCGATTGATGGTGCTGGCCTGCCCACAGTGCTCGTCCCACTTTGATGGTTGCTGCCAACTACTCATGGATATTCTCCCCTTCAAGTCTATGTTAAACCCATTGTTCAATATGAGATGAGGTCAGATGGATGCTGTGCTGAATTCAGGTCTAAATTGGATGCAGGGGTCTGGCTCCTGCTTGTCCCCATTAATTCAACACACATATTTCATAGAGTTTTCTCTATTGAATAGTAAAACATAAAATTCTCAAGGGTCTACCCTTCCGTTGTTCTAAAATGGAACTGCCAAAATTCTAATTGGCCAATAAAAGGCACCTGCCATAGAAGAGCCCCAAATACACCCCCACTTAGCCAAAAGAGAACAAAAATTAAAAGTTAGTCCTTATTATATAGATTCCATATGTCCTGAGCTTGCATACACACTCTCCATCAATCCTCATAACAGCTCTAAAGTTAGAAGTTATTGTTAGTTGTATTTTTTTTTTTAAATACAGTCTTACTCTGTCACCCAGGCTGGAGTGCAGTGGTGAAATCTCAGCTCACTGCAACCTCTGCCTCCTGGGTTCAAGTGGTTCTCGTGCCTAAGCCTCCCAAGTAGCCGAGATCATAGCCTCCCACCACCACACCCAACTGATTCTTGTATTTCAGTAGAGACGGTGTTTTATCATGTATGCCAGGCTGGTCTCGAACTATGACCTCAGGTGATCCACCTGCCTTGGCATCCCAAAGTGCTAGGATTACAGGCATGAGCCACCATGACTGGCCTTAGTTGTATTTTATAGGTGATGAGCCTGAGGCTTTGGGGCATTGGGGGGCATTTGTCCAAAAGTCACATAGCTTAGAAGTGGCAAAGCCAGAACTCAGGGCAGACCTGAATGTCTGGCTCTTGCCCATGGATTGGACTAGCTGAGGGATACTTTCTACTGCTTCTAAGCCATTGGCCTCAATCACCGGTGGTGTCGTCTCCATTCTTTCTCATCACCTTCTGCCCTATTTTATGAGGATGCAGGGCAGATTCAGATCTAGCCTAGAAAAACATCCTCCCGACTCCTCAGAGAGAGGGAGAGCCACAGAAATGTGTTTCTAGACTGTACTGTAGAAATTAAGGCACTTTCATCAGGCATGGTGGCTCACGTCTGCAATCCCAATGCTTTGTGAGGCCAAGGTGGGGGATCACCAGAGGTCAGAAGTTCGAGACCAGCCTGGCCAACATGGTGAAACCCCATCTCTACTAAAAATACAAAAAGCTGGGTGTGGTGGCCGGCACCTTTAGTCCCAGCTACTCAGGAGGCTAAGGCAGGAAAATGGCTTGAACCCAGGAGGTGGAGGTTGAAGTGAGCCGAGATAGCACCACTACGCTCCAGCCTGGGCAAAAGAGAGACACTCTGTCTCAAAAAAAAAAACCAAGAACTTAAGGTACTTCCCTGCCAAGTGTTTCTCCTTCCTATTAGTCCTCAGGACTCTTTATCTGCCCTTTTGTATGGCCTTGTCACACACTGCCTCACTTATTTCTGCCTATCTTCCTTTATAGGCAGGAACCCATTCAAGGGCAGGGCCTGCATCTGATTCTTCTCCTCTTCCTTCCCACCTGAATTCTCAACGTTCATCAAACGTTTACTGAGCACCAATTATGTGCCAAGCTCCATGTCAGATACTTACACAACTATGACTATGTTTTCTATTTGTGGTAACCCATGTGGAGTAGATTGTAGGATTTCCCCATTTTACAGATGAGGATACTGAGGCTGGAAGGAGTGAAAGAACTTGCCCAAGGCCACAGAGATAGGATCTGATCATAGGACTATTTTGTTCCGCTGTGATGGTCTTTCTGCAACGTCGCAGGTCTTGGGTCTAGTCAGACTCTGCTAAGCAGGTGCTCAGCAAAGGTTTGTTACTAAAAAAGGAAGACAGAAAGGAAGAGAAGGTGACCTATTGACCAAAATTCAAACACAAGAAAATAAAGAGAAGTAATTGAATATTTTAAAGCAGTAAATTGGTGGAAGATTAGAGAAATGGGCTTAGGGTCTAACTTCCTCTCTTCTAAGGTCACAAAAAGAGGGGCACCTACCCAGGATCAGCTAACAAGCAAGGTGGAAGCAGCTGGAGTTTTAGCTGCAGAGTGGGTCTTCCACTGGGCTTTCTGTGGGGATGAAAATACTCAGATGATTATCACAACATAAGGCTGCACTGTGTAACATGTGTACTTTATGTGGAAACATTAATATTCTTTTCAAGGAATGTGTGTAATTTATATACACGGTATATATAAACACCTATATGTGTGGTGAAGTCAGAGAAGTCACTGCCCTTGGTGTTAAATGACCAAGGTTCAAATTTCAGATTAGTTGTTTCCAAGCTGCCCAGTCTTTGGTGAAACCTCTCATCCCTCTTAACCTTAGTTTTCTTGTCTGTAAAATGGGTACGAGCAGATGCCTCACTGCACAGAGGGTTAGTAAGGTGGTGAATATATGCACTGAATAGGGGCTTGGTTCAATGTTGCCCACATCATTTTAATATCTAACTTATGTACTTAAATGCAAAAAGGTAAAATACGCCTCTCTGCTACCAGCTCCACCTCTCCACCTGGGTTATCACCTGCAAGCAGTTCAGAGAGGCAGGGGACACCACAGACTCTGGAGCCGGGCTGCTGCGCCATTTCCAAGCTGTGTGACCTAAGGTGGTAATTTACCTAACCTCCATGAGCCTCAGTTTTTCCACCTGTAAAGTGAGAATAATGATTGGACCTTTATTTTAGAGTTCTTAAGATGAGTTCCAAGGTTCCAGGGTTCCAAGGCTTCTTGGCACATAGCAAGTGTTCAGAAAATGTAAGTTATTACAGTGTTGTTATTATTTTTGTGTGCTGAGTGTTTTCTTGTGGCTGCATTTCAATGGCTGCATTGACCCTGCCCCTATCATCTGGTTCCCCAGCTGCCAAGCCAGGGAACCCAGATCCGCAGGGCAGCGAGGAGAGAGTGTTGTTGTCTTTCAATGATGTTAGGAGAGTTCCTTATCAATAATTGAACAGTTTTTCCCAGAACCCAATCTAGAGCATGCAGTGCCCTGGCTGCAGCAGGGCCTGGCTGGCTGGCGTTCCCGGAAGGCTCTGGGTAGAGGGGGATTGTTATCTTGGTGCGGTCCTGCCTGCTCTGTGGGGGAAGGGATCTCGTTGCTGGTGGCAGGGTTTCTGCTGTAGGGTGAGACTGAAGATTCAAGGCTGGGACAGTGTTCTTAAATCTTCTCCCAGGCCCTCCCCAACAGTCCTGCTCTAGCAGTCCTTAGACTAGCCCTGTTCTTCACTTAGTCTGCTCAAGCCAAGAGCCTGGAAGTCATTCTCAACACTTCCCCTCCCTCACTGCTCACTTTTAAGCTGTTGACAAGTCTGCGTGATTTTGCTTTTAAACATGTCTCAAATCTGCCCCATTCTTCCTTTCTCATTACCACTGTCCTCATCCAGGTGTGTCTGGGCTTCTACAGCACTCCACTGCCTTCCCAGGTCCCCACCCTACAACCCTTCCCCACTCCCCTCTTTCTAAAACACACACACTCACACACACACACACACTCACTCACTCACTCACTCACTCACACACACAGAATAATCTTTCTAAAATGCAAATACAGTCATGTCATCTCCATGCCTAACCCCTTCAATGACTCAGCGTTGCCCTTTGGAAAATATATTCAGCCTTTTTATGTGATCCTCAAGATCTGTTGTCAGCCTCTGTCCAACTTCATCCTGAGCCCTTCTGGTCTTCATTTGTGACCTTCTGGTCACACTGCCCTGTGTCATTCCCTGTCCAGGGTGAGCTACATGTCACCTCTGGGCCCTTGGCCTTCTTGTTCTCCCTGCCGTGACTGTCTCCTATACATCATGCAGTTCTCAGATAATGTCACCTCCTCACAGAAGCTTTTCCTGATCCTCTTGTCTAAAGCAGAGACCACATACCCCACCCTTTTTCCCATCCCAGCCCTTGAATATTTCCACTATGAGATAATCCCAACAAGAATAATCTTGTCAACCTATCAGCTTTCTTATTTATCATCTGTCTCTTGCACTAGAAGGTGAGCCCCTTGGGGACACATAGATCTTGCCTGACTTGCTCATAGCTACATCTCCAGGATATCCAATAGCGCCTGGTATCTGGCAGGTGGGCAGCAAATATTTATTCACTGGGCAAATAAGAGTGGAGAGGTTGTGTGGTAGAGTGGGGTGAATGCTGGGCTCAGTTCCCCACCTGTGTTACCTGTTCCCTGTGTGCAACGAAGCATGTCATCATCATAACCCTCTGAAGCTTGTAGTTGGAGTCAGGAGATCTTGGGTCTAGTCAGACTCTGCCACTCCCCTGTTGTGTGAGCTTGGGCAACTCAACTTATTTCTCTGAGCCTCCTTTCTTCCTCATTCTGTCAAATGAGGATTGTGCTTTCTCCCCACAGAAGAGCTGTCAAGATTCCACAAGATGAAGAATGTGGAATCTATGCACATAGATGGAGTCTGGCACATTTGGGGTCTGCCAAATCCCACCAGCTTCTTGCACTGAGTGGGACAGACAGATCCTATGTTCACCCCACAGAAGCCACAGCCAAAGAGGCTGAAAAGCAAACCACCAGCCAAGAGCCTGGTTAGACAGCACCCCACTTCAAAGGAACCAAGCCAAAGCAACAGCACCCAGAGTGCTTTCTTCCTCCTTTCAGGGAAGGAAGGATCCCTCTAAATTTCACGGTGTTTCCTTTTGGGAAGGGGCTGCCAGGGAGCTCAGAGAGACCTTGGACACTCAACCACAAGTTTTTCTTCAGCAGTGTGAGTGCCCATCATGCCAAGTGGATAGCCTGATGGATTATTTGTGGGATACAATTGGCCTTACAGGGTCCCCCTGCTGAGAGAGCCACAAGGACAATAGGTTAAATGACTTTGAAGTGGCAACATTTGCTTTGTTTGCAAGACTTTATCATAAGATTGGCTGGAAAAGATGATAAAAAAGGATTAGAAAATGCGTAAGATGCTTTGCACCAATGTCAGAGCTGGTGGTGATAAGGAACGTGCCATGTGATCCTGTGCTGTAGAAGCTGGTGAATTTAGGTTTGATGGTCATGAACTCCCAGCTATAAAACACCTTTACTGTTGGGACTCCTACAGGAAAAATTATTTTTGTTATTGTGACTCTAAAGCTCTCTAGTACACACTTACCCATTTTTTGGATCCCATTGAGACAATATATTTTACAACCATGACCTAGAAGTCAGGGTTGCTCTGGCATTAAAGCCGGAAAGGGCCATCAATGCTTAGCAGATATGCTTCTGCCTGCTTGCCAGGGTGCTGCATTTAAAAAATAAATAATGTGAGGTCGGGCACTTAACACAGTGGCTGGTACAGAGTAAGCCCCATAAGCATTAGCTGCTATTACTCCGGCTCCTATTTTATTAGCGGCAATATATATAAGAGCCCTTCGTAGCCTCAGATCCTTTTTTGGATTGAAGTCAGTGGTAAAGAAATTCTAGGAGTCTGGAATGTGTTCATATAGCACAGATGAAGTGAATTTGGTTCCAGTACAGGTGGCCCTTAAACTATCATCCTATATCCATCCAGATGACACCTATTTATCTCTCATTCTTAAAGCTGACCCAGATAAGAAACTTCTGATTGAGCAGAAGGAGGGGACTCACATAAAGTAAGCACCTGTCAGCTACCTCCAAACGCTGTATTGCATTTAAGTCTCCCGGCAATCTGGAGGAGAAGGGCTGGTTTTCCTCAACTTACAGATAGAGAAACTGAGTCTCAGCACAATTTAGTTACTCACAAGAGGACTATAGCTAGAAAGTAGCCAGGCTGACTTGAACTCAAGTCTTTATGCCTCCAAAGGCTGAAATTCTCTACCATCAGGAATGGATTCTCAGGTCTTGGCAACTTCTTTATAAGCCCGTAGCAAGTTTGAACTTGCAAAGTTTGCATTTGTTTAAAAAGTGGGCCAGGCGTGGTGGCCCATGCCTGTAATCCCAGCATTTTGGGAGGCTGAGGTAGGCAGATCACTTGAGGTCAGGAGTTTGAGACCAGCCTGGTTAACATGGCGAAACCCCATCTCTACTAAAAATAGAAAAATTAGCCAGGCCTGGTGGTGCATGCCTATAATCCTAGCTACGTGGGAGGCTGAGGCAGGAGAACTGTTTCAACCTGAAAGGTAGAGGTTGCAGTGAACCAAGATCATGCCATTGCACTCCAGCCTGGGCAACAAGAGTAAAACTCCATCTCAGAGAAAGAGCACAAAATGACACCCTTAGCTGCAATTTATTTTCCAGTGTCCCTTCTCCATTTTAAGGGCAGCCCTGCACCAGGCCTTTCACTTCTATGCCTTAGCTGGTCAGGCTTCTCATCTGTAACCCGACCCACAGTCAAAGCAGAATCCAGTCAGAGTAAGTTATCTGCTGTCAGGGCTGCTTAAATATTTCATGGTGGCCTGGATCGCTCTACTCTGGGGGCAAGCAAGGCAGCTAATGGATCAGCCGCAGGCACCAGATGTCCAGGGGATGGGGATAGATGGGCTGGAGGAGGAAGCCAGCAGACGATAGATGCTCAGGCCAAGCATCTTGTTAAGGATGAAGATGTGTGTTTATAAGGGGTCAAATTTTAAAATGCTGGATTTAGATGGGCTCTCAAACCTGGACTTAGAGGAAAGCTGCTTTAGTGTTTTTATGGCCTTTATATAAGCTCTTCCTTGATCTTCTAAAAAAGGCACAAACACATTCACATATATACACGCCCCCCGCCCCACGAGGAAAATGGCTGAGTGCCTCAATCTGCAGATTGGTAAATTGAGGCTCACAGAATTGAAATAGCTGACAGGTTTGACTCACATGAAGGGAAGGGAGAAGTCACATGGGCTGGACATGGTGGATCATGCCCATAATCTCAACACTTTGGAAAGTAAAGGCAGGAGGATGGACCGAGCCCAGGAGTTCAAGATGAGCCTGGGCAATGCAGGGAGAGGCTCTAGGTCACCTTGGAAGTAACGACAACTTTCAGTTTACTGTGCCTCTACTTAAAAAGAAGTAACAGGTTGTTGGAAAGATCATGGAACTTGGAGAGAGAGGAAAGCTGGGTTCTCTTCCCATGTCTTCCAACTACTGCCTATGGCCAGATCACTTTCCCTGTCTGAGCCTCAATTTCTAACTTCTGAGGAATTCTTGGGATCCATGGTGCCATTGCCATCACAACTTCCTCACCCCACATCCTGCAGAAGATTAGGTGGGGGCTACTGGCAGAGAAACAAGAAGTGTAGCAAAGGGATGATAAGGCCATTCCAATTCTGTGCCCAGGATTTTGGCCTAGAGAACACAGCCATCAATCCTGGGCTGAGAAATGAAGTGCACAGCAGGCAGCTACATGTGTATTTGTTGTCTCTTTTTTAAGAGTTCTCCTACAAAGAGAGAATACTGATGCTTAGGGGGAAATGCCAGGGAGGTGAATCCACCGGATGTTGCATCTGTGAGCTATGGAGCAGGGCCTAGTTAGGGAAACAAGGAGCCTGAATCCTAAGGGAGGTAAACAGTTCTGAAAGGTGGCATCTAGCAAGATATAAAAAGCTTAGGTTTAAAATGCCCAGCTCTCCACTTCTTGATGACTCAGAGATGATTTGTTGAGTGCCTGCTATATGGCAGACACTGAGCTAAGTCCTGGAGTCCTGGAGTAAGACATACATGTCCCTGCTGTCTTGGGGCCTGTGTTCTAGTGTGGGGGAGTCAAGTGCTGTCCCTAAGCAAGACAAGTTTAATGTGTCCCAAGGGCTCTGCGGGAAACAGAACAGAACGGATGGAGTGACTGGCAGGGGCACATCCAACAGGGAGGTGACACAGGTGACCTCTGAGTCGGGCCTGAGGAATGAGGTAGAATAAGCCAGGGGGAGAGGGCTGAGCAGAAAAACAGTGAGCGGAAAGCCCTGAGGCTGCCCATAAACCAGGAGGCCTTCAGCTGAAAGTCACAGAAAACCCGGACGCAGGCGGCTTCTACGATAAGCACATTTTTATCTCACTTGAGCTGGGAGTTCTCAAGTGGAAGGGTGGGAAGTGGGGAGCACAGCGCTGCTGCACCACATCATCAGGACCTGGGTTTCTTCTGTGTCTCTGCCGATCCCAACAGCCCAAGGCTGGGTCACCTCATGGTGCCTGTGGTGCCAGCCACATCTAGACATAACTGTGTCTACTGGAACAAAGAAAACTTTTGTATCTTTTCTAAAAGAGAAGAAGCTTTCCCCAAGAGTCCTCAGCACACTTTTCCTTAGACCACAAGTGACTCACAAGCCCAGCCCTGAACTACACATGTGAGGGAAATGGTATTTTCCATGATTACCCTGGGTATCTAACTGATATGGGGTAAGATAGCCTATCTTGATCAGTGGACACTTCTATCAAACCAGAGTCCTATTGACCAGGAGTGAAGAAGGAAAGAGTGTTAACAAGGCAGCTCACAGGACCCAGTACAAATAGGAACAAGATGGTGGTTAGAGGGAGGAAGAGAGGGCAAATGTAGAAAGAATCAGGTGTCAGCCGGGCACAGTGGCTCACACCTATAATCCCAGCACTTTGGGAGGCCGAGGCAGGTGGATCACCTGAGCTCAGGAGTTCAGGATCAGCCAGCCTGGCCAACATGGTGAAACCCCATCTCTACAAAAATACAAAAATTAGCCAGGCATGATGGCAGGTGCCTGTAATCTCAGCCACTCAGGAGCCTTGAGGTAGGAAAATCGCTTGAACCCGGGAGACCGAGGTTGCAGTGAGCCGAGTTCAAGCCATTGCATTCCAGCCTGGGCGACAGGGTGAGACTCCATCTCAGAAAAAGAAAAAAAGAAAAGAAAGAGTCAGGTTTCCTGGGAGGAGGTGAGGTCAGGGAGGTGGGCAGGGGACCACTGATTTGCTTGTGAACAGTGCATTCCTCATCTGTGAAAAACGAAGCTGATAATAATATATTCCATAAATGTACCAACAGTACATAATAAGGCTCACCACTCTGTAATGTGCCCTCAAGAAAGAATATCAACTGTCAATTAAACTCTGACATGCCATCAATTGTAAAATATACTCTGATTTCTGAGGTGTTAAAATGTGAAAAAACAAAAACAAAAAATGTCTATGGTAAAACCATTGAAATTTGGTGGTACCAACTGAGACAGGGCAAAGTCAGAACTGGAATTTCTCTGCAGGACCCCTCTTTCTGTTCCTCTATCATTGTTTGATTTTTGTGTTTCTGCCAGTATGGTGAAATTGTTTCTGTAGTTTGTTAGAACCATATCTAGAGCGTGGAGCCAAGAGGTTTGACTCACATGATGGGATAGAAAAAGTCACACAGGCTGAGTGCAGTGGTTCGCACTGGTCATCTCAGCACTTTGAGAGGTAGAGGTGAGAGGATCACTTGAGCCCAGGAATTTGAGATCAGCCTGGGCAAAATAAGGAGACCTGCTCTCTACAAAAACAATTAACAATTACCCTGGCTTGGTGGTATGTGCCTGTAGTCCCAGTTACTCATGAGGCTGAGGCAGGAGGATTGTTTGAGCCCAGGCGGTTGAGGCTACAGTGAGCTATGATTGTGCACTACCCTCTAATCTGGGTGATGGAGTGAAACCAAGTCTCATAAAAAAAAAAAAAGAAAAAAAAAGTCACATGATACAGTGTGAAAACAACATAAGTCTGAATTTCTCTTGGGCCACCCAGCTTTGATGGGACTTTGGACAAGGTTCCTACCTTCCCTGAGGCTGTTTCTTCTTCTCGCTCTCCTGGTTGCTGAAGTAGTGTGCAGGAGCCTTCTAGCTCATACTCAACACACAGTAGGGGCCCCATCTGTTCCCTTCCTTGAAACTGGGGAGAGATTGCAATGTATCTCCCCAGAAATAAAAAGAATCTTTGTCTCAACTCTCCTTCAAAACTCCCCTGCCCTAATGAAGCTCCATCTTGCATTTTGTCTTTGAGTCAAGAGTTCCTAGAAATGGACACAACTTTGGAGTACTCTGTGTGGTAGCTGAATCAGCTCTTGCCAATCTATCACGTGTAGCCGGACGTACTTGCTATTTCAGTCACACTCGCTAAGTGCTTCCATCTAAACCTCTTGAGGCTACAAGGTACCAAATGTTTTGAATTAATTGGCTTCTATTTTCCTTTCTGTACATGTGCCTCGGTGCCTTTTTAGGGTGAGATTGACTCACAGAGTCCTTCCTGAATTCTGGCAGCCCTGATTCAACTTGAAGTTAATTATCTCTAATATGCTGTACAATTCCCTCTGTACCTTTTATGACATGGAGTTGAGGCGTAATTTATCCAAGTCTATTATTGGAGAATTTTTTTTTTTTTTTGAAAAAGAGAATGATGTGTATGCCTTGTAAGAAAATCCACTCAGCCCATTAATTGTTTATTCACTGGGTGTTTCTCGAGGGCATTCCTCTTTGCCCAGCATTGTGCTAGGTCTCTTATAATTCATGAGCAAGTGATAGGCATCTCACAACCTAGCAGTCAATATTCTTACTCCCATTTGGCGAGGAAAATAGTTCCGAATGGAGAGTGACTTGCTGTAGTGTTTCTTCTTCATTTGCTCTCTCTGCTTCATCCTCTCTCTGTCCTCCCTTTGTGTTGGGCTCTTGTCCTCTGGGCTTCCTCCCGGGTTCAGCCGACAGAGGCACCAGCAGGAGAAGAGAGAAGGTGAAGTCTTTCTTCCCCATTCCTACCTAGTTAGGTGCCACCTCTCTGCCAGTCATCGGGTCCCTCGATGACTGTAATGCCTGATAGATGCCAATACCATCGTTTCCTCCCTCTGTCCCCTTTCCTCTGGAGATGGTAACAACTCTTCCCTGTTGCTCTTCTCATTTCTGGTTTGCTTCCTCATCCTCTGAGCACCAGTGTGGTCTCTTCCCTTTTTTTTTTTTTCATTTTAGATAGAGATGGGGTTTTGCTCTGTCACCCAGGTTGGAGTGCAACGGTGGGCTCATAGCTCACTGCAGCCTTGAACTCCTGGGTTCATGCCATCCTTCCACCTTAGCATCCAGCGTAGTTGGGATGATGTATGGGAGCCATAGCACCCAGCATGTGATCCTTTCCTGAAAGTCTCTTCACTTGACCCATCTGCAATGAGTGGTATTTCCTCCAGGACCCTGACTGACACAATTAAGACCACGCAGCTTATAGCCAAATGGTGGACCTGGGACTCCATATTCTGTACCAGTCCACTGTCTCTTGAATTCTGCCCTCCTGCCCCAGTTATCTTGAGAACTTGGGATTTTTTTTTTTTTTTGGATAAGGAAAAGGAAGGTGTGTTTCATCTTCAAATGTCTATATTTTTGGTAGGATACTTAGAGGAAATCAGGTTTTTTTAAGAATTTAGTGAGTTCACATGCATTTTGCTCCCAAAACTCAATTCAGATTCATCCAATTGAAATCAAACACCGAGGTCCTTTTGAAAGACTCTTGTCTAGTGGTAGCTTCAGAGGCAACTGCGGGAAGCTGCATCAACCTGCTAGGGCTGCCATAACAAAGTACAACTAACTGGGTGGCTAAAAACAGTGGAAATGTATTCTCCCACTGCTCTGGAGGCCAGAGTTGGAAAATCATGGTGTTACCAGAGCCCTGCTCCTCTGAGACTCTGAGCAGATGCTTCTCTGCCTCTCCTGGCTTCCTGTGGTTTGCTGGCAATTTTTGACGTACTCTCACCTGCAGCCGCATCACTCCAGCCCCTACTTCCGGTGTCCTATGGTGTTCTTCCCTTATATGACTGTGTGTCCCTACTTCCGGTGTCACATGGTGTTCTTCCCTTATGTGACCATGTGTCTGTGTCTCTTCTCTTCTGGGAAGGCACCAGTCATATTGGATTAAGGGCCCACCCTACTCCAGTATGACATCGTCTTAACTAATGACATCTTCAACAGCCCTGCTGTCAAAGGAGGTCACACTCTAAGTTATGGGGGTCAGGGCTTCAACATATCTTTTTGGGTGACACAATTTAACCCCTAACAGAACTATTACTGAAGATGGGATTGGTGTGGGGCAAGGAGGGTCTGATGGCCACTTGGAGACTGGTTTAGCTCCAAGTGATGGTCAGACCCTCCTTGCCACAAGTTAAAAAAAGAAAAAGATTTAAGAAAAGAAAAAGCTCAGGTGCTTTGATAAACATTTAAGAGCGGGCAAACCTTTTTCCTTTTATTTTTTTTGAGATGGAGTCTGGCTCCTTCACTCAGGCTGAAGCGCAGTGGCACAATCTTGACTCACTGCAACCTCCAACTCCAGGGTCCAAGTGATTCTACTACCTCGGCCTCCTGGGATTACAGGCACATGACACCGTGCCAAGCTGATTTTTGTATTTTTAGTAGAGATGGGAGTTCACCATGTTGAGCAGGCTGTTCTCAACATGGTGAACTCCCATCTCTACTAAAAATCATGATCCACCGCCTCAGCCTCCCAAAGTGCTGGGATTACAGGTGTGAGCCACCACATCCAGACCTCTTTTTCTTAATGGCCACAGGTGACATTGTTTTCCAAGCAAAGCCATGTTTATATGAATTTCTCATCTGGAGTGACAAGGACGGGGTGGTGGTGACTTAGAGAAGTGAATGATTGGATAGGTCATCATTTTCATAGAGCTGAGAGGACCTGCAGAGGCATTCAGTGTGTGTATGTATTAGTGGCTGGGTGGTGGGAAGCTGGGGAATGAAGCAGATATTTTTAAAAAAATTACCTTTTCTGTATTCCAAAGCAACATTTCTCAGTCTGCACCAGCCTGTACAATACGCAGGAGGGGGAGACTGCAAGGGTAGAGAGGACAAGCAGACCCGAGGGCAAGGGGAGAATGGGGCATGGAGGAAAAGAGACTTTGGAGAGGTTCTAGAAAATTGCAAGGATTAGTACCTCTTCCTCCCTCTTCCCTCCCTCCCATCCTGCCTTCCTTCCATCTTTTCCTCTTCCAGACTTCCCCTCCCCTTCTTGACTGGTTCCCAGTGCATCCCATATCATGATGTTGCTAAAGAAAGATTAGGAATTACACTGTCTGGAATCTGCAAATTAAATGCTTGAGCCAAACAGAAGTTGGGGCCACCGAGGGGGCATGTGGCAGGGAGGCTGTGAAAGTATATCGAACGCACCATGTCCAGCAATGACAGGAAGTTGCCTGAGCTGTCTCCAGTCTAAGCAGGCATTTAATGAACAAATGCAGAAGTACCCCAAGGATCAGAGAGGAAACTGCCACAGGGGTGGAGAGATGAGAAGCCTAGAGTCCCACTCTGGGTGCTCTTAAGGCTTCATGTTATAGGAAAAATGTGATTTACATCCTTTTTTGTGGCTGTGAATTACATTAATGATCAGCTATGTGCTCACTGAACTCACTGTGACCCGGAAGAAATTGTTTCAACAGTATTTGAATTCCTTATATTTAAATTCTCTATGTCTGTCTGTCTGTCTGTCTGTCTCTCTCTCTCTCTCTCGAGAGAGAGAGAGAGACACGTAAGAGAAATATTCACACAGTGCCAACAAGTACAGAGTAAAGCACACACTTCCCTTCCATCCCTGATTCCCGGTTCCCCAGAGACAACCTCTATTACTCATTTTCTTCAGTTATCTATCATCAAAAAACAAAAAGTCAATGTCTTCTTTGCTTACAGTGTCGTAACTATTCCAAATGAAAGTGCTCTAAAGTAACCCGAGAGGGTCCACCCTCCCCCAGCACCACCAAAATAAAACTTGTTTCTCTGGGGAGTAAGTTTTCCTTCTGGGTCATATCACCTCAAAGTGAAGCAGCAAGGCTAGAACACATGACCAATTAAACCTGGAAATACCCTGTGAGGTGGGTGTAGTTACTCTCATCTGTAGGCATAGTTATCCCCGTTTTACTGATGACGAAACTGAGTTCCAAAGACTAAGCAACTTAACTAAGGTCATAAGAAGGACAAAGTCGGACCATAGGCCTGGTGGGCTCTCTTCAGCGCATTTAGCTGTCTTCTAGTGTTTTCCAAGATATTGGTCTATTTCATGGTCAGTGATTCCCAAATAAATGAATACGTAAAAGATTGAATCAGGCTGGGTGCAGTGGCTTATGCCTGTAATCCCAGCACTTTGGGAGGCCAAGGTGGGTAGATCACTTGAGGTAAGTGTTTGAGACCAGCCTGGCCAACAGGGCAAAACCCTATCTCTACTAAAAAAAAAACAAAAAAATTAGCCAGGCATGGTGGTGCATGTCTGTAGTTCCAGCTACTAGGGAGGCTGAGGCAGGAGAATCGCTTGAACCTGGGAGGCCTAGGTTGCAATGAGCTGAGATCGCATCACTACACTCCAGCTGCCATCTCAAAATAAATAAATAAATTGATCCCCAACAAATTTATATCAAGCATCTATTATGTATCCTACTAGGTGATTTTGGAGGATATACAAGTAAGGGGTAGTGCATATAAAGATGGCTGCACATTTTTGCCTCTCCTTTCCTGAAGGAGTGGAGTCTATTTTGCATCTGAACTGTCCCTCTTGCTTTGCTTTGACCAAAACAATGCAACAGAAGTGCTTCCGTTTAACTCCTAAGGCTGGGCCTTAGGAGATCTGCAGCTTTTATTTTCACACATATGGAATAATCCCTTTTAGAATCCAGCTGCACAGGCCACGTAGAAAGACCACAGGAATAACCGAGAATCTCAGTTGGCAGCCCCAGCTGAGTTCTCACCTGACAGCCAGGATCAACCACCAGTCATGAGAGTGAACTATCTCAGCAGAGTTGAGCCTCTGGCCTCCTGCCAACACCATGAGGATCAGAAGAACTGCCCAGCAGAGCCCAGTCAGCCCTGAGTCATGAGAGATAATACACAATTGGTGTTGTTTTAAGCCACCAAGTTTTGACATGGTTTGTTACACAACAGATGACTGAAACATAAGCACATCCTTTGCCAAACAGTAGCTTATAAACAAAATTCTAGTGATTTGCTGTGCTGCTGTATATCTTTTTTATACACCTCTTTTCTGTTTAAATAGCTGGAGTTCTGACTGCAGTAGGAATCCTGACTGATACAGGAGCCACTGAAAGGCTTTTTTTCTTTTGCTAAGAAATGTCAAGACTAAGTCTGCACCTTAGGAAGACTGACTATGATGTAGAGAATGCTAGAAAATGAAGAAGCTGGAGGCGGGGGAATATTAGGAGGCAGGGAAGTTGGAGGATGAGCATGTTGGAGAGATAATTGAGAATGCAGACTTTGTAAGTCTTGCTGATACTGAGGGTAAGAGAGAGGCAGGTATGAAGGAGGATGTCCCTGACTTGATCAGCTGGGTAGATGGCAGTGTCATTTTCAGAAATAGTAAACCCTAGAGAATGAAGGCCAATATGAGTTTCCTTCTCACATCTCTCCTTAAGGTCCTTCATGGTGTCTCCATTCTTTCAGGATGAAGCTCATCGTCCTCAGTGACTTGCTTCTTACTCCCACAGCCTCATCCACAGCCTTCCTCTTTGGTTCCAGGGACATGTCAGTCTGCACATGCACAATGTTCTCACCTACTTCCAGGCCTTTTCTCCTGCTGTTCCTTTTGTCTGGATTGCCCTTCTCTTCTTTGTTTGGCTGATTCTTATTTCAAGATTCAGTCATCACCTGTTCCAGAAACTTCCCCATCTCAGGATAGGTGCCACTCCTCCAAGACCCGAGAACACCCTATGTTTACCTATGGAGCTGCCCTGATCAAATTCCATGGTCATGAGCCATTTCTCTCATCACTCTCCTGCCAGACTGAAAGTCCCCTGTCTTCAGAGCTGGCACAGAGCTGGGCAGCCAGGGCTTTTCTCATGCACAATCTCACTTCTCAGCTATACTATTATCAGCACTATCTTCTTCTTGTTTTCGCTTCTCCTTTGTAGTGAAGTGCTTCTGGGGCAAAGCCATCCAAATGAATTTCCACATAAACTTAGAGTGGAAGAGGGAGATGATAAGGTTTGGATGTTTATTCCCTCCTGATCTCATGTCGAAATGTAATCTCTAATATTGAAGGTGGGGCCTTGGGGAAGGGGTTTGGGTCCTGGGGCAGATCCCTCATGAACAGATTGGTGTCCTCCCCATAGTAATGAGTTCACATGAGAGCTGCCTGTCTTTGTTTTTTCGAGGCAAGGTCTCACTCAGTCACCCAGGCTGGACTGAAGTGGCATGATCTCAGCTCACTTCAGCCTTGACCTCCTAGGCTCAGGCAATTCTCCCATCTCAGCCTCCCAAGTATCTGGGACCACAGGCGTGCACCACCATGCCTGGCAAATTTAATTTTTTTGTAGACATGAGGTCTCGCTTTGTTACCCTTGCCTGGCTGGTCTCAAACTGCTGGGTTCTAGTAATCATCCCACCTTGGCCTCCCAAAGTGCTGGGATTACAGGCATGAGAGAACTTGTTTAAAAGTGTGTGGCACCTCTATCTCCCTCTTTTACCCCTTCTCTTGACACGTGATATACCTGCTCTCCCTTCATCTTCCACCAGGATTGTAAGTTTCTTGAGGCCTCATCAGAAGTAGATATTGCTTGTTCTGCCTACAGAACTGTGAGCCAAATAAACCTCTTTTCTTTATAAATTACCCAGCCTCAGGTATTTTCTTATCACATTGCAAGTGAACTGACATGGGGGACCAGCATTTCAGAATTGAAAAGATATAGACCCAAAGTTTATACACAACTTCTTCTGATAGTGACTTAAGCTGGAGGACAATTAGTCCCCAGGTGGTGTTTTACAACTACAAGTCTCAGAGGGCATATGGAGACTGGAAAATGTGATATTACATAGAAAAAATTGGGGAGCTTCAGTAGAAGCTAGCTTCTGGGAAGTAAAGCAGCCCAGCTTGTCCTTACCTCATTAATTCCAGACCCTATGTCCAAACTGCCTGCTGGTTCAGGGCCCGCAGATGATACCCAGAGTTGTATGCCCCCAGCCCTGCCTCCTGGAGTCATGTCTCAGACTGCAGAGCAGTGACTGTACAACAGTCCTGTGGAGTCACAGTGCTATTGGCCCTGCAGGAAAATTTAAATTCACTCTGAAAGCTCCTACTGCCTTTCTCTGGAACACTTGGCTGCAGGTTTGGCTAAAGAGGGGAATAGATGCTATTGGACCTTACCATTGGCATTGCAGGCATTGGACACATGGGCATGGGATTAAAGTTCAGGGGCAACATGCCACCTAGGACAAGGCAAGTGAAACAAATAGGTGAACTGGGCCAGGTGTAAGGCCATAGAGAATGGTGGGAAATGAGGAAAATTAGGATGTGCCGCTCCATCCAAAAGGAGCAGGCACCACTCAGCTCCCACAGATTCTTGCCACAAGGTCATGTTGGTCCTGGGTGGCCAG
This sequence comes from Callithrix jacchus, assembly GCF_049354715.1. Classification (NCBI taxonomy): domain Eukaryota; kingdom Metazoa; phylum Chordata; class Mammalia; order Primates; family Cebidae; genus Callithrix; species Callithrix jacchus. The sequence continues at coordinate 66,254,899 of NC_133503.1, read as the reverse complement.
ATCTCCTCATTTGTCTTCAAATGAATTTACAAGTCAGAATTTGTATGTGAAATCTTCCAATATTAAACATGGAACATGAATTTAAAATTTTTTTAAAAAATTTTTACCGAATGAAACACAAGGCCCACGGGTGCTCAGGAGCTGCCCTCTCGTCTACTGACGTCCTGTGCCCCAACTTAGAGTTTGTATCTCAATGTTTGCTACTGCATAATGTCACATAATCTATCTCTTATGCTTTCCTGCATCTGGGTAACTGGTAATTCTGCAGGTGAAGTAAGGTACCAGAAAGATTTTTGGAGTTAGAAAAAATGTGAGCTTGGATCTCAGCTCTGCTAGTTCCTCCTATGTGGTCTTCACTGAGCTTTACTTTCCACATCTGTAAGCCAGGGACAATAATTGTAATAGACACTGTTAGTTGCATGCAAGCAACCATCTCTACCCCCATGCCCTGATCCTTTTATGGTAATAGGAAATAATTTTGCTCAGGCATTGGAGGGGGAGCAGTGAGCTCAGGGGGATGAATTATGCTCAGTTTAAGTCATTGTGGGGACCGTATTCCACTTTGCTAATGATTTGCCTAGGGACAGCCATGAGACCTGGCTTGGAGAATGAGTTGGGAAGGGAAGTCTGCTGAGGAGACTCCTGAGATATATTTTTCTCTGAATAAAAGAGAAAGTCTAAATGAAGAAGAGTCCCCTTTCTGCCATCACCCTGACCTTCCTGTTTTGGACTCTGCTTAAGGTGAGTATGTGATGCTTAAAAGCTGTGGTAGCCATTTTATGACCATGAGGGAAAGGTCAAAAGAATCACAGAGATGCTGGGCTGGAGTGCTGGCCGTGTGAAGCTGCTTCTGGACATTTTGTTGAGAAATGTTAGTGTCTCCATCGTTGAAGCCGCTTTTCTCAAACCTGCTCATGGACCAGGATCATCTGGAGAGCTTGTTTAAGCACGGATTGCTGCCCTCACTCCCCGAGTTTCTTATTCAGTAAGTCTAGGGTGGAGCCCAAGAATGTATATTTCTGACAAGTTTCTGGGTGATGCTGCTGGTGCCAGTGAACCACATTTACTTTGTTTTACTTTTTTGAGACAGTTTCACTCTGTCACCCAGGATGAGTACAGTGGTATGGTCACAGCTCACTGCAGCCTCGATCTCCTGGGCTCAAGTGAGCCTTCTGTCTCAATCTCCTGAGTAGTTGAAACTATAGGCACGCACCACCACACTTGGCTAATTTTTGTTTTTTTTATTTCTTTTGTAGAGACAGGGTCCTGCTGTATCGCCCAGGCTGGTCTCAAACTCCTGGATACAAGCTATCCTCCTACCTCGGCCTCCCTAAATGCTGTGATTATAGGTGTGAGCCACCACTCCTGGCCTGAACCATGTTTTGAGAGATAATTTTTTAAGCCATTGTTAGCTGGATGTCCTATTAGTTGCTGCTGAACACCCCCTGACTGATGTAATGACACTTACCTGAGAGAGGCATGGTGGCCATGAATGGAGATATCACATGTGTCACGCAAAAGCATAGTGTTTATTTGTGTAGACTTTAGCTTAGGGAAGGGAAGTCTGCCTTCTGCCTCTCCTTTTCATCTGAAGGTGCTATTATACATTCAGCTCAGGTCTAACTTGAACCAACAGTCTGAAATGAACCTAGCGAGCTGCTCTCTCTCTCCCTCCACCAAAAAAATTCATGATGCCAATGATAAAGCAATGCAATTGCCACGATGTAACTTCTAGCAGAAGCTCTCACCTCCAGCATGTCTGAGAAATCTCCATGAAAAGCACATTATGGGGCTGGCTTCTACCCTCAGTACAAGATGTCAATTCGCACCATTGGCAAATTTAATCTGTTGAGACACAGCTCTGGTTTCACCAGGTAAGGGCTTGTGATCAAGAATTTAATGTATAAAATTTCCCTGAATAGCTCTGTTCAGAAGCCTCCCATGGGCTTATCTCATAGACTAGATACCTACCTAGTCGTGCCCAGAAACCAACACAAACTATTTACCAACATCTCCCATCCTAGCCAGAGCCTTTGTAAAGCTTCCTGTTCCAGATCTGCCTCTGGGACTCTTGGCCTGCTGCGCCCCTCAGATCATGCTCTTTCTTGTCTTTTTTTCTTTTCACAGATGTCTCCACTCCTACTGCGTAGGAAGCCTGTTCCTATTCACCAAGCCCTCAGCATTCTCCTTTTTCAGGCTATGCTGGTCTTTTCTGCCCAATGTCAAGGGCCTTAAGAAGAGGTAGTGTGTGGGTCGATAGGAAGAGTCTGGCAAAACTACCCTTAAGAGGACGCCAACCCTGTCCCCAGTTCAGCTCTGGTCTTCTCTGGGTTGACTCACAGGTCAAACGGGTATGCTTAGGAAACTTCTCCAGCAGCCAGCCTCATCAGCGTTAATGTGCAGATCATCACCTGGCAATCTTGCTAAAATGTTAATTTTGTCTAAGTGGGGGCCTGCAGTTCTGCAGGTGCTACAGATCTTACTTGTCCACAGATCACACTCATAGTAGCAAAGTTCTAGACCTGCCCTGCCAGACAAAGCAGCCACTCACACAAGTGGCTACTGAGCACCTGAAATGTGACCAGTCCAACTGAGATGTGCTGTCAATGCAGAATACATCCCGGATTTAAAAGATTTACTACAAAATAATTTGTTGTCAGGGGCTGAGGGGAATGGGGAGTGACTGCTGTCAGGTACACAGCTTCGTTTGGAGATGGTGAAATGGTTCTGAAATTAGGTAGTGGTGAAAGTTGTACAACTTTGTGAATATATTAAAATCCATTGCATTGTGCTCTGTTAGCAGGTGAATTTTATGGTTTTTTGTTTGTTTTTGTTTTTCAGACAGAGTCTTGCTCTGTCACACAGGCTGGAGTGGAGTGCCATCTCCACTCACTGTAGCCTCCACCTCCTGGGTTTAAGCGATTCTCATACTTCAGTGTCCTGAGTAGCTGGGATTACAGGTGCACACCAGCATAACCAGCTAATTTTTGTAGTTTTAGCCGAAATGGGGTTTTGCCATGTTGGCTAGGCTGGTCTAAAACTCCTGGTCTCAAGTGATCTACCTGCCTCAGCCTCCCGAGGTGCTGGGATTATAGGCATGAACCACCGCCCCTGGCCTAAAACGGTTTTTTATAAAAGAAAAAAAAATAGTACAAAATAGAGTGTAGCATTTCTAACACCGATTAGATGTTAGTATAATATTTTGGGTGCATTGGGTTACATAAGATATACTGCTAAAATTAATTTCACCTGCCTTTTTTTTGAGACACACAGCGTCTCCTTCTATTGTCCAGGCTGGAATGCAGTGGCATAATCACAGCTCACTGTAACCTCAACCTCCCAGGCTCAAGTGATCCTTCCTCCTCAGCCTCCGAAGTAGCTGGAACTACAGGCTGCACTGTCATACCTGGATAATTTTTCTTTATTTTTTTGTAGACATAGGGTCTTGTTAGGTTGCTAGGTCTGGCTTCAAATTCCTAGGCTCAAGCAATCCTCCTGCTTCAGCTTAGTAGATAGGTTTTAAGGAAGTCAAGTTATAAGCAGGTTTTGACTGTGATACCACTAATCTCTGTGTTATTCAAAGATTAATCATATTTTAAATTACACATGTGGCTTGCATTTTGTGGCTCACATTACATTGCTATTAGACAGCAATGTTTTAGATCATGCTCTATGCAACATTCTGGGGACTAGAATGCCTTGCAAATAGCTATGAGCTTATTTCCAGAAACTGCATGGACTCCTTCCCCAGGTCTGTCCTCCCAAAGGCTGAGCAAGCTGCCCATGTGCAAACCCTGAAGTCTGTTGGTGGCCAAAGGGTAGCTGTTGGTTGGGAGGGGGAGTAGACAATGGGGCTTGGCCATGAGGCTGGGGCACCCTCAGGTGTTTTTGCCTACACACGGCCCATCTCAGTACAGGATACAGACCAAGGTGGGGAGAGAAGTGGGGCAGGGGCTGGGCCTGGGACTGGGGGTGGGCTTTCCAATATCACCACCTGTAGGCCCAAAATGCTGAGGCATCTGAGATTTCTAAATTCAATCTTGGCCTTCCAGATTGTTAGGCAGATATATTTGTCAAGGTATGCGGCTAGAACATATTTTATTTAACAGTTCATTAGCTTGATTTATAACTTTTAATATTTAGACATATAATATGTAAGTCTCTGTGCTCTTGCCCTGGGCAAGTAAAGTAATTACCCATACAGGTTTATAAAAGCCGAGCTACGGGATGTACATGGTGCAATGGGAGCCCAAAGGAAGAACATGCTCTGCCTGGGACAGAGTGGTCTCTGAATAACAATGAAATCTAGGAGAAAGGGTCATGGCTGAGGACCATGACTACCATGGGAAGAAGTCAAACCTATTTTTTTTTTCCTTGGCAGAAGGCAGGAGGAATACCTTGGGCATCTGGCAGCTGGGCTGGGAACACTGGTGAGCCAGCCAGCCTTACCTCCCTGTACTGCTTCACATTTCCAACCATGGGGCATCTGCTGTGCCCCATTCATCTGGTTCTTCAGAGTGAAAAGAAGTTGGATTCAATGCTGAGGGTGCCCAGACTCTAATCTGGGCCTTTCACCAGTCCTGGTACTTTTACACTTCCCAATGGCAGTACCATGGCTGAGATGATCCAGCATCCTGCTGAAGAATTCAGGGTAGACCTCAGTGAGGGACTGCTTGGGTTTGAACTTCAGGTCCCTTTCTCTGGGTCTCAGTTTTCCCATCAGTAAAATGGGTTTGAAAATAATAGTACCATAAGAGGGCTCTTAGGAGATGAACTGAGATAATATTTATAAAGACCACAAAGCACTCTATAAACCCCAGTCCTTACTAATTTTGTTGACAGATGGGACACTGTGGGGTAGAAGATGAGGAACCTGGCTTAAAGACCACACCTAGTTTCAGGACTGAGGTTTCAGCCATGCTCTCCTTCTCTCCAAAGCTTGTGCTCTTTCCTGCTCTCACATGTGAGCATTTCTCAACCACAAAGATAAATTCGTCTTCTCTTTCATGTGGGGTGCCTTCCTTGAGCTGGAGGGAGAAGACTAAAAATAACATTGGGTATAAATTTCACCCAGTGAGAAGGGCTGTGCCTTGGTTGGGCTGGGCATGGAAGGAAAGGCCCAGCTCTCCACTTTTTCCTTGCTTTTTAACCAAAGTCCTTCGGCCTGAAAACACACCTGAGTCTGTGATGAGTTTTGGAAACCACAATTGTGATGACAGAGTGGGAGACCTTGCCAAGGCTCTCTGAGCCTCAACCCTGTCATCCCCACTACAGAACTCCCCTCCTGCCCTCTACTTCTCCTCAGAGTGCGAGAAGGAGCCAAGTGGATGCTTTCTTCAGGACCTCATATGCATGCCCAGACCCAGATCTTCCCAACGCTGGCAGCTGCTCAAATGTCACAATTAGAGACCCTCCCCGACCACCCTACCTAAAGTGGCTTCTTCCACCTCCCCACCCCAACCTGCTCTCCAGCATGGTGCCCCTTTTTTAAGTCTCATGGCACTTAGAGCAATCTGAAATTACCTTGTTCATTTCTGCATCAATCCGTTTCTCCCACCCTACCTCTGCAGCATGGAGCCGGAAGACAGCAGACCCTGTGTATTGCTCACTGCTTGGTCTCCAGAGCCTCCAACATGCCTGATGCCCGTTAGTCCTCAAACACTTTTAGTAAATAAATATATGCCTGGTGAAATGAATGAACAAAGAAATGAAACCTCGGTTCTGGTCCTGACTGTGCCACTAAATTGCTTTACCTCTCTAGGTCTCATTCTTCTCAATGAGAGGGCTGCATTAGGTTAGGAATTTTTTAAGTGTACTTTGTGGGTAACACTGAAGGGTTTAAACAGGAGAGTCATATGGTCACATTTGTATTGAAGACCAAAAGAAAATGACCCTAGAGCTCTGTAGAAAGTGGATTGAAGGTGCCCATTTTGGAGTCCAGGGAGGGGCCGGCAGCTATGACAGACATACAGACCAGAGACAAATGAGTCACCCAGGCTTATCAGGAGGCAGCAGATAAAGCTCACAAACACTCTCAAACTGTCACCAGAAATGCAAGCAGACTCTGGAGTTCTATACAGGGTGGTTGAAGCCTCTCTGTTTCTGTCTCTTCCCCACACACATATCAACACTGGCCACCCCCTCCCTTGCTTCACTGCCACCTGGGGCTTGCCTGATTATGATAGATTAATCAGATAATTATGACAGATTATGAGAATATAACTGATGAGTCTTCTTCTCAGTGACTACTTGTATATATCACTGACTCTTCCATGTGCAGCTTACAACAGGACCTATAATGTTACGTGTGCACAATAACACAATACAGTACTATAATAAACTAGAAAGCTATACATAGAAAACAAATCAAGATTAGGGAAAAATCAATTTAATGGATCAGGACCAGGAAGGAAGTTAGAACATAAACAAACAGACAAAGGATTCTAGCCGTTTATCAAAGTTGAGCCGCATAATTACATTGAGCTTCTCAGTGGCCAGAACAAGAAGGAAAACATGATGAAGCTTGAAATATGAAAAAATATGGTGCTCCATTATTTGTGCCATATAAGGAAAAAGTATACCAATGTTTCAGAAGTAAAACTTTCTTTGGCACCTAAATTCAAAAGAAATGACTTACATTTTTTAAATGTGAAATAATCCTATTTATTTTTAAAAACAAATATACATAGAAAATTTTAAGGAAGTACACCAAATCATTTATTATAATTATTAGGTAGTAGGATGAGACTGTCTGTTAGTGGCATGTTACTTTCTCAGTGATCTTATGAATTTTCTAAATTCTGGAATACCTGGCTATTGAATTATTTTTTATTTTGTATTTTATATATACATATTTAGAGAAAGGGTCTCACTCTACCATTAAGGCTGGAGTGCAATGGCAGGATCAGAGCTTACTGTAGCCTTGAACTCCTGGGCTCAAGCAGTCTTCCTGCTTTAGCTTCACAAATAGCTGGGACTACAGGCACATGTCATTATGCCCAGCTAACTTGATTTCTTTTTTTGTAGAGTCTTGCTATGTTGATGAGGCTGGTCTTGAATTCCTGGCCTCAAGTGATCCTCCTGCCTTGGCCTCCCAAAGACCTGGGATTACAGGTGTGAGCCACTGTGCCTGGCCCAGATGTTGTATTTATAATCAGAAAACTACAATGATTTTTTCACAATTTTTAAAATTGTGGTAAAATATACATAACATAAAATTTTACTACTTTAGCTGTGTTTAAAGATACAGTTTAGGCCATTAAATATATTCATAGCATTGTGCAACCGTCACCACCATCCATGTTCATAATTCTTTTCATTCTGGAAAACTGAAACTATGTACCCATTGAACAACTCCCCACTTCCACCTCCCCCCAGCTCCTGGCAACCACCATTCTGCTTTCTGTCTCCATGATTTTGATACCTCTACGAACCTCATCATGGGTTTTTATAGAGGGAGAAATAAGTGATGTCATGTGAATTTTCCAATTAAAAAAATAGAAACCAGTGGTAATAAAGACATACCCAAGACTGGGTGATTTATAAAGAAAAAGAGGTTTAATTGACTCACAGTTCCAGGGGGCTGGGGAGACCTTACAATCATGGCAGAAGGCAGAGGCAGGTCTTATGGTGGAAGGCAGGTTTTACATGGTGGCAGGCAGAGAGAATGAGAACCAAATGAAAGTGGAGGCCCCTTATAAAACCATCAGATCTCATGATACTTATTCACTACCACGAGAACTGTATGGGGAAACCACCCCCATGATTCATTTATCTCCCACTAGTTCCCTCCCACAACACATGGGAATTATGAGAGCACCATGCAAGATCAGATTTAGGTGAGGACATAGTCAAGCAATGTCAGTGGTATTAATGGTCATTTTATTGGAGGAATAATTTTTTTTATTAAGAAAGGGAGACGAAAGTGAAGGACTGGGCTACTTATATAACAGCAATATGTGTTTGAATTTTGAGGCATAAATTAATTAAGCCAATAATCACGAGTTTAAAATCAAGTCTTCCTTGTAGTAGAACAATGAATAAAAAGAACTACAGTTTACTGACTGTTTAGGAGGGCACCTGGCTAACCATGGACATAGATGCGTGCAGCCCTCCTCCAGCCCTGAGAGGTAGGATTCTTGTCCCATCGAGAGATGGGTTTAACCAGCTCCTGTGCTGTGTTGCAGTTACACAGCTCTTCACACTGGTTGTTCTGACCCCAGATTCCTGGCCCAGCACACGACGAGACTCTTCCTCTCTTGGGACAGCCTGCTAAGTGTACTGAGGATATGAGTAATGGTGGCAAAACCCATTGCATTTCATACCGAACCAAAAAGGAGGAATCTTGCAGGAAATTCCATCCCAGGATACATGAAAAAAAAAAAAAAAAAAGTTCAGATCAATTCAGGAGGAGAAACCAATCAGTTCACTAAGATGTGTCAGATTGCTATAATGTGGTAGCTTTTTATTCAGAAAAAAAAAAAAGGTTGTTACTGTTAGGGGCATATATGCCTTACCTTGCTTGTAGGAGAGAGGACAGACTCACTGATAAGCCCCTGGTAGCCAGGGTGTTCAGCAAGTCCCCCCAGCCCCTGCTTTTTGTTTTTTTGTTTTGTTTTGTTTTGGCACCACAACACTGGCCTCACTAGATGACCAGCACTTAACAGTGAAAAGTGTGGTTGTTGGGAGAAAACAGCCACAGGTTGGTCTATGTCTTCGTTCATGCTTCGATGTATGCATGGATTGTGGAGTTGGAAAGTACTGGGTTCAGGTTCTCATGGCTTTCTCAATAGATTCCTTTGGCAAGCTACTAACCCCCTCTAATAATAACAGTGCTGACCTCATAGGATTATTATGAGGGTGAGGTAAAATGCTGGCCATCAGGAGTTTTGCCCCATGTCTGGCACACAGCAAGTATTTAATAAGTGAGGTGAGGGTTATAATTATTCACTAGCTGAGATTATAGGCCATCCCTCAACCAGCCATTCCGGCCAGGGGATGTCATGCTCTGATTGGGTAGCCCTGGGTCACAGTTGCATCTGAAAAGATGATACTGATGTGTGGACTAGGGGTTGCAGGAAGGCAAGGGTGTGGGCAGGGACTAAGAGATACTGCAGGCATTCAAACAGGAGATGAAACACTTGAAAGAGGGAGCAACTGTGGTGCCAGAGGTGAGGACCAGGTGTTGTGCTTCTGGAAAGCTGTAGGGAGTAAGTCATGAGCTCTCCCCAGCTGCTCCAGTAGGTCTGCTGCTTCTTTTCCATGGGAACAGGGAGGGAGGAAAACGCCAAGTGTTAAAGGTTGAGGAACACATACAATCAGGCTAGCTTTTCTGTATCAGATCAAGCCACCAATATTGCCCTTCTTGGCATCTTGGATTTCTAAGAAAATGCAACCCCACAGAGGGAGGGCATATTGTTAAGCCAGACGTAGGCTCAAGAGCACACTGCCAGCCATGCGAACTGCAGACCACAGTCAGCTCTTTCTGCATGGGGTGCGGGGAACTATCTTCCTCAAGCCTCTACAACCCATCCTGGATTGCAAGCAGGTCCCTGGGTTTCAAAACAGGAAGTAGCCCAATTTGAGTTGCTGTTCTTCCTGGCAGCTTCCCTTCCCAGGAGCTCCTCCTCCAGACAAAGAAAGAGGCAGATGTTTTGCAAAGAGCAAGACAACACTCTTCATGGAGCTCCGGGGCAGGAGACAAGATGTGCAATGACACAGGACAGAGGATCCAGGTAGGGGACAGCATTGGCAGGGCTGAGACATGGCCCAGCACCTCTGTACAAGGCACACCTGAAATTGATACAGCAAGTATCATACAAGATGGAGAGAGATATGACTGGCATTGAGAACTGTCCATGTCACATGCATTGAGGCTATGATATTTTATCTTGAAACCAACTCTCAGTGGCCCTACAGGTGGGTGTTCTGTCTCTCATTTGACAGGCTCTGAGTTACCACAGCCAGGAGTCACACCTCAGTCTGACCCCAAAGGCCCAGACTTTCTTAGTCAACCATCTGGTTGTTTTCCCCTGCGTAATACCTCATGACTCCAGCTGATATTTTTCCCACTGGGTTGGATAAACTGGTGGGAGAGCAATCAGAGACGACTGGCATTCATTGCCAGGAGATAAGAATGGCCTTGTAGCTGTGTATACACATACATGCATGTACTTTGCATATTGCAGCATGTAATGAAAATATTTGGGCTTATCACTATGAGCAGTTCTACCATTTATCATACTGATTCCTCTCTTAAATTAGGACAGTCTAATTTCCTTGAAGGCAGGAAGCACCTCTATCAGGTTCATCTTGTTCACCCAAAGGATGGTACCCCATCAGCATCTCACACATAGCAGTTGTTCATTGTATATTGCTTTAAATGGAAATGAATTGAATTATGTGTTTTATCTGTGCTCCACAGTTCTTTGGAATTTAACATTGATTGCCTCATCAATGTTAAAGAGCTTTTCAAAAGGGAACATTTTCTCTAAACTCTGAAGGGGTTGGTACACATTAGTTTGAAGGAGTGTAAGGCCATGATATTAGGGGTTCAGTACACAGGGGCACGTTTCTCAGCAGGAGACTAAGACACGCATGACTGTGCTGTGTCCGAGACACTCATTGTGCCTCCCAGTTTGACTGTGACAAGCATCTGACCAACACCAGAAGAGCTCCTCAGCTTAAACTAAGGCTTGTCTTGCCAGAAACCAATGTTCCCAGCCATTAATCGATGTCTAGTCCCTACCAGGCTGAGAATAGACCCCTTGCCTGTAAAGACATTCAAGAAAGCTGCCAGTGGCTTCTGGTAATCGTCAGTGTGAGTGGGAAAGGCATAAACTATCAGTGGGTGAGGGAAGAAATGGAACATGAGGGGCCACTGGTTTTGGCTTCATCCAAAGCAGGGTGTAATTTTTCGGAAATAATAAAATAGGAAGAACATAACAAGGTCAATGTCACTTCCTAGTTCATCCTGAGTTAGACTTCAAACAGTCAGTCCTTATTTTGCATCTTTTCTATGGGGCAAGATGTGATTGCAAGTGAGGTACATTGATTAACCCAAAATAACTTTCCCTCAATTTGCTGGATGCCTAGGAATACTCTGGAGACCCTGCTTTTGTTTTGAGTTAGCCATTTGGGAGCTTGGCGCCGATTCCCGTGTAGCGATTCAAACTGAGTGAACCAGAAAAATGTCAGGAACTACACAAGGACATATAGTACAGTTTAATTAGTTTAGAGAGAGGGTGGGATCCCCCCTTCTCCCTAAACATCACTCAAGCAAATTGTTTTTTTTATGGTCTTGTTAAAATAATTTCACGGTTGCAGTTTTGTTCTCATACTACTGAGCAGGACCACGTGGGTTATTAAAAAGGGTAGTCAGCCTGGAGAAAGTGGGTGCATTCTGTTTGCTTTTAAAAAACATAGGAGTTTAATCACCTGGCTTGTGCAATGACATATTAAAGAACCCAATCTTGAATGTCAGTGCAAGGCTGAAGCTCGTATTAATAATGGTGGTTAGCTAGGAAATTCTTCTGCTGACAATAATCAGGAATTTTCCATAGTAACAGTGGCTGCCCACGGGTAGCCAGGCAGTGGGGATTTTCATTCCATCGTGCACATTTTTCTGTTCATTGTGGTACAGAGAACATTACTTACTGGAACATGTGAGCAGAGCTATGTTCTCTGGAAGTGGAAATCTTTTACTGCTCCTCTTTCTTGGAACAATTCCTCAAAAATACTGGAAAACTGTCCTCTTTCAAGGAAGATGAGCCACCTGTTTAAAAATACTGGCCAGTGCGGTTAATTCCAGGCTTCTGCATCTTTCTGGCATTTCTCTCTCTTCTGACATAAATCGTGACAAAGATAAGAAATAAGGCAACCCTTCTACCTTTTGTAGGAACCAGACTCTGATTGCACAGAAATTCCCCTGTTGAAGAAACTTCCATGGCTTCCCATGGCCCATGCGATAATGTTTGGACTTTTTTTACCCTGATATTCAAGGATGTTCATAATCTGGTGACAAAGTTTCTGGCTTCATGTCCCTTTTCTCATCCTACCAGGCTAGACCTCAGTCACCCTAGGGGCTCTTCTGGGCTTCTTTAACATAGGCTCTTCTCTTTACCTTGGAACTTCATTCTCCATGTTCATTGGACAAAATCCTTTTCATCTTTTGAGGCAAAGCTCAAGTGGCACCTCCTGTAGGGAGTCTCCCTGAAAGTCTGTGCAGTAGGGACATTGAGGCTACCTCAACAGCATCTTGTAAAGCTACTGCTGGCTACAGCATTTAGGGATGTGTGTGTGTTTCTGTGTGTGAAAGTGTAGCATAAAACCACCTTCTATGACATCTACGCTTCAGAGAAGATAGTGACTCCCCAGAGTGTTGCTGATCCAAATGAGGTTGACAGCTTCCCCTGGGAGTATATTAGAAGTGCACACTCTCAGGCTTCACCCCAGATCTACTGAATCAGAATCTGCATTTCATCAGATCCCTAGGTGAATCCCCAAGCTTGAGAAGCAAGGGTTTGCAGGGAGCAAACATCATGGGGGTCATCTTGAATTCCTCCATGGGACATGGCTGCATAGCAAAATCAGCAAGGAATGCTTTCAATATCACATATACCTAGGCCTTCCATGATTCAGTAGGTATGGAGTAAGCCCTCTGTATGTTTGTACTTTTAAAGACCACAGGTGATCAAGGTGCACAGCCAGGATAGAGAACCACTGGCTGAGCCTAGTGATCCCTAAACTTGAGTGTTATATTGGAATCACCCAGAAGGCTTGTTAATACAGATTGCTGGGCCCCATCCCTGAGTTTCTGAACCATTCGGTCTGAGGTGGGTCTTTGAATTTGCATTTTTTTTTTTTTGAGACAGAGATTTTTGCTCTTGTCACCCAGGCTGGAGTACAGTGGTGTGATCTCAGCTTGCTGCAACCTCCGCCTCCTGGGTTCAAGAGATTCTCTTACCTTGGCCTCCCAGATAGCTGGGATTACAGGTACTTGCCACCAAGCCTGGCTCATTATTTGTATTTTTAGTAGAGATGGGGTTTCACCATGTTGGTCAGGCTGGTCTTGAACTCCTGACCTCAGGTGATCCACCTGCCTTGGCCTCCCAAAGGGCTAGGATTATGGGCGTGAGCCAACGCATCTGCCAGAATTTGCATTTTTAACAAGCTTCTAGGTGGTGCTTGTGCTGCTGATGTGGGGACCATGCTGCAAGCCATTGACTTAACATATAGTAAATATTTTTGGGATGTGTAAGTGGAAGAAATGATTAGAAAAAAATTAGATTCAAGAAATGTGTAGTGTTTTAGTTATCAATCGCTGCATAATGAGGCATTCCAAAACACAGGGGCTTAAAAAATTAAAGTGTTATTTCTCACAATCTTGCGGTTTGCCTGGGCTTAGCTGGTATGATTCTTTCATTTCATAAGGGGTAACTGAGGGCCCTAATGGAGCTGCCTTCCACTAGAAGCTTGTCTGCAGCTGCAGTGCCGAGTATGGCCTCTGATCTTCAAGGCCTCTTTCCATGTGCGTCTCCTCCTACCCCTTAGCAGTCTGGCTTAAGTTTCTTTAGAGCACACAGTTGGCTTCAAAGTGGGAGAAGGTAGAAGCTGTTGGTCATTTTAAGGCCCAGCCTGGGAAACCTAAAATGTCATTTTTGCCACATTCTATTCGTATAAACCAAGCAAGTCCAAAGGCAACTTTAGATTCAAGGGGAGGGTAAATGGAATTCACCTCTTAATTGGAGGAACAACAAATAATTTGTAGCTCACTGTATTTAGTTTACTGTAGAGGAAAAAGTGAGGGAACTAATGAGAAATACCTAAATTCTACTAATCTGTCACTTGGCCAGATTAGCAATATCTACTGCAGCTGTCTGTTGCTCTCTATGCTGACTCTCCATGGCTGGGAATTCAGAGATGGGCGTCAGCTTTGCTTGGTCTTCCTGCTCTCCTTGTGATCTCTTTTTTTGTGGTGGGGGAGATCCAGCTCTGTTCCATCTATTTTGCCAAAGATGGAAGGGGCTTGGGAGAATTGCCCTGTGGATATTAAACAACACTTCACAGAGAGTTCTATAGGGCTCAGAGGCTGAGGTAGTGAAGATCTCTAATTAGTGCAATAAAACACTGTGATGAATCTCTTTATCCTTGGTCATCAGGTAGGTGGCTTAAAAAAAAAGGTTTAGGAATGAATGAAAAATGGAATGATGCCATCATAAGACCCTACTTACTGCCCATTCAATTAGGAGTTGTTAAAGTAATGATATTATTCTTTAATAACAAATGCTTTACTAGCTGTATTTTTAGTGCAGTCTACAGAGCCCCTTTTCATGGGCATTTTCATGTCTACTGTTTTGCAATCATCTGTCAATGGATATTATCATCCTCATTCTGAAGATGAGGAAACTGAGTTTCTAAAAGTAGAAGTTGCCCAAGGTCATGAAAACCAAGTGGCTGCTGAAATTCAAACCCAGAACTCTAGCCACAAGCCTTTTCCATGACTCTGTTTCAGGAGATTCCTTCCTGGAAGGAATTTAGTTGAACAGCCTGCAGTCATCCTAACAGGTCAGGAGGAACAATATGATGATCTAGATCGATATGACTTAGAGTGTCTGCTCCCACTGGTAGCATCAATATGACGAGAATGCTTCTTAGAAATGCTAGATCTCAGGTTCCAACCCAATCTACTGAATCAGCACTTACATTTTAGCAAGGTTTTCAAAGTGATTTGTATGTACCACAAAGTTCAAAGCACCAATTAAGGGCACAGTTTAGTGGAACAGGCTAGAGTCAGATCCTGCCTTTTTCACTTACTAGTAGCAGCATGACTTGGACAAGTCATTCTCTAACCTGCACTCTCATTGTCTATAAAACAGTGATTTTCAAAACCACCTGACTTCCCAAGGTTATTTTGAACATTCTACAAGTTAACTCACATAAAATGCTTAGCAGACTGCCTGGTTTATAGTAAATGCTCAGTAAATGTAAACTACTGCTATTATTGTTAAAAATAATAACCTCTTGATCACCCATCCAGATGGTTCATGATTTCTTTCTTTGAAGAGCAAAAGCCTACACACACACACACACACACACACACACACACGCACACACACAGAGAGAGAGAGAGAGAAAGGAACAACAGTGTCTTTGCTTTTGAGTTAGTCTCAGAGCATTCAGGAAGGAAGGGCAGAAGCACAGAACAGACAAGCTGACTTCTCCCACAGAAGCACCCCTGTGGAGCCCGCACTCTCACTGGCTAGATGGGCTGTGTGATAAGTTGTCCCAAGGAGGAGGAACAGTTCTGGAGCTTGTTAACTAACTGATGAGTCAGGGGCGACAGCAACCGAAGCATGAAGGTGGAAATACACAAACAAGGCTCAGCGTGGCCACGCCTGCCATCCACGAGAGCACAGAGAGGGCGGGAGGTGGGGTGCACGCCTGGGGATGACAGGGTAGTGTGGGGTCAGGCTGGTCCTACCTGGGGCCTGAGGGGCTGGCTAAGCTAGGATTTGTAGGGGAATGTGGGGCTTCAAATTCCCGGGGGCAAAAAAGGGATTTCAAATCTGGGGATGCCTCTTTGAGATGCATGTGCTGTGAGCACTACAAGCTGGGGTGGGCTCGGTGTAAGAGGCAAGGTCCTGAGTCAGAATAATAATCATCACAACAGCATTTATCACGTGCTTGGTGTATGTCAGGGTTGTCTACGAATGAACTCACTTCATCCTACAAGCACAGTCGACATGAAGTGGGTACTATCCAGCAAATGAGAAAACAGAGACATAGGAATGTTAAACTATTTGCCCAACATCACACAGCTAGTAAGCTGTAGTTTGGTTTTCAGAACTAGTGCTCTGAACTATTAAACTAGGCTGAATCTCCTGAAATAGATTCGTGGACAAGTTTTGTGATTTTTGATGGGGGAAGGGATGTGTGGATGCATCTGTTTGGCTGACAGAATCTGGGAGAGAAAAAATTGGAATGATCTGTGATCCTGCCTTTTGAGGAAGTGCCCACCCCAGAGGTGAGCTCACCCTAGTTTCATTTTGTCTCAAGTTTCAGTCCATATTGGGCAGATGCCGACTAAGCATCCATTCTGTGACATGCAGTGAGCCTGACTCTGAGAGAATGGATGAGTGAGGCACTACAGTGCCCTAAGAAGCTTAGGGTCACCTAGATGCCTGTGGTGCAATGGAGGTCAGATAGGTGCAGATCCTGGAGAAGCAGGAGAGGATGCTATGGTTGCCACTTTCTTCTCAGACAATGAAACCAAGATGGTGAAAGGGTTGTCACCATCCTTCTGTGTGTCTTTGTGAGTCTTTTCCCCTAGTTCAATTCAGTCCTACCACGCCTCACCTTTGCACTTTCTCCCATGTCCCCGCATACTTCCTCAAGTCTTCTTGTTTCTGAAGATCACAGATCTGATTCCAAATTAGGAAGATCTGGCCAAATCTCAACTTCTCTAACATGTAGTTAGAAATGACTCATAGGCCAAGAGAATCCTTTTGTGGGGATTGACTAGGACCATTTGGTTTTAGAGGCAAATTGCCCTACACAATGGTGGGAAGAGACTTGGACTTCACTTGGAGGATCTCTGTGCAAATCTCAGCTCTAACATTGTTAGCAGTGGGATTCTGGGTAGTGACTTACCTACTTTGAACCCGAGTTTCCCTTTCCTACATAAAATCCTTTACTTACCCTAATTGTCTTTAAAGGCCCTGGGTGATCTAGCCCCTATTAACCCCTCCAGTCTCATTTCTCATAACTCCTTCATTGGTTAAGATTCAATGAGCAGTGGCTTAATCACAAGGATGTCTGTTGTTCTCATATTGGGAAGTCTGAGGGGTACACTCTTGCAGTGTGGCTTCAACAGTAGCTCAATGTTCAGATATGTGGAGGGTCCACTGGGTCCCTGTCTCTCCATTTCTCTTGGTTTTCCCCTTGTTATCTCAAGATGGCTGCCATGGCTCCAGGCATTACACCCACACAGGACAGTGACAAACTCTCTTTTTGCACTTCTTTGCTTTCATCTGAAGCTCCCCAGGAGACTTCTTCTGACACCTTTTTAGATGAAACCATATGACATGGCCCTCTAGCTGCAAGGGAAGCTGATGAAGCACACATCTTGCTTTTCTTCTGCAGGATAAGGCTGGTGGGAGAAGTGGATTGCAAAAGCCTGTTGAGTGGCTGAGCAACATTGGCTGCTACGTCCCTAACCAACATCCTGTCCCTCTATCACACCAATCTGCTCAGTGGTCCCCGGCCTCTCTGTCATTTTACATGCTGGTTTTCTCTGCCTATAATGCCTTTCCTTCCCTTCATCTGGTAAACCCCTACTTAACTTCTAAGGTTCAACTCTGAGAGGTGTTTGTTTTATATCACCTACCCTCTAAAGTGTGTGTTAGATGGACCTCTGCTCTCTGGACAGAAAGTGTCCCTTTTCTCACATTCTGTATCCCACTTTCAAGCATATAACAATATAAAACAGGGCTTCATTAAATGTTCATTGAAAAACTGAAGTTAACAGTCACTATTTCTCAGTCATGAAGTTGAAAATGAAATAAGTAAGAAATAATATACATTTTAATAATAATTGACATGCTATCAATAACTTCAACTAGCATTAACTGTCTACTTACTAAGGGTCAGTCACTGGTATAAACATCTAAAACACCTAACTCATCAGATCCTAACAAAAACTTTATGAAGCAAGGAAATTAGTTGGCATGAGCTAGGTTTTGCTGAAGTAAAAACCAAAGATTTATTTCTCACTCATGCTCAATATTCTTTGTGAGTTGAGGGGATCTGTTCACTATAATCACTTGGGAATCCAAGCTGGCCATCTTGAAGTTGCAACACTCAAAGCACCTGGCCTGCCTCCTCGATCAACATGGCAACATAGAGAGTGTGGAGAACCCACACCAGCTCTGAATGCTTCTGTCTGGAAATGATGTACATCACTTCCCCATATATTTCCTGGTCAGGGCAAGTCACAAAGTCCAAGTTCATAGTCCATGCCCAAGTTTAAAAGAGTATGTGTACTGAAAATGTTGTTGGTGAGCTCTAGCAGCATCTACCACATAGGTGCCCTTATCAGCTTTACTTAACAGATAAGGAAACTGAAGAAGAAAATGGGGGTGAAAATTTTGTCCAAGGTCACATAGCTAGTAAGAAGTTGATGCAGAATTCAAATTTGGTCTTTGTGGATTAAGGCAGAGGTCACCAAATGCTTTTTGTAAAGGGTAGGAGAGTGAATATTTTACGTTTTGCAAGCCACTCCGTCACAGCTACTCAACTCTACTGTTATAACACAAAAACAGCCACAGATGATATATATATGAGCAGGTGTGGCCATACTCCAATAAAACTTTATTTACAGAAGTAGAGGGTGGGCCAGATTCAGCCAGTGGGCCATGGTTTGCTGATTCCTGAGTGGGAGGCCTTGCTCATGACCTCAAGGTTACCCTGAGCTCTGCAAATTGTGAGTTAATGAACAAATGTGAGTTCCTACATTCATTTTCTTCCAAATATATGCTACAGCATTACCTTCCTAGCCACTCAGAGTTAAACGATTTCACAGACTTTAATGGGTCACTGAGCTTTCATCTAGCCAAGGTTAAGAGTAACCAGCTTCTTGTTGGGGCCTGGTTAATTATTACTGTGCAAGTTTAAAGGGAATGACAGACAAGTAATTTTATTACTAAAATGACAACAGGAACCATACCAAGGACTAAGCAAGCCACTATTAAACCCCCATTAGCTGGTGGGGTCATTTCTAATGGCACATTCACCGATGGGACAATCGTTCTGCTGGCCTATGCTAACCAGCAATTGAAATCAATGGGAGGCTCTGGGCACCAAAGCGGGTTTTTTTCTGGGCCACCTAACCCAGCCCTTGTTTTTCCAGTTGACACTCTGCCTGTGTCAGCTAATTCCTGGTTTGGAAAATGCATTCCAGGGCTAATAAAGACTTTAAAGTCACACTATTTTCTCACCATGTTATTAAAACCCAGATGGCTTTGCTTATTCCTAACATGACCAGGAGATTCTCTGGCTAGCTTAGAAATTGCGTGAATGTCACAGAAGCTAGGGTTCCAATTGGGAAGACAAGTCTTGAGGTTTATTTATTGATTTTATTAAATTAATGCTTTACTTTTAAATGATTTGAGTGCTGTAATGGCAGGGCAGTGAGTTAGGTGCCATAAGAGAATCCGATGAAGACTACGATTGGACTGGAAGGCCCGGGCGTTTGAAAATCTGTAAGGCAGTGTTCACCTGCACCAATTATTTACTTGCAGTGAGAAGCTGGGCAAACCTCTTCACCTCACTGAGCCTCAGTTTCCCCACATGTGAAATGGCAACAATGAGACCAGTTTCATGGTGTTGTCACTGAGGGTGGCAATGTGTAAATGCCCCTGAGGCCATTCCTGAATTACAGCTAGCATGGAGGCAGAAAGGTCCTAGGTCTGGCCAAGCCAGAAATAGCTGAGAACTGGCTCCAGAAAACTGGCAGAATCAAACCCAAGCTGTGTTCCCCAGTGCTAATTGGGAATTAATAAGGAGAAACAATGACCAGCCAGAACAATTAGGAGAATGAGCTAATGGAACCTGCCCACCCCAAGCTTTGTTCATTCTAGAATAGCAACCAGTCCTCCCCAAGGCTGGTCCACAGCTGCCTCGAGGGTGGAGGGCTGTGTGGGGGCAGAGGCAGAGTATGGCTCATTTCAGCACACCTATCTTTATCTCCACCATCAGTTCTCACGAATGCTGCGCTGAGCTCACCAGACAGGGCAGCCAGGGCCAACCACTGGAGGCTTAGGGAGACCTGTGGATGCTGGCAGCAAGGCAGGGCCCTGAGATGGAGACTAGAGCCAGGCATGTTCCCGGCCCCTGCTTCCCAGTGGCGGAGCTGCAAGCAGAATTTTCAGAAGCATGGATGGGATTTCTAAGTTCATGTAGACTCTGCATCTCCTATGTTCAGATAAGAAAACTGAGGCCGAGAGACAGACAATTAGTGATTTGCCTAAGGTTGTCTAGACAGCAGTATTGCAGCCATACCAGGAACCAGACTCCAATTTCCTTACTGACCTGTCTATCTCAACATCCTTTTAGAAACTGGGCCACCAACATGGAGTTGGAGAGGCTAGGGGTTTGTTTGAACAGAGAAGGGGTAGTGTGAGATCAAGGATGCAAATCTCTAAAATTCTAAGCTGGGTTAAAAGAAAAATCTTTCTCTACTGTGGTAATATCCACATTGGAACAAGGGACCCTTCACCACTAGATTACAAGTCAAGTATCCTCACCCAGAGGGAAGGGTTAGCTGCAGATGAAGACGACGGAGCACAAACATTACTTTTGCCTGATTTGCTTTGTGGAAAATTTTCTAATCCTGGTCCTGTCATTTCCTGGCCCAGTGTCCTTGGGTAAGTTAATTCTCCATTCTGAGCTCTGATTTCTCCACCTGCCAAACTGGGGTAGTGGTAGAATGGAGAATCTTTTGTAAGCGGTAATTTGTTAAATGAATGGAAGGTTTTGACCAAGGGAATTTTATGTGTCAAGCAGACTGAGGCAGATAATTTTTAGTTTGTAGCAGGTGCCCCTGTTCCTTAAAAGAGGGTAAAGAAAAATAATGCCAGGCAGCCATCCTGCAGAGCATGGAACCTCCTTCCTGTTTTAACAACCTCCCTGTAAACAGTCCAGGGGCTGGTAAAGTCTCCTTCACTGAAATTCTGCAGTAATTGCATTCCAGGCAGACTCACCAATCATTAGCCATGCGATCTTGTTTATCCTGCCCCAGCCTGGAATTTGGCCTCTTACAAAATCTCAGCTACAAAAGGAAAACAGGTTGGACCAAAACTGCTTAGCGAGTAAAGGAAGCCTTCCAAGAGGAAGGCTAGGGGAAGTTTGCTAAACAGACATCAGGCCAAGGCCCACTCACCAGACCCTAGCCTGAAAGTCCCAGCTGACCTTCTGGTTAACATTGATTTGAAAGTCTAAGGTACAATCTGATCGCCAGAGAGGATAGCTCCCAAACTTGGGTAATTGACTAGGCTTTGCCAAAAGTCAGGTCATTGCTGCCAGTGATGGCCACATTGCCTTCCATTTGCCCAATGGAGGGATTAACATTTGTTGGGTAGCTTGTATGGGACAGGGATTGTGCAATTCTCATCATTCCCTCAGAAGTTTTGACAGAAGCATGAATTGAGTCTCTTCTGAGCTATTGAGTCATTTGCCCAAGGTCACAGAACCGGGAGGGTGGAGTAGACAGGGCTGACTGCTGTTTGTGTCAGTCAACACATTTCCTCACCTCTCCTCTTCTTGGGATCACAGACGAAGATACCTTGTCCATGGAGGCTGGGCACAAGACCCAGGCTAATCCAATCCTAAGACCATACCCTCCTGGCAAAACCAGAGAGGAGCATGTGATGAAGAGGGGCCAATCAGATGCTGTTTCAAACGTTTAACGTTTGGAACTACTTTATGCCTCATGCAATGGACTAAATGTTTCTGTCCCCCCCCATATTTGCATATTAAAATTCTAACCTTTGGGAGGTGACTGAGTCATGAGAGGATCCCTTCATGAATGGGATGAGTGCCCTTATATGAGGGACTCCAGAGAGGTCTCTTGCCTCTTTCCACTGTGCGATGACACAATAACAATCTGCAGGCTGCAGCAGGGCCCTGGAGCCCAACCTTGCTGGCACCCTGACCTCAGACTCCCAGCCTCCAGAACTGTGAGAAATAAAATTCTCTGGTTTATGGTACCTATTAAGTTGGTACAAAATTAATTGTGGTTTGTGCCATTACTCATTTTTTTCCTTTTTTTTTTTTTTGAGACAGAGTCTCACTCTGTTGCCAGGCTGAAGTACAGTGGCACGATCTCGGCTCATTGCAACCTCTGACTCCCTGGTTCAAGAAATTCTCCTGCCTCAGCCTCCTGAGTAGCTGGGATTACAGGCACGAGCCACCATGCCCAGTGAATTTTTGTATTTTTAGTAGAGATGGGGTTTCACCATGTTAGCCAGGATGGTCTCCATCTCCTGACCTCGTGATCCGCCTGCCTCGGCCTCCCAAAGTGCTGGGATTACAATCGTTACTGTAATTACTTTTGCACCAGCTGTATAGTTATTGCAGCCCAAACTAAGATGCCTCTTAGCAACTCAATGATGTAGATTCTTACGATACAGGGTTGTTATGTACCTTACTGGAGCTTACACAGCTAGCTACTGAGAGGGCTAGGACTCAAACTCCAGAGCCCATGCTCTTAGCCACCAGGCAGGCCTGAGCCTAGTGACTGTCTTCTTTCTGTTTCACCACAAAGCTTCTTGCAGCTTTGTTTTTCGTGAGAACTTCTAGTCCCTCCCCGACTCTGAGGTGTTATTTTAAACAATGTAATCGGGCTAATCTGCTTCTCATAAGGCCTGACTTGTTCTCTGTCTTCGACAGGGTCAAGTCCAAGTAGCTGGTCTGCTGTTGGGTCCGTGTTGCCACCCCTTAACAACTCACCTATACCCCCCCACACATACACCCCCACACACACCCTACCTGTACTGACAGATAAGGCCACTGTATGATTTCTGTAAAATGTCAGCTTCCTAGGGTGGCATAGTCCATACACATAATGTAAAATTTTCTAGCAGCTCCATTAAAAGGGTAAAAAGAAACTGGTAAAATCACTTTAGAAGCATACTAAATACATGTACAACATTGACATTTCAGCATGTAATCACCAGAAAACAAATTATGAATGGGTTTCTTGTTTTTGTTCTACATTTTGGCAATCTGGTATGTATCTTAAACTTATGGGACATCTCAATTTGGAATACCCACATGTTTCTAGTGGCTACAGTACTGGACAGTGCAATTCGCCAGATTTTTTAGGTCACAGCACATGTAGGAAATGACCATACTTGCATGATGTCCAGGGTAAATAGTCGAGCCTGTTAGGGGCCAGAGGCAACAGGCCAGATACCCCAAGTTCCCATCTTCCTCACTGTTCCAAAAGAAAGTCCCTTAAGGGCTGGACGTTCAGAGGCTTTATGCATATTAGGAAAAAGCATCCTGTCTGGGAATTTCAGCCCCACTGCCCCTGAAGCTGAAGCTGGATTCCCTTGTTCTGTGCACAGCCTGTACAACTATCTTCAGGTGCCTGCTGAGGGAGGAGGGATCAATTTCTGAGCACACATGTATCCAGCCATGGTATACAGGCTGGGAAGCTCTGTGCTGGAACTTACAAGGTGTGTGTGTGTGTGTGTGTGTGTGTTGCCTTTGTTCCTTCTCTTTACTCTCCTTTTCTGCCTTCTGTCAAGCACAGCCTGCCCTGTGACCTCATAGCAATAAGTTAGGCCAGTGGTTTTCAAAGTGCAGTTCCCAGAACAGTAACAGCAGCATCACCTGGTTCCTGTTAGAAATGCAAATTCTCAGGCCTCACCCCAGACCTACTGAATCAGAAACTCTGGGGGTGGGGCCCAGAGCTCTGTGTTTGACAAGCTCTCCCTAGGATCCTGATGCTGTCTACACAGACTAGAAATACTGTAATAATAACACCACCACCTTCACTGAGTGCTTTCTGTGAACACTTACTAAATGACTATGACCCTCATAGCCAATCCAGTGAGGGTGCCATAACTTGCCCCATGTTACAGAAGAGGAAACTGAAGTGTGGAGGCCAGTAATTTGAACAGATCCACAGCTGGTGTATGGCAGTGCAGACCCAGGGTTTGAACTGAGTTCTCTTGACTCGAGTACCCGTGGTCGCAACTATTTGGCTATGCAACTCCTTTACCTCAGCCCAACTGATGGCTTGAAGACTTCGGTTTAGAAATAGTCTGTCCTAATCCTTCATTCATTCATTTATTTCTTCTAGATTGAACACCTAATCTGTGCTAGGTCCCATATTAGGCAATGGAGCTGCAAAGATAACTAGGATTTGGTCCTCACTCCTACAGAGCTATGGAATAGTTAATTTGGGCCTCAGGAAGGCAAAACAAACCAAGAACTGTCTGGGTTCAGATGAATTGAGGTCAGTTGAATAATTGGAAATTTAGTAGTCATCGTGGTAGTTTTTAGTGGGAACACAGGTGCTTGGATTTTTCAGGATGGTATTGATCATGACTCAACTCCGCCCCTTTCTTCTGTAAACATTTCTTCATTATTTATTTCTCTAGAAGCAGAAATTTTAATTTATTGACTTAGATAATAACTTGGCCTCACTTTATTTGTCAGCTGAGCTCTAATGGTACAAAGTGGAATGATTTTCCTGGACCCACTTTTTAGGTGTGTGGATGTTATGACACTTGGGAAACTGCAAGTGATTCTATATGAAAGTTTTGTAGGTCAGAATATACATGTAACCTGGACGTCCACTGTGGGGATAGATAAGCACTGTATCTGTTAGAAACACCTTTGATCGTAATTAACTAAAAACATGACCCAGTAGCTTATTCTTATTTATAACAAAAAGTCTAGAATGACCAGATGAGAGCCTTGGTTCAGCAGCTTGTTAATGCCAGGGCCAGTGACTCTGATTCCTTTGGCCTCTTCCCTCATGCTTGTTCCTCAGAACCACAAGACGCCCTTGTAGCACCAGTCATCACATCTGTGTTCAAGGTAGAATGAAGCAGCAGGTGGCGGGGTGGGGGGATGGTGTTGTTACAGACATATATTTCTTTCTTTTATTTTTCCCTGAGTGCTATAGTTTGAATGCATCTCCCAAATTTCATGTGCTGGAAACTTAATCCCTAAATTCGTATGTTGATTAGAGGTGGGGCCTTTGGGAGGTAACTAGGACTACATAAGGTCCTTAGGGTGGGGCCCCCATGATGGGGACTGGTGACTTTATAAGAAGAGGAAGAGAGACCTGAACATACACACAGTCTCTTGCCCTCTCTCCATGTGATGCCTCCTGACACATTTTGACTCAGAAACAAGGCCCTCACCAGATGTCCATGTCATGCTCTTGGACTTCCCATTCTCCAGAACTGTAAGCTAAATACATTTCTTTTCTTTATAAATTACTCAGCATGTGGTATTCTGTTATAGCAGCAGAAAATAAATGAAGACACCGGGTAAGCAAAGCTTTCCCAAAGCCCCCACAACAGGCCTCCTCTTAAGCCGTTTGGGTCAACATTGTGTCATGTGGCCTTAAGGGATGCCTGGAAAATATTTGTCGCAACTGACTCAGGCTCATAGTGATTTATCACTGAGGTTGGACATGGTTCTGTGAGCAAGGAAAAGGGAGAGACTGGACAATCTCTAGGAGACTAAGAGTGTACACTCCAGTCATTAGCACCGTCTCCACTGTGGTTGTCTTCCTTCTTTTTGCCATGTTAGCAAACAATGCTTCTGCTGATTGCTGGCCCCTATAGTAATTGTTTTACAGGTGTTTCCTCATCTAATTCTCAGAACAATCCTAAGAAGTTAGTGCTATTATTTCATCTTAGAGATAAAGGAAGAAGATTAAGAAGGGCCATATGATCTGCCCAGTATCACTCAGCTACTAAGTGAAAAACCTGGGATTTGGATTCAGGCTGTGTGTTTCCAGAGCACCTGTTATTTACTGCTTCAAGAGACTGTCCCCAGAGGGGTGAATGTCTCAGGCCAGGCGTGGTGGCCTGTAATCCCAGCACTTTGGGAGGCCAAAGCAGGCAAAGCATGAGGTCAGGAATTCAAGATCAGCCTGGCCAACATTATGAAACCCTGTCTCCACTAAAAATACAAAAACTTAGCTGGGTGTAGTGGTGGGTGCCTGTAATCCCAGCTACTCAGGAGGCTGAGGCAGGAGAATCACTTGAACCCAGGAGGCAGAGGTTGTAGTGAGCCGAGATCGTGCCATTGCACCCCACCCCAGGGACAGAGTGAGACTCCATTTTAAAGAGCGAGAGGAGGTGGGGGGCATCTCTGGGCTGGATCAACCCAGAGTCACATCCTTGAAAGCCACACAGCCCCTTTCCATCCATTTTTCGTGATTTGTTCAGCGCCATGTCCTCGTGGTCCGCAGTGTCTCCAGCTTTTTCATGCTGATCTGATGCCTATTTTAGATCCATGTGGGCTGGAAACTGAGGCTTCGTTATTAGTTTTCAGAAATTACCAACTGACAATGAGTGGTTAGTTGGCTGAGGAGTTTTATTGAATATTTGGAGGGACAAAGGAAGGAGAATTACCTCAGATTACACAGACCTCCACCATTTTGCTGACTCTTAAATTGCCTTTTCCTTTCCGATCGCTGTTACTTCCTTCCTCTTTTCCAGAATTCCCCAGGAATTCCAAACTTTTTCTGTGATGCTGAGTATTTGGGCATCTTCTCCCATATGTGGGTAGCATGAAGTAGCAGTTGGTGTCAGTGTTGATGGGAGCTTGTAAGACCAGGAGTCCTCTATATTATTCCTGGTGTCCATCCTGCTGTGGACTTCCTGTTCTAGTCTGATGCCTGGACGTGTGCCTGCTGAGGGTCTTAACTGGCTTTTGGGACACTGTGTGGCTGCCCATTGCTGAACTCCATGGTCCCAACCATTGGCTTCTGGTTCTAAAGTCTATTCACCATTAGCCCTCCTCAATGTCTGAATGTCCCTCACTGGGGAGCCTGGGAGCTTGCACACTACCTGCTGCCTAAGGCCCTAAGGCTCATTTATCTGCCTGTTTCTTTCAGAAAAGGTTGTATGTTGTCCCTGCACCTGCTGGACATGGCCTTGTCCACAATCCCTTTCAGCCATGCAGCCTGCTCTCCAGGACCAGGGGAGTGCCACAAACTGCCCACCTCCCAGCCGGGTCCCATGCTCTCAGGATCCTCTTTTCACCTGCATGTTTCCACCACACCTCCTCCAGGTTCCTCCCTGATCTGGGAAAAACAGCTTCACATATGGCTGGTCTCATCATTCCCCCACCACTATCTTTTCTGCAGAACAATCTCAAGGGAGCAGAGGGACCAGAGCTCCCTTTCCTTGCCTTTTCTCGGCCCAAGACTTCCTCTAAGTAAAACCCTCTTCTCTACCCTGAGGTGGCCTTCGTCCTGCCTGCCTCCCTGAGTCCTCGACAGACAAGCTGCAGGCAAACAGCAACAGCAACGAACCCAACAACTTGTCAATCAATGATGGGAGATCTGCAATTGTGATTCTGGTTTTAGTTGCTTTCCAAACCCTTCAAAGTGCTCAGCAGAATAAAGGATCCCTATTTAACAGTTGCCACACTTCTGAAAAGGCAGTCAAGGTTAGAAAGGACAATTTTTCTCCCTGTTACATGCATTCAATGGTGATGATTATGGTGTTAATCATTCATTTAGTCAGTCATGGAAGAGACGTAAAATACAAACAATGCAATTAAGAAATGCAATTAGTGTCAACATGTTGGCCTCCTCTTCCTGCATCTTAGTGAGACAAACCCCTCCCAAACCCACTACCTGCAGTCACAATTTCCTGCACTCTTCTGCCTTTATATCCATCCATGATATGCATTTTAATTCCGTTTCCCCCACCAAACAACTCATCAAAGAAATGGAAATTAAAACAACATTGAAGTACCAGTTTTACCTGTCCTGACAAAATACATAAAATTATGGTAATATCCAGTGTGTGAACCCTTTGACAACAACTTGGCAGTGAGCTGCAGGAGCTATTAAAAAATGTTCATACCCTTTGACCTAGAATTTATCCTGCAGAAATAATTCCTGAAAGGAAAAACTGTCACATGCATGTTCATTGTAGCAATATCTATAATAGCTCCGAACTGGTAACCTCAAAATCAAATGACAGGGAAAAGGTGAAGGAAAATACAGTACTTCGAAGCAGTGTGATATTATGCAGTCATTAAAAATGACGGGAAGATTATGTAGCAACATCAGAAGTGCTTGTAATTTGATGTTCGGTGTAAAAAAGGAGAATACCAAATTGTCTCTCTGCAAGTTCTCCCAACCATCCATGGCCTGTGTTGACGAAATTCTGACCCATTTACTCTTTCCTTTCTATTTTCCTGGCCCAGCTCAGTTCAGGCCTCATCACTTCCAACACACATGTGATGCGAGTCCTTCGTATGCCACATACTTCTCTGCTTCTGTGCCCACCGCTGGCCCTAGATGATACATTTTTGGAGGACAGGCACTCTGTCTTATCCTCTGCTGTCTTGCACATGATAAAGGCTTGCTAGATGTTTGTTGAATGACAATAATCTTGGCTACTGTTTTGTTTTTTTCTGAGATGGAGTTTTGCTCATTGCACTCCCAGGCTGGAGTGCAATGACATGATCTCGGCTCACCGTAATTTCCACCTCCCTCCCAGGTTCAAGCAACTCTCCTGTCCCAGACTCCCGAGTACCTGGGATTACAGGCATGCCCCACCATGCCCGGCTAATTTTGTATCTTTAGTAGAGATGGGGTTTCACCATGTTATTCAGGCTGTTCTTGAACTCCTGACCTCAGGTGATCCGCCAGCCTCCCAAAGTGCTGGGATTACAGGCGTGAGCCACTGTGCCCAGCCTTGGCTACTGTTTAATAAGCACCTACTATGCAGCAGGCACTGTCATTGGCATTTTCCATATATTATTCCACATTATTTTATTCTGAAATAACTCTATGAAGTAGATGCTATTATTATCCCCCTTGTGCAAATGAAAACTGAAGTTCAGAGACCTTCACATACCCTAGGTCATGCATTTGTTAAGATAGAGGGACAAGATTTGAATCCGAGTCTGTGTGACTTCAATTCAACATACATGTGTTCAGTTCAACATATATGTGTATTGTGTGTGTGTGTGTGTGTGTGTGTGTGTGTGTGTGTGTGTATTATCTGCCTATGATGATACAAATAGGAGGAAAACATGGAAAAATAAAAATGGATGATTTATTTGGCTGGTGAGGAGTGAGGTGTGGGTAGATGGCTTTTTTTCCTGTTTTGTAGTTCTTGATATGTTAAGGTGGGTTGAAAAGAAAGGAATCCACTGCGGTTCCAAGTCCGTCTGAGGCTGTCTCTGGTAGACTGAACATCTTAAAGAGAGGCAAACCATGTTGGCCAGCTCTCCCTTTCTATCTTCTTTTCAGGTCCCAGGGGACATTCTGTTCCAGGGACACAGTCGTATGCAAGGCCTGGGCCTTGGGAGCAGACAGTATCTGCTGCAGCTTCACATGCTGCTGAGCCAGCCTGGCCCACCTGGCCCACAGCGCAGGGGCAATTATTCTCTCCCCACTCCTGCCATCCTGCTCTCACTGCCTGTGGGGGAAGTTGCATAATTGTTGCTCCAGGTCCCAACTCACTGCAGGGGTGTGTGTGCTGGGTTGAGGGTGCATGCAGGAGTGGATGGAAGCATAAACTATGGCCACCATAGCAGTAGAAATCCTAACATTTTAAAGGCAGATATTATCTCTAAATGAATTGAGACAGAATTCAAAGAGGATATTCATCACACTGGTTTAAGCTTGCATCGCATTACTGTATCACTCTGCCTGTGTGTTATGAATTAATAGTTTTAATAAATCCTGTAATTATCTTGTGAATAGTGCATAATTATACTACTTTGTATTTATTTCAGTGTTGAAAGCATACATTTGGTAAATGAAAATGTTTAAAATATATCTCAATTTTTCTAAATTTTGTTCCAGCAGGTCTTCATTTAAAATCTATATACTCAAATAAACAACAACAACAAAAAAATTGAAGTGGCCCGGGTCCCTTTCACTCTCTGAGAAATCCAGGCCCCTGGTGTCTGAATGTGTATGGGACAGAGGCAAGCTGATATGTCTCACTGCATTTTGGAGTGTTCGATGTGCTTGGAGATAGAACTTATTATTATTATTATTATTATTTTCAGAACTTATTTATGTCAAACATAAACTAAATAGGGAAAAATCAGGAAATAAAATGAAAAAAGCAAAATCTATATTTTAAAAAGGGTATTGGGGAACTTAGCATTTTAAAATGAAAATCACACCCATTCATTTATATCTGCTTCTTTCTCAAACCATGCTGAAATTACAATGATAAAGGAATAAAGAAAGGTTTAAGTTTACAAGACAAGGAGAATAGGAGCTTAGGTAGGTCAATTACTTTTTTAATGTGTGTGTGTGTGTGTGTGTGTGTGTGTGTGTGTGTGTGTGTGTGACATGTATTTCTTGCAGATCAAGGTGTAGGTCAGGTCAGTTCCTTGTGGAGCCTCTCTTCGGTTTGCAGATGGCCACCTTCTCTCTGTGGCCTCGCATGATCCGTCCTTGCTGTATGAGTATTCCTGGTGCATGAGTATTCCCGGTGCTTCTCTGTGTCTAAGTTCCCTCTTCTTATAAGGACACCAGCCAAAGCAGGTTAGGGCCTACTCTAACAAGCCCATTTTAACTTAATTACCTCTTTAAAGGCCCTGTTTCCAAATACAGTCACTTTCTGAGGTACTAGGGGTTGAGCTTCAACATACAAATTTGGCAGAGGATGTGGGATACACAAAATTCAGCCCCCAACACAAGCCTACCCTGAACCAATGACTGCAGGATGTGCTGATTGACATACACTATTCCACTCTGAAGCTAAGGGTGGGTGAAAGCCCTCCAAAGCAATAGAAATAAATGTTATTTAAGTATTTTTGCCACACACAGACACACACACACGTACAGGTTGTATGGGGTGGAGGGAACACTGGGTCCTACTGGGATAGAGAAAGGGAGAAATGGGACGTTGGAGAGTCATCCAACAATGGCTGAAAGAACTATTGCAGGCTCAAAGTTCACCCAGGGAACTTATAGTGTTTCTCTGACTAAAAGCAGCAAAACCAAGGTACAAAATGAGTTGGCTACCTGGCAATGCAGGTGAAAGAGCTGTGGGGGATGATAAAAAGGGTGGGGCTTCCATCAAAATTTACCTGGCAGACAAGTTTCTCTCCTCTCCTTACTCTCTCTTCCAAGTTGAATCTTATTATTATTTTTTTCTAACTGTGACTTTAGCTGAGGGTACATGTGCAGGTTTGTTACATGGTATATTGCATCATGCTGAGGTTTGGGATACGAATGGTCTCATCAGTCAAGTTGTAAGCATAGGACCCAACAATTAGTTTTGCAACCTTTGACCCCCTCCCTCCTTGCTCTATCAAGTAGTCTCTTCTGTCTATTATTCTTCTTCATGCCCATGAGTACCTAACGTTTAGCTCCCACTTATCACTGAAAACATGCAATATTGGTTTTCTGTTTCTGTGTTAATTAACTTAGGATAATGGTCTCCAGCTGCATCCACACTGCTGCAAAGGACGTGATTTCATTCTTTTTATGGCTGTGTAGTATTCCACGGTGTATATGTGCCATATTTTCTTTATCCAGTCCATTGTTGATGGGCACTAGGGCTGATTTTATGTTTTTGCTATTGTGAGAAGTCCTGTGATGAACATTTGAGTGAATGTGTCTTTCTGATAGAATGATTTGTTTTCTTTTGGATTTATACCCAATAATGGGATTGCTGGGTCAAATGGTAGTTCTAAGTTCTTTGAGAAATCTCTAAATTGCTTTTCACAATGGCTAAGCTAATTTATATTCCCACCAATAATGTATAAGTATTCCCTTTTTCTATAGCCTCACCAATATCTGCTGCTTTTTGACTTGTTAATAAGAACCATTATGATTGGTATGAGACAATATCCCATTGCGGTTTTGATTTGCATTTCTCTGATAATTAGTACGTGAAATACTTTTTCCTGTTTCTTGGCCACTTGTATGTCTTCTTTTGAGAAGTGTCTGGTCATGTCTTTTGCTTGTTTTTAATTAGGTTGTTTGGTTTTTACCTGTCAAATGGTTCAAGTTTGTTCTAGATTCTGTCAAAGGGTCGATTCAATATCAGCCCTTTGACAGATGCAAAGTTTGTGAATATTTTCTTCTATTCTGTAGGTTGTCTATTTTTTCTGTGGATAGCTTCTTTTGCTGTGCAGAAGCTCTTTAGTTTAATTAGGTCTCACTTGTCAATGTTTTGTTTTTGTTGCAATTGCCTTTGAGTACTTAGTCATAAATTATCTCCCAAGGCCAGTGCCTAAAATGGTGTTTTCTGGGTTTTTCCCTAGGATTCTTATAGTTTGAGGGTTTACATTTAAATCTTTAATCCATCTTGAGTTAATTTTTTGTGTGGTGAAAGGTAGTGGTTCAGTTTTATTCTTTTGCATATAGCTAGCCAACTGTCTCAGCACCATTTATTAAACAAGGAGTCCCTTTCCCATTGCTTATTTTTGTCAACATATTTAAAGATCAGATCACTGTAAGTGTGAGGCTTCATTTCTAGGTTCTCTATTCTGTTCCATGTGGTCTATGTGTCTTTTTTCATACCAGTACCATACTGTTTTGGTTACTGTAGCCTTATAGTATAGTTTGAGGTAGAGTGACGTGATGCCTTTGGCTTCATTCTTTTTGCTTAGGTTGCTTTGTGTATTCAGGCTCTTTTTTGGTTCCATTTGAATTTTAGAATAATTTTTTCAATTCTGTGAAAAGTGACATTGGTAGTTCAATAAGAATAGCACTGAATATGTAGATTGCTTTGGACACTATGGCCATTTTAACAGTATTGATTCTTCTAATCCATAAGCATGGGCTGGTTTTTTTTTCATTTGTTTGTGTCATCTATAATTTCTTTCAGCAGTGTTTGTAGTTCTTCTTGCAGATTTTTCACCTTTTTGGTAAGGTGTATTCTTTCTTAGGTAGTTTATTTTTTGTATGTGGCTATTTTAAATTAGATTGTGTTCTTGATTTGGTTCCCAGCTTGAATATTATTGGTGTATAGAAAAACTTCAAATTTTTGTACACTGTTTTTGTAACCTGAAACTTTACTGAAGTCATCAATTAATTTTTAGAAAAATGAAAGCAGATGAGTGAATACTAATTCCTTTTGGCAACTGGAGAAAGCATATAAGAGAGAAGCCAGAGGATCCTGAAGCATCTCAGAAATTGGAGATGTTAGGTGGCTCTAAGGAAGGATAAGGAGTAGAACTGAAGACAGTAGGAGTCATTAAAGCAAAAGACAGCACCAGCAATGTATTAGTCGAGCCTCACATTGCCAAAAAGAAATACCTGAGACTGGGTAATTTATAAAGAAAAGAGGTTGAATTGACTCATGGTTCTGCAGGCTGTACAGGAAGCATGGCAGCATCTGCTTGGCTTCTGGGGAGGCCTCAGGAAATTTAAAACCATGGCAGAAAGCAAATGGGGAGCCAGCACTCCACATGGCCAGAGGAGGAGGAAGGGAGAGAAGCGGGAAAGGTCCCACACACTTTTGAAACAACTAGATTTTATGATAACTCACTCACTCAGTACCATGAAAATGGCACTGAAAGGATGATGCTAAACCATTCATGAGGACTCTGCCCCCTGATCCAATCACCTACCAGGCCCCACTTCAGACAGTGGAGATTACAATGTCATGAGATTTGGATGGGTACACAGATCCAAGCCATATTGTCCACCAGCACTACTACTGTCTTCAACACCACCACCACAACCAACACCACCTCCACCCCCACTGTCACCACCACCACTTCCATCACCAGCACCAAACACTATCACCACCTCAACCATCACCATCGCCACCTCCACCACCATTACCACCACCACCACTACCATGACCATCATCACCTTCATGACCATCACCACTTCCACCACCACCAGCACCACCTCCACCACCATTACCACCACCACAACCACTGCCATGACCATCATCACCTCTATCACTATCACCACTGCTGCCACCATAATCACCACCTCCTCCACCATTACAACCACCATCACCATGACCATCGCCACTTCCACCACCATTACAACGACCACCACAATCACCACCATGATCATCATCACCTCTATCACTATTACCACTGTCACCACCACCATGACCATCACCACCTCCACCGCCATTACCACCACAACCATCACCAACATCATTACCACCACCATCATCACCTCTACACTGCCATCATCACACCATCACCACCCCATCACCACCATCACCACCACTCCTTCCCCAACCAGTGAATCCAAGAAAACATTCCTCCTCTGTCATAATAAAATACTGGATGTTTTTATTTGGGGGAAGATAAACTAGAAAAGACACTGGGCTCCACTCAGGACAGGGGCGAAATACTTTATTTTAGAGATGTGTTAAATGAAAGTTTCATATTAAATAGTGAGATCCTCACTGGCTGCCAAGGTAATAGTTACCAAGCAGGAGATTGGAGAAGTGCTTTCTAGGGAAGTTGACCAACCTAAGGACAAAATTAGCACCTCTTTATCCAATAGTAAAGCTCATCAGTCAACAAGATTATTCATGAGCTTCTAAACAGCTGTTCAGCTCTTAGATATGAACACCAGCCACAGTCACTGGGTAACCAAACAAAGCCCCTGGAACAAAACAGAGGAAAAGGAACCCAAAGGTGATAGAGACATTACTGGGAGCAGAAAAAACTGCAAACAATGGCCAACAAGAACAGTAACAGCATTAAGCTCAGAAAGAGTAGATATTACAGAGGCAGGGCATGGTGGCTCACGCCTATAATCCCAGCACTTTGGGAGGCAGAGGCAAGCGGATCACTTGAGATCACGAATTCGAGACCAGCCTGGCCAACATGGTGAAACGTTGTCTCTACTAAAAACACAAAAAAATTAACCGGGCCTAGTGGCTCATGCCTGTAATCCCAGCTACTCGGGACACTGAGACATGAGCATCACTTGAACTTGGGAAGCAGAGGTTGCAGTGAGCCAAGTGCATTGCACTCCAGCCTGGGTGACAGAGTGAGACACCATTTCAAACAACCTAAAAAAACAAAGAAGAAAGAAACAGTATATATTGCATCCCTAAGATTAGACTAAGAGGATATAGAAATGAAAGATCAGAGAATGAGAAATAGCTCTATGAAAAGAAACAATAAAATAGAGAAATTCTAAAGATCTGTGACCCTTCCAGAATCTAGGGAGGGTAACACATTGGAAACTTAAGCAACAAGATTAGGGAGCAGAGAATCTCATTCCCAACAATCTGTGACAAAGAGATAAATTTGAAAATCAGTGGGTTTGACTATCAGATTTGGTCCTGGTATTTGTTGGATACTTAACCTCCAAAACAGTCCTGCCAGGTATGCTTAATATCCTCATTTTATGCACAGAATCTCAAAAAGGTATGTATTAGATTGAACCACATGAAATAGTTTTGTACGTCAGAGATGGTTGAGTGCCTGCAATTTCAGTGATTCAACTCAATATATGGCTCAAGGTCACACTGCAACTATTTTGGCCAAAGATATGAAATGTTAAAAGATAAGTCACATCATTTGAGGCCTTGAACTTGCTGTGTTTTCATGTGTCGTTTTTTTTCTTATTTTGAGATAGGGTCTCACTCAGTTGCTGAGGCTGGAGTACAGCGGTGTGATCTCGATCACTGTAGCCTTGACCTCCCGGGCTGGGCCTGGCTAAGTTTTCTTCCTTCCTTCCTTCCTTCCTTCCTTCCTTCCTTCCTTCCTTCCTTCCTTCCTTTCCTTTCCTTTCCTTTCCTTCCTTCCTTTCCTTTCCTTTCCTTTCCTTTCCTTTCCTTTCCTTCCTTCCTTCCTTCCTTCCTTCCTTCCTTCCTTCCTTCCTTCCTTCCTTTCTTCTTTCTTTCTTTCTTTTCTTTTCTTTTTCTTTCCTTTCTCTTCTTTCTTTCTTTCTTTTGAGAGAGTTTTGGCATGTTGCTCAGGCTGGTCTCAAACTCTTGGGCTTAAGCAATCCTCTCACCTCAGTCTCCCAAAGTGCTGGTATTATAGGCATGATCCATCGCACCCAATGTTCATGTATTATTCTTGAATCTAAAAGGAAAAGAGTATGTATTTCTATGGCAATCATTGGAGCCCTCTTTCCTAGGTTGGCTGTGGTCAGTCTGCAGCACAATCACAATGTTAACAGTGAGTGTGTGGGAGGCAGGAGGAGGGATGGGTGTGGGTGTGTGTTTTCAGTGAAGAAATCAAATTAGTGTGTCATGCAAAGTCACAAGGAGCCTGAGCATACATATGTGAGAGTGTGGGTTGAAAACAGGAATGTCGTTGCTAGATCTTTCTGCCAGGCTGACTTGGTAAGTAGGTATAGTCCTTCACAGAAAAGCAGAACTCCTTAGATTCCAGAAACCAAGGAACTTCATTTCTCCTCATGACCGTCCTCACAAACTGCCAGCTGGACTCCCTTCTCCCTGACCCCTGGGATTAAATCTTTGAGGGGTAGAAAGTTGGCCACAATTTCTCTGATCACTCATCTTAAACCATAAGTACTCTAGGGAGGCCAGTGAGGCTGTGGAGGGAGCCGTGTGTGGTGCAGCAAGTGGAGCCAGAGGAACAGACAGTTTAGCATTTAAGATGAGTTCTGTATGTGCACGTGTATTCCAAGTACACACAACATATACAGGAATACACGTGCATACATGCACCATACCTATATGTAGAGATCAAGCATACAACTGCAGAGATCATTTCCACACATCATGCACACAGGTGTATATCTATACATTCACATCCTAGCCCCATATTCTCTCCATGGGCACAAAGACCCATACACAAGCACCTTCTTCCACTATAACACACCTACCAAGCACATATTCGCATACATAGTATATTTATATAGCAATATACCCATGGAAAACATTTCTATGATAATTTTGCAAAGATCCCAAGAAGCTGAGACAAACATTAAGTGACACGTTCATCCATTCTCAAGTGAGGAACTTGGGCTCTCTCTCACCAGGTTGGGAAGCCCGATGACAGAGCTAGGCCATGTGAAGTAGCAGGGACACTGTGAGGGACAAGTGATTGCAGCTGACTCATAATTAGAACAAGGTATTTATCTTCCCTCTCCCCACTGAGGAGAACTAGAACAATGATTTGATTTTGCCTTAAAGCAAAAAGCCTCTCTTTTGGTTTTGCCTCTTGGCTGAATGCAAGGGGGAAAAGCCAGAGAGATTCCTGCCAAGATTATAGCATTTGTGAATCGAGGTTATTTCCCCCTCATCTTTGCACATGGGCCACATGAGCAGCGCATGTGAGTCTTAAGTATCTGCCATGTGACCCACTCATTCTCATGTCTGCATTGTCCCAGGGCAATTAGAATGATAGCACCAAGGTCACTGTGTGTGTGTGTGTGTGTGTGTGTGTGTGTGTGTGTGTGTGTGTGTCTGTGTGTTTAGGCCCTTGGAGAGGCCAATTGGATGTGTGAATGAATGTCACTGGAATATGTCTTGGAGTGCCAGTGACCCATTCCCGTGGCAACACACAGAGAAAGCCAGGGAATCAGGGAAATGCTGCCAGATGCTACAGCCTGAGCTGGCTGACTATAGAATAGGAAGGAAAAATCCCGGCTCAAGTGGTGAGGTTTGCGGGGAGATTTGTTCTCTGCACATAAAGAATATGCTGTTAATTCTGTTCCATGTGACCAGCAAATTCAGCATCTAGGGGATCA
Source organism: Callithrix jacchus (assembly GCF_049354715.1). Taxonomy (NCBI): domain Eukaryota; kingdom Metazoa; phylum Chordata; class Mammalia; order Primates; family Cebidae; genus Callithrix; species Callithrix jacchus. The sequence goes on along the minus strand of NC_133503.1, from coordinate 66,217,500 downwards.
GCATTTGCATTTCTACTGACCTTTTCTCAGAGGATCCACGAGCCCACCCTGGTACCTTGGACAAACAGCAGCCCTGTTAGTAAAGGTGCTTCCTGGAGGGGTTAGCTGTTGGGCAGGCTTTTCAGGAGATTGCCGAAGAAATGGGGAAAAGATCTACTTCTGCAGTTTGGGCCAATGCCATCCAATTACCCAGTAAACCCACCCAGAGCAGCTGATTGTGATGCAATTGCAACAGCAATGCCCTTTCCTCTAGGAAAGATGCAACACAGAGAGTCTCGGCCATTCATCGACTCTTACAGCTGGAAAACTCATGCAGTTCACAGCCTCTTTGCAAGTGAGCACACTGATTCACTGATTCATTGATTCACTGGACACGTATTTACTGAGGACTTACCATGTGCTTGGCACTGGGCTCTTGAGAAACATCAGTGCAAGAGTCAGGCAAGGTCCCTGACCTCATAGAGCTGACATTTTAGGGAGTCAATAGACAATGCCAAAGAACAGTCAGTGAGATGTGTAGTGTATCAGATGGCGATAGACAACTACAGCAAGGTAAAGGGTGGAGAAGGAGGTAGATCAGTGGAGGGATATGACTCCTTATACAGAAGGCAGAAAGGTCTCTCCAATAATATGGTCTGTGAGTAGAAGTCTGCACAAATGGAGGAAGCATGCTGTGGATATGTCAGCAGGAAGAGGGGCCCTGGAAAGAGAGTGTAAAGGCCCTGGGGTAGGATCCTGCCAAGCATATGCAAAGAACCGCAGGAAGACGGAGAAGCTGGAGCCAATGGGACCATGGTAGTAGGAGCAGGGTGAACCAAAGGGACCGTGGTAGCAGTTAAATTCACAGATGTGACAGTGCCAGGACTGTGGACCTCCAGGCACTGCAAGGACTTTGATTTTACCCAGAGTGAAAAATGAGGCCATGGAGGGTTTTGATAGGTAAAAGGACATGATCTTCAGTTCTTAAAAGATCACTCCAGTTGCTGTTTTGGGAATATGTTGTTGAGAAGGGGGTTCAAGATAAATGCAAGGAGATCACCCACAAGTCAGTAACCGTAATCCAGGCAAGGGGTGCTGGGCTTGAAACGAGATGATAGCAGTGGAATGAAGTGGGTAGATTCTGAAGGCTGAGCAGATGGAACTTACTGATAGATTAAATGTGGGACAGGGGAGAAAGCGAGAAGTTAAGATGATTCGAGGTTTTTTGTTTGAAACAATTAGAAGTGGAGTTGTTGTTTACTGAGATATGATGTTTATTTTAGATATACTAAATTGGATCTCTCTATTTGTTTATCAAAACATTGAGTTAGACATCAAAGTGGAAGCATCAAGGAGGGAGTAGATATATGAGTCTGGATTTCAGGGGAGAGGTTAGAGGTGGAGAGCTGTATTGTGTATGTATCTATGGTATTAATGTATGCATTAATGGGATGTGGAGCTGTGAGTCTGGCTGAGGCCTCCTACAGAATAAGTACAGATGGAAAAGAGAAGAGAAGCAATCACTGCATCCCAAGCATATTCACATTGAGAGGTCAGAAAGCTGAGGAGGACTAGCAAAGAAGACTGAGACACTGAGGGTAGGGAGGTACAAGGAGAACAAAGAGAAAGTCCTGTCCCTGAAGCCAGGTGAAGAAAAGAAGGAGCAACTGCAACAAATGCCACCAACAGTCAAGACGGGACCCCTGGATTTAGCCCTGGAGAGGCCCAGCATTAGCTCCCAACACAAAGCCTTCTTTGAAGAGTGAGTGGCTGCTACCTCTTTAAACATTTGCTTCATTCATTTATTTCAACAGATATTTATTGAGCATGTAGGATAATACAAGCAAAGATATAACATTTGTTAAGTACATACCATGTATCAGGCACTGGATTTTACATTAGTATCTCATGCGAGACTCATGTTTACCCCACAAGACTGGTAACATTGTTGTTTCCATTTATATCAGAGTTCAGGTTGTAACCCAGGTATCTCTCCTCAAAAGTCCAGATTATTTTTCCTTTTTAAAACTATGTTTAAGAAAAAAAAAAAAAACGTAACATGAAACTCACCGTCGTAACCATTTTTGAGTGTACATCAGTAGTGTTAAATATATTCACATTATTGTACAACCAACCTCCAGAACTCTTTCATCTTGCAAAACTGAAACGTGTATTAAACAGCTCTCCATGTCCCCTCGCCCAGCACTGGCAACCACCATTCTACCTTCTGTCTCTTTGAGTTTGACTACTCATATAAGTGGAATCATACATTCATCTTTTTGCAACTGGCTTATTTCACTTAGCATAGTACCCTCAATTTTCATCCATGTTGTAGGATGTATCAAAATTTTCTTCCTTTTTCAGGCTAAATAATATTCCATTGTATGGATATACCACATGTTGTTTATCCACTCATCTGTTGATGGACACTTGGGTTGCTTCCTCCTTTTGGCCACTGTGAAGAGTGTTGCTATGAACATTTGTGTACAAATATCTGTTTGAGTCCCTGCTTTTAGTTATTTTGGATATGCAGTCAGTTCTCTGTATCCATAGTTTCTGCATTCATGGGTTCAAGCAACTGTGGATGGAAATATTGGGAAAAAAAGTGTCTATACTGAACATGCACAGACACTTTTTCCTTGTGATTGTTCCCTAAATGATGTAACAACTATTTACATAGAATTTACATGTATTAGGTATTATAAGTAATCTAAAGATGATTTAAAGTATACAGGAGAGGCTGGGCATGGTGGCTCACACCTATAATCCCAGCACTTTGGGAGGCTGAGGTGGGCAGATCACCTGAGGTCAGGAGTTCCAGAACAGTCAGGCCAACATGGTGAAACCCCATCTCTACTAAAAACAGAAAAAAAAATTGCCTTCAGCATGTGCCTGTAATTGCAGCTTCTTGGGAGGGTGAGGCAGGAGAATAGTTTGAACCTGGGAGGCGAAGGTTGCAGTGAGCCGAGATCGCACCACTGCACTCCAGCCTGGGCCACAGAGCAAGACTCCTTTTCAAAAATAAAAAAATAAAGATAAGTGAAAAGAGTATACAGGAGAATGTGCCTAGGTTATAAACAAATACCAACCCATTTTACATCAGGTACCTGAGCATCCTTGAATTTTGGTATCTGAAGGAGATCCTGGAACTGATGTCCTATACATCAATACCAAAGGATGACTGTATACTGGAAGTCTGGATTTTGTTTGTTTGTTTCTTTTTTGAGGGTCTCACTCTGTCACTCAGGCTGCAGTGCAGTGGTGTGATCTTGGTTCACTGCAGCTTCAACCCCCTGAGACCCAAGTGATCCTTCCACCTCAGCCTCCTAAGCAGCTGGGTCTATAGACACATGCCAACATGCCTGGCTTATATATAATTTGTTTGTGGAGAAGGGGACTCCCTATGTTTCCCTGGCTGGTCTTGAACTCCTAGGTTCAAGTGATACTCTCTCCTAGCCCTCCCAAAGTGCTGGGATGACAGGTGTGAGCCACTGCACCCGGCTAAGTCTGGATTCTTAACCTGTCCACTATTAACACAACGATGGCCAAGAGAGGGGTGGTCCCACCTAAATGGACCACCTCTGGCAGGAAACACAGACACTAAACAGGTAACTCCAGGAATTCTGAGTGCTATCCATAAAAACCAGGGTGTAAAGTCACATAGACAGGAATGCCTACTGTGTGACTTGAAGGAGAAGAGAATGATGAAGATCCAAACACTACCCCAGAGATGCTCACAGAATATTAGATGGTAGCCAACCTCATTAATCAAAGGGACTTACACGCAGGTTCAGATAGGAATGTCTTATGATCTTAATATGCCCAGGGCAGGTGGAGTATATATTTTAGATCTAGAATAGTAAAATACTGATGATGACAATGGTGATAGCTCTCCTTTACTGAGAGTTTACCCTGAGCTGGATACAGTGTTAAAAGCTCAGCACAAGCCAGGTGTGGTGGCTCACGCCTGTAATCCCAGCATTTTGGGAGGCTGAGGCGGGCGGATCACCTGAGGTCAGGAGCTCAAGACCAGTCTGACCAACATGAAGAAACCCTGTCTCTACTAAAAATACAAAATTAGCTGGACATGGTAGCACATGCCTGTAATCCCAGTTACTTTGGAGGCTGAGGCAGGAGAATGGCTTGAACCTGGGAGACGGAGGTTGCAGTGAGCCAAGATCGTGCCATTGCACTCAGCCTTGGCAACAAGAGCGAAATTCCATCTAAAAAATAAAATAAAATAAAATAAAATAAAAACAACTTTAACACACATTATCTTGTTGAACCTTACAATGACCTTGCAATGTAAGAACTGTTATTATCGTCCTTTTATAGATGGAGAAACTGAGGCTGAGGGAGGTGAGCTCCTTCATCTCACTCCATACAGATGGAGGTGAGCAGCAGGCATCAGAGTTGGGGTTGAGCCAGTTCTGCCTGACCCTCAGGCAGATGCCCTTGTAAGACGCCACCCTACCCACTCTTGGCCTCTGCCCACAGACCCCTCTGCTGATATCTCCCATAGCAAGCTGAGTGAATGAGGCTTAGGTCCAAGGGGCAGCATGGGCCACGCCCCATTCCCCAACAGGGCAGAGCCTTTGCCATGACACAGGCACAGTGGATTTCAACATTTTGATTTCCTCATCTTCCTTTCCCAATGTGTGACCTGCTGACCCAACATGTGACCAGGCAGGGGCGAGTGGGCTGAGATATGGAAGGGGACAGGCCCCACCTGTTGCCTGGACTCCCACACTCATCTCCCCACAGCTCCTGAGGAGGCCAGTGTTTTCCCTGGCCATCTCTGCCCCACGGCAGCTCGAGGGAGCTTTTATTTTATTTTATTTTTATTTTTTGAGACAGAGTCTCATTCTATTGCTCAGGCTGAAGTGCAGTGGTATGATCTCAGCTCACGGCAAGCCCCATCTCCCAGATTCATGTGATTCTCCTCCCTCAGCCTCTTGAATAGCTGGGACTACAGACATGAGCCACCACATCTGGCTAATTTTTGTATTTTTAGTAGAGATGGGGTTTTGCCATGCTGGCCAAGCTGGTCTCGAACTCCTGGTCTCAAGTGATCTGCCCACCTCAGCCTCTGAAAGTGCTGGGATTACAGGCGTCAGCCACCGCGCCTGACCAAAAGGAGGTTTAAAAAGTGTAAGTTTGATTACGTCACTCCATGGCTACATCTTTTTGTAGTTTTTCCACTGCTTAGAATAAAAGCTGCACTCCTTGCGCTGGCCTCGAGGCCCCACATGCCACTGCCCCCACCCAGCTCTCCTGCCTGACCTCCCTCCACTATGCTCCCATGTCCCTTCCCAGTGGGGCCTTCCACAGCCATCTCAGGTGCATTTGCCCACTTTCTATCTCTACCCAGTTACTTACTCTCTGGCACATAAACTATTTTTTTTTTAAGTCATTTTTTTGGCCAGGGGCAGTGACTCACACCTGTAATCCCAGCACTTTGGGAGGCTGAGGAAGATAGATCATGAGATCAGGAGTTCGAGACCAGCCTGGCCAATATAGTGAAAGCCTGTCTCTACTAAAAATACAAAAATTAGCTGGATGTGGTGGCAGGCTCCTGTAGTCCCAGTTACTCAGTAAGCTGAGGCAGGAGAATCGCTTGAACCCGGGAGGCGGAGGTTGCAGCGAACGGAGAACATGCCACTGCACTCCAGCCTGGGCAACAGAGGGAGACTTCATTTCAAAATAAAATTTTAAAAAGTCATTTTGTTTTTTGGTGGTAAAGCATACATGCATAAAATTTATCTTTTGAGCCACCTTTAAGTGTGTGCTTCAGTGTCAGGAAGTACATTCCCGTTGCTGTATAACCATCACTGCCATTTGTCTCCAATCGTTCTCTTCATGCCAAAGAGAAACTCTATACTCATTAAACAATAATTCCCCAACCCCTGGAACCCTTTTTTTTTTTTTTTTTTTTTGAGACCGAGTTTCACTCTGTCGCCCAGCCTGGAGTGCAGTGGCGCCATCTTGGCTCATTGCAATCTCTGCCTCCCAGGTCCAAGCGATTCTCCTGCCTCAGCCTCCCAAGTAGCTCGGATCACAGGCGCCCACCACCACCCCTGGCTAGGGTAACTTCGATTCTACTTTCTGTCTCTGGGAATTTGACTACTCCAGGAATCTCATATAAGTAGAATCACATAGTTTTTGTCCTTTTGTCATTGGCTTATTTCCCTTAGCATAGCTTCCTTAAAGTCCATCCATGCTGTACTGTGGGTCAGAATTTCCTTTCCTATTAAAAGTGAATAATGTGCCATTATGTGTAGATACCCCAGGTTCTGTGCATCCCTTCGCCTGCTGATGAACATGGGGTTGTTTCCACCTCTGGGCTATTGTGAATAGTGTTGCTAGGTGCACTTGTGAACAAGTGTCTGTTTGAGTCCCTGCTTTCATCCTTTGGGGTATTTCACAAGCTTTTGTATTGTGTCTCCAACACACCACTGCCTGAAACTATTTTGCTCACTGCTTTGTTTGCTCGCTTGTTTTCTGTCTCCCTCCGGTCATCTCCTTGGAGACAGAAGCCTCGCATGTTTGGCACACAGTTGTTATCAGGCCCATAACGGTGTCCTGCTCATGGTAGGTGCTCAATAACATTTTTTTTAAGTTGAGATGGAGTCTCACTCTGTTGCCCAGGCTGGAGTGCAGTGGTGCAGTCACTGTAACCTCCATCTCCCGGGTTCGAGTGATTCTCCTGCCTCAGCCTTCCGAGTAGCTGGGACTACAGGTATGTACCACTACGCCCAGCTAAGTTTTGTATTTTTAGTAGAGCTGGGGTTTTGCCATGTTGACCAGGCCGAACTCCTGACCTCAGGTGATCCATCCAGTTCGGCCTCCCAGAGTGCTGGGTTTACAGGCATGAGCCACCGCACCCAGCCTCAATAAACATTTTTGAATGAAGGATGAATAACACTGCAGATGGCCCAACCTGTTGGGCACAGGCCTAATCACCACTTCCAAGTGAGGAGACATGTCTGAAACACTAAAATGCTCACAGGTATTCACAGACAGCATTTAAAAATTTTCATTTATTTGTCAGATTTAGTAAAAAATTTACAAAAGTAACATGTGCCATGTGGTCCATGGAAATGAAAGGTGTATGTGAAATCAACAAAGCCACAGGGACTGGGAGAGCAAGGGTAAATGGAGGAATCCAAGGAGTATTCCACCGATCTGCCAGAGCATGTCTGCGCTGCTTAAGTCAGATAAGGTGAAGGTTTGGAACGTAGTGGGACTAGGGAGCGGTGCCCTCCTCCTTATAAAAACTCACCACCATGTTTTGGGCACATGCTCTTTGCCAGCCTCTGATCATCTGGGACCGCTGTGGAGAGGAGCAAGTAGCCCCATTAAGTGCCAATGAAACAACAGTGTCATCATGGTCAACACTGTTTCCTGAGCATAGCAGGGTTAGGAATAGGAGCCAGGACTCCTGCATTCAGCCTGCTTTGCCACCCTTGCTTGGGACTGATGAAGGCTCTTATTCATGTCTTCTCAATCTTTTTGAGCCAGCCAAGGTCCAATCTCCCATCTGTCCATTTCCTCACAAGTGCGTGTGTGTGACAGTGTGGAGGACAGAGTGCATGTGTGTACATATGAGTGTGTATGAGTGTGTACATATGAGACTGTGAAGGGATATGGGGTGAAAGAGTGTATATAAGTGTATATATGTACTTATGTGTGTGTGTGTGCATGTGCATGTGTGTGTGTATGTATATGTTTTAACTGCAGGGACATTGGATAAGTCACTTAAACTCTTTGGGTCTCTTTTTTGTTCATAAAAACAGACAAATGAAAAAACCTCCTCCCTGCCAGGGGATGTGTGAATTCAATGGGATAATGTCTCTGGGCGTTCTATGTGGTGCTGGGCACATGGCAAGTGTTAATAAATGATACCTGTCACTTTTCAACTCTCTATCACTCATGATACCTTTCACTTTCAAACTCTATATCACTCAATCTCCTGACCAGGAATCTAGCTGTCATTCACCTCTTAAGCTACATAAACTACATTCTGCTTTTATTCAGCTGGGGGTAGAGTGCAAAGAGGGGATATCTGTTGAAGAAATAGAAGAGACCGTTTTCTACACTGGCAGCATATCAGAGTGACACATTTTCTCACTCCACTTTGGGTTTCATGTCCATTTTCTTACTGGCTCCTCACTTCAGCCCTGTGAAGTTGGTTTAGTGATAACCAATTTACAGATGGGAAGCTTGAGGCTCAGAGAACAACAGATCACACATCCAGCATTTGACTCCAGACCTGGGACCTCAAAACCACTGTTTCTTCTACTCTCCAATGCTGAAGATGGCTCTGGAGTCAGCCAAAGAGCCTGCTGGGGAGGTCGTGTGCCAGGCAGGGGGCACAGGATAACCAAAGGCCGGGGGAAGAGAGAAGTAATATGTGTGTGATTCTGGAACCCAAAGAGAATGTGAGGAGAGAAAGGGTGAGGCTTAAAGTTAGAAGGATGAACAGGGACTGGATCATGCAAGGCCCTGAAGTCTGCATTGAGACATTTGGAATTTATTTAAACGGAGAACCTAGATGAGATTTGAGCTTAAGCAAAGTGATTTTGACACATCCAATAAAAATTAATGTAGAGCTACCACCAAGGAACAATCTTGAAAGAATAGCAGTGGCCTGGGCTGGGGCAGCTCTCAGAGAAGCTGGCTGGGGAAGCCACCACCTGCTGGGATCCTGCTGGAGCTTCATGCTGACCACCTGCTCTAGGAACCATCTCTGATTGCTGGGAGAAAATGGATCTTGTACTGTAGGCAATAACTCCAGGAACCCACTCAAATGTCAGTGGGGGATCTGCTTTCCATGGCCACAGGGCCCTTCTGGAAAAGAGAGGTTTCCAGTAGTAGTGGATACTGCAGCCATTAGGAACATCCTAGCTGATTGCCACGATGACCAGTGGGGTGTCTTCTTTGCTTTCTGTGCTCCTATACTCCCTCTTCCTTCCTCCAGTACAAACTAGCCCCATGCTACCTAGAAGGTGCTCAATTTCAGGCTACCTCCTCTGGCTTTGGGCAAAAGCCTGAACTTGAGTTACGCTGCAGGAGAGGGAGAGAGCCAAGCGCCTTTGAGTGCAGTGAGACAGAGAAAGACTGACCAGGACTGGATGGGGTGGAAACTGCAGTGACCAATGGAAGTGGCTGAGTGACACATTTAATTCAGGGAGGCTAGACCCTGGCATGGCAGTACAATAGATGCCTACCTTCAGGGGTCCCACAGAAGGGACGAGGAGAAGACCAGCAGTAGCCATATCTGCGAGGTGAGCTGAAGACCCATTTCAGGTGGGAGCTTCACAGATAGTGCGCTGCCCTGAAGAAGAGGGGTCCTGGCTGGGAGCGGTTGGCCCGCACCTGTTATCCCAGTACTTTAGGAGGCTGAGGAGGGGACTGTCTTGAGCTCAGGAGTTCATGACCAGCCTGGCCAACATGGTGAAACTCCATCTCTACTACAAAAATTAGCCAGGCATGGTGGCATGCACCTATAGTCCCAAGCTACTCCACTTTGAATTGTATGTCCACTTTCTCACTGGATCTTCATGAGAGACGCTAGAATCCCTTGAACCCAAGAGGTGGAGGTTGCAGTGACCTGAGATGGCACCACTGGACTCCAGCCTGGGTGGCAGAATGAGACCCTATCTCAAAAAAAAAAAAAAAAAAAGAGAAGGGGTCCCCCTCATCCCATCTCACTCACAACGGAAATCAATTTTTCAGCTACTTCAGCCAGAATGTGGAGTCAAGGTCAGATTTAATTAGACCTCAAGGAAATAAAATAATGTCACATTTCTTGTACAGTCAAATGTATGGAGTAGAATGCATATTCCAGGATCTTAATTAGTAAGACATAGACACCATCATAACACTGAGGTCTTCCTCAGGGACTGTCTGGTTGCTAGAAATGACCTTTTACTCAGAAAAGTTTCCATAAAAGGGAGCTGGCTATCAAGCTTCAAAGCAATCTCACAACTGAGGCAGCAGAAAGTACACCGGGCTTTCAGAGAGCCAAAGCCTCCTCTCCATGTCTCTGGGGCTCAGGGGTGCTGCTCTGCTTCTCTCTTACATGCTCCAACACCCTCTCTGCAGACCCACATTGTCTGTAGGTTTTTCCTTCTTGCTTTTCCAGAACTTCAGCCCTCCTAGGATTTTAATGTACAGGGCTTAGATCTGGTACAGCTCTCAGCTACCTCTGGGGGAGGCAGGAGAGTCAAGTGATGAAGATCCAGGTCATATTCTGTCTATGGGACTTGGTTACTGCGTGAGCCAGTGGAGTAGCATTGCAGCCCAAAGCAGCAATGTAGACAAACTACATCCGCGTCCCTCTTCCCCACCAACAGATCCAGTGTGTCCATGTTATTGAGAAGAGGCCCATGCTGGAAACTTCAAACAACAGTTGCTAACAGCAGATACAAGCTCCAAAGATATCAGGGAAAATCCTTCCCAATATATAAAACCCATGTTCACTTCACTCCTTAAATTCTTTATCTACTGTGTCAGTTCCAAGAAACATTTTGTTTCCAAGTTAGTAGAACTTATTTGGAATTTTCTATTGGAATTTCAGTCCATAGTATATAATATTTACATAAACAAAATAATATAGGTTTATCTAAAGATATATTATAATTATTTTAGCATATACTATATTATATACACTAAAAATGGAAATATGTAGCTTTTAGTATATTTTTAGTATACAGAATATGTGCTATACTAAACTATACCATGTGTATTAATATATACTAAACTATACTAAAATATACTAAAGTCTAAATATTTTTGTTTTCATAACCAGTTGCATGCCATAATCTGACAAACATGGTTCGTCACTAAACTTGGTTTCCTCATCTATAAAATGGGTATACAAACAGAGCTTACTTTGCAGGGTTGATGTGAGAATGAAATAAAGCTCAGCAAACACTAGTCTTTTTTTTTCTTATAACATTGTATCTAAGGGCTAACACTATCTAATAAACCCAGGGCCTGGATCTCTTGGTTCAAAGTCGCCAGTGGATTTATCTGATTGTCTGTGCAGTGTGTCTCTCCAGGGTCAGGAATCTTCCAGAGCCAGGTTGGAGGAGAAGTATCACGTGAAGCAAACATGAGCTCACAGGCTAACCACGCTGCTGGCGGGGAGGGTGATTGCTGAGAAGCAGGGATGGGTAGGTCCACTACAGCAGACGCAGAATTGACAGTAAGAAGATTCTAGAGTCCCAGAGCTGGAAAGGCAATTGAGACTATCTGGTCCAGTCACTCCAGTTTTCCATGTTTAGAAACCAAGACCCTGAGAAACACAATGACCTACTTGAGTGTTGTCCTACACAGTGAATTGGAGGCAGGGGCTCTGCCTTTCCCACCCTATGTCCTATCTAAAGGGGCAGGAGGCCTTCTGGGCAGGGAGGCGAGCCCATCACTGACCCTCCCACCTGGTTACCTCAGAGCCTCTGAGTTAGCTGATGTCGCAGCCTCCCCCGTCAACACCCTGAAATCCAGTCTGCAGGAAGTGCTCAGTCTCCTGGCCTTCTGCCACCCAGCCCTGGCCACCTGTACAACCAGGTTCCACCCATTCCTTCCAGCTAAGCAGGTTCAATGGCCACACGCCTGCCTCCCTCTATACCTTTGCTCAGGTAGTTCCCTCACCTGGAATGCCCACCTGCCACTCCCCACCCACCTGAGTTCCACAGCCTCTGCTGGAGTCCACACCCTCTGAGAGATCTTCCTTGACACATACCCCTACCCAACTCCAACCTAACAATTTCTGTGTCTTTTTCTCCCTCTTCACTCCATCAACTGCCATCTGCCCCATCTATGGGGCACATAATTACATGTTGCCTTCCAATTTTAATTCAATTGTAAGTTCTCTCTTGAGGTTCAAAACCTTGTCTTAGACTGCAGCAACAAAGCACTCAGTGCTATGCTGGGTGCCTGGAAGGCAGTCAGTAAGCATTTGATGAAGAGCAAGTGAGCGGAGCGAGTGGACAAGTGAGCGAGTGAATGGAATGAGTAATTGATTGTCATTTGGGAATTGGACCAGCAGGAGCATTCCTGCTCCAGGATATCCTGGGAAGGGCGGTGAGGTCCCTGGTTAGAGCAGTCCCGGCAGTCCCTCACAGGGGCTGGATCCAAGCTCCGTATCACCTGCTGTTTACAGCTCACCACAGCCTCATTATGAGGACACAGAGGCTCAGAGATGAAAGTGATTGGCCAGGGGCCACCGGGGAACTATACACATGAATGGGGATCGGGCTGCCGTCAGGCTGACTCCTTGACTTGGGCTCTGACCGCCTACCCCATGCACAGGATGCAAATGAGCAGGACACACTCTTGACCTTCAGGAGCACCTGGGGTAGGGGTCGTGGGGCTCATAGGATGTGGCTGGAGGCCAGCTTTGAAGAAACCACTGGGGCCCACACACCTCTGGGACAGAAGCAAAACCAGGAGCAAGTGACCTCTCTCTCTGCATAGTAAAGTCTCTGGGGTCTCTTTGACCTTCAAAACCTCCCTATAACACAGGCAGGATGAGGGTCATTAAACCTGATTCACAGGATGGCAAACAGGGTCAGAGAGGTTGGTGGCTGGCCTTGGGAGCCACTCACAGAGACTAGATAGGAAACCAACATTCCCAGCCTCCTTCCTAACTAACCACTGCTCTTCCCACTGTCCTGTGGGGAAACCCTGTTCCAGAGGGTCAGTCAGCATGTGGTTCCCAAACACACTCTTCTTTATCCAGCTGCCTGGCCTGCTACCCCTGCCTGAAGGCCTTTTCCCACCAAACTCTGCTACTGCAGGGCCTAGCCCAGATCTCACCTCCTTTCCAAACTTCCCCAGGTCTCCTCTGATTGAATTTCTCCATTGACCTCAAAGTCTTTCTCTCTGTGTCATACTCTGATTTGTACCTTTTGAAATAAGAACACAAGTGCCTGGTATGATACCTGGCCTGTCGTAAAGCCTGAGGCAGTATTCTCTGGAATGAAGTGGTGCTCTGCAAAGCGTGGTGTAAAGAAGGTCTGAATGAGTGAATGAACAAATGAATGGGTCTCTTGCCTACGTTTCACTGCTGTTGAGAGGATTCATTTTGGTGAGGTAACCTACGAAGCTCCCAGCACAGAGCTGGGCACAGAGCAGGTGGCTAGTCAGTGCTGGCTGGCGTGAGTCCGTTTGAGGCAATGCTGTCTTCCAAGGCCACTCCCAGCCTAGACTTCCTGAATGGGCCAAATGCCAGCACAAAGGCTCCAGCAGGCGTGGAGCCAGGGAGCTGCCTACGGATCTCTCTCGAAAGGAGCAAAGTCTGCAGCCCTGCCCGCCTGCTCACCCGTCCTGCCAGCTCAGATGCCATCCATACTACTCCGGCCTCCTTCCTGGGCCTGCAGTTTGGGTAAGAAAATAAAGGAGAAAAAATCAGGTTAAACCAGATGGCAAAGCTGTTCTTTTAATCAGCACTTGTGAAGCCCTGGAATGGGGGCCAGGAGGCATGGCTGTGAAGCAGGCCAGAATGGCTAGTGGACAAGGGCAAAGGCCCTGGTGTCTTCAGGATCTGGGTTCAAATCCTAGCCTGTGGGTTTCAGCTGTCATCATGCAGGACAAAGCCTGCTCCCTCTCTGAGGCTCAGATTTCTCACCTGTCAAATGCAATAACGGTAACTTACCACACGCGGGTCTGCAGACAAAAACTGACTAGGGACAGGTTCTTACCCTGTGCAGCATCAACTAAGGACAAATTAATGTATCTCCATACGTATGTGTATATATGTGTATAATATATCAACATAATAGATCACCAACTGCCCTCCCTTAAGGAAGATTGGCTCTTATTCTGTGATTATATCCTTCCTTTATTATTATTATATTTTTATTACAGAAACAGGGTCTCAGTCTGTTGCCCAGACTGGAGTGCAGTGGCACAAACACAGCTCACTGCAGTCTTGAACTCCTGAGCTCAGGCGATCCTCCCACCGCAGCCTGTAGCTGGGACCACAGGCACACACAGTCATGCCTGGCTAATTTATGTTTTTTAGAGACAGTCTTGAACTCCTAGTTTCAAGCAATCCTTCTGTCTCGGCCTCCCAGTGCTGGGATTATAGGCATGCGCCACCTCACCAAGGCCCTTCTTTGATTATTATTTTTTGCACTGAAGAGGACTAAGGGCCTTGGTGCTGCTGTGGCCCCTGCCAAGAATCCTTGCCCCACTCACCCCCACCCACAAGACTCACTGCCTCACTGGCTTCAGAACTTAACTCACACGTCTCCTTCTCAAGGACACCTTCCCTGGTTACCTTATTGAAAACTGCCATCCACCCACAGAGTGCCTTTCCCCATTCCCTAACCTGTTTTTCCTCCATAGCACTTAGACCATGTGACCTATGATTTATTTCCTGTTTGGCCCACTTCACAGGAGGGCAGGGGTTTTTGTCTGTCTTGTTCACAGCTGTATCCCAAGGCTTGAAAGAATGCCTGGCACAGAGTAAATCCTCAATAAATATTTGTCAACTGAATAAACAATTGAATGGATATTTGCTTTATAATGTCTTTCCATGGCAAAATAAAAAGTGAGCAGCCCTATGTCAGCTCCCAAAATTGAGGTCTTGGAAAGGGGAGGATTTCACTGGTCTATGAGGTCCTTACATTACTGAGAAAATGTAGGTAAAAAAGTTCAACACTGTCGGGCACAGTAGTTCACGCCTGTAATCCCAGGACTTTGGGAGGCTGAGGCGGGCAAATCACAAGGTCAGGAGATCAAAACCATCCTGGCCAATATGGTGAAACCTTGTCTTTACTAAAAATTAAAAAAAAAAAAAAAGTTAGCTGGGTGTGGTGGCGCGCACCTGTCGTCACAGCTACGTGGGAGGCTGAGGCAGGAGAATCGCTTGAACCTGGGAGGCAGAGGGTACAGTGAGCTGAGATCGCGCCATTGCACTCCAGCCTGGCAACAGAGTGAGAATCTGTCTAAAAAAGAAGAAAAGAAAAGAGCAACACATATTATGGTGCCTGGAAAAACTCACTACACAGTAATAATTATTCCCTTCCTCTGGTCCCCTTTCTTTCCCCTCCCCATATTCAGCCTAAGGCCTTATCTGTCTCAGCAGGGCTGTCTCTGCACACTGCAGAACTTGCAGGCCCATACCAGCTTTTTCCTACACTAAATCAGGCGTTCTCTGTCCTCTCATTTTGCTTCTTTCATTGATTTTCTTTAAAGATCCTGATGACAGACCTGGCTTGGGAGAACCAGCCAGATATGTGAACGGGTCTGATGGAGGCCTGTCCTGCCTGGAAGACCTGGACACCAGCACTGATGAGCCTGGTCAGTATTCCACTGCTTTCATGATCCCAGGTCACAGGCAAAAGAAATAAAAGGTTTGCATGAGTGCGCTTGCATTTCAGTTCCAGGCCTGCTGCTTAGGGAAGTCCAGGTGTTAAACACTAAGGCTAATTGTGGCCCGGGAGGTGCTGGCACCAGGTAAAAGGTTTTACAAAGCAGATGACCTATACCCACTGGCCTTAGCAAGGGCAAGACCAGCTTTAGGACCCTGAGCCAGAGCCAGAAGGAAGTGCAGAGACTAAATAGATTGACTCTGGGGAAGACTAAGGGCCAGAGAGGTTGTGGGCATTACTTCAGATCTCACTTGGAAATAGCAAAATCAAAAAGCTGATTTCCAGCCAGGTGTGGTGGCTCATGCCTATAATCCCAGCACTTTGAGAGGCTGAGGCAGGCAGATCACTGGAGGTGAGGAGTTCAAAACCAGCCTGGCCAACATGGTAAAACCCCGTCTCTACGAAAAGTACAAAAAAAAAAGGATTAGGAGGGCATGGTGGCATGCACCTGTAATCCCAGCTATACAGGATGGTGAGGTGGGAGAATTATTTGAACCCAGAGGCAGAGGCTGCAGTGAGCCAAGAGTTGGCCACTGTACTCAGCCTGGGCAACAGAGCTAGACTCCATCCAAAAACAAAACATCTGATTTTCTTGCATCTCTGATTTCCTGTCCAGCACTCTCTGAGCAGGGTAAGAGGAGCTCCAGCCCTGCACCCTGCATTTTAGAAGGTCTTGCTCAGACACTACCCCTCCCTGCAAGTGAGGAGTCTTGGGGAACAAGGGGCTATACCCAGTTGGAACCCCCTCTGGAGGACACTGGGTTCCTAGGACTCTGGGGTTCCCTGTCCAAATGCCCATGCCCACTTCTGAGGCCTCCTGGACCATTCCTATTTTCCCTAGTGTGGACCACATGGCCAATGGGTGCTCCAGCCCTGAAGGCTGGCCAAAGGACAGCTGCTTGGGGCACCTGAGTAGAGCTTAGCCTTGTGGGCTGAGTTCCTGGTCTCCTCGTGCAGGAAAAAGTGGAGAATGGGGAAAGTAGCTGCCATGTGCCAATGTGAAACTCCGAGGAGTCTAGAATTCTGATCTGCCCTTCCAGGCCATCAGGAGGCTCTGTCATTTTATCCAGCAGTTTGTTAGCTTGCTTTAAAACTTTTGAAATATTTAGACATTTGGTTTGTGACCCTGCCAGGGTGAGCCTGCTGTCTGGAGAACACACTGGTCTGGTGGGGAGACGGAGTGCTTTCGGGCTTTGCTGAGGAGGGACTTAGGGAAAAAGAGTGAGGGGGGTATCTCCTCACACAGGTGCTTGGCTTGCTAGACCTAGGGTCATTCTCACGTCACCTTTTCAGCTGAGGAAACTGAAAGTCCCAAGGTCACACAGCTGGGAATATATGACCAAATGGCCTTCACCTTCCCCTAAATGATAACTTTCAAATGACAAAAGAAGGAAACAAGGAGAAATGGGTTTGTCTTTCTTCTGAGAGTGTCTTCAGCACCTGTAGGCTTTGCTAGTTGTGTACCTACCTGGCCTCTTTCCAGCCAGCCCAGGTGTGCAAGAGCTGTGTCTTTCCACCTGGTGGCTGCTACAGTCCAAACCTCTGCTGTTGGTTTGACTTCCTAGAAATAAGCCTGATTTAGGGACTGTGGGGGTGAGAATGCAGGCAATATTGAGATGTGGTTTCCCAGAAAGTCACATTTCCGTTTAGCTTTCCCAGGAAGCCCCGAGTCCTTGCTAAGATGATTTCCTATGGAGGGAGGCACTTGCTCTGCATGAGTTTCTGTTTAATTGTTTTTGCGAAAATGATCTAGACAAGAGGGAATGAATCTGGATCAGATCTAGACACTGTCCCATTTAAAGAACTTGCAAACAGTAGTCCCATCTCGCTCTCTAATCTTCCCTCTTCCCATCACCTCTCCCAGTGCCCTGGGCTCCACTGAGAGCCCCCTAAGCAACCACTGCACTTTGGCACATGCTGCTTCCACCCAGCGTGGATGCCCTTTCCCTCCTTTCTTCACCCCATCTGCTTTCTTCTTCAGGTGCCAGCTTAGTCCCTTCCACTTGTCCCCCGGCTGTACCTTTTATGCTTCCTCTGTGCTTCCCAAGCTCTGGAGTGTCCTCCTATAAATGGACTCTGTGTACTGTGGGCTCATTGCTACCTGTCTCTTGTCATGGCTGGCAAGCAATTTGGAGTAGGGATTACATTTTATTCACCTCTCTGTTCTAGTGTGCAGTTTGGTCCTGGGGGGGCGGGACGTGCTCAGGAAGGATCTCCTGAGTGCGAGAGCCTCCTCTCTCATACGGTGTTCTCCAATCAGGAGTTTATTTGCTATTTACATGCCTGAGGAGGACTGACCTTAGCAGCTATGATGACCTCATTTATCACTGCAGATTAACAGTTGGCCAGGGTCTCGGCCAGCACCCCGGGCCCAGCCTCCTGAGCTACTAGTTTCTGGGTGTGGGGGCATCTGCCACTGTCCTGAACTTTCCTCTGCTTGGATGGGGACAGGGAGTCCCAGCAGCACTTGTTCCAGGATGACCCAGCAAATTGCAAAGTGGCATTTGGCCTTTTTTTTAGCAATTGCAAGACTTTGTCCCAGGGCGAGGAGGAAGAAGGTAATGGAAGAGCTGGGGTGAGGAGATCAAAGGCCTTCCCAGAGACCCAGCCAGGGGCCCAAACTGGGGACATTTACAGGCAGGCGCTGGAGCCAGCCTCAGGGACATGCCAATGCAGTGCTGGGGCCAAGGGGAAAGGCTGGTTTCAAAACCACATGTGCAGCAACCTCAATGCTGAGTCATGCTTGTGAGGCCTGTGGGGGACCAAAGACAGGGGCTGAAAGCTCAAAACTGCCTGGTTAGTGCTGACTCCATTCGTTTCCTGGCCTTCCACTTCCAAACCTTCCTTGGATGGCTAAACTCCTTCTGGAAGACACACCTGCTTTTTATGTTTGCCTGGTATATATACTCCACTTCTTTGAGTGACAGCACCCCAGATTCCACTAGAGATCCCCTTCTTCATGTAGTTAAGGTGAGGTTGGATTCTCTTTTCCTTGCCACCCCCAGCCTCCCTGCCCCCAGCACCAAGGACCCAGGCTCAGCCAATCAGAATATCTCTCATGCTCATGATGGGCTCTAGGATGGGAGCATGATGGAAAAGTGGCCACTGAGGCTCAGTTCTAAGACTTTTGTGAGAAATGCTGGGGAAGAGACCCTCTCATTTTCTACAGGGATTGCTCACTGTGCAAATATGCCAGCCTGGGGCAGCTGGGGCCTCCATGTGCACAGTGAAGAATCAGGTTACTCCACAGGAAAGCAGGACCTCAGTGTGGTACTAGGAAGAGACCCAGCCTCCCGGCCATGCACCTCTGCACTTTTCAGCTGTATGGACTGATTCGATTCTTTTTTGCTTAAGCATGCTTTCAAGTGGGGTTTCTGTCAATTGCAAACAGAAGATTTCTGACTAACATTCCCAGGATAATATTTATATTATCTTCCTCTGTGTTCTCACTCTCTGTGCACAGCTTAAGCCTCATCATCCACTTCCACATCTCCTACCTTAGATTATTGTGCAGACTGCCAGCTCAGAATTACAACAGAATCACTGTCGTAGTTGACTAACTGCTTTCTGCATGCATGTTTTATTTATGATAGTGACCTTACAAGTTGATTTTCATGTCTCACTGATGAAGGCACCAAGCGTCAGGCAGCCAGTAAGCAGCAGAGCTAAGATTTGAACTCAGATCGCCTGACTCTGAAATGCATGATCTCTGTCCGTGGCTCACTGTCATGTCTTACTGCCACCAGTAAGGCTCAACCATGATTCTCCCACAACAAGAGCAGATTGTGAGGTAATAACACTTTGGTCCCTTGGAAACACAGAGCCATGAGTGTGGTCAGACTGTCAAATATCTTAGACTTCATGGACACACTATAAGGGCACAAATTTTAGTTTGGGTTCATCCTTTTCCTCCTGCCTTCATCTGCCCTCCCCTCAATTTCCAAGCTCATCTTTTATTTTGTTGGCATGATTTATTGGCCAGGCTTGGGTGACATGCCCATCACTGAGAAATATCTCAGGTCAGGGGATGTGTCCAATGGGGTTTCTTTAGGTCATATGCCCTGCCCTGCATCTCAGTCAGTCCCACTCAAGCCAGATGGATGGAAAGGGGGGAAGACAGTTCCCAGAGGCAAATAAGGTGCTGTTGCCAGAAAGGGTAGCCACTCCTTCTCACCCCCTTGCCTAAGACCTCAGCCACCCAAAGCAACAATCATCTATTTGGTTCTATAGTGTGGTAAGCTCTATGCTGAGCACTGGAAGGACAAAGAGAGATTGGGCACAGACTTCTCACTGATCCAGGTGATAAGGAGCGCACATCTGAGAGTATGTGACCATGGATGAGCCACCAGAATGCCATGGGATCCAGCCGTAGCCAAGAAAGCACAGAGCACTGTGGGAATGAATCGTTGTGCTTGGGGATGGGGAAGGGAACATGAGAGGAGCCATACTGAGAAGGTAACATGGGTACTTGGCTTTAAGGAGCATGGCAGCTTTCATCAGGAAGCGATGGTGGGGGAACAGCATCTCTGGCAAAGGTAAGCAGCAGGTGCAGAGGTATGAGGAATCTGGCATGTTCTGGAAAGGGAGTATGGTTGGGTGGCAATGGAAGACAGAGAAGGCAAGGAGGGGAAAAGGAGCCTAGCCTGAGGAATAAAGAATAATAAAAGCAGGAAAACAATGGCTAAGAATTTTTATCCCTTTTCCGGCCTTTCACCTAAGCTTTGCTAGCCATCCCAAGAGGAAGTTGGTACTTGCCCACCCCACAGCTGCTCTTGAAAGAGGAAGAGTTAATTCAGAACAAGATGAAGAAATTTCTGGGGACGTGAGTTGAAAAGGAGAGACAGAGGCAGTCTGAAACCTGAAACTTGAGCAAGTGAAGGGGGCTTGAGAGGAGGAGAGCAGGCTAAGGAAGGGACAAGTCAGTAGCTGAACCCAACAAAAATCTCTGCCCTGGGCCTTGGGGCTATAGCGACAATAAGATAGGACTCCTGGTCCTTCAGCTTCCAGGCTGCCTGTAGAGATGCAGAAGGACCCAGGCAAAGACAAACAAATGGACTGAGTTTGGTGGAAGCAGAAGGCCAAGGGACTTAGGGAGCACCAGGAGCATCTGCTACAACACAGGCTCTGGGTAAAAGCTTCTAAGAAGAGGAGACATTGGAGCTGGACCTTAAAAAAGTGAATAGGAGTTTGCTCCCTAGACACTGAGGAGCTCTTAATTCCCTATATCCCACCTTGTATTGTAACTGGCCATATTGTACAGCCGGCCCATGTCTCTCCTTTCTGCTAAGCTCCACTGGGTGGAAACTGCAGCTGGCTGGTCCATTGAGTTATCTCCCAGGCCTAAAAGGGCGCCTGACACATAGTAGGTGCTCGATAATGCATGTGAGAGAACAGCCTGTGCTAAGACCCAGCATTCGGTGCAGAGATGGAGCTTGGTACAAGGTGGGTGGAGCAGGTAGTGTCCAGGGCAGGAATGACCTTGTTTGCCCATCTAAGTAGTTTGGATTTTATCTTCTGAAAGGAGAGGAAGGTGATCAAATTGGCATTCACTCATTTATTTGACAAATATCACACATCTGCTGTGTGCCAGGTATTGTATTAGGCCCTGCAGATAACATGGGAATAAGACCAACTCCTTCTCCATGTGTAGCCTACATTCTCATGGGAAAACAGAGACAAAGTTGTAAGCAATTCAAAAATAATACCTTGGCAGCTAGTGATGAAGTGCTAGGTAGAAAAAATTTCAACCGGTAAGAAGCTAAAGTGATTGTGGAAGACAAGGGAGGCTGTGGTAGGTGGGGGTGTCTCAGACAGCATTGCCAGCTGCGGGGAGCAGAAAACCTGCCTCACAGTTGCCCACCATGTAACAGTTTATTTATATCTTGCAACAGGAAGCCCAAGAGGTAAGCAGTCCAGGGCTGGAGACTCCAGGGTGATGTCATGAAACCAGGCTCTTCTTTCCTGGTACACCTTTTCAGCGTTATCTCTGATCATTTAACTTTTAATTTTTTTAATCGACAAATAATAATTATACATATTCATTGGGTACATAGTGATGTTTTGATACATGTAATGTACACTGATCACATCAGGGTAATTAGCATATCCATCTTCTCAAATCTTTATCGTGTCTTGTTGGTAGCATTCAATGTCCTCCATCGAGCTATTTGAAACGATACACTATATGATGTATTAACTATAGTCATCCTGCAGTGCTGTAGAACACTAGAACTTCTTCGTTCTATCTAGCCATCTAGTAATTTTGTATCCTTTAATAAATCTCTCTCTTCTTTCTTTCTCCCTATTTTTTAACGAAGAGAATGAGTCCATGCATGTTATATTTATTTTAAAGTACATAATTGAAAACACTGAAGTTGATATCTTGCTGACATATGGATTTCTCCAACCAGAAATATTCAGGAAAGCCTGATGCTCAAAGAAATAACCAGCTGAGCTTTCTAGTGTGAAAAATAGGGAAAAAGGGCCAAAGCCACATCTGGGTGGATGTGATGTGTGATTGGATGGCACCTGATAGGTATATGTGTGTGCATGTGTGTGTGTGTGTGTGCACGCATGCCTGCAAGGTGACTGATTCATATACTAAGCTAATTCAGTAGAAGCACCCACTCAAAGCCAGAAATGACCATGAGAATATTACTCCAATCTGTACGCATCTCCCACAGAGAAACTCCAATCTGTACCCATCTCCCACAGAGAAACTTGGAAATCTTTTATGAAGAGCATCCAGCTTCCTAAATCTCATATAATGGGAGCTGTGGGACAAATCAACAGCTGCTGAGACATGGTTCTCAAAAGAATTGTTCTGGGATAGTGGGGGAGATAGATTTGGGAAGGAAAGTCTATAGGCAGGGAAATAAAATAGTCCTGGGAGAGATGGGGAGGACCGGACTAGGGCAGGTTATGGGGATGAAGAAGAGGGGGCAGCCTTGAGAATGATGAGGAGAGAATGCTGGAACAGTGGCAGCTGAACAAACAAAAATGAAGGAAGGGCCATGGGGGTGATGGGACCAAAATGCAGCAGCAAGAACTGGAAAGCTGCTTCCGGTCACCAGCAATGTCAGCTTCCCTGTCAGAGAGTCGCTTCTAAGGGGCAAGTCCCAAGAGCTCTCTAAGGAGTCCCTGCAGGGGCCTGTACTTCTTTTGCTGGTGATGCCGGCCAATGAGGGAATCCAAATAGTCACTGAGTACTGGGCATTCATTACTGCCTTGGGAGCCAATGGCAAATTTGTTGAAACATAATAAACATAGCAGCAGCTCTTTGGGGAGTTTGTAAAAAGGCATACCAAGCAACCTAGGTCACTGAACACTTGAGTGAGTGGGTCACTGCTTGGTGGAGACCCTGTTGGGAAGTGGTGTAAATCCCTCTAAAAACTTAGGGCTATGACTATAACTTAGCAAGAAAGGGAGGTGGGTTAGTTCCAGAAAGGTTCCTTTCCAATAGATTATAAGTGCATTTTTTCCTTCCTCTCTTTCTTTTTCTTTCTTTCTTTCTTCCTTCCTTTCTTTCTCTCTCTCTCTCTCTCTCTCTCTCTCTCTCTCTCTCTCTCTCTCTCTCTCTCTCTCTCTCTCTCCTTCTTTTTTGAGACAGTGTCTTGCTCTGTCATCCAGGCTGAAGTGCAGCAGCCTGAACATGGCTAACTGCAGCCTTGACATCCTAGTCTCAAGGGATCCTCCTGCTTTAGCCTCTCCTGTAAGTGGGACCACAAGCATGTGCCACCACACCTGGCTAATTTTTATATTTCTTTTGCAGAGACAGGGTCTCACTTTGTTGCCCAGGCTGGTCTTAAACTCCTTGGCTCAAGCAGTCCTCCTGCCTCAGCCTCCCAAAGTGATGGGATTACAGGCATGAGACTCTGTGCCTTGCTGCATTTATTTCTCTTTATGTGGCTAGTTAAACTGGTTTCAGTTGCTCAAATATTCCACTCTTCCTGGGCCAGGCACTGTTCTAAGTCCTGGGGAACAAAACAGGCAAAAATCTCTCCTCTCACAGAATTTAGATTTCTAGTAGGAGGAAACACCCCAAATCCAAAATAAGCATCATAGTCTATTTATAGTATACTGGTTCCTTTGTTTTCCTATGTTAAACAGGGCTCTTAAAACATATTAGAGTTAAATGTTGCGCATATACATCCTTTATTATGTAATAATAAATAAGGATTTACACTTATAAATTATTCTACTTGTTTCTTCTTTAACCACAAAATCAAAAGGAGATTTGGCCTACAGCACATGATAGTTAATCAGTAATAGGCAAACTTTTGAGCATCTGTTACTCCTATGTTTTTTATTCAAGCATTTGAGAGAATTAAAGATGGAAGCATCAAAGGCTCAGAAGTGAAATGTCCAAAGATCAGTCAATTGACAAACAAGACCCAGGGATCTCAATTCACGGGCTCAGGTGGTACACATTCTCCACCACCTGCCTGAAACTACCACTTCCATGATCCAGACAAAGCTGGTTGCCATGGGTACACATGCATACATCTCATGGAAAAGATATCATGAAGTGTATAGCTCTCCTTAGGTGACAAAGCACTTTTGCGTTTGTTATCTCACTCCACACTCCACATAAGCTTGCCAGATTTAACAAATAAAGTCACGAGGCACACAGTTAAATTTGAGCAATATTTGGGACATGCTTGTACTGAAAAAAAAGATCATTTATCTGACATTCAAATGCAACTGGATTTTCTGTATTTTGTCTGGCAACTCTAACTCTCAACCCTCAGGAGCAGACAATATTAGCGTCTCCATGTGATTACCGAGGCTCAGAAAGTAAATTGCCTACAGTCAGTAATGGATCAAAGGGTGAAAGAACTGCGCTTTCGTCCTTTTACTGGTTGCTGGGAGAATGATTGCTCCCGGATCTCATCTTTGGGCCTCAGATGTGCTGGGGCCAAGTGGGGTGATCTCAGGGCTAGGAGGGAAGGGGACTTTTTCAGGGAGGCCAGCCATGGAGGGACCGGCCATTATGAGTAGTCTTCATAACAGAGGGCAGGGGCGGGGAGGCCTTGATGCTTTGTTGCAATTTAGTTTGGGTTTGTTTACTGTACCAGGGCCTGGGCACTTCAGCCAAGAAGGCTGGAAATGCAAGAAGCCATCTGGAGCCGTGTGCTGAGTCACAGGGCCCAGAGAAAAACAGGAACATCGTGACGCCAGAGCAAGGGTAGGGAGAAATCTCCCTCAAGATTTCTGTGGGCATCGGAAATAGAAACTGATCCCTTTGAAGCATCTATTGCTAGAGATCCAAGTCTCTAGCAGATCACCGGGAGGTTTCAATTCAGTTCCTATTAAGCGCCAACCGAACGTATGTGAGAATGTCAGGGAAGCAGTTGGTGAAGGGGCAGCCTTATTAATTTGATTTTATTTATTTGAACAGAGCAAACCCCTGTTCAATCCTGACTCATCCTCTTTCTTCTCTTACTGCCCATTTGCCCTTGAGCAGATCACTTAAACTTTTTGACCTTGTTTTCTGTTCAGTAATAATAATTCTTGTCTCATTGAGATAGTGTGAGCACTTAAAGGGAATTACATTTTTCAAAAGCATCTTGCACAGATCTGGCACACAGTCAGTGGTAGGTCTTCTTAGCATAGGGATATAAAAAGATCTCTCTGTGGGGCTGGTGTGGGGATTAAATTGGATGACATGTCTTTACTTTCAAGCAAGCTCTGGACTGAGCTCTTAGTAAGGTTTCAGCTAAGGAGAGAGATTTCTTTCTTCCTCCCTAGACACTGGGGTAACTGGTTCTGGTCCCCCAGGGTTCTAGTTAGTGGAGCTAAATACGTACATGCACAATGAATGTTTACACAACATCCACTCATTTCATTCCACAAATATTTCTTTTAACGTTGTACACATCACTGGCTCATCCTTTGTAGAGGCCTAGAAAAACAAAATTAGGATAAATACCACCATTTTGTTGCTGTCGTTTTTAAATAAATGTTCTGTGCCAGGCACTATGCTAAGTACTTTGCATGCATTGAATTCTCAGAGAAATCTTTTCAAATTTGTGCTATCATAATCCTCATTTTACAGATGGAGAGACTGAGGCTCAGAAGAGTTGACTGTGCTGCCCAAATGCACAGAACTAGTGGGTAGCAGAGTCAAGGATCAATCCCAGACCTGATTCTCTAAAAAGTTCTGACTGTCACACTATGTGTGAGTCCCAGAGGGAGAAAAACACTCATTTGGAAATTTAGAGTTACTCATGCATGAAGATACATAAACAACACAAGGTGGCAAGATGGTCAAATCCTGAGAGAGAGGCTGGTCATCAGAGTTATGGCAGTTCTGGGCCGGGAGAGGATCCCTGAGAGCTGTACCATGAAAGGGGCTTTCTAGAAAGTGAAAGTGAAGGTGGGGAGTAAAGCAACAACTTGAAAAATGACATGGAGCAGGTCACAGAGCAAAGGCAGGTTGAGCAGAAGCCCAGACGGCTTGGCCAAGTACAGGTTGAACTCAGCAGAGGTCAGCTGACCAAGCCAAGGTGTGCTTTGGAGAGCAAAAGGAGGAGGGTTGAGCTGGCACAGTCTGGCTGGCTGGTATTAGTTTCTAGAATAATAAGCTCCTCAGCTTGGCTGGTGACTTCTAGCCTCGGAAACATCACTGCTTAGAGGATTCCTCTGTATCACAGATAGGACCTGAGCAGTGGAGCTAACAGTTGTTTCCGTTATTGGAAAGGGAGGAAGTTTCTGCAGAGTAAGTGGGCATGATCTGTCCTGCAAGATGGCCTCAACCTTTACTCTCCTGGGTAAGAGGAGACAATGATATTTCCATGGCCAGAGCATTTCACTAAGAAGCCCACAAGCTAATGGTCATTAAAGCAAACTCAGAGATGGCACGACCTTTCTGCAGACCACAGTAATATATATGAAGAGGATTAAAGTAATGTAACTCTTTGATCTCACAATTTTACTGCTGGAATTAATCCTAGGGAAAGGGTGATAGAGAGATGAGAAAATGTGTGTATGGACAAAGATGGTCACTGTAGAATGTAGTTTTAACTTGCAAACACAAGAATCAGAAATATTCCACCTAGTCTATATAATGGGGGCTTAGTTAAAAATTATGACCCAGGCCGGGCACGGTGACTCACCCCTGTAATCCCAATACTTTGGAAGCCTCAGGTAGGTAGATCACTTGAGGTCAGGGGTTCAAGACCAGCCTGGCCAGTGTCGGGAAACCCTGTCTCTACTAAAAATATAAAAAAATTAGCTGGGTGTGATGCACCTGTAATCCCAGCTACTCGGGAGGCTGAGGCACAAGAATCACTTGAACCCAGGAGGGGGAGGTTGCAGCAAAGAGATCACACCATTGCACTTCAGCCTGGGTGATAGAGTGAGACTCAGTCTAAAAAAAAATAAAATAAAATTATGATCCATCTATACGAGGGAATGCTCCACTTTCATTAAAAGTCGAGGCGGTCACATCACAGCAAGGGGAAAATCAGTTAGTATGACACCAGCTCATAAGTACATTAATCCAATTCATTCACTTATTAACTATTTAATGAAGATGGGCTATAAGCCAAGCACCATTCTGGGTACCGGGGATATAGAGGGGAACAAGTTTAGGGTGGAAATTTGTTTGGGAGAAGACGGGCAGTAAACATATAGACTTAAGAATACACAGGATAATTTCTGAGTGTGGCACACAATACCATGAAGAAAGTCACATAAGATGGGCTAGTTTCGTGTGTGTGAAGATGGAGGGATTATCCAAGGAGGTGACATTTCAGCCGTGACTTGCATGCTGAAAAAAAATGCACTCTTGAAGATCTGGGGAAGAGCATTTCAGGCAAAGGAGCAAAGGCCTTGAGGGGCAATGCCATTGGAGTATTAGGAGGGGAAAAAGCAAGAGAAATAATTTGTGAGTAGAGAGAAAAGATGCAGGAGAGGCAAGCATCTCTTGAGGTCAGAGGTTCAAGACCAGCCTGGCCAGTGTGGTGAAACCCTGTCTCTACTAAAAATATAAAAAAATTAGCTGGGTGTGGTGCACCCAGATCACACAGTGATCACACAGAGACTGAAAGCCAAGGTGAAGTGTTGATAAGGAGTTTGGATTTCGTTTCAAGTGCAATGGAAAGCTACTGGATTCTAAGTAGGTAATTATTATACAGTTGACCCTCACACAACACAGGTTTGAACTGTACAGGTCCACTTACATGTGGCTTTTCTTTCACCTCTGCCACCCCTGAAATAGCAGGACCAACCCGTCCGCTTCCTCCCCCTCAGCCTACTCAAGATGAAGACGACAAGGGTGAAGACCTTTATGCTGAGCTACCTCTGCTAAATGAACAGTAAATATACTTTCTCTCCCTTATAACTTTCTCAATACCATTTTCTTTTCTCTAGCTTCCTTTATTGTAAGAATACAATATACAATATATATAACATACAAAATATGTTAATTGACTGTTATGTTCTCAGTAAGGCTTACAGTCAATAGTAGGCTATTTGTAGTTAAGCTTTTGGGGAGTCAAGAGTTGTATGCAGATTTTCAACTGTGAAGGGGGTCAACACCCCAGCTTCCGTATTGTACAGGGGTCAACTGTCTTTAACTTTATGTATCGAGAAGGAAATATACCAGCAGGTTAGTAGAGATTATCAAGAAGTAGTAGGGTAATAAACCATTTTTAAAACTCTGTGTGCTATTCTGTAACTCCCAAACTTTTGTAATTAGAAACAAACAGTAATTTCTATTTAAAAAATAAACAACTCACCAGAGAGCAACATCAACAGATGATGACCATTGCATGGAGCTGCAGTCTGAAGAGATTTTTCCCTGTGCAATCTCATTTGATTTTCACAGTGACCCTGCGAGCAAAGCCAGACCACTGTAATTAAGATCTCCATTTTGGAGGTGAGGACATTGAGGCTGGGAGCTGAAAAGAGGCTGAAGCAGGAAATGACAAAACTGGGACAAGAATCAAGGTTCCACAGCCCCCGTCCAAGCTTTCTGATTTTGCCGCCCAGCCAGGCTGATGACTGGGTCTGCATCAGATTCATCCAGAGACCCCAGAACCCTAACAAGAAGTCTACAGGGTTATTCTCCTGCTTAGGGGAGGACAGGGATGGACCTACAGCCCCCAACTGCAGATGACCGAAACAAAAAGAAGGATCTTTCCCATGTGGTAGATGCTCACCAAACATTTGCTGAATTAATGCAATAGCTTGCTTTTGGGGGAAATGCCACCTTTGGGAAGTGTTTTTACTAACTTTCCAATT
The DNA here is from genome assembly GCF_049354715.1 of Callithrix jacchus. Lineage (NCBI taxonomy): Eukaryota > Metazoa > Chordata > Mammalia > Primates > Cebidae > Callithrix > Callithrix jacchus. The sequence goes on along the minus strand of NC_133503.1, from coordinate 66,188,887 downwards.
TAGTAGCTGTGCAACCTCCTTTGTAAGAAAGAGATAAGGCCTGTGCTCACTCACCTCAATGAAGTTGGAGTGCAGGTTCTGGAGCCAGAATGTCTGGGCTTGAATCCACTGCTACCATTGACCACCAGCTGTGACCTACACTTTCCACCTCAGTTTTCTGATCTGTGAAGTGGGAGTAATAATGATGGCCTCCTTGGGTTGCTGTTTGGACTAAATGAATGAATGAGTGCTTTGAAGAGGTGTTGGCATATAGCGTGTACTCCATAAGTGTCAGAGGTTAGTAGCATTAGCACGATAGGGCTGCTGAAAGGGTGAAGCGAGAGGCTTTTGGCAGCATGGGCAGAGCTGAGCAGGGTCTCAATAGGTGGTGGTTGCTGCGGCAGCCCTTCCACCCCCGTGACTTCCCTTGCCGCTGCCTCAGTGGTTATTCACAGGAAACATACAGAAATGCACTGCACATCATTTTTTAGAGATGGGACACCCTTATCCACCAGAAGGGTCCTTTGCCAAGTCAAATAACAGATCTGCACTCTCTCATCTCAGGAGGTTTCTGTCTGTTCAAGGTCACGTGAAGAATTTCCTGGCACTTTCCAGTGTCTCTGCCTCTAATTCATTTAAAGAGCCACCTTTTAAATTTCAAGCTTGACATTTGCTTAATAACATGTATGGAGCCTGCCCTGGTGAGTGGCCACGGGGTCTCCACCCCATCCCTCTGTCCTCCACTCCTGTTTTCAAACTTAACAGTTTAAGGTCCACCAATAAGTTTGCTATCACTGCATACCACGTGGTCTAGTCTTTCCCTCAATGTTTGTCTTTAACTTGTCTCCCATTTAAAACTTAAAATACATTTCTTCAAAAGAAAAACTTACTACCATAGATGGAAAGCCAATCCCATCTGCTACAAATAGAAGCTAGCCATAAAAAGAAATACCACGAAAATAAAACTATATTATGAAATTGTAGAATATTTACTTCTAGAAGAATAGGGTTACCTATGGAAGACTCTGGGCTTGAGACCTGTTTGATTCCTATTTGAAAGGGAGATTTAGAGAGGTGTTAAAGTTTGAGAGAGGCGTTAAAGACCTATTAGTATCAAAGTGAGATTTCCTTGCTGGTGTAATGAGAAAGATTGAAGAGAATTTTCACAGGAGAAAACCTCTCATCACACGATGCAGTGTGTTTGTTTCTTTGTCTTTTCACTTTCCCCTACTCCCCAGGGGCAAGGGGTTCCCTATTATACGATTCAGTTCTTTATTGAGAAGAGTTAAAGAGAGAGCAGCCCAGCCCCTGCTTCTTGCTTATTATATCATGCAAATAAGACTCTTTCCCTGCTTTGAAATGAGGGAGCTGGATTAGAGAAGTGTTCTTCTCGGAGGATCTCCAGGCCTTGAAAGTCTGCGAGGCCCCATCCAAAAGTTTGTTTGGCTGCTGTCCTAGTCCATTCAGACTGCCATAACAGAATACCATAGACTGGATGGCTTATCAACTATGGAAATGTGTTCCTCACAGTTTTGGAGGCTAGAAGTTAAAGATGCGGCACTGGTAGGTTTGGGGTCTCATGAGAGTCTGCTTTCTGGTTCACAGAGCACTCCTTCTGGCTCACCCTCACATGGCAGAAGAGGCCAGGCAGCTCTCTGGGGTCTCTTTCTAAGGGCACCAATCCCATCAATGGGACTCCAGCATCATGACCTAATCACCTCCCAAAGCCCCCCCTACTATACCATCGCCTGGAGGTTAGCTTTGTGTTGGGGGTGGCCAGACAAAAACATTGTCTATAGCAGCTGCACATAAACGTGTTCTCACCTGCTGAGGAACAGAGTTGCAACCTCTCAAGAGGATGGCCCCATGGTAGGGGTTGTGTAGCTGAATCTTCCTGATGAGTAAAGACGTAGGCTCCATCACATACCCACAAATAAATTCACGTTTCCTGGGGGTGGATTTTCTGCTCGTTGAGCTGAGCAGATGGCTGTGCTTGAAATGAAAGAGGAAGTTGCTAAACCCCTCTCTCTGCCCAGTGCAGAATTTGGAAAAAACAACCAAATAACTAGTTAACTTCAGGTTCTGCCCGCCCCCTGTTTCAGTAGCCCCGGCAGATTCCTCCTGTGGTGGTTTCCTTATCAGAGTCCCTGGCAGGGATTGCCAGTGCATCACTCCTAAATTATTATGTCTTCCTATCTCCTTCCTTCTAGATCAGAGGGGACCTGCCTCCTCTGAGTGCTGCATGTGGTTTTCTCAGCCTGATGCTCAAGACCTTGTGCAGTATCATTTCAGCCTACAATCTGACTGCACCCCTGGCTGCTGGGATTTCCTTCCTTGAACCCTCTGCTTCTGAAAAGCTGGTTACCTGGCACACAGCAGGCATAAAGAAATGTCTTTGCGTGAAAGAATATGCCTTATGCTGGGCTATAGTTTGCTTCAGTTCATCTCAACGTGCATTTCTTGAGTGTCCAGGACAACTGGTGCTTGAAGACTTCCTAGATGCCAGACACTGGTAGCTTGGCCACTGTTCCAATTTGCCCTGAACCTCCCCAACCAAACTGGGACAGTTGGGCATCCTAATAAATTAGGCTCAATGCATTCTATTTTCATGGGACTTCTGACATAGTGAGAGTGGATAACATTAAACAAATTACCTCACAAAGAAATGCATAATTACAAACATGCTGGGTGCAAAGGACAAGTCAACCCTGAGGTAGGCACTGTGGATATGAAGAGAAAAAGACACAGTCAGGCCTTGGTGAAGCACCCTGCTTGTAATTAGGAGAGAGAGGGACACACAGCTTATTTAATGTAAAGTGATGAGCGCAGTAAGTCAGAAACCTACACTTTCTCGTCCCTGTTCACATTATACTGTTTCTATTTTAATTGGGGTTTCAAACATTAGAAACCCACTCTGGGGAATTAATAGAGGTGTATTGAAAGGAAAAGCTGAAAAATAGGCCTTGGAAGAGAGAGAAACAACTGTTTCTTAGGGAACTGAGATAGTCAAAAAATAATGCCAGAACAAAAGAACATGCTTTGTTCCACTTCCATTAGAAAAATTGACTCTAGCTCTTCAGTGCCCTTGGGTTTCTCTGCCCAATATTCTAATTCCAGGAAGAAAGTATATGATGGCCAGGCTTGGGTCTCATGCCAGCCCCTTGGCCAGTCTAGCGAGGCACCATGAATTAGAAATTCCACCGAAACCATGTGCAGCTGGGCATGGGGATGGGCAGTTGCTATGGGAAATGGAGGAGCTGGTGCTGGGAAGGTGAAGGCCACAGCTGCCTGCTGTCTCCTCTTCAGAAAGGGTCCCAGACTTTGCCTTCTCCAGCATCTCTTTCACCATGGTCACTGCCCTTGGAGAGCCTCTCTGCTTGCTTTTGATCCAGAATATTCTGTTACCATGGATAGCACCAGGCTGACAGCTGTGTGTCTTATTCAGCCACCCCGACTATTATCACCTTGGAGCAGGCGCTGTGTCCTTGGGCACAGCTAGTACAATGCCTGGCCAGTGAAGAGACTCCATAAGCATTGCTGAGTACTTTCCAGAGAGTTTTGCAGAGCACGTGGCCATCCTTCCCTGGCCCACTGCCCTCTGACCAAACCAGCCTTCTTCCTACATCACAAGCACTCTGAACAGCTTTGTAGCCCACCTCACTATTCCTTCATCCCATGTTGCCTGCTTTGCCGGTCTTGTGACTCAGGGGTTCTCAACTGGGGGTAGCTTTGCCCTCCAGGGGAACACTGGCAATGTCTGAAGACATTGTTTGGTTGTCACCCTGGAAAAAGAGATGCTACTGGCATCTTGTGGGTAAAGGCCAGGAATGCTGCTAAACATCCTGTAATGTACAGGACGATCCCCCAACAGAGTTATGGGACCCACAATGTCCACAGTGCCGAGGTCAGGAAAGCCTGCAGCGGGGCTCAATCCCTACAGCCCAGAGACCCTCCCGTTTGGGAGGCCTTCCCTGAGCATTTCCCATTTCTTTCTCTCATGCCCCCCACTGTATTTCCTTCACAACACCTTGTCCTGGCCTAAAATGATCCTGCCTGCTTGTTCAGTTGCTGGCTTGGTGCCTGTCTTGTGCACTAGATTGGTCCTATGAGAGTGACTCCCGTGGGCCTTGCTCGTGGGGGGCTTTCCTGCATGGAAAGTAGCACATGGCATACAGTGGGCTGCTCAGTAAACACGTCTTGCAGGAATGCTGAATAAAGAAATATGACCTCAACTTTTCTTTTACTTTATGTTTTTAGTTTTTGAAACAGGTTCTCACTCTATTGATCAGGCTGGAGTACAGTGGTGTGATCACAACTCACTGCAGCCTCAGCCTCCTTGGCTCAAGCGATCTTCATAGCTCAGTCTCCTGAGTAGTTGGGACTACAAGTGTGCACTACCATGTCCAGATAATTTTCTTTTTAATATTTCTAGAAACAAGGTCCCTGAGTCTTTCTGTGTTTCCTAGGCAGGTCTTGAACTGCTGTGCTCAAGCAATCCTCCCACCTCAGCTTCCCAAAGTGCTGGGATTACAGGCATGAGTTATTGTGCCCAGGCTCAACTTTTCAAAGATCAGTGGTTAGAGAGCTTGGCTGTGAACTCCAGTTTCTTTCAGGCTGGCTCTCTTTGTGTGTCTGTGTTTATTTCCACAGCCAGTTCACATTCAGTCTCTGTTGTTGGCTGGCTGTGTGGGCTTTTGGCAAATTTCTGAAGCCTCCCAGGTCTCAGTCTCTGCACCTCTACAGTGGGGCCATTATGATCAGCCCCTTCATCACAGAGACGTAATGGGAAGTAAATAAATGAACATACAGCACTTAAGAAAACGCCTGACTCAGAAAAGCCTCCATAAACATCATCTATCAGCAGCAGCAGCATCATGTTCTGGCTGGGGCAGGCGATGGGGATGACAGAACAAGCTCTGGGTCCCTACCAGAAGATTAGGGGATTAATGCAGCTTGCAAGGCCAAAGCTGTCCCCATTTGGTTTTGCCAGATCTTGCTCCCTCCATGAAATAAACCGGATGAAGCCTTTATCCAGCCCTTGTTTTGAGAAGGAGGCAAGCAGAGAGCATGGATTTAATGTGGCAGATGGTGCTGTCCTTGAATTATGAAACCAAAGGAGGAAATTAAAGTGCTCCATTGCAACAGATATGGGCCAGCCGGGGTAGAAGGCAGGAGGTGGGGCAGAAAGGAGGGCAGGAAGGAGGTGCTGTATCAATCAGGCAATGACTGTTCTCCAGGGTAGCAGGAGTCCTAAGATTAAAGAATTTTGTAGCCCCAAATAATTTTAGAATCTTCATCTTACATAGGCAAATGAGGCCCAGAGAGGGAAAGTGACTGTGAAGGTCACACACCCAGTTATTGGCAGAGCAACTCACACGTCCTGATTCCTTGAACAGTATTATTTTTTGGGTGCCCCAAGCCAAGGCCAGTGGCAGACCCTGTCCCAAGGCTTCCTGATTTGGGGCAGCTCTGCTTTGTGAGGACTTCGCTGGATGGGCACCCAGTCTTCAGAGAGAGCCCAGGGTCAGGCAGTGCAATCCCTGGGTCTTCTCTGCAGGAGCTCTCCTCTGAGCACACAGAGAGATATGAGCCACTGTCCTGGAGCCATTCTGCTTGTGTCTGAAGCCCAGCAACCATAATAAGTTTTTACTCTCCTGGAATGTCAGTTTCCTTATCTATAAAGTCGGAAAAATAATAGGCTCTTCCTTATGGAGTTGCTGTGAGAATTTGATGAACTGTCATCACCATAAAGTTTTTTGTCCTTGGCTTGGCACATAGTAAATGTTCAATAAAATGTCAGTTCTCTTTGCAGCCCAGAATTGACTTCACAGTCTAAAGGTCCCCTTAGGCTGTGAGCTCCTCAAGGCAGTTGTGTATGGCACAGCTTTTGTTCCCTGTTCCTTGTTCAGCACCTGTCACCTGCTAGGGGCTCAGGAAATGGCAGTGGCCAATGCCAGGACCCCTTGAGGGCACCCATTTCTCAGTGGCCACCGTGGAGCACCGGGTAATGCTGCCAGCGATAAAAGTGACTCTGTTACTCATTTAGACTTTAATCCTAAATGGATAAAGCAACCTTCCTGTCCAACAGTGAACCAGCCCCGTGATGAGGGCTGTGTTTGTTTTCCCAGCCTTTCTCTGTAGCAAGGAGCCTTTCCCCAACGACACCGTAGGCTATTTGCATTTAAATTGGTTTTCTCTCATTATAGAAATCTCTTAGGTCAGCTGGAGTTTCCATTTTCCTCCCAGTCAGTTTGGAGCCTCCATTTCTCGCTTGAGGGTCCCTCGTGCTTTCCTCCCTCTCCCTGGCAGTGAGATGTGATCACGTATTCTCACTGCGGAGACCAGATATCCTGAGAAAGGCGTCTGCATCCCGTGGAGCTCAGAGTGTGTCTCACAGGAGAAAGGGGAGGGGAGGGAGGCGGGGAATGGAATATCCTGGCCCCTGCAGTTACAGGAGGAGACCCCGTGGTGCTTCAGCTTCAGGATTTAGGACTCATTTTCTCATTTATTCCAGAAACATCTACGTAGCATACTGCTGGAAGCTTGGAATGCAGAGAAAAATAAAATACACTTACTGCCTTCCAGGAGCTCCCTGTCTAGGGAAAGAGAGAGAAAAGCAAAATTTTTTAAATATCTGATATTCTCAAATAATTGCTTTAATATGGATCAGAAAATATTCCAGCCATACTAGAGGCTTTCAGGTAATGTTTATCATAAACTAGAGTCTCTCTCTCTGTCTCCCCTCACTCTCTCTTTCTCTGTCTCACACACACATTACTCTACATACATGCACACACACATGTGCATACATAGTAGCTAACATGGTTATAGCACTGCCTATGTGGACAGCTACTCTTGTAAGATAGATATATACACATGCATATGCACATATATATGCACATTCATATATGTATAAGTTACATGTTTAAATATAAATGTAATGTACATTATACACTTAATCTTCATGAGAAGCCATGAAGAAAGTATTTTTATTATCATTGTTTTACAGATGAGGAAATTGAGACACAGAGAGAATAAGTCACTTGCCAAGGTCATTGCTAATATTAGCTTGGTGCAAAAGTAACGGCAGTTTTTGCCATTACTTTTGCAGCAAGCTGTAACTATACAACCAGACTGGAACCCAGGCAGTCTGGCTCCAGAGCTTATGTTCCTCATCTTATGCTGGAACCACACAATAAAAAGTGATGTGCTCTTGCATTTTCTCATCTAGTTCATCTTTCAAAAGGTGCTGGCCAAGATCCATTACCCCAATTTTCTGACCCATTTATGGGCTGTGAGCCATGGTTTGTGGAGACTGAAGTGAACCCTGGAAGGAGTGTGCTCAAGTCCTCCAGGAGAATCAGGGAGGAGATCCTTGTGTTGGGGCTTGAAGAGTGACTTGGAATTTGGCAGATGGAGAAGAGGAAGGGCAGGATAATTCATGAAGAACAAGCATGTGGCAATCCCCATAGTATGAGCAAGCCTGGAGTCTAGGGATCCTCATTACGGAGCAGATGGGTCTAGGGATCCCTCATTATGGAGCGGATGGGTCTAGGGATCCCTCATTATGGAGCAGATGGGTCTAGGGATCGCTCATTGAAGAGCGGCACTCAGGTGTGGTAGAGGCAGAGCAGATGGTGAGGCATGAGACTGGCAAAAACCAGATTACAACAGGTCTTGAATGTCACAAACAAGAGCATGGGCTTTTCCTGAGGGCGGTGGGCATGAAGGAATTTGAGCAGGAGAGGGACATGACCTGTTAGGAAGATCACTGTAGCTCTAGGGTGGATGGTCACCTGGACAGGGAAAAACTCAAGGCTAAGAGACAGTGTAATCGATAAAGCTGACCAACGGGTACAAAGGCTGTCATTCACTGAGTATATTTAATAGGGTTGGGGGGTTTGCCCAGCACACCAATGTGTGACATAGAGCTTCATCTACCCCAAGGGATGTCTTTGTCTCATTCAACCAGAGACACCTTACAAGACAGTGGTGGCCCTGGCATGTGCTAGTCAATGGGAGCTGTGAAAGGGCTGAGTTGAGCAGTGGCGTTTGAGGAAGCAATGGGAGATTAGTCACACAAAGTAGAATGAGGCAAAGTAATGGTGGCCAACCCAGTGTCAGGGCTGAGGGAGAGCAAAGAGGTGGGAATGGTGCTCAGGTCTCTGTCTCCCTCAACCAGAGAAACCTTTAATCCTTTACTCTTACGCAAAGGGTTGGCAAGCTTTTTCTATAAAGAGCCAGATGGAAAATATTTTAGGCTTTTCAAGCTCTGTGACCTCTGTCACCGCCACTCCACACTGCCATTTTATTGCTAAAGCAGCCAGAGATCACACATAAATAAACTGTGTTCTGATAAAACTTTATTTAACAAAACAGGCAAGGGACCAGATTTGGTCCTAGGGATATCATTTTTTGACCCCTGTGCTATACCATGAAGTAAGCAAAGTGCCAGGTAGACTGCCAACTGGGTGTGTCAGGTTGCTGTTAAGTGAGAGAAAGGCAAGAACCCTTCTCAGACACAGAGGGACCATCTATCTCTCCTGGAGGATGCTTACATGATCATAAAAAGATTCACTTGAAATTGTGGGGTTTCCACAATTCCAACTTCTCACCCTGGGAAACCAGCTCTGGCAGGATGGAGATAGGGTGTCTAGCCAGACACAGTCTCTGTTACAGTCAGAGTGGAGGTCCTGGTCTGATACTGCCACTGGGTACAAATCCAACGCAATAGTAACACTAGCTAAACTTCATCAAATATTCTTTCTACACCAGGAACTGATCTCATTTAATTCCAACAAAAACCCAACAGGGCAAGTAGGTACTGTTACATATCCCCAATTTACAGACAAGTAGACTGAGGCACAAAGAGGTTCAACAAGTCACCCACATCATATGGCTAGCAGGTAGTAGAACTGAGGCTTGCAACTCAGGCGGTACAATCCCAGAGCCTGAGTTGCCAATCACTCTCCAAAACTGAGGCTGTCAAGCCACATGGATGCTCACTGCCATCACAGCAAACCCACGTGCTATCCCTGACACACAGGCTGAAGCTAGCTACTCAAGGACTTGGGAGTCTTTTGTCCTCTGACCTGCCTCGTGCCATTGTCAAAAACAAGCAGATGCAGTGAGACAGATCCATCTGCTTCAAAACAAACATCAGCAGCCACAGAGGAGGCACAGCTCTCTGAAATCTCTGCTATTAAGCTAAGTGGTTGTCAGAATGAGTTCAGACAAACTGGATATATTTATATGTGAAGGTATTGCCCTCTGAGGGGGTGGAGGCAGAAAATGAATGATCTTCATGTGCTTGCTCTGTGAACATCCACCGAGAACTCCTGGGTTCCCTGTCCCTGGCCTCCTGGAGAGCACCCTCTGGGAGGGAGCCAGGCACAGAAGCAGACGGTTCAAATGCCCTGGACGTCAAGCATGGTGGGGTGAACCCAGGGTGCACTGGGGACGTAGAGCAGGGACATCTGACTTAGCCTGGGTATAGGGACCTGGAGCCAAGCCCAGATTGGCTGAAGGGTCGAGTGGCAGCCAAGAATATTCCAGGCAGAGGGAATAGCATCTTCAAAAACAAGCGGGATTTGAGGTCTTGCTGAAGGTGAGGACATGATATAGAAAGGATCCAGCTGGAGAGGCTGGGGACAGGTACTAGGGAAGTCTGCCACCCAGCCAGCGGGCCTGGACAACTCTGGGCTGGAGGCCACCTTGTTCTCAGCTCCTCTTTGCAACTAGAACAGCCTCTGAGTTCTAGATGAAATGCAAGGTGCTTGCCAAGAATGTGGTAATGCCAAGAACACTCTGCTGAGGTTGCATCTTGAAATAGTAAAAACGAGAGATAGTAAATCACTTTGGTCACACTGTGCATTCATTATACCCTGCACTTGCAGAGGTTTAATTTGCTATACTCACTGAAAGTTTGAAAGTGGGCAGATATTAATATTGCCATCAGCCCCTTGTAGTATTAAAAATGTTAACAGCTCCCGTTTTAGGGGCGCTCATATTGGCCAGCACATTGGCTTAGTGCTTTATATATTATACTGTCCTGTTTAACGCAGGAACAATCTGAGGCTCAGAGCGATTCAATAACTTGCTCAGTGTCATTTGTTGAGGAAAGGAAGAAGCCAGAGCCCAAGCCCACACCTGCTTGACATCTGAGCCCAGGGTCCTCCCACTGGGCCCCCTTGCCCTGACATCCTGTGATTCAAGGACTTTGTGAATTTCTGAAAATGTTTTCATCTGTTGGTAGGTTTGCCCCTCCAAAGAATCTTCTTATAAGGTAAGGAATCTTGGCTCAGAGAGCTAAAGCGTCCTCTCCAAGGTCACACAGCTTTTGAAGGGGCAGACTGGAGACTGGAACTGAGCTCTCACGATTGCAAACCCAAAGTTGTCTCTTTACCATGGTTCCCAAGTACACAGCAAAGAAAATGGACAGCTAATGTACCCACCAGCTATGATTCTTTAAGAAACCCCAAACTCGTATTCCCTTAATCTTTGGCAGGTATTCATCAAACAGTCAAAAGACAAATACCTAGGAGAGCAGAATGTGCAGGTCACAGCCAGAATGACATCATAAGGAGCAGACTGTGCCAAGCACACATCATTTCCTCTGACAGGATGGCAGGCTGGGATAAAGCTGAAGCCACTGACTTTGTCAGTTCCCCTGGTTTTGAAGGACAAGCTACATCAGCTCCACAGAAACAACTGAGGACTGAAAAGGGGACAAGTCACACCACACACCCACAGAGGCACACACACAGACACTCACAGACACGCCGACACACACACACAAACAGACATGCAGAAAGAGAGACACACTGAAAGACATATCAGTAGGCACATAGGTATAGAGACACATAAATACACCCACACATCCCCAAAGACACATGTGCAGACTCACAGATACACACACATATACACACACAGACACACAGGCAAACACACTTGCCTGCCTCTCTTCCATGTGTAGTTATGCAAATACACAGATGCAGATACACACACACATTTACACACTCACAGAAATGGGCACGCACACACACTCACAGGCACACGTATATGCGTACATCCACATCACCCCTTGCTGCCTACTCAAAACCCCTCCTCAGTATTCCCAAAGTTAGATTCCTCCCATGTTGCAGACCCAGAAAAAGGAATACCTCTGGTATTTGTGCATTTTCTTGCCCCTTTCTTGCCTGCTGTCTTTATCTTGAAGCATGAAAAATGCACCCTAGTGGATATGCATTGTTGAGAAAAGACATCGTCTTTGGAATTTGGCTGATCTGGACTACAGTTGAGGCTCAACCCCTCACTAGATGTGGGGACTTGGGGAAGTCTCTCCACCTTTCTGAGCCTCAGTTTTCTCATCTGTAGAAGGGGCTGATCATAGCTGTGATGACCTTATTGGGCTGGAAACCTTTGAAGCTTTGGCAGTCAGCGAGGGAGGAACTGACTATGCTACTTACTTGCAGTTCTTTGAATATCTGTCTCCCTTGCCAGTCTGGGAGGCTAGCACAGTGTTCATCAAGCACGCAGTAGGTGCTCAGCAAATATCTATGACATGGATGAATTGAATATGTCTAGATCCTTTGTGTTTAGCATAAGGCTTGGCACAAAATATGTGCTCAATTAAAGTGTGTCAAAAAAAGAAATACATGATTATGTATGATGTATTATGATTAGGGACCATGTTCCATTATATGCCAGGCACATCTATGACCTCATTTTATCTTCTCCAGACCAGGAAATAGACATCCATTTCTAGACTAGGAAAATGAGACCCAAGGAAGTTAAATAAATCACCCAAGCTTCCCCAGGAATCTGGGGAAGCAATTCAAAGCAAGGCCTCTGATTGCTAAACTGACACTCAAAACAACCACTGTGGACTCCACAAATAAATGGATGAATGAATATTTTCCCTGTGTGATAGAACTCAGTGGATGACTTCCACAGCCGGCTGCCTTATCCAGGTGCCTTATCTCCAGTAATTCTGGAGAATAAATGGTCACATTGTCTTCAATCCCAGGGTGACAGCTCAGTCTCCAGCCTCTGTCTGGAGCTTTTCATGGTGTTATATTTTGAACATATCACATTACATTTACATATACATGTAGTGAATATACATATATCCATATATATATATATCCAAAAGCTTCTGATGTTTGCATTTCTGCCTGCTCCCTCTCAACTTACACACACACACACACACACACACACACACACACACACGGCATGTATATATTGTATAGGTGTCTATCTATTATATATACTCTATAATAGACCATTTGTCATCTGAGGCCCATTCTATCCCCAGATGTTTCTCTTCTGTTTATGGAAATCACACAGCCCCACCCAGAATCTGTCAAATGCTTTCATTTCCTTTACCTTGCTACAATCTGTGGGTTTAAAACTCAACCAACCTGTAGGCCAATTAAGCTTCTTTGCATAACAGCCACTTTTGGCAGTGATTGATGGTGCCTGGTTGAACATCTTGCAAATCCCTAAAGGCTCCTACCCTTGTATTATCTGTGCTTCTGCATGCCTGGGACCTGCTTGAATTCCCTCTTCTGCCCCCAACCCCTGCAGTTTCCCTGAAAAAAGGAGGGCTTGGCAGAGAACCTTTGCCCCTGTCTGGGGCAGGCAGAATGGGTAGACACAGAGCACAGAGGTCAGAATCTTTCCCTACAAAGGAAAATAAAAGTGGCCGGAGGTAGTGGCCTCCTGATAGGCAGGGGGCCAGGGCAGGCGGTGGTGACTCATCAGCACACCAGGCGGCCTGACTCAGGGCAGAACAGAAGAATATCTCCTGCTCCTCCTGTAATAAGCTCCACACAGCTTTGCCAGGCTAAGGAGCAGCACGGAGACATCTGAGGGCAAGGGAGTCTCTATTTCTGAAAGCTTGCCCCAAGGATGACGTAGGTTGTCATCTATCACTTTAAAAAAAAAAAAATCACTGTGTTGTAGCCAGGCGTGGTGGCTTACGCCTGTAATCCCAGCAATTTGGGAGGCCAAGGTGGGTGGATTACCTGAGGTCGGGAGTTCGAGACCAGCCTGACCAACGTGGAGAGACCCTGTCTCTACTAAAAATACAAAAATTAGCCTGGTGTAATGGGGCCTGCCTGTAATCCCAGCTACTCAGGAGGCCGAGGCAGGAGAATCGCTTGAACCTGGGAGGTGGAGGTTGCAGTGAGCTGAGATTGTACCACTGCACTCCAGCCTGGGCAACAAGAGCAAAATTCCATCTCAGAAAGAAAAAAATCTTCCCAATTGCAAACTCTATTCATTGGGGAACAGAGCAGGGTTTTAAACACTGCTTTAAAAGCAGGAGCCAAGTAGTCCGTATTCTCCCTACCTTCACCACCTCAAATGCCTCTCCCACCAGCGGCTACCTGAGATTTCCCATTAGCAGTTCACTTCATGGGACTGAACTTAGCCCTCTCTTGGGGTTGTTCTTTAAGCTATACCCTCATGAGGAATAAGATGAGATGGAGGGGAAGGGTGGTGACAAAATAAAGGAGAGAGCTACTGCTGGCTCAGGCCAGGCACTTGACAAAATCATCTCCTGGACACCCATGGTCCCTGACTCTCCTTTTCAGAGATACTGTAAGGGGCATTTCAGAAAGCGGGCGTGACCTCCTGAATATTCACAGAAAGGCCAGATTCAAATGCAGATGTGTGTGGCCCCAATATACTTTTCCCACATATCCCTGCTGCCTCCCGAATGCTTTTCGGTCTTATGAAAAGACTGCGAGACACCACACTGTGTCTGCACTGGGATATGTGTCTGCTCAAGTGCCAAAGTTAATACACTGGTAGGACCCAGAAATATGTAATGCTTCAGGGAACACTGGTCTAGTTCATGGAAATATTGAAATATAGAACACAGCACCCATCTTGCTAGCAAGGAGACCAAAAGCTTGCAGCTAAGGATGGCAGAGCAGAAAGAAAAAAGAACGAGGGTCCCCCGATGGGGTAGCGAGCGGCTGACTCCAGCCCTGGAACTCTCTTCTTCAGCAAGCTTTAATGTCTTATTTATTTGGGGCACTGTCAGCTGCATTTTTTTTCCTCTGTTGAAAATGTCCTAATTGACCACCGTCCATGGCAACTTTTGCAAAGTACTAGAGTTCCATGGTTGCCTCTTGCATGTACTTCCAGTCTGGGCTTTTGTGCTCCAGAACCTTCTGCTAAAGTTCAGAACTGCAGCACAGAGAGGTTTCTTATCCATGGGATCCTGACTCCTACCTGGACTTCAGACTAAACCAACCCTCTCCTCCTCCCCAACCCTATTCTTTTTTTCAGACACGGTCTCACTCTGTCACCCAGGCACCCAGCCCTACCCCCCAATCTGGGAATTTATCCCCTGCGTGCCCCACCCATCTTCCCAGTGCAGGCTGCGCCTTGCCTTGCCAGGATGTCTGTCCCAGGCTCCTCACTGATGCCCTATCTCCAGCGCATCCTCTAACCTGGCCCAGGAAGAACTTTTCTAAAACACAAAGCCTGCCGTATCACCACATGCTTAAACATTCTCCCATGAGTCTACATTTCCTGAAGATAAAATCCAAATGCCTCAGCCTGACATCCAAGACATCTTGTCACCTGATTCCTGCCCACTTCTCTCCAACCTTATCTGTAGCCATTCCTGGAGACACAACCTGTGTTCCTTCCAAACAGACACACCCACACCAGTGGCCGCTCAGAGGCTGTCTTTCTACCTCCCCACTTTCAGAGGGACTCCTCTCTGTGCTGAACTCTCTTTTCCTTGATTCTGTAACTCCAGTTCATCCTTCAAGCTCAGTCCTGGACTCCTGGAGTGTCAGTCTGCACTGAGTGCCTCCTCTGGGCTCCCATATTCTCTGTAGTCTCTTATCACACTGTGCCTGTCAATCTGTTTCCAAGCCTGCCCCTCATTTCCTTATTAGGCTGAAATTTCTGAGAACTAGTGCTAAGTGTTTTTATTGATTGATTGATTGAGATAGTGTCTCACTCTGTCACTCAGGCTGGAGGGCAGTGGTGCAATCTCGGCTCACTGCAACCTCTGCCTTCCGGGCTCAAGCCATTCTCTTGCTTCAGCTTCCCGAGTAGCTGGGACGACAGGTATGTGCCATCACACCAGGCTTATTTTTGTATTTTTTGTAGAGACAGGGTGTTACCATGTTGGCCAGGCTTGTCCTGAACTCCTGGTTTCAGATGATCTGCCCACCTTGGCCTCCCAAAATGCTAGGATTACAGGCATGAACCACTGCATCCAGCCTTGGTGCAGAGTCTTTTAATGTTTTTGTTCTTGGCACCCAGAACAGCAACTGACCCATGGCAAGTGCTAGTAAATGCATATTGAATGGATATGAGGGGCACATAGTGTTGAGAAGGTCTATAGTTTCCTCTGGCTTTTTATTTTCCTCCTTGGCCTTCCCTGCTTTAAATCAGTTGAGGCTGTTTCTGTGACAGCAGAAAGGAGAAGAAAATCAGTCTTCCTTGGCTTTTAAGCTTTCAAGATGAGTTTCTCAGGAGATTGGAAAGAATTCATGGCTTAGCCAAAAAATGCTGAAGGAAGACATCATGAGCAAAGGCTCTCCCCACCAGCCTGTGGACCAAGAGAAGATTCCTGGGCTGATGTGGAAAGGCTATCGTAGCACTAAGACTGTGAGTGTCTCTGAGAAACTGACCTTTGTGCTCTGCTCTTTCTGCCAGGTGTCAAGGCAAAGTCCCTAGAGGCACTGCCCATGGAATCTAATAGCAGAAAGGAAGAGGGTGTGCCTAGGGATGAGGGAAGGGCCGAAGGAAGCAGCCCTTCTAAGAGTGCGTCTAGGAGACTCGGGGCTTAGGTGCCTCATGGATCCTGTGAGACTCAAGAGGTAAAACAATGACGCCCGTGAGCCCCAGAATGTCACAGAATCACAGAGTCACCTGACTGGAGACAGGTTGTGGACAGAAACAAGGGACAGCTCCATGGTGACCTGCATTGACCCATGACCCAGAATGATAAATGCCAGGGACAGGTGGCACAGGAGAGCAGGTGGCCATCCTTCTATCACCTCTGTACACCATGCAGAAATGCAGTCTCTGGGAAAAGGAGGGGCAGATCAGCTGAGACTGATTTGTTACCTACCTGGGCTGAATGGAGGCTCAAAATAGGAACTCAACTCAGTTATGATAGCGATATTTATATCTACCCCATACCTGAGTTTATGGACTGAAAATTATACCTTCTACAAGCAAAGGACTGAACTCAGATGATAGTAACATGGCCCAAACAAACACATATTCAGAGCTGGGGCCTTGCCTGAAATAAGGTCCATCTCTTTCTTCCATTCCGACTGCTGGGGCAATTCAGCATGACACGCCAAGAATCCGTGAACTAGATCCAAAGTCTCTCTGGTTGAGGATTACAACTATAGCTAAAGGTCCAAACACAGTAAACCATACAAGGAATGAGAGTTGAACAGTCAAGGCCCAGACTTCTGCTTGAAGACAAACTTTTGGGGCTACCCAGGGCTGAGTAGGGCTTCAGGCGCCCCTCCTTTCTGTGACTCAGAAGCACTGTGTCCAGGAAAGTCTTCTCGGAAAAAATGAGGTTGGGGATGAAATTTTAAAATGAGTAGAACTACAAAGGGAGAAAGGGAAGAGTTACCAGGAAAGCAGAACTACATGAGCAAAGGCCCCACAGTACGGGGGAGCTGGGCTTGCTCATGGAAGGAAACAGGCTCCATGTCTGGAGTCTGGGATCGGAGGTGGGTGAATGAAGCAGGACCTCACTTGGCACTTTCAAAAGCCAGTTGGGACCTCCCTGTCCTGAGTGATCCCTTCTTCTGGTGTTCATACCCATGGAATCCCCTCCCTTGAGTTTGGGCTGGAGCCAGTGACTTGCTTCTGATGAACGGAATAAAATAGTGACAGATGCCCCTTCCATGGTTTGGTTATAAAAGACTTCCGTCTCGCTCACATTCTCTCTTCTGTCCTCACTAGCTTGTTCTGATGAAGCAGGCTGCCACGTTGTGAGCTGCATATGGAAAGGCCCATGCTGCATGGCACTGAGGAGCCTCCAGGCAGCAGCCAGTGAGGAGCTGGATCCTGCCAGCCACCATGTGAGTGAGCTGGGAAGTGGATCCAACTCCATTTCAGCCTTGAGATGGCCACAGTCCCATGGACATCCTACTTGCAGCCTTGTGAGGGGCCTTGAGCCCAAGACCCAGCTAAGCCACACCCAGATTCTCAACCCAGAGAAACAGTGAGATAATAAACTGTGCTGGTTTTTAAGCCACTATGTTTTGGGGTAATTTGTTACACCACAATAGATAACTAATTCAGCCAGTAACATAGACAGATATGAGATAGTGTAAGACATTTTAGATTTTAATGATTATCCTTTGGGTATTAGAGTGTTCCAGGTAGGTTCTCAAACCTGGTACCCACATGTAATCCATCTGAGCTTCTGATTCTGAACCTTCCTGATTCATATAATCTACGTATCACCTGAAGTTAGGTGAAAACTGCTGTTGTTTTACTAACATCGAGGTGGTCGGTGGACAATGGGAGGTTGAAAAGAATGGGGACTAAGCTTGGTTGACAACCTACTGAACTCTGGCTCTTGCAGGATGTTTTGCTGAATGTTCAAGTATCTCACTGATCCTTAAGGCTATCCATGAATCCTGAGGGGTGCAGTTAAGTAACTCACCCAGGAATACCCAGCTAGTCAGAGGCATGACAAGAGCTTCCTGCAGCTCTGCCTTTGAGACCAGCTGTATGCCACAGGCTTCTGACCTTACTCTCACCAGTGGCCCTTTCCAGAAACAGCTGGTCCACTGAGTGAGGACTGATGGTGGAGAAGGCAGAAAGCCAAAGATACCTTATTGTTCCTGGGGAAATATGCCCAGGCAGACCTTTCCAGGGAAGTTGAAGAAGCTGCATGTTGGCTCTGGGAGAGGTGACATTCTGCCATTGCTTCCTACTAATGGAACCCCTGTGATTACTAGGAGCATCCACCTGCCCCATAAATGTCCCGGCCTCTCTTGCCATAGAGGGTACCCAATAAGATGTAGGTGGAAGTTACTGGGAGAAGCTTCCAGTAAAGATTTTTTAAATTGCTGACTTAGCTGACAAGTGCCTCCTCCTGCACTTCTTACCCCTTCTTGGTGCCTGGACTGTGGACATAGTGGCTGGAGCTGCAGCAGTGTTTTACAACCATGCAATGACCTTGACAGAGGAAGCTACTCTGTAAGAGTAGTAGAGCATGAAGACGGAAAGAGCCTTGGCCTCTTGGAGGGGATGACTGGGGCGCCGTCATTCTAACCCTTGACTATTTGCATCAGGAGTTCTTTTATGTGAAAGAAAAGTAAACCTTTTTCTTCTTTAAGCCACTGTTACCTGGGTTTTCTGTTACAGGTAGCTGATACTAACCTTGAGTGATAGACTTGCATTCTTAGTAAGGCATTTAAACAGGATTCGGGGATTTCATTTTTAAATGGCCCGGATCCCAGACTCTCAAAATATCATTTCCCTTCTCCCCATCTTAGTTAAATAGTTATTGCTGTGCTCTCCAGAGGACAGGGGCACTGAAATTTCCTGAGCATCTACTTGACCCCACACACTGCGCATAAATCATATTCTTTGTACTTGCCTCACAGTGAATTTGTGAGATGAGATCACCACCCCATTTTACAGACAAGGAAATGGAAATCGGACAGATTGTACCAGTGTTCAGGGAAACACCACTAGAATTTGAACCCAGACCTCTCTGGCTCCATGGCCCAGACTTTTTCTGTCTCCCAGGTCTAGAACTCTGTGTCCCAGTTCGTGCAGAAGGTGAAGCCAGTTGGACCATGCGGAGGGCCCTGGCTCAGGGTGCCATCCCTTCCCCCAAATCTCCCACTTGCTGCCACAGGCCGAAGTCTTCTCCACTGCAAGGTGATAAAGCAGACAGCCCAGCTGGCCGCCCTCTCCTCACTCGCTGCCATCCTATTTAGTGACCATCTGGCTTTCATCTCTGTAATTCTCTGACTGTCCCTCCTTGAGGTCCCTCTTAAAGAAGCACACACCCTGTTTGGCTTCAGTAAAGGACCTCTACTTCCAAGCCAATGCCTCCCCAGCCTTTACCAGGGCAAGCCTAACAAAGAAAAGGTAAAACAACAGGGATTTCTGGTAGCAACACAAGTCTATTTCAAACCTCGGATTAGAGTATCTGAAAAGGTTACCTGTTCCAAGCAAACACATTTCCCCCCCTCTGGCAGAAATGTGGTCGGAGCAGCCTGATGCCATGACAGGCTCCAAATATTCTCCATCGAAGCTTGCTTTATCCTGTTTGAAACTCCTCTGTCTGTCCCCAGAGAGTCTGGAAATACACTCTTTCTAGGAGCTGATGGAAAATTAACCCACATTAGGAGAGAGCTAGGTGATGCTGAATTGGGGACAGGAAGGTCCATTTGAAAGGGGAAAAAAAATCATGTTCTTTGTAACCAGGACAAGGCTAACCATGCCTTCTCTCTATTGGTCCAAATCTATGCCAGCCTCCCACTGGCATCTGCAGGCGGGCTGAGAGCAAGCTATGGATTTCTATAGAGATTGTCACCATGGTACTAGGTATCTTATTCTGTTATTTCAAGAGGAAAAATAATCAAAAGGTCAAAGGAAGAAAATCTACCATAGGGCTTTTCATTTTACAAATATTTATTAATGCTTTGGTGTGTTCCTGGCATACATTAGATGCTAGCACAAGCAAGATGGGCTCAGAAAACCCACCTGTATTGTATATTCACCATGAGGCTATAGCACAAAGCGAGCCACTGTTTATCCGTGATCTGATTTCTCTCATGACAGCCTTGAAATGGCAACAGTATAATTCCTATTTTCTCAACTGGGAGAAAAATGAAGTATAAGTGCCCAAGTGTATCCAGAATTTGGGATGAAGGGTGTGGTCTGGACCAGGCCATCTCAGTTGGAAATAGAAAGTAAGTGCAGTAGGGATTATGAAGATAAAAGACTGAAAGGTCTAAGATGTGAGGCAAGGGTGCTCACAGGGTGTTGAGCACCTGCAACTAGCCACAGGGAGACTCTCTTGCCTCCCATCGGCTTGACAGGCAAGGAAAGGAAACTGCATTACCAGAGCCTGGTGGGGGCTGGGCTTGGAGCAGGCGAGAGTTGGGCAGAGAATGGATAGTGGGTGAGATGGAAAATCAAGAGTCCCCAGCACAGATGCGCTTGCTGACCAAGCTTGGGTTATGGTCCCCACCCTGGGTGTTGAAGGCCTGTGGCAGGGGATGCACCCCTGTAGTGATTAATCAGCTACCACTGCACTAATTATGGGAAACAACTACAAAACTCAGTGGCTTATGCTAACAAGACTTTCTATTTCTTTCTTTCTTTTTTTGTTTTTTAGTTTTGCTCTTGTCACCCAGGCTGGAGTGCAGTGGCACAATCTCAGCTAACTGCAACCTCCGCCTCCCAGGTCAAGCAATTCTCCTGCCTCAGCCTCCAGAGTAGCTGGGATTACGGGCATGCACAACCATGCCTGGCTGATTTTGTATTTTTAGGAGAGATGAGTTTCTTCATGTTGGCCAGGCTGCTCTTGAACTCCCAACCTCAGGTGACCTGCCCACATCAGCCTCCCAAAGTGCTGAGATTACAGGTGTGAGTCATTGCACCTGGTCACCTTTCTATTTCTTACTTATAAATCCGGAAATAAGTTGCATCCTTGCTGGGAGGGACTGAGCTTGACTCCAGACTAATGTTGGGTTTGGGTCTGCACCATCTGCATCTCTTCCTGTGTAGACAAGGACACATGTTTTCCTCACTGTGGATAATAGGTGCACAGAAGACCAAATCACACCACACATTTAGAGCCTCTGCTCACCTCATAACCACTAATGTGCCACCAGTTCACAAAAACCACATGACCAAGCTCCACATCAGTCCCTTGGAGGGATAAATTCTCCCCTTCAATAGAGAGACACTCAAAAGTCATGTGATAAAGATGTATAATTCTCTTACAGGGGAATGAAGAAACTAAAGCAATGTTCCAATCTATTATATTCCCCAAAGAAAATAAAATGTTAACACCAAACAAGAAATAAATGTAGGTTGAAAACCATCAATGCCCACCACAGTGGTTTTGCATAATATCCACTTGGACAGGTTGAAGCAGTTTGGCAGTAGCGGGAGGGAGTGAGGGTGTTTTCACTGGATTCCTTCTCGTCCTTGGGTCAAGACATGAAAAGTGCTGGTCAGTGACACCACAGAGGCTGGGGTGGGGGCAGGTCTCTGATAGAGACTTCAGGAGTCTGAACACAATAGTGTCCTATTTGTGACATTTATGAATGCCATGATGATCAATTTCAGGGAAATGACGTAGTTTGGGATCATACCCCAACTCTGGGTTCTGAAACATTTGAAACTCCAACATATTATGAATGTCAGGTCTGAGAAACCAAATCCAATCTCATTATTTTCGCAGTAGTGGTTATTAGTCCTGCCTATTGGGCTTCAAAACCTGACCACATGGGCAAAAAGATTGGGAGATTTTGCTTAGTTCTGTGTTTCTAATTAATTATAGCCCTTCTCCGCCTCAGTTGCCTCATTTGCAAAATGGGGCTCATAAGATATGCTTCAGAGACATACAGAGACAACTCAAAGCAACACTGTGTGTGAACTGAGCTTGGAATCCACAAGGTGCTCAATGCACATTGGTGCCTGGGCACCCTCACCTTAGAAGCAGCAGATATGCCCATAACTAGTGGTTCCAGAGGACTCAAAGATCATGCTTCGTGGGGTGTGCCCAACAGAAAAGCTAATGGAGCAAGCGCTCACTATGGAAGATGGGAAGCCTGCTCATTCCCACTCTTTAGCCCTCACTGGAAGTGGCCCATTTGACTTCGGGCATCCTGTTTAAAGAGACACTTTGACAAAGGGTAGCAGGTCCAGCAAGAGCCACAAGAGAAAAAAAAGGAACTCAACATTCTTTCTAATAAAAAATAAGTTGAAAGAATAGAGGAGCATTAGAAATATAATGCCAAATATTTGCCAGAGTGACTTCTATTTTGAGAATATGGAACACTATCAGGCGCAAACAGCAGGCTGGGGATTTTAGCTCAAGGTAGGGAAGGACTTTGCACCCATCATGGCTGCCTGAGTTTGGAACACATGGCCTTATCATGGGGCTTGAGTCAGACACATCTAGTTCAAATCCTGCCCTAGCTGCTCAATTCTCAGATGGCCTTGGGCAAACATGTCTCTTCTCTAGGCTTCAATACAGGTCAGAGTTTTGATCACATTAAATGCTAAGAAAGGGGGAACAGATGACAAAGATTCTTGGATTTGGCCTTCCAGTTGTCCCCCTTCATCCCCAAAACCAGAGAGAAGACAGAAGCCATAGGAGGGGAAATACTGATACTTTTGGTGCCAGAGAACATGGGACAATGGGAAGGTCATGATTTATTGCCTGACCCTTGTAAGATGGCAGGCTCACAAGAAAGAGTGAAGGAGAGGACAGCATTTGCTGGTTCATGCCATCTCTCTGGAACCTAGCATAAGACCTGACATCATGGCAACCTTTGATCAATATTGGAAAGCAAGAAAGAAAGCAGGAAGGGAAGGGGAGGGGAGGGGATGGGAGGCAAGGCAGGCATTCTTTGTGCTAAGTACTCCTGCTTTACAGAATCTAACCTTCCCAAGAACCTGGTAAATCGAAAAGTATTACCTCTTATTTTCCAAATATGTGGAAATTGGGCTTAGCAATTTACCTTTCGCAATTTATGTGATCTTGCAATTTGCCTTATGCAATTTATATAACTTCTCTGTGCTTCGGTTTCCTCATCTGAAAAACAGGAGGTGATAATAATAACATTTGTCTCATAGACTTGTCATATGAGTACCTTAGCTGGGACATGATGAACTCAGATTCAATGTAAGTTATAATTACCACATGGCAAAAGGCAGCTTTAAGACTCAAGGCCTGGTCTTTTTGACTGAAAGATTATTTTTACCTTACCATGCACTTCTACAAACAAACATTTAAAAGGCTCTACACTGTAATCAGTGCCTGATATATAAATTAATTTCCAGTTAGTTTCCTTCTTCTAAGTTGAGGCCTGCACACAATTGTGATAAGCTACAGATTTATAAATGTATAAAGAGCTGGATTTATTGGGGAAGAGTGGTGAAAATGCGGCACAGGGCAGAGGAGAAGTAATTCTTATAAAATAGTGTCAAAGTAGTAAATGCAGAGTGTGGGATACATGATGATGACAACTCATCAGCTTCCATGAATATTCGATCAGGTTGGGTTCTGGGAGTATGGCCTGGAATTTTCAGGCAGGCTGTGGCTTGCTTGGGCTTATGAATAGTGAACATGCGGGAATGAAATGGACTCCCAAACCTGAGTATCACTCCCACCAGAAATTTCTGCCACATCAACTTGGGGAAGGTAGTGGGTCAACTAAAGGGACCAAGGGGCGAGGAGGAAGAGGGGGGCTGCTAATCACGCACTATCACCCCACCTCTTTACCCTGCTCCCCCGGTTGCCCCCAAATGACCAGTGGTTTCCCTGGCACCGATCTGAGATGGCACCATTAACAAGGCCCAAAAGCCATTTAGTCTGCGAAGGAGGAGCTGGGATAGTGTGAGCCAATCTCCAAGCCCCAAGCTGTCTTCCAGCCCTTTCAGGAGCAGCTCGGGTTTCTGGCCCAGTGAATGGCGCAAGCTGGGGCCTCTCTAAGCAGATCCGGTTACACTCCAGCACTGCCTGCCTAAGCCAGGGACACTCAGTTGGAAGAGATCAGATTCTGGCTTGTTGATGACCCTAAAGTGAGGGCCTGTCTACTAGCCCTAACTGTCTCCACTGCAGCATCCAGGCTTATGGCTGTGACCTGAACCTTTGCTTAAGAGGGAGGGCATGGAGACAGAAAAATTTGGTTTGAATCCTAGATCTGCCACTTACTAGCTTGGGGACTTGAGTAATCTTTTAGCCTCTCTGAGCCTCAGTTTTCTCATCTTTAGTGTGGGGATAATCAAAGTATTCAGCTCGTGCCTTTATCAGGAGATATACATGAGCTGAGCCATATGAAATTATTTTGCTCAGTGCTTGGCTCATGCTATGTGCTTCATAAATATCAGCTACTTTTACATTTTGTTATCATCGCTGCTGGTTAGAGTATGTTTCTAAGAAACAGACTTTGGTGCTGCATTGGCCAAGGTCATCTTTGTTAGACTCAAATGGAACGATGAGATCGTCTAGTGTCCAGCTATTTCTTAGGAACAGACGCATCCAGATAAGTAACTTCCTCCAGGTCACAGTTAGCTGGGGGCAAAGCTGAGCCTGAATCTAGGCTGCCTGAGCCACATTCTCCTCCTCCTCCTCATTGTACACTATCCAGTGTATAAAATGTTTTCACCTGTATCTGTCTCCATCATGCCACGCTGCAGCAACACACGTGCAGAACAAAGGGAACTGGGCCCATGCAGCCTTGTCTGCCTCACTCGCAGTGCATTCTGGGAAACTCCTCCCAGCCCTGGGAGGCCTTGACAATTAGCATCCTTCTGGCAGGCTTTTTAACATCCAGAGGAAATCAGCATAGACAACTTCTTTAGGATTTAGTTTGAACTTTAATTTCAGCCCTAAGCCTCAACAATATCTCTGTCATTTGCTCCCTCCATTTCATTTTATTTTTTTAAGATAGAGTCTCAACTCTGTCACCCAGGCTAGAGTGCAGGGGCGCAATCATAGCTCACTTCAGCCTCCGCCTTCTGGTCTCAAGTGATCCTCCCATCTCTGCCTCCTAAGTAGGTGGGACTACAGATAAGTGCCAGTATGACTGCCTAATTTTTTTTTAATTTTTTGTAGAGATGAGTTTCACCATGTTGCCCAGGCTGATCTTGAATTCCTGAGCTCAAGTGATCCACTCACTTCGGCCTCCCAGAGTGTTGGAATTACAGGCGTGAGCCACTGTGCCAGACCTTACTCCCTCCATTTCAAAGGAGAGCTGGAGAAACATATCTGTATGTGTGTGTGTGTGTGTGTGTGTGTATCTCTGTGTGTGTGTGTATCTGTGTGTGTGTGTGTGTAAAAATTAAAGCAAATGCTCTTGGTACAGGATGTTTCCCCTCCCAAGGAAGAGAAAAGGAAAGCTGCGCTGTAAAACTTGTGCTCTAGGCAGCAAACTTGCTGCTAGAATACAGAAGTCACCTGTGTTGTTATGAATTTTTAAAAGAAACCTGAACTGAATTGTAATTCAGATAAAACAGTGTTTTGCCTAAAAACAAAACAACAAAACCCTAAAACTCTAAGCCATGAGACACTCCGTGGGGTCAGGGTCAGGATGCAGGAGACACAGGTTTTAATCCCAGACAGACTTGAGTTCAAGTCTCAGTTCTGCCATGTACTGGCCATGAGACCTTGAAAATATCCCTGAGCATCTCTGGGTCTCTGTGAAATGGGGACAGTACCAACCACCTCATAGGCTCTTTGTCAGACATAAAATAAGAGGATGTATAGAAAGTACCTGACGTAGGAAATGTACAGTCAGTAAGAGCTGTCATTCAGTGTGACTGTCACCATGGCATGACTTCCCCCAATGCCATTTCAGGCAGAATTCCTAGATGGTTATACTTTGGAGGGGAAGCCTGAGAAAGCACTGAACCCTTCCACCCATTTTTCAAAAGAGGAAACTGAGGTCCAGAGAGGTGATTTAGAATGGAACTAGGAAAATTAAAAGCTAGAAATGTCATAGAAAGTCCTTTCTTGAGCTGTTTTAGGGCAGTCCTGCTGACTCAAGAGGCTAGGGCAAGACAGACAGTGGAGTTGGATTTTTGAGACTTATTTACAAGGCCAGGGCCCACAGGTGGGACTTCAGTGATATTGATGCCACAGCCAACTGCACCACCTGTTCCACCAGAGGATTGGGGGCAGAACCAGCCAGGGGGTGGTTGGTCCTGTCTTCAAGGCTGTGGGTCAATTGCCTGGTCAGTGGAAAGTGTCCTTAGGTCAGGTTTCTTGCATAAAATAGGAATCAGACTCATTGCAAAGACAAATTCTATGCAGAATGAAAGAGTTGCTCATCTCATCTGTGTACTGGGCTGGGCTGAGTGCGGAGTGTTTCTCACACATTCACTCATTTGGTTCCCCTGACAACCCCCAGGAGGCAGGAACCATCACTTACCCTTATCAAACAGATATGGAAACTGAGGCTTTGAAGGTGAAGTAACCCACTCAAGGTCACACAGCTGCTAAGTGGATGGAAGAATGGGGCCTTGACTTCTGCCTGTCAGACTGCAGATATCTCTGATGCTGTTCTGGGCATGCCCAGTGGGTTCTCTGTGAGTGGCCTCCAAAACCAGCAGCGAGTCATAGAACAATGCAGAGAGAGCAGCTAGCTCTGCTCCCCATAAATGGAAAGGAAGGCCACTGCAGAGCAGCTTCTAGGACCCAAATTGTTTCAGTGACAGCCGATCATGCTCCCTAACGCCTCTGAATGGGATGAGAGGGCTGGGAGAATGGAGGGGCAGGTGTCTTGCCCCCTGTGCTAGCTTGCTCCAGCTGCCATGACAAAATACCACAGACTGGGATGCTTAAATCACAGACATCTATTGCCTCATAGTTCCAGAGATTGGAAATCCAAGATCAGGGTTGGTTTATCTTGAGGCCTCTCTCCTTGGTTTGCAGATGCCATCTTTATTCACATGGTTTCCCTCTGTGTGTATCTGTGTCCTGATTTCTCCTTCCTATAAGGACACCATTCATATTAGATGAAGGGACACCCTAATGGCTTTATTAAACTTCAGTTTTTTTCCGAGATGGAGTCTCGCTCTGTTGCCCAGGCTGGAGTGCAATGGCCAATCTTGGCTCACTGCAACCTCCACCTCTCAGGTTCAAGTGATTCCTCCTGAGTAGCTGGGACTACAGGTGTGTGCCACCACGCCCAGCTAATTTTTTTGTATTTTTAGTAGAGCTGGGGTTTCACCATATTGGCTAGGCTGGTCTCAAACTCCTGACCTCATGACCCACCCGCCTCGGCCTCCCAAAGTGCTGGGATTACAGGCATGAACCACTGCGCCGGCGTATTTAACTTCTTAACCTCTTTCTTTCTGGCCAGGTGCAGTGGCTCACACCTGTAATCCCAGCACTTTGGAAGGCCCAGGTGGGTGGATCACTTGAGGCAGGAAGTTGGAGACCAGCCTGGCCAACATGGTGAAACCCTGTCGCTACTAAAAAATACAACAACAACAAAATAGCCAGGTGTAGTGGTGCACACCTGCACTCCCAGCTACTTGGGAGGCTGAGCATGAGAATCACTCATTTGAACTTGGGAAGCAGAGATTGCAGTGAGCTGAGATGGTGCCACTGCACTCCAGCCTGGGTAACAGAGCAAGACTTCATCTGAAAAAAAAAAGATGCTTTCTGTAAATAGGGTCACATTTTGAGGCACGAGGAGTTAGGACATCAACGTATGAATTTGAGACGGATGGGGGGATAAGGGAGATGGGGGGGCTTTAGAAGTAGATGAGAACTCTGTATTTTCCACTCATTTTTCTATAAATTGCTAAAAAAAATGAAGTCTACAATTTCTTAAACAGCACATAGCACATAGTAAGTATCCAGTAAATATTTGCTGGTGACTGAAGGATTCAAATGGTCAGCCTCAACTTATGGAGGTTTATGCCATGCCCCGCATGGTAATGCGAAAAACCTAGATGAGTATAAGGCATAGACCCTCCAAAGAGTGGCAGAACTAGCAGGAAAAAAACACAAGGTCAATGGCAATTAGGTCAGTGGTAATTAAAACATCAGGTCAGTGGTAAACACAATGTGATGGTAATTAATTCATTCTAAAGCTCCCGTAAATTGCCTACAGGGAGGCTGCTATTGGCCACCTGCAGACAGTACCCCAGCCTCCACCTGAGTCGGCAGCAATGCCTTGCAGTCAATAAAGAAGGAACGACCCCCAACCACTGGGGTTTGCCTGGTACAGTATTCCATGGTGTGAGCCACATGCCTTCTCAGAGGTCCCCAGCAGGCTAGAGCCCGGCTAGCCTTGGCAATTACCGGTTCATTACACATCATCCCATGGTTATACTCCTTTCCCTGTGTCACTTCCCCAGTCCCTCACCAAGATGCCTGGGATCACCTCCCAAATAAAATCTTGCCCCAACTTTGTCTCAGTGTCTGCCTCCTGAGAACCTAAACTAAGACACTACCCACTATAAAATGTGGTACAGAGAAGGCTCTCCGTAAGTGGTAACCACTGTTGTCATGCTACTGTTAGCAACAGTAATAACAAGCATCATGATGATGAAATAACTGAGACCCCAAGAGGGAGGATCTCTTGCCCTAGTTCACTTCAGAAGTAGGTGGCAACGGGGTTTCTAATCTAGGTCTATCTGACTTTAACATCCATGGGAACTCATACACCCACACACCTATGCACTCTGGGTTAAAATGCCTGCTGCAGATTCCCAGGGCTCCCAAGGAGCTGCTATTGGGAGTTAAATGATAAGGATGGCTGGAGTAATCCCAGAGAACTTCCTGGAGGAAGTAGCATGGCGTCTCAAGAAAAGAACACAGATTCTGGCTCAGATTTGTGATTGGGTTCTATGTCCCTGAGTAGCTGACTTTAACTGCTTGGAGGCTCAGTAATCCCATTAGAAATTGGAATAATAGGGCCCAGCTCACACAATTGTTATGAAGAGTAAATGTATTGGTGAAGAGAACAGGTTTTAGACTGAGAGAGCTCTGGGTTGGGATCCCAGTATTGTCACTGACAAGCTTAGAAAATACCCTTAGTCTCTATAAGCCAAAGTTCTTTCATCTGTAAAATGGAAATAATATTAATTCCCACCAGTAGAATTATAATGAAAGTTAAATAAGATAGCACATGCAAATTTCTTAACATAGTGTGGGAATTACAGTCAATGCCCACTAAATGTTTGGTACTTCTCATCAAGATATTAGCGGCAATGGAATAAACTGGTGCACACTATTTTGTTTAACAATATGGCACATCAAATTAAAAATGTACATACCTATGGCCCAGCAATGCCACCTTTAGGGGTTTATCCTATGGATGTATCAAGTTACCTGGGTGAGAATGCTGAGTGGAATATTGTTTGTAACAGCAAAACACTAGAAACAACTCAACTGCCTCAACAGTGAGGGAACTGGTTACATCAATGATAGCAATACCCACAAAAAAAATACCATGCAGTTGTTGAAAGAAGAAATGCAGATTCATGAGCGGGGTATACAGAAAGATGTTCAAGACATACTGGTAAGTAAAAAAGCAAGTGATAAAAGAGGTGTATATATTAACCTGTATTTAAAAAACTTTCTGAGACACGCTCTCGCTCTGTCACCCAGGCTAGAGTGCAGTGGCTCAATCACAGCTCACTGCAACCTCCTCCTCCCGGGCTCAAGCCATCCTCCCAAGTAGCTGGGACCACAGCCGTCTACCACCACACCTGGCTAGTTTTTTATATTTTTAGTAGAGATGGGGTTTCACCATGTTGCCCAGGCTGATCTGAAACTCCTGGGCTCAAGAGATCCTGTAATCCCACCTGTTGGGATTACAGGAGTGAGCCATTGCACCTGGCCTTGTCTTGTTTTTTGTTTGTTTGTTTGTTTCTTTCTTTGGTTTTGTTTTGTTTTGTTTTGTTCGAGATGGAGTTTTGCTCTTGTTGCCCAGGCTGGAGTGCAATGGTACAATCTCCGCTCACTGCAACCTCTGCCTCCCGGGTTCAAGCGATTCTCCTGTCTCAGCCTCCTGAGTAGCTGGAATTACAGGCCCAGCTATGTTTTGTTTTTTAAAAGCATACCCATATGCTTAGATATATTCTAAAAATATTCTCAAGTAAGTGTGAACCCAAAGTATCTGAGACAGGTCTTAATCAATTTAAAAAGTTTATTTTGCCAAGATTAAGAAAGCACTCATGACATCCTCAGGAGGTCTTGATGCCAAAAATTGTTTGGCCCCAAGGTAGTCGAGACACAGCTTGTTTTTATATATTTTAGGGAGACATGAAACATCAATCAATATGTATAAGATGTACATTGGATAGGTCCAGAAAGGTGGAGTGGGGGGATTTCCAAGGCATAGGTAGAGAAGAGACAAATAGTCACATTCTTTTGAGTCTTTAATCAGCCTTTCACTGAATACACAATTTACATGTGGTGGGGGTAGGGTAGAAGAATAGTCACTTATGCCTCAGTCTGGCTCAGTGAATCAGCATTTTTACTTAAACAGTAGGGCAGAGGAAGCAATCAGATATACATTTGTTTCAGGTGAGCAGAGGGACGACTTTCTTTCCCACATCTGTGAAGATCAGCTGTTGGTTTACATCGCCAGGGTGAAATCCAAGGGAACTTTAGGGTAAAGATCTCGAGGCCCACAAGGAATTTCCCTGGGTGCAAATTGTGAGGAAGGCATGAAGCCTTTAATCATCTTTGTAGTTATCTTATTTAGGAATAAAACGGGCAGCCGGTTTCCCTGACAGTCCCCAGCTTGACGTTTCCTGTTGGCCTAGTGATTTGGGGGTCCCAAGATTTATTTTCCTTTCACAAAATGATTAACAGTGATTATTCTAGAGGAGTCTCCTACAGGACACTTGGCAATGACCGGAGTCATTTTTTTGGTTGTTACAGATAGAAGGGGGGTGCCACTGTCATTGAGTGGCTAGAGGCCAAGAATGCGTCTAAATATTCTGCAGTGCACAGACCAGCCCACGACAAAAACATTGTTTGGCACGAGATGTCAATAGTGCTGAGAGTGAGAAATCACTGAGGAGTTTAAGAGGTTGAGTGCTCTCAAATGTGGGGAAGAATAATTTTTCTTATGCTTCTCTGATGCTTGCATTACATTAATAGCAACAACTATAAAAATCTGCCCACTCCTAGCTATGAGCTAATACGTGTAAAACGCCAGCATATAGTAGGTGACCACAAGGTGTTCTTTCCCTCCTGGCCTCTAGCTTTCACTTCTGCAGAAATGGGTGTGCTAACACCTCTCTGGGGGTGGCTACAGGGCTCATTTAAGGCTAAAATTCACCTCCTGTGACCATCTGGCTCTGGGCACATCTGTTAAAGGCACCAACCTGCTTGGGGGCAGCTTACCATATCCTTCCCTCTGCCACTGGTTATTCTTCTGCTGAAGTTCAAGGGCCCCCAGCTGCTTCTCAAAGCAGGAACACTTCTGCAAAGCACACCCTGAGTTTGAATAGCCACATTCTTGCCTAGGAGAAGTTTTGATTTGGTTTCCGTGGCACTGAACCTAATGTTGCTGGGTCTCTGAAGACAGGGCTGCCAGATAAAATTCAGGACATCCAGTTAAATGTCCCATGAATAAAAAATTATTCATCATCTGGAATTCAAATTGAATTGAATTCACTCGTATGTAGTCATCGTTTTAATCTGGCAATTCTGCTGTCCAAGCGAAGTAGAGATGAACTGTGTGCTCTTTTCCAAGGAGCTGATCTCATCGGAGAGGGATTTTGCTTTTGTTCCATCAAAAGTCTTGCTCACCTTACCAAGGGGGCTTGGATCCCACTGGGAAGCTGAGGTGGTCACCGCCTCTGACAGTTTCAGAAAATGTCAGGCCCCTGGGGCTTATCCAGGCTGGTTGAGAGGGTCTTTTCTGGAACATGTTTGGCTGGGTCATTACGGAATAGGAGGAGGGGTTGAGAGCAGAGAGCAGAAGGTAATGGAGTTCAGGCCTCAGGACGCCTCCCTGTCATAGGCCCCATCCAAAGCCCTATGGTATGTTTGTAAGTTCAGATGGTTCTTCTTGAAGAGGAGCTGCACACTGTATGAGCCCCTGGGTCCACCAAGCCTGGGTCTGGTCCTGGCTGAGAGGGCAGTGCTCTGAAGTTGTTTTCCAGTACCTGCTATGTGCCCAGCCTTGAGTACACTTAACCCTCAGCCCGCATCCTGGGCTAGGGCTCACTGTGGACATTCTACAAAGGAGGAAACTGAGGCTCAGAGTGGTGGAGTAACTCCCCCAATCCCACACAGCTGGGAAGTGGCAAAAAAAAAAAAGGAATTTGAACCTAGGTTGAGTCTCCTGTTTGCTGAGGGCAGCGCTCAGGACCCTGGTTCCTTGGGGCCAGTTAGAAGGAGAGACTTGCCTCCCTGAGGGTCTCTGCTGGGTCTCAGCACTGTAGAAAGGGGCTGTCCCCTTAGGGGAAGCTGGGCCCTAGCCAGGGCCAGAGCAGGAGTAGGTTCTGGGAGCACAGCTGAAAGTTTCAGAATGATGCTTGACGTCCAAAAATATCAAGCACCGATTTCATGGCAGGCACAGTTGCCAAGAGACTTCACAAGCATCATCTCATTTAACCTCCCAGCCACCTTGTGACAGTTTGGTCATGAGCTGCGTTTTGCAGATGAGAGAACTGAGGCTCAAAGAAATGTTGTATGTGCTCCAGAGCACCCAGTGGGTAAGGAGAACAGGGATTTGAAGCCAGGCCTCCTTCGAGAAGGCAGGCAGCTCAGGAGGCGGAAGAGGCAGCACTGGGCTCCTGTGGGGGCAGTTTGAGGACTATTGTATTAGTCTCCTGTTACTGCTGTGAAGGATTACTAGGAGCTCAGTGGCTTAAAACAACACAAATTTATTACCTTACAGTTCTGAAGGTCAGGAGTTCAAAATGGGTCTCACTGGGCTAAAACCAGTGTGTCAGCAGTATTGTATTCCTCCTCGAGGCTTTGTGAGAGAAGCCATACCTTCGCTTTTTTCAGTTTCTGGAAGCCACCTGTACACCCTGGTCCCCAACCCTTCCCTCCAACTCCAAAGCCGGCAGCATAACATCTTCCAGACTCTCTCTGACTCTCACTTTTGGCTTTCCTTCTCCATTTTTTAAGGATTCTAGCAATTCCCCCGGACTCAGCCACATAATGCAGAATAATCTCTACAGCGCGAGATCCTTTACTTCAGATCTCAAAGTCTCTTTAACGATGTAAGGCAACATAGTCACAGATTTCGTGGATTAGGATATGGATGTCTTTGGAGGTGACATTGTTCTGGCCATAACAGTGCTGCCTTGGCCTTAGGTAGCCTTTGTCTCTGTTCTGGAGTGAGGGGTGAAGTCATGGGGCTGGAGGAGGGGACAGGAATGGGGCTGGTGGTTGAAGAGGGGAAGTGAAACAATTATTCTTAATGTGGGATCATGGGCAGGGGGGTCACGGGATGGCCTCCCTGAGTCGTCTCCAGCCAAGAATCTGAGGAGACCACTCTGGGCACTGCCATCTTCTGAGGGGCACAGAAGCATGCCAGGGACCACCTAACTGCAAGAAAGCCTAGAAAATACAATTCAGCTGTGTGCTCAGGAAGACAAGGAAAGCATGGCTGTTGTTGAAAGTAGTGGAAGAAGTTGGTAGGAGGGTACCTCAGATAGATGGACCCCCTAGACTCTCAGGACCGTCACCCAGGTCTGCATCATTGGGCAGGACTAGGGAGGGACCCAGACAAAAGGATAGGTGCAGTGGCTGGGCGGTTCACAGCCAATTATGCTAGAACAGTTTAAACCTTTCACCCAGAAGTTCTGTTCCTATGAGTTGATACTGCAAATAGGTCCACTCCTGCATGAAATGACATGTGCAAATGTAATTACTACAATTTATTTATAAATTAGAAATAACGTAACTGTCCATCAATAGGGGACTCTCCTGGTAGTAGAGTCAGAGTGGAGTTCTACACTGTCATTAAGAAGGCTCTTTGCATACCATCACGAAAAAAATCTCAGACAAAAATAAGGATCAGGATACTATGTTCAGCATGCCACAGCTAGGACAACACTGGGCAAAAGAAAGAATGGGTATATATTATCTATAGTTGCATAAAACATCACTGCAAAATTATGCATGAAACTGATAGCATTGGCTGCCTTGAGGGAGGAGAAAGACTGCCTGAAAGACAGGGTGGGAGGGAGGTTTGTCATAATTGACTCTTTTCACTTTTCAAATGTGGAACAAAATGAGTGTATATACTGTGTACTGTGTTCCCTGGTTTTTTTTTTTTTGAGACAGAGTCTCGCTCTGTTACCCAGGCTGGAGTGCAGTGGCGCAAACTCGGCTCACTGTAACCTCCGCCTCCTGGGTTCAAGCAATTCTCTGCCTCAGCCTCCCAAGTAGTTGGGATTACAAGCACCTGCCACCACGCCTGGCTAATTTTTGTATTTGTAGTAGAGATGGGGTTTCACTATCTTGGCCAGGCTGGCCTTGAACTCCTGACCTTGTGATCCACCCACCTCGGCCTCCCATAGTGCTGGGATTACAGTTGTGAGCCACTGTACCTGGTGTGTTCCCTATTAATAAATGAATGGTTAAAGTGTTTTAAAGAATTCTTTGAAATCCTACATTCACAGAAATACTCGATGGCCTAAGTTGGAAGAAACTTCAGCCATTTGAGCCACCCTACCCCTAAGTAATGGTCTTGAGTGTGAACTCTGCCCATGACCCCCTTTAAGAGCCAGGGAATCTTTTCTTTTCTTTTTTTTTTTTTTTGCGACACAGTCTCACTCTGTTGCCCAGGCTGCAATGCAGTGGTGCAATCACAGCTCACTGCATCCTTGACCTCCTGGGCTCAAGCCATCCTCCTACCTCAGCCTCCTGAGTAGCTGGGACCGCAGGCACAGGGCACCGCACCCAGCTAATTAAGGGCCAGGGAATCTGGTTGCCCAACATAGTTACTTCCCTCCTACCATTCCCCACTCCTGCACCCAGGGCCAGACAGCTGAGCATGTGGTGGTGTCCGGTTCACCTTGCTTGGCTTTCTCCAGACTTTGGCACGCAATGATCCATCCATCTGGGGTATCTTCCCACCTGCTTCCTGCACTGCTTTCGGCAAAAGCCATGCTCTCCTTGTCTTCCTGAGCACACAGCTGAATTGCATTTTGTAGGCTCCCTTGCAGTTAGGTGTGGTCAAAAGCTAGGTCTTTCAGGAGGTCACTGAGATTAAATAATGTCATAAGGGCGGGGCTGTAATGCAGTAGGAGCTGTGGCTTTATAAGACAAGGAAGAAAGCACGCTCTTTCTCTCTCAGCACTATTTTTATTTTCATTACCATCATTGCCTTTATTGCTTTAGCATATATTTGTTGCATCCCTCCTGTTCCTTCCCTTTCCCCAGGAAAATCTGATCCAGATATCCATCCTCCCTTCCTCCATGCTCCCCGGGCCCTGGGGATGCTGACTTTTCCACCATAGCTCAAGCAGCTAGTTCTATTGGTCAAGGGCCTTCCCACCCCTGCAGCAGTGACTGGGTCTGTCTCCTTTTTGTCTCTTCCTGGTTCCTCCTCATTTCCGGCCTCTGCATGCCACTGCTCAGTCTCTGACTTTTGCTTCTCTAGCTGTATTCTCTCCCCACATGGCCACAGCCAGATCCGTAGATTTTAATACCATCCTCATCACAGGTTGTACTGATCAATTGCATTGTACATCAACTCTGGCTGTATGTACAATGCAATCATTTGGGGAGCTTGTAAAAGTCCCAGTGCCTGACCGCAACCCACCAGTTCTATCAGACTCTGAGGACTCAAGCATCCACAGTTTTTAAAGCTCCCGCATGAATCCACAGAAGCCAGGCTTGGGAAGGGCCGCTGGAGGCAGGGGCAGAAGACCTGGCGGTCATGAGGACTTCGGTTTGGGTAGCGGCAGTGGACGTGCGAGTGGCTGTACTTTCTGGGTATGTTTCAAAGTAGGGTGAGCAGGGTCTTCTAAAGAATCAGATGTCCAGTGTTAAAGCAACAGAGGAGTCAAGGATAACACTAAGGTTTTGGCCTGAGGAACTAGACCAAACTAGAGGAACTAGAGGACGTCATAGGAAGAGCAGGTTTGGGGAAGGGTCAGAAATCAGTGACGTTGAATTAAGTTGGAGATCAGAGTCAGCGATAAGGATTTGGGAGTCCTCAGCACATATACCCATGCCTCTCAAACTCATCTGTGCATAGCCTCTCTTGGGAAGGGCTTTTCAAATCCTGATTCGCAGGCCTTGTCCCTGACGGATGACATCAGAACCTCTGTGGGTGGACCCCAGGCATCTGTATTTTCTAATTGCAAAATTGTAAAATTCTCAATGCCCAACAGGTGATTCCACTGTGCAGCCAAGATTAAACACCTCTGTTTTAAAACCTAAATGAGATTGAGACATTGCTCGACTCAAAATCCTCCATGGGCCTCCCATCTAGGTCAAAGTAGAGGCTGGCCATTATGGCTCACGCCTGTAATCCCGGCACTTTGGGAGGCCAGGGTGGCTGGATCATCTGAGATCAGGAGTTCAAGACCAGCCTGGCCAAAACATGGTGAAACCCTGACTCTACTAAAAATACAAAAATTACCCGGGCATGGTGGCAGGCACCTGTAATCCCAGCTACTCGGGAGGCTGAGACATGAGAATTGCTTGAACCTGGGAGGCAGAGGTTGCAGTGAGCTGAGATCATGCCATTGCACCCCAGCCTGGGCGACAAGAGCAAAATTCTGTCTCAAAAAAACAAAACAAAAACAACAACAACAAAAACCGAAAACAAAGTCGATGCCAGAATACTCACCACCGGCCTCAAGGGCCATACCTCCTGCCCCTGCTTACCTCCCTGACCCCAACCCCTCTCCTACCATATCGCCCTCCCTTACTCTGCCTTAGTCATTTGGCTTCCTTGTTGTTTGTGAAATCTACCAAGTATACTTCTGCCTCAGGGCCTTCGCATCGCTATTGCCACTTCTGAGAACACCCTTCCCCTTGATGCCCTCGTGGCTCACTCCCTCACCTCCTTCAGTCTCTGCTTAGACCACCCTAGGTAACATCGCAGCTTCCCCTACTTGCACTCCCCATCTGCCTTCTCTGCTGTACATTTTCCATAGCACTGATAATATCTAACAGTACTGTATATTTTACTTATTTCCCTCTTGCTAGAATATATCCATTTTAAGAACTTTCTTCTATTTTGTTCATAGCTATGCTGCGTATAGCAGGTACTTAGTAAATATCTGTTGAAAGGAGAACTATGTTAAGCCAGTCTTTGCCAATAGGAACCACAGGGGCTGACTTAGGAATGGGCATGAGACCCAATTTAGGCAACTGAGATGCAAGGGAGGCTGACTGGGGACTTCTAGGAAAGCCCAGGAGAGATGTTATGTAGATTGTAGCTTCAGTGCCACAACCATCACTGCATTGTGGGGTGAGGGATTCGGGTAGGGGTCAGCACTGGCATCACCCCAGTGGGGTGGAACTAAGGGAAAGGGGACACCAGACCCGGCCAGTGCCCAGCTAGCCACCTCTTTGTTGTTTATGGCAGAGATTTTTTTGCTTTTGTTTTGTGTTCTGTTTGTTTTCATTTTTAAGATTGTCTGGGAGGTGGCTGTAGCCTTTTCAAACAAATTAAAACTCTCCCGGTATGACCTGACTTTTTCTCAGGACACATAAAAGCTTCATTTCTGAGGGCAACAGTCCTTTTAGAGCTGCAGCTCTGGAAGCCAAGGAGTCAAGGAGTCAAGGAGTGAGTCCCGGTTCTGCCATCAATTTGCAAGTCTGCTTCCCAAGCTGGGCCTCAGTTTCCCTGTTCTTGAAGGAGAAAAGCCTGAATGTCATTTCGAGTTCCTCCCAGCTGGGAGAGTCTGTGATGATCCCCAATGTTTTGGGATTCTGTTCCTTATTTCAGCTTCACACTGCTCACAGAGTAGGCAACAGGACCGTGCTTGCCAAGTAGACTCTCTGACCAAGAAAACCAAATCAATGTGTTCCCACCCTTCTCTCCAGCACACCATGCCTGCTGATTTTATCCAGGATGTAGCTACAGTTCAGGGGAGGGTGACAGTGCAGCAGCAGCAAAGGGAGCTGTTGAAGGGGTCTCAACTGAAGAAGACACTGGATGGCCTGGGAGGGAGGCTGAAGGTGGCATTGCTTTTTATGTGACTAATTGCTCACCTAACAAGTATCTACTAGGTGCCCACAGTGGTGGGCCAGGCCCTCAGCAGGTGCTGGCGCCATGGGCTCTGATGTCAATGTGTTGTGTTGTTATGGAGCGCCAGCACTTGCTATGCATTGTCTTACCCTGTCTTCACAATATCCCCATGGGATAGCTATCAATATCATCTTTTTGGTACTTAAGGAAATTGGGGCCCAGAGAGGGTAA
Source organism: Callithrix jacchus (assembly GCF_049354715.1). Classification (NCBI taxonomy): domain Eukaryota; kingdom Metazoa; phylum Chordata; class Mammalia; order Primates; family Cebidae; genus Callithrix; species Callithrix jacchus. Next base: position 66,150,818 of record NC_133503.1, on the reverse strand, counting down.
GAAACATGCTCTGGGTCTCATTAAGAAAGTGTCACAGCTGAGATTTAAACCCAGGTCATCAACTCCTGACTTCTGAGCCATGCTTTTAACTGCTTCCCAATGGCTCCTGTGCATCCACTGGACCTAAGAATGTCCAGTTTCTGGGCATCTACTCTGGTCCCGTGCTGGCAACTGGGGGTACGGCAACAAATTGGACTGTCCAGAGCCCATGGAAGGGCTCCAAGAGCTCAACACAGGACCCAGGTGTCAAGATGCACTTGAGAAAACCCATAGCCTGTTGGCTGCTACCACACACGGAGTCCTGTTCCCACCTAGGTTCAGAGAGTCTGGCCCACTCATTGATCCATCAGTTCATCCGTCCATCCACTTACTTATTCATAGCTCACTCATTCACTGAAACATTCACTGAACCCCTGTGGCCCACTCTGTACTAGGCTCTGGGCTAAGATTTGGGGATAAACCTCACCAGGAGAGACCAGGTCATTGACTCACCACTGAGGGCGTAAAGGAGGGTCAGACAGTAAACAGAAATAGATGAGATGGTTCAGGGTGGGAGGAGTGCTGGGAAGACAATAAAATCAGGCAGAGAACTGAAGAGAGACTGGGAATGAGAGAGGCACTTTAGGTGGGGTGGTTAGAGGAGGTCCCTAAGGAGCTGACTTTACAATGTGGCCAGAATGAGGAGAAAGAGCCAGCCCAGGGGAGTGCAAAGCCTGCAGAGTTGGGAGAATTGGAGTGTGCTAGGAGATGACAGAAGGCCTCTTTGGACTGGGAGTAAGTGGCCTCTGTGATGCTGGCATGTGGTCAGCTCCAGACACTCTGTATCTACAACTGATGCTCACTCCAGCAACCAGTGCCTGACTCCTTCCGCAGGGGCCTCTCTCATAGACTCCAGCTCATAGACAGCCTGTGGTTGAGGCCCCTCCTTCTCCAGGGTGGGGCTGGCAGGTGTCACCAGTCTCTGCTGTCATGGAGTGGGGCCTTCCTGAAAGGGCATCAGCAACGGCTGACCTTAGCTTGGCCTCTACATTCGTCAGACTCTGGGTTTCTTCCCCCAGCCCCAGGGGTTGGGGCTTTATGAAGCCTTCTGTGCTGCAGCAGAGAGAGGCTAAGAGACTAGACTGAGGTCATTCAGCAGGTACCTGGACAGATGAGTCTAGAATTCCTCCTTTGCCTCCAGTTTCTATCCATGATTTTCCATCCTAGGTGGTCTCTCTCTAGGCAGAATATATCTTTCCTTCTATTCCTGAATGTTTACCCAGTCTGGGCTTGAATAAAGCAATATGTAAGGAAAAGGCAAGGTTTCCTTGGACCTGTGCTTTTCTTTTTTTTCTTTTCTTTTGATTTTTTTTTTTTTTTTTGAGATGGACTTTTTCTCTTGTTGCCCAGGCTGGAGTACAATGGCTCGGTCTCAGCTCACTGCAACCTCTGCCTCCAGGGTTCAAGTGATTCTCCTGCCTCAGCCTTCCAAATAGTTGGGATTACAGGTATGCACCACCACACCCGGCTAGTTTTGTGTTTTTAGTAGATACGGGGTTTCTCCATGTTGGTCAGGCTGGTCTTGAGCTCCTGGCCTCAGGTGATCCTCCTGCTTGGCCTCCCAAAGTGCTGGGATTACAGGCATGAGCCACCAAACCCGGCCCTGTTCTTTTTTTATGTCAATGTTTAATGTTACCTATAATCATCCATTCGTCCATTTATTTGTTTCCAGCAGGCATTTATTCATCCAACTAAAGAATCACAAAACATCCACTGTGTGAATTACCAGGAAGAACAAGTAGAGGCCTTATCTTTCATGATCTCACAGCCTAGCCAAGGGCTCAGGGCACAGCAAGGATTGTGGGTGGTGGGACAGCGGCAGGGGGTCCACAGAGACTGGGGGCGGTGGGTTGGGCAGCAGTGGGAACAGTTACAATAGCTACCATGCAACATGACTGGATCGTATCAAAAGCAAAAGCAAATTACTGTTGGAGTACAAATGACAAAGGAACCAACTGCTCAGGGAGTCAGGGAAGGCTTCGCAGAGGAAGGGGCATTTGAGCTGGGTCTTGGAGAATCAATAGAAGTTTGCTAAGCAAATCATGCAGGATATTGATATTCTGGGTAGAGGGACCTGCATGGGCAAAAGCACAGCCATATGCTGTGCCTATTTAGGAAGGAAACAGGATGGAACCTGGCTAATGAAGATGACAGCTATCATGTATTGTTTGGGGTGATTAGTGTGTCCAAGTGTTTTGCATCTATTTAATCTTTATAACAAGTGTCATTTGCCCCATTTTTACAGATGGGGAATTTGAAGCCCAGAACAGGGAAGTCACTTGTCAAAGGTCACACAGCTAGTAAGAGGCAAAGACAGGATTCAGGCCAGGTCTGCCTGACACTTGTATCCTTCACTCCTCCCTCTCAGGCTGAGATGTCAGGGTGAGGACAGTTATGTCAGGGAACCCCAAGAAACCCTAACTTGTTTCAGAATCTGCAGTGCAGTGGCCTGGCAGCCTAGCAAAGGACGTAGCAGAGTTCTCTTCCAGGATCCCTTTCTTGCTCTCCCTGCCGGGACTGAAGTCTGCTCTGTCATCCGCCTCTCCATCCATCCGTGGCCTGCAGGCCTTGTCTCAGCTGACGCCAAGTAAAAGAGGGTCACGGGAAGAACAGACATCACCTCATTTCCAAGGATGGTGCTGTACATGGAGATGAAGTCTCGCCAGCAGGCAAAGGGGCCTCTGCAGAGGCAGAGGAGCCAGGGGTGCTGACAGGCACATTCTCTGAAGCCAGGCGACAGTCTAATTACAGGCCGGCTCTGTAATGAGAAGCGTGGACTGGCTGGGGCTACCCAGCACGGCTCAGGGCTCGTGGCTCTGAAGGAAAGAGGGGCAGTCAGCATCCAGGCATGCAGGAGGGCCTTGGGGAGAGACCACCAGCTCATCTGTCTGCAGACCACACACGTGCTGGCTCTGGAGAGGGTGAAGGGGAGATGAACGAGAACCAGGCTGAATACCGGTCATGCGGCAGGTGCTAAGCTGGGACTCTTACTTCCATCTCTCATGTAATCCCCCAACAACCTAGAGAAACAGGTGTCATTTGCTGTTTCATAGAGGAGAAGATGGAGGCTTCCAGGAGTGAAGCAAATTTCTCAAAGCTCACATACCCAGGAATGGAGGTATGGGCTTCTGACTAAGGTGTGGGTGAAACTGAAAGGCTGTTTTCTTCCCAGGGGGAAAGGAAGAGGCAGTTCCATTCTGGGGCTGAGAGAGACCATGAGGAACAGGAAGAAACAAACAGGCTTGGCTGTGACCCAACTGGGGCCCTCCCCACCAAACTATGTGGGCGAGACAGGAACATGAGAAATTATTTTGAATGTCAAAGCACAGGGTGACATCAGAAACCTGAGTGGCTTGGGAACCTCAGGGCTGCAAATTTGGGCTCTTAACTTTGCCTTTCTTTCTTTGCTCACCTTTGTGTTTCTTTGGGATATAAGTCCCTGGGGAAGTGAACGGCCCCTAGGCTCCTGTGCCAGGCTAGGCCACAGATCACCTCCCTCTGACAATCCTCTGAAAACTTCCCCACACACCTTCCTCCCCAGAAATTCTTTGGGAAAAGAGCCATGCTTTTTCCCCTGGACTTTGCCTCCTTGTTTGGAAGGGATTGCAGTGGGCAGTGGCTTGGATGCAGCTCTGTGGGCCAAGGAGCTATGACTAAGGTCCTTTAGCAACTGCTGGGGCCCTCGTGGCACAGAAAAGCTGCCACCATAACAGGGTAAGTATTCTCAGCCTCTCTAAGCGCCACCTGCTTCTGATTCAACTAAAGGCCTGCCTGGGGACTGCGGGTGCAGCTGCCTCTCCTGCGCTCATATCATGGCCTCCACCCCAAGCTCTGGCTGCAATCCAGCTCTCCCTACCCAGTGGGACCCCTCATGTCATGTTTTGACCATGCTTTAAAACTCAGGAGGGGTTTTCCTGTTTGCAAAACGCCCACTCACAACAGGTTAGCCCTGTGTCTAATACAACTCAGCAAATTCTGGGACACAACGGAACAGGTGTTGCATCCTGTGACACAGGAACCTCACTTTATGTAAATTGGGGGAGATCTCCACCCTCACACTTGTTCACAGCGGTACTACAGAGCCGTTTAAGACTTCAGGCCCTGCTGTGATGCTTCTTCCCTCCCAAGCCCGGCTCCAGTACCTGCCAGCGGAGCCGCCTTGGTGTCACTTCCTTTGCCCTCACTAAACCTCAGGTTCCTTATTTATGAAATGAGCTTGGTGTCCTGTCTACTTCACAGGATGCTGGTAAAGATCAAACGGGGTGATCCAGGTGTGCCCTGAAGTGCTGCACCAGCCATTTAGCAGCCCTCACCGTGTGCCACCTGCACATGGCCTGGAGTGGCAAAGCCCCTGAAGACACTGAAGCTGTTGACCTTTTCCTCTTCTTCAGGAACATGGTCCGTCGAGTTATTTTCCTTCACCATCCACAAATAAAAAAAGACGTTGTTATTAGCTTCAAAATAGCTCTTTCCCCAATGGGAAATTTCTGGTGACAGTCGCTACGGAAACACAGGCCCATCGGGCAGGGCTCTGGGCCAGCATCTGGAAGGCAGGTAAGGAAGCGACTCACTAATGCTTCTGAGTGTCACCTAGCAGGTCTCCACCGCCTCAGGGGTGGCTGGCAAGGGCAGTGCAGTCCTGCACCTCCACAGAGGGGGCTCCGTGCATTGTACCAGCAAGTTGGCTGCAGAATGGGCACCCCTGGAAAAACAGGGTAGAGTTGAGGGCTGGGACAAGGTTGGCATTAGAGAAGACTGGGATGGGCCCCAGGTGTTTTGTTCTCAGAGGCTCTGACCCCATCTGGTCAGCCCCATGGCTGCTCTTGCCTCGCTGTGGAGGCAGAAGCAGCTGGCATTGCCATGGTAACCAGGCAGCACCAACTTCCAAATCACCTCTGAATTTTCTATGACAACAAACATGTTTGCAAAGTGAGAGCCATGAGCTGTAAATTACGCCAGGGAGCTGTGGGGAGCTGATAAGGAAGGGTGGTCAAATTTCCTACCTCCTTGGTTAACCAAGAATGTAGAGAAAAGGCACGGACTAACCCAAATTCAGGCCTGAAAGAAACATTAGCTATACTTCCCCTTGTTGAGATAGAGTGTACGGGGACTACTGTTCCCTTACATAAATGCACTGAGCAAATGTGAGCCATCAGGCTCTGGTGCAGATGGTGGGATGAGGAGCTAAGGAAATGGAAAGAAAGACAGGACCTGGGTATCAGTGAGATGAAAGTCCCTGGAACCCAGATTGGAGAAGACTTCACAGGAGGGAGGTCTTCGTAGATTTTGAAAATTCAGTCTGGATACAGTGTCTCACACTTATAATCCCAGCACTTTGGGAGACTGAGGCGGGGGGATCACTTGAGGTCAAGAGTTCGAGACCATCCTGGCCGACATGGTGAAACCTCATCTCTACTAAAAATACAAAATTAAACTGGGCATCGTGCTGTGCGCCTGTAATCCCAGCTACTTGGGAGGTGAAGGTTGCATTGAACCAAGATTGCACCACTGCACTCCAACCTGGGCAACAAGAGGGAAACTCTGTTTCAAAAAAATAAATAATAAAATAAAAAAAGAAAGAAAGAAAATTCAGATTCCCAGAAGATGCAGTGAGCATTCCCTATGTGCCTGGCAACAGGAAGGTATTTCCAAATCTATCACATACCCATCTCATGATGGCCCTGGTCTCCCCTCACCATTGTAGTTAGCCACATACTTATTTCAACATCTCTAGTATCCACATTAATAAAAGTAGGAAGAAACAGGTACAATGAACTTTAATTATACATTTATTTCATGTAATACATTCAAAATATTATTTCAACATGGAATCACTATAAAAATGATAAAATGATTGCTGTGATTTTTTTTCTTTTCTGAGACAGAGTCTTACTCTGTCACCCAGGCTGGACTGCAGTGGCGCAATCTCAGCTTATCATAGCCTCTACTTCCGGGGCTCAGGTGATCCTCCCACCTCAGCTTCCTGAGTAGGTAGGACCACAGGTGCCTGCCACCACACCCAGCTAATTTTTCTATTTTTCACAGAGACGGGGTTTCGTTATGTTGCCCAGACTGGTCTCAAACTCCTGGGCTCAAGTGATCCAGCAGCCTCAGGCTCCCAAAGTGCTGGGATTACAGGTATGAGCCACCGCACCTGCCCTGCTGTGTTTTGTGTTCCTTTTCCTTCCTAAGTTTCAGAAATCTGCCGTGTCTTTGATCTTCACAGCACCTCTCAATGTGGGCTCACACATTTCAAGTGCTCCACGGCCACACGTGGCCAGTGGCTACTGTACTCAATGCTGTGGTTCTGGATGCTGGAGGTGGAGGTGTGGCTACGTGATGTACTTTGCCTTGGGTTGGCAAGCTTGTTCACTTCAGAGCTGAGAATCCAACCCAGGACTGTGCCCATGGGAAGGGGTCTGAGCAGCAGGTGTGGTCCTGGAAAGGGGTTGGTCTGCTGCAACAACTCTGCTCAACCTCTGTGGACATTTTGGGCCAGGTCATTCCTTCTTGTGGGCAGCTGTCCTGTGCTTTGTAGAATGTTTACAGCATCCTCAGTCCCTGTCCACCAGAGGCCATTAGCAATCCCTGAGTTGTGACAACCAAAAATCTCCCCAGATGTTGCCAATCTGCACTGCAGATTCTGGACTCACCAGCCTCCATCATTGCGTGAGCCAATTCCTAAAGGCACATCTCTTTCGAATACACACACTCCCTATGAGCTCTATTTCTCTGGACATCCCTAATTAATAAAACAGATTTTCATTAGCTACTTCTTGAAAAAGTAGGAGAGAAATCAGTTTTGTTTCCTGTAAGTGTCAGGAAGAAATGCAGTGTTTAAAGAAGGAAAGTCACAAGCTGAAACTATTTCATGAGGAATCGCCTTGTGATTGGATATCGGAGATACTGGAATGCTGTCCAGGGTGGGAAATGGCTTTTAGTAAGACCAGCTTGAGGCACGGAGTGGGCCAGGTCAGGTCCAAGCTGGGCTGGGTGAGGTGAGGGGGCTGTGGGAGGTGAAGGTCTGCCTGTTAGTGCAGTGGTAGCTAGGACCAGCTGGGCTTGGCTGCAGATGTGTGGGAGGGCAGGAGGTGGAAGCAGAGTCAGTCAGCTCAGCAGCTACGCTGGACCCTGGGGAATATGAGCAGGAGCAGGTGACAGGAAAGACGAGAAGGTTCTAGCGAACAATGAGCAATTCTTCATGGTCCCCTACTTGGTTGTACTTAGTCGCTGAACACCTGAGGGAGAAGAGGCCAGGTGCGCTGAGGAACGTGGCACCTGAAATAAAGCGGGCTGGTGGTGGGGGCGGAGGGTCCTAAAGGAAGCTCTGAGGTAGATGAGCTCCCCGAGGAGAAGAGCAGAGAACTGCGATGGATGCCAGGGGCACCAGCCCTGCGAAGCAAAGGACTAGAAGCCAATGAGGGAAAAGAAGAGGCTTGACGGGCAGTGCCCTGAAGGCCCCGCCAGGGAGCAAAGTCTCTTTCTTGAGACTCTTCCACTGCTCAGGAGCCTGTGGGGTGCAGTAAACTGAGCCTGAGCTCCCTCGCACCCCACCATGTGACCTTGGCTGATCACCTCCCTAAGCTGAAGCTTTTTATCTGTAACTTGTAGGTAGTAATTGCCACCCACAGTTACTGCAAAGATCGGATAAGATTATAATTGCTAACCATGAGGAGGCACTTAATAGGTGCTTAATAAACCTTTTGGCCTGTTGGTAGCTGTCCGGTTGTAGCAAGTGTCCCATCCTGACCTGTGTGCAAGGAAGAGCATGCTGGCCTTTCCTGCTCTGAGAACACTATTGTCAGGTACTCCCTAGGGGCCTAGTGCATGCCCTAACTCTAAAAGCCCTTTCTGGAGGGACTGGTGTTATTATCCCTACTTGACAGATGAGGAAACTGAGACTCAGAGACTTTCCCAAATGTCCACAGCTGGTAAGTGCTGCAGCTGAGTTTCCAGTCCAGGCTGCTGGACTAGACAGTCTGCGTGGCTCTGCTCAGCCACCTTATGCAGTTCTACCACCAGACTCTGAGCTCCTTGAGGACAGGGATGGCCTCATTCAGAATCTCACACTATGCCAGACACAGCAGTCAAGACAAAAGTTCTGCAGAGAATTCTGACAGTGCATTGAGACAGAGCAGGACCAGGCTCCTCCTCTGGCCTTCAGTGCCTCTTCTTTTCATGGGAGAGGCTCTGGGGGTCAAACATTCATTATGCACAGAAAAACAGTGATCAAAATGGTTTGATAGAGGAGAGGCAGAGAGCACTGCGGTGGATAGATCGCAGGCTCTGGAGACAGATGCTGGGGTCTGAAAGTTGAACACATCACTTCCTAATTAGGAGACTTGGAGCAAATTACCTTACCTCTGTGTGCCCAGGTAGCTGAGATATAGAGCTAAAATGAAATAATGAAAATGCCAACCAACCAGGACTGTTGTACAGGTTAAATGAGATAATGTAAGTAAAACCTGGTCCACAGTGAGCACTGAATAAGTGTGACTCATTTGGAAATCAAGTAGGGAAGACCAAGACGAAAGATAACACTTGCCACTTATCAGACATCTGAGGTATTTCCAGCAATTTCTCTGCATTCTTTCCAATAACACCCACCAGCTGCCGGGAGACAGGAGCTATTATACCATGTGACTGGCAGATGGGGAAGTTAAGGATCAGAGATGGCACGGAGTGTCCGAGGACACACAGCTGAATAAACGCAGAACTGAATAACAAAACCACGAATGCATTTTGTTTTTTGCCTCTGAATGCCACACTCTCTCTTGCCCTCAACAGTTCCTGGAAGGCTGAGGAGGAACACAAACCTGTTGGCCAGGCTACCTGGTTGAAAACTCATGATTGGAGAGGGATGAGGCAGGCCAGGGAGCAGAAATTCTCAAGGGTTGGACCTGGGAGGGGAGTTTTAGAAGTGTTCTGTGCATCCCATTCTTATTCTCATTTCACAGATGAAGAATGTGAGGTTCGGCCACTTGGAGGGTCCTGCCCAAGGTCACACAGCCAGCAGGTACCAAGTGAAGATTCAAGCCAGATCTGAGTCTGAACTGCCTGAATGTGAGGTCTTGCCTCTGTCCAGGGCACCCTGGAGTAGGAGGAGTGGAAGGGGGATGGGGAGTGGGCTGGGGAGGTTACTGTCTTCATCCCACAAGTATCCAAGGAAGTGCCTAGAGTATTCAGAGGACCAGGATGCTGCCAAGTGGATTTGTGAATCCCACGTGGATTGTGATAAGCATTAGCTCCCTCCCAGGCCAGGACAGGGGCTCTGGACAGAGCCAGGATACACTAAGCCCATGAGCCTGTGGTGAGACCCTGCATGCTGATTACAGCTGCACTCTTCCATTTCAGTTCTAACCACACTATCTGTTTTCTGCCTGGCATGCCAGTTCCTAGAAGAAGGAGCTCCATCTCTGTCTGTATCCCTGGCAATTCATATGCTGACATGTAGTATTTGAACTCACATCACATACTCTGCTCCACACACCCACCTTATCGCTCACTATCCTCATACCCTTTGTTTTACATGTCCCTACTTGACACCAGGTATTTATTTACCCATTAGTTGATTGCCTATGTCTATCCCCTATGCAAGATTGGGAGCTGCAGGCTGAGAGACAGCCTGTCTGTTTTATGTGTAGCTGTGAACCCCTAGGAGAATTCCTGGCACATGGAAGGGGCTCCATAAATACCTGTGGAGTAAATGAATGAATAGTAGGTGCTCAATATGGTTTTCCAGAATCAGTGGTTGAGCAGACACTGTGTGCTAGGCAGTTGCACATGTTACTGCATTTAATTCCCATGCTCACTTTGAAGCAAAGAATTATCTATCTTTTACAGATCGGATGAAAGAAGAGGGGTGATTTCTCCATGGTCACATGTCTAGTTGGCGACAGAAGTGGGATTCAAGCCCAGTTCTGTCTTAATTCATAGCTTATTCCTGTTCGACTTCACCCTGCTGCCTCGAAGATAAAGTCGAGATCAGGAGAGCGGAATGCTAGCTTCCCCAGAGGAACATGTGGTCTCATTTTCTGATTAGGGATAGTTCACAAAATTCATGATCTGGTCACCAGAGGATAAGAACCAACCAGGTTAATGTAAAGAAAATGCTCAGCTGCAGCTGTTTAATGAGCAACTCAAAGCTTTGTATAAGGTGACTGACCTCATCAGCAAGCCGGGTAACCACCCTGATGCTTTTAGCTCTTGATTTTACAGGGACTCAGAGAGGTCGAGGTAACTAGCCCAAGGCCACACAGCTAGCTCCTAGAACAGCTATGTGGAGATCTGATCTGTGTGCCTCCAAAGCCTGTTTTCCCCCAAGTCGTTTCATGGAGGCATTGATAGGTCCTGGGGCCAAATTGCAAAGCCATCTAATCGGCGTTCGGTCTCATCCCACTCCCACAGGAATTTGCTGTCGGATCCTTGGTAGCAAATTTCTTTCTTTTTTTCTATTAGATGCAGGTTGTACATGCGCAGGTATATCTGGGAACATTGTGTGAAGCTGAGGCTGAGGGTACAAATAATCCTATCGCCCAGGTACTAAGTATAGTGTACCCAACAGTTTTTCAGCCCTTGCTCCTCTCCCTTCCTCCCCACTCTAGTAGTCCCCAGTGCATACTCTTCCCATCTTTATGTCCATGAGTAGCCAATGTTTAGCTCCCGCTTACAAGTGAGAACATGTAGTATTTGATTTTCTGCTCCTATGTTAATTTGCTTGCAATAATGGCCTCCAGCTTCATCCACGTTGTTGCAGAGGACATAATTTTGTTTTTTTTCTATGGCTGCATAGTATTCCATGGTGTATGTGTGGTGTATATTCTTTTTTTTTTTTTTTTTTTTTTTTTTGAGACGGAGTTTCGCTCTTGTTACCCAGGCTGGAGTGCAATGGCGCGATCTCGGCTCACCGCAACCTCCGCCCCCTGGGTTCAGGCAATTCTCCTGCCTCAGCCTCCTGAGTAGCTGGGATTACAGGCACGCGCCACCGTGCCCAGCTAATCTTTTGTATTTTTAGTAGAGACGGGGTTTCACCATGTTGACCAGGATGGTCTCGATCTGTTGACCTCGTGATCCACCCGCCTCGGCCTCCCAAAGTGCTGGGATTACAGGCTTGAGCCACCGCGCCCGGCCCGGTGTATATTCTTTATCCAGTCCACTGTTGATGGCCCCTTGATTGGTTTCTTGTCTTTGCTATTGTGAATGGTGCTGGGATGAACGGGGCATGCATGTGTCTTTTTGGTAGAACTATTTGTTTGCTTTTGGATATTTACCCACTAATGGGATTGTAGGTCAAATGGTAGTTCTGTCTCAAGTTCTTCAAGAAATCTCCAAACTGTTTTCTACAGTGGCTGAAACAATTCACATTCCTACTAGCAGTGTATAAATGTTCCATTTTGTCCACAGCCTCATCAGTATCTGTGGTTTTTTTGACATTTAGTAATAGCCATTAGGTCTGGTGTGAGATGGTAACTCATTGTGATTTTGATTTGCATTTCTCTGATGATTAATGACGTGCAGCATTTTTCATAGCTTTTTTTTTTTTTTTGGCCTCTTGTATGTCTTCTTTTGAGAAGTGTCTGTTCATGTCTTTTGCCCACTTTTTGATATTTGCTTTTTGCTTGTTGAATGGTTTAAGCCCTTTGTCAAATGTATAGTTTTCAAATATTTCCCCCATTCTATAGGTTGTCTCTTCACTCTGTTGATAGTTTCTTTTGCTGTACCCAAGGTCTTTAGCTTAATTAGATTCCATTTGTCAATTTTTGTTTTTGTTGCAATTTATTGCATAATTATCACTACAGACAATTAATAATCAATTGCATAAATTAATAGTATGATTAATTTATTATCATAAATTATTTCCCAAGGTTGATGTCCAGAATGGTGTTTTCCAGGTTTTTTCTAGGGTTTTTTCTCTTTTTTTTGGAGATAGGGTCTCACTCTGTTGCCCAGGCTGGAGTGCAGTGGTGCAATCTCAGCTCACTGCAACAGCTACCTCCTAGGCTCAGATGATCCTTCTCCTTCAGCCTCCCAAGTAGCTGGGACCACCACAGGGACATACCACCACACTTGGCTGATTTTTTTTTTTTTTTTTTTTGTAGTGACAGGGTCTCCCTATGCTGCCCAGGTTGATCTCAAACTCCTGAGCTCCAGTGATCCTCCTGCTTTGGCCTCCCAAAGTACTAGGATTACAGATGTGAGCTGCTATGTTCAGTGTTTCTAGGGTTTCTTATAGTTTGAGGTCTTACATTCTTATACTTAAATCTCTAATCCACTTGGAGTTAATTTTTGTATATGGTGAATGGTAGGGGTCCAGTTTAATTCTTCCTCATATGACTAGCCAGCTATCCCAGCATCACTTACTAAATAGGAAGTCCTTTCCCCATTGCTTAATTTTATCAACTTTGTCAAAGATCAGATGGCTGTGGGTGTAAGGCTTTATTTCTGGTCTATGTGCCTGTTTTTGTACCAGTATCATGCTGTTTTAGTTTCTGTAAGTCTTAGATTATAGTTTGAAGTCACATAATGTGATGCCCTCAGCTTCGTTCCTTTTGCTTAGGATTGTTTTGGTTATTTGGGCTTTTTGGTTTCATATGAATTTTAGAGTAGTTTTTTTTTCTAATTCTGTGAATAATGATGTTGGTAGTATGATAGCAATAACATTGAATCTGTAGATTTCTTTGGGCAGAATGGCCATTTCAATGATACTGATTCTTCCAATCTATGAGCATGGGATGTTTTTCCATTTGTCTGTGTCATCTGTAATTTCTTTCAGCAGTGTTTTGTAGTTCTCCTTGTAGAGATCCTTTACCTCCTTAGTTAGCTGTATTCTCAGGTGTGTGTGTGTGTGTGTGTGTAATAAATGCTATTGCATTCTTGATTTGGCTCTGAGCCTGATCATTATTGGGATATAGAAATGTTACTGATTTTGTGCATTGATTTTGCATTCGGAACCTTTACTGAAGTCATTTATCAGTTCCAGGAGCCTTCTGGAGGAGTTGTTTGCTTTTCTAGGTATAGAATCATACAGTCTGCAAGGAGAAATAGCCTGACTTTCCCTTTTCATATTTGGATTCCTGTTATTTCTTTCTCCTGCTTGATTGCTCACTGGCATCTAATTTCAACTTCAGTGTGGATCTTCTCAGCATTCTTTGAATATTAATAAGTATCTCTAGAAACCAAAACACTTTGGGAGGTCTGATCAAATAGACCTCTGAAGAAAATTTCAACATTTGGACCCAAATATTGGGTGCAGTTGATAACCATGACCCTGTCTTCCCAGCATCACCTCCTTTTCCTGGGACTTACTCTGCCTCCACTCCAAGCACTACCTCTGGCTGAAGAGGCTTGTCTCATATGACCCTGTCCCAATATAAACTGAGCCAATCATGGCACTTTCTACCTCAAAGACAGTTTTGACTGGTCCAATTCAGACCAATCAGAGACTTTCTGTGATACTGGAATATAATAAATATATGCATTTGTTCTTCCTCCTCAGTTCCTGGCACAGAGCTCCTAAAACGCTTGTAATTTTCCAAGTGATGGGGTGACAGGAGCATCTTTTGTTATAATATTTAGCCTTAGTCACTGGTTCCTGACACTTGAGCTTCTAAGACCTTTGGAATCTCCAAAGCAGTAAGAGTGTCTTTTTGTATGCTAATGAGCTGAGATCTCTAACCAGCTTCAGGATGGGACTGGTCACCAGAAAGACTAAGGCAGGTCAGGAGGGTTGGGACTTTCAGCCCCGCCTTCCAATCTCAGGGAAAGGGAGATAGGTAGGAGATAGAGTTAATCACCAGTGGCCAGTAATTTAACCAAGCATGCTTATGTAATGAAACCTCCCTAAAATCCCTGGATGGTGGGGCTCAGAGAGCTTCCAGGTCAGTGAACATGTGGGGACATTGGGTGGAGGGTGTGCACCTGGAGAGGGCATGAAGCTCTGTGCCCATTCCCTCCTACCTTTCCCTACATATGTCTTCTTTCCAGCTGTTCCTGAGTTGTACCCTTTATAGTAACCCAGTAAAATAAGCAAAGCGCCTTCCTGAGTTCTGTGTGCTATTGTAGCAAATCATCAAACCTGGGGAAGGAACCCCTGATGTACAGCCAGTTGGTCAGAAGTATAGGAGGTCCAGGACTTGTGGCATCAGAAGTGGGGGCAGTCTTGTAGGACTGAGTCCTTAACTTGTGGCATCTGATACTAACTCCAGGTAGATACTGTCAGAATTAAGTTTAATTGTAGGACATCCAGTCGGCATGAGAATATTGGAGAACTGGTTGTTGGTCTGGATAAACCCTACACATCTGGTGTAAGAAGTATTCTGTAAGTAGAAACAGGTTGTACCTTCCCTAGGAAGTTTCGAGTGGGAACTGAGGGAAGGGGAATGTTTCTCTCTGGTAATAGAATGTGCAAGATGTTCAACTCAAAAATCAAGAGATAACTAATTCTCAGAGAGAAATTTGAGAGTTGAGACAGCCTGCCACAGGACCTACAAATCATCTGAAAGAGGCATCATCTTCCTAACTTCCTTGGCTTGGGAAACCAAGCATCCTTGGGCCACTCAGTCCCTGTGGCATCTACATAGCTCATTATACATGCCCCCAGAGCACAGAGGCAGTGTGGAGCCATGGCAGAGGTGGAAGCTTTAGAATCAGGCTGCTTGGGCAACAGTCCCAGCCCTGTTACCTACTGTGTGGGATGTTAGACAAGTCACTTAACTTCTCTGTGCCTCAGTTTCTTTATCTGAAAACAAGAAGGATTATAATGCCTTCTTTCTATAAAGTTGTGAGCATTAAAAGAGGTAAGATGCTAGAAGGCACCCAGTAATAGTAGGTGCTATTATTAATTGCAAACATAGTAAACTCTTCGTCCTTGTGGACAAACTCTTTGGTACTACAGCCTACTGTTCTAGGGGACTTCTCCACGGAAATGTGGACCATGTAGAAGTCAGCCTTACTTTGGCCCCACAATGCCCTCTGAAGGCTCTACCCCCAACCCCTTCCTAGCCCAACCTCACCCAGCTGGGCCTGGCATGCCAAAACCCAGAATTCCTCGCTGAACCCAGAACCCTCCTGTTATCATCTGAAATCCACCTGCAGAGAAGCCCCTCCCACCCAGGCTGCTCCCCTCTCTCCAAGACGCCTGGCACACACATGCACCAGCACACACAGTCTCCTGTGCATATGCACATGCATGCAGGCAAACCCCACCCCTCACAGGCACGCTCTCATTTATAGACATAAATTAATATATTCAATGATTACATTCGTGCCCTTGAATTCAAACCTCATACTTCCACTCATATGCACCGTACACTCCTTCATTGAGCACATGGGTACTGGAGTGTCCAGAAATGCAAATGCCACAGCTGCAAAGGCACGCACGCACAGCACACATGCACACACACACCGGCACATGATTCTGATATGGAACAGAAGCTGACCTTCCTCGAGAAGGACTGGTAGCCCAGATTGTGCAAGGTCAGGAGGGCAGGAGGAAGTTAGCCAATGGGCAGTGGGCTGGGTAGGGGAGGATGCCCTGGCGAGAACTAAAATATGCTTCAGTGGTAGACAGAGGTGACTCTGTTTCTTAGTTACTGTGAGAGTATCTTTTGCTGAGTGGTCCGTTTGGCTAGCTCTGTGCTCAGGGGCTTTAGTCAAAAGACCTCCCTGGGGAAGACTTCCCCAGCCTCCCAACCTGAGCTTGCAAACCCCACACGTTACCCACACAAAAGCACTGGAATACCTGCTCGCCCTCAGCTTGCCTTTCCCTCCCAGCATTTATCAGCACTAAAAAAGTCATCTCCATCATTTATTCCTTCCCTCTAGAATATACTGCTTCCTAAAAGCAGGGGTATTTTTCTCTCATACATTTCCTGCTTAATTTCCAAAACTATAATGCCTGGTTCATAGCAGGCAATCAAGAAACAAGTGGTTTTAGAAATGATTTGTTTCATTCTCTGCACAGCACACAGCACCCGGAAGTAGGTGCTATTCAGAGCCTGGTTCTATAGAGAGCAGAGGCTCAGACAGAGTAAATGACATACCCACAGGCACACAGCTCCCGAGGCACAATCAGGTTCTGACTCAAGCAGGTTAGCTCCAAAACCTGGGCTATCAGTGAATGGTCTACCTCACCAGTGTATGAGCACCAGGAAGTTCACTACCCTCATCTGAACTCAGCTGCTTAGCTGCACAATTCAGTTCAACATTTATTCTTTCATGTCTCATCCAGCTGAGGGATGCTGTGATTTCACAGTGAATGCTTCACAGGGGTAAAGGACTTGATGCCTGCCAAAGCATTTCCAAATAGCTTACCTAATTCGATTCCCACAGCCCAGACATTCCCAAAGGTTCCTTTTGGTAAGGAAACTTCAGGGGGCTCAGAAAGGTGAATACCTGGCCCAAGGTCCCATCTTTAGGGGAGTGGGGCCACCCTTGAGCAACTGAGTGTCCCCCGGGTCCTGGGTTGCCAGAAAGGCATAGACTTCTTCCAGCCCCTTCTGTCCAGGGACAAGTTTGGTTTGCTCCCCCAGATAATTACCAATGCTTGCTACCTTCTCTTCTCTCTACTTTCATTCAACTTAATAATATTGGTGAATATCAATAATATCAGTGCATATCAATATCACCTACTAGATGCCAGGCATATCACTGGCCACTGGGGCTGCAGCTCATCTCTGCCTCCATAAGCTTGCATACCGGGAGAGGCAGAAACGCAGCCTGATGTGATGGTGGGCTGATGGCAGAAGTTCACGGAACCTTAGGGCTGCATGGGTGTGGCCCCTAAGGGTCCGGGAAGGCTTCCTTTCCCAAGGAGGAGGTGATGACTGAACTGAGACTAGTAGATTGGCAGGAATAAATTAAGTCACAGTTGGAGAGGGTGTCCCTGTGCCAAGGCCCAGAGGTCAGCAAGCCAGGCCATTGGGAGAACTCACCCCACCCACCTCTCTGCTCTGGGACTCTACCCTGCGCAGCCCATGCCTCTGGAAGCCACCGACTCTTGCTGGAAGAGAGCTCCTTCCAGCACCATTGAACGGCTGGCTGTTGCTGGGGCTTCTCTCAGCCCTTCCAGCTTCCCTGCTGCCTGGCCTACCTACTCCATCTCCAGGGAAGCAGGATTCATTCTAGGCCCGATTTATTAGCCTCATCCTGGAGTCATCCCAGATGCTGTGGCTGGTCTCATTTACTGACCTGCCTGAGGGCCGAGAAAGGAAATTCATTAGGCCTGCAGAGCCCATGGCCAGGCCCATCTGTCTGGGCATCTGCCTCCCTTCCCCTCCCCTTCCATTCTCCTCTCCTCTTCCTTTTTCTCCCCTCCCCTCCTATTCTCTCCCCCCACAAAGGAAGGAGGCTCTGTGCCTGAGTCTCTGCTCAGGACTACCAAGGCAGTGACACCACAGAGCCTGGTCCCCGGGGAGGATCCTGACCAAGGAGGAAGAAAGGCACAGAGGTCTGGAGAAACTCCTCTGCAGCCTCCAGTACTGCACCCCAAGGTCCCCCAACCTCCTACCAGACCCAGGAAACACACACTCTCCATCTGGGGATTTGGAAACCTCTCTCCCAGGTATACCAGACCTGCCTGTTTTTATGCAAAAGGTGTCTTCCTGGCAAGTTGTATGGAAATAAGATCTCCTGAAATAGATTGCTACCTTTAAAGCAAAAGGCAAGGCAGCCTCGGAGGCATTTCCATTCCTGGCACAGGGCCAGTAAGGTGATGCGACAGAACAGAGGACTCGATGCTTTTTATATTCGTATGTCTTAAAGGTACAAAAATATATATAAACGTATAATTAGCATATCTAACCCTTGACTACACAAGATGAAATTGCTTTGAATAAAGGTAAAATGGGTATTTACATTTTTAAAAGCAGATCAATTTAAAGAAAAATTCTAAGTATAGTTACAGAAGATATACAGTATTTGGCAAAGACACTAGAGTTTAGGACACATCATTCTAAAAGAGTAAGTCAGTGAACGCGTTGCTAAGGTTAAACTTCTTGTGAGATGAAGCAAACCTTGATTTCAGCAGCGCATCTCATGGAGGGAAGCTACAACCCCAGGTATCTTGCCAAGCCGGCACCTGCTCCCCTCAGCCTGCAGAAGAGAAGCCATCCGAAACAGATCACATGTGTGCAGTGACCCCGGAGGTTTAAGCAAACATGGCCTCAGGCCTCGGTAAATGTTTAGACTTAGTGACTGGCTGGCAAGGGGTGAGGCCTCAGGCTCTCTGTCCCTGACAGCTGTCCCTGTGTGGGCAGGCTGGGGGGTGATGATGGGGAGGGAAGACCTGGGTCAAACTCCTCACCCTGTGCTCATCTTTTCTGACCTAAGGAGAGCTGACACTCTTGGAGTGTTTTTGCAGCTTCTGTGTGGGTAATAGCCTGGAGCCTGTCTCCCTCTCTCTTTCTCTCTCTCTCTCTCTCTCTCTCTCACACACACACACACACACACACACACACACAGAGCAATTACTGCACCCAGCTACCTCTATATACATGTACACAAAGCCACACAGTTTACACATCACAGGTATACATTATTCACACATAGATACATATATAGACACATATGTATAGTCCCTCCAAAATATATGTACACAAAAGCACACCATTATACCTTCATATGTGCACACACACACTCACCCAGACTCACTTCATACACACATAGATACAACCATCACAGCTCACAGTCACACACACACACACACACACGGACACCCAGCTCTAATATAATCAGATAGAGCTATGCATGCAGACATATTTGCCTGTATAGTCAAACACATAAGCAAATAAAAGAGAACCAGACACCACATTGGCAAAGGCAAACCTATACCAAAGACACAGAGCACACAGGCACATATATCTATAGACCCGCCATGGCACTTACGGGTAAGTGCACATAGGCACACACATCCACAAGCATGCACAGGTAGAGAACATAATCCCAGTGTAGTAAAGAACAGCACAGCTTTAGCTTGGGAACATCACATCAGACACAATAGCACCGGCTGCAACATGCATTTCCTCGGCTGTCAGCTTCCCAGCCATAGAGGATGCCCAGGGCACTGGCCTAAGCCAGGCAACTGGGCACAGCAAAGAAGACACCCCCTCCACCCCCTTTGTCAGCTCCCATCTGCTCCACCTCACAAGAAACTCAGAAGCTGAGGAGTCAGGGAGACCAAGATCACACCCAGGCTGTTCTCGCCCACCAAGTCTTTGTCATGAGGTTTGTATCAGTCACCCTGTCTGCTGCTACAGCACAGTGCCAGCTGGCCCACAAAGACCATTCGGTGTAGTGAAGTCGAGCAGACCCAAGGTCAAGCGCTGCCTCTGCCCTCCACAGCTGCGGACCGTGAGCAGGTCACTTCACCTTTCCCAATCTCAGTAGCCTCATCTGTAAAGTGGGTGTAATGATAACACCCAGCTCAAAGAAGAGTGTGAAGATTAAATTAGTTGTGCATGTACTGACCACTTAGCAAAGCTCCTGCCATGCAGTAGGCACACTATAAACCAGGTATTTGTGAGAAAACTTGGCACTATTGACATTTTGAGCTGCATAATTTTTCATTGCTGCGGGGGCGCTCTGTGCATTGTAGGACATTAGCAGCTTCCATGGCCCCACCTGCTCTGAGCACCCCCTTCCAAGTTGTGACAACCAAAAGTGTCTCTAGACATTGCCAAGTGACCCCTGGGTGGTTAGCGGCAGGGGGAGCTGCCCCCACTGAGAGCCACTGCTATGCATGTTAACTTCTGTTTTTGTTGTTGGGCTCCTCACTGGTAGTATACAGGCTATGAGATGATCAGAACAAAAAGGGAACCTGAGGCTGGAATGAAGATGCACTGTGGCTCCTGTAATCATTTCCCTCCTCTCTCCCTCTCCCCTTTCTCCACCTTTGCTGCTGAAGCCACCTTGCAGGGGCAGTCCTGGTCTTGTGAACAGCTGGAGGAAAGACAGTTGAGGTACCTGCACATGTTACCGTGGGAGGAGAGCTGAAATGGATTCTCAGGGATGGGTAATCTGGTCAGGAGCAATCCTGCACCTAGAAACTTGGCCTTCTGGGAAGTTAGGATGCACTCCACTTTTGGGCAAACTTGGGTGGGGCTGCCAGGGGAGAGGGCTGGGGAAGTCAGGAGCAAAGAAAAATCAGGGCAGCAAAAGGGCAGAATAAGTGACTTGTTGAAAGAACCTAGCCTCATCTATTAAAATACAAAATACATGTATCTTTTGACAAAGGAATCCCTTACATGGGAATGTGTCCCATAGAACAAGAAATTGTTTATAAGATTTGTAAGTACAAGGTGTTATTGCAGCACTGTTCATAGTGGCAACAATCTAAAAGCCACCTTTGCATGTCTGTCAGCTGGGGAATAGTTGAATAAATTGTGGAATTTTACAAATTCCATGTAATGGAATATGTTGCACCTGTTAAAAAAAAAGCTTGCTACATATCCAGTTATCTGAATTAATGTCTAGCACAATATTTTTAAATAAGAAAAACAAGATACAGAATACTGTAGGATCCCACTCTTTTGGTAAAATCAACTAAAAAGCCCTATTTTTTGTATATATCTGAGTATTAAAACAGCTAATATTAGTTGTGGGAAGAAAGGTGGAATGAGATGAATACAAAGAGATGACTTTTCATATGTAATTATCATATCTTTTATGCATTGCTATGAGTGTACACTACTTCATTAATTTCTGCAGATAAATTTAATAAGGACATTTTTTTTTCTTTGAGACAGAGTCTTGCTGTTACCCAGACTGGAGTGCAGTGGTGCAA